>NC_136786.1:15185538-16385538 GCF_947034865.1 Barbatula barbatula | reverse complement strand
AACTTCTGTATGGTTTTCATCGCATTTAGTAGTGACTTCAAAGTTCAAGGTGTCCACAAGAGCATCCGCCCTTATGTCTCTTGCACACAGTTCATCACTTGCGAAATTTGCATTTGGTCCTACATTATGTTCCACGTTTGGAAAGTCACAAGATTCTGACACAACCTCAGTCTGGGCACTGGGAAAGACGTCGCAAGTGTAGACGTCTGTGCTTAAATTCGATCCCATCTTCTCATCTTCAACATTAAAAACAAGACGGGGACCTTCTTCTATGTCTATGTGAGATGGATTATTGGAATCTTTACATGCCTCAACAACCTTTAAGATATCAGATACAGTTCCTTCAATTTGCGATAAACTATACTGGCACAGATTTAACATGTCCTCCTCCGGTGTTGACATTTGTTTCGGTTCAACTTCGGTCTTAAAGCAACGAGGTGATTCTAAATGATCGGTAAACAGATGAGATTTTAAGATTTGTTTTAAAGGTTCAACGTTTTGAGAGGATTCGGTCTCATCTAAGATCTCTGAAGCAGATATATCCAGTGATTTGTTGTTGACTTGCTCAAGCTGGGAATTCTTGGAAGCACTGTGATCAGATTCTACGATACCTGCATTAAAGTCGCTAAGTGAAGAACGAGAATCATCAACATTATCTAACACACCATCA
The DNA here is from genome assembly GCF_947034865.1 of Barbatula barbatula. NCBI lineage: Eukaryota > Metazoa > Chordata > Actinopteri > Cypriniformes > Nemacheilidae > Barbatula > Barbatula barbatula. The sequence continues at coordinate 16,384,868 of NC_136786.1, read as the reverse complement.
ATCTGTGTCTTCTCAACATTTACGCACATGGATTCTCCGCAGTCAACACTTTTACTTAAACTGTGTTCTTTCTCAGATTCCAGCTCAAATTCGTGCTGTACAATATCATCCGGAGGGCCACTTAAGTCTTGCAGCGGTTGTCTCAACTCCAAAAACTCTCCAAATCCATCCCAAACTCTGTTGTGCACATTCAGTTGAGACGTATGCTCCACATCTGTGCCACTGTAACCTGAGCTACTACAAGGGTCTTGCTGGTTTTGAAGTAGGTAACCAAAGTCCCCCTTCGACCACGTGGTATCTGGACTTGAATTCAGTATAGACCCCTGTCCATTTTGTTCAAGCGGATTTTGAGAGGGTTGATCAATGGCGTCCTCTACAGTACAGAAAACACAGGCAACTTGACTTTCTTCCTCAAGGCCGTGCTCTATACACATGTTTTCAATTGAACACGTGTTCTCTGTATCTTTACAAGGACAGGAAACGTTTTCAGATGAAAGCTTTATATTTTCCTGTCCGGGAAATATTTTAAGAGAATCTGGGAGGGCGTTTTCCTCATTTGTAAGTGGCACATGTACTGGTAGACTGGTAGAACACTCGGATACGTTCTTCTGCAAGGGTTCTTTCGCCGTTTGTTGTGTTGCTGTGATTTCACATAAACAGCCCGAATCTGATATTCCGTGGTCCTCCGGGGGTAATGAATTATCAAGCGAAGCCTTTTCGGAGACAGCTGGTGAGCTTGCGTACCTGACTGCGTCAGCCTCTGTCACAGATTGGTGCCCACACTCACTCCCCAGATCCTCCAAATCAATCAAGCAGATTCTGTAGAAACTCTGCTCTTTTTTAAAGCTGCGTTTGGTAATGACCGGCTCAGAATTTCCCTCAGCTGACTCATACGGCTTTACTGGGCTCCCAGAGCATTTATTGAGCATTGAGCTGATATGGTTTGGAGTGGACACATGTTTTGATTGTTCGCCGTGCACTTCCCACGACATGTTTATTTGCTCCTCTTTTGCATTAACAGAAACACCCAAGTGCTGATCCTTTAAAACGCATGACTGATTTTCCTTTAGTGCAGTGTTCTCGCTCTTGCTGTCAGTTAATTCTTCAAAATGAGACGGGTGACCTTCGCAAAACCATTTGGCTCTCATTACGGCAGTTTCAGCTATTTTTTGTTTCACAGAGTTCAATGTTTCCGTTTTCTTAATTTGCCCATCGTATATATCTTTCCCTGCATTTCCTTGTTGTACCGTAGGCTCGTGGACAGGTGGGGCGCCGTCAGGGGTCTCCCAAAATGTTGTCCCATCTTGTATGCTGCTACCACCCTCTTTAATGGCATGGAGACTCGCAGACAAGTTTGTGCTGGACTCGTCACAGCTGGCATCTAAAGCAGTGTTTAGTTTCCCATTTTGAGAAGGCTTCTCTTCGGCCAGATCAGCAACAGACCACGCACGCTCTCCGCTGTCTTTTACCGCAGAACCGTTAGGAATATCAGCTTGTAAAAGACTCGTTCTCTCGCTGACCAGGTTAGGGTTCAACTCCTTGCTGAAACAACACCCCATACTTTTAATTTTGTGACGGGAGAAACTTCTTCACAACTTGTAGCTCCTCTCACAAGCTCCTCGGAGAGGGAAAGAGAGACAGAGGCGCACGATTTGCCTGCTTAGCCCCCTCCCCAGACCCGAAATAGCACATTTAAATTTATACGAGTGACTCACATGGGCCTGTCACTCAAATGTGAGATCTCTCCAAAGATTGGTGCTTTAATGGATGCTGTACTTGCATTGTATGAACGGGATCTGCTGCTTGGCACAGGTCCAAAACACAAGGGTGGTTCATACAATTGCCTTTTCACAACGCCCAAAGCTGGGAGGTGTGTCTCAGCTGTTTTGTTAGTAAGTCCCATATCAGTCCCCTGGTATGCAACACATTTAGACAGATAAACTAGCAATATCTGACGTATACTTTACCAGTAGTGGAATCTCTTTCTCCTTCGCTTCCTGTGACTGTTGCACCTGTGGCTCCACGATAGTTTTTCCTTCCTGGTCTGAAGTCATGAGCTGTCCAGGTTCTAGCTCCGTACGCAGAGCTCTTCAGACCGCCGGGGAACTGCAGGCGATGAGAACGAAATAGAAGAATTGTACAACTCCATTTAGAAGACAGTGTAAACAGTTGGGCGGTCTGCCACAAACACTGATACAACACATTGCATGTAATATATTTAAGGAAACATGAACGGAGACAGTTAACACTAGTAAAACAAACCACATCCTAAACCAAAAATACATCAAAGATCAAGAGTAAAGTTTATATATTATCTTTATAGTAATATTATTATTACTTATTATAGTATATTATAGTAACAAGCAATTCACAATTTTTGCTGCACCCATATTTCATCATAATGCAAAAAAAAATATCGTTTCTAAAATAGACTGATAGTTTTCCGATTCTGGAATATGGAATAATGAGGGGTTGAGTAGAATATAAACAGTTGATTAAATTTTACTGATAATTTATTTCAAATTTTGACTAAAAATGTCACATCCAAAACACTCGAATTGCCTTACCCTATAACCTGCAACATACACTAAAAGGTATGTTAATGTCACACTAATGTCATTCTAAACATGTATTACTGCGCAACGCCAAATAAGATATTTTGAAAAATGTTGGTAACCAAACTACATTCCATTGTATGGAGACAAACTCACAGACACCTCTGATACGAACACAAAAATGACACAAATTGTACACATGTTTTGAACATAAGTTAATAGATCATAAGTGAATAAACATTTTTGAGTGAAGTTAAAACAAGCGTGAAACAAAACATTTCTACATCGACAACGTTTTAAAGTCGGTATGAAACAGAAGTATCGATCGTCTTTATATCCGAAACAAACAACTTCTGAAATGAGGAAGAAAAAAAAAGTAGGGCGGGATCTGTCACTGTGTCTACACCGGACGTGGCACGATGCGTCAAAAGACAATAGAACTCATAAGAAACCATTATAATTTTACACCTTGGCCACACTTGATGCGGAGGGTGCGATGCAATGCGACACGTCCGGTGTAGACAAGGTGTGTCAGTCATTGCAGCCCCGCCCTCGCACCAGTCCTCCTGACCAGAAGTGAAGAGAGGTCGTTTTGAGAGGGGGCGGAGCTTGACGTTTTTGATTACAAGAGCACATGAATTTAAAAAAAATAATGCAATGCACCAATATATATATAGTTTATAATACATAACCAATGTGTAAAATAATTAGAATAATCGTTTTTTATTTCACACCGACTTTAAATTTGAACTGTACAGTTAAGCTGACTGGTCAATATTGACTACGGAGGGCATCATTGAATGTGCCGACATCATCAAACCTTACAAACACTTAGAATACTGCAAAAACAGGTATACTGAACACAGTTCATGTAAAATACCACACATTCCAGACCGGTTTCTTTTTTTAGAGCAGACGTTTTAGTTGCCAAGATTGCATTCATGATGCCTCTGGGTTTTTTTAAATAAAAAAAGTGTAAGGAGCATTACACTCTTTAACGTAAAAAAATCAGTAGGCTTCCAAGCATGTGTAGTAAACAGTTGCCAGGAATATATACCCATGGTTTTAACAAAAATATGTACTGCGCCAATCTGAATTAATGCATGCATGTAAAATATTATTCAATCTGCTCACCTGCTTGATATGGTAACCTAATAACTACAAAAAAATCTTTATTATAACAGCTTCTCCATAATGTTAAAGGCTGACTCAGACAGCCCTTTTAAATCTCAACACATGGGGGATGTTTACATTGGGAGAGCACAAAAACATGAAAGATCATTCTAAAACAACAAAAACACACGGCATGGTACAAAACGCCACACACAAATCATATGCAAGCTACATAAAATGAAATGTAAAAAGGTGAATAGGAGATGTCAGACAAAGTATATCTATATGTGTCAAAAGACACGAAAGGCCAAATCAACCCCCCCAATACAACAGACAGCAGCTAGCCCTCAAACTCAAGCCAGCCTTTAAAAAGTTAACTCGTATCGCAAACTGACATAACTACAACAAATATTTACATCTACAATGTCAACCCCCGAGTAGCAGAAGGTAACGTCAATATTAGTCTGACAGTGCGTGAAACAGACAGACTGCGTGTTAGCCTACAGGCTAAAGGCTGGTAAATAATGGGCAGCTAGCAGGAACTCCGTTAGCTCGACTTGCTAACTTCGAATGTCAAAGAAACGCGTCAAATGTTCATTCGTGGGTAAAACGACGCTCTAAAACTACACGGAGAAGTAAACCGGGACGAAATTAAACGCCATACTCGTTCACATGAGTTTACTCACCTGTATCTGCTCTCCGCACACGGGAGACTGTTGTGGGCCCAAACGTCTGACTTCAACGCACGAAACTTAGAAAAACAAACGCACAAATCCGCGCAGGAAACTTTGAAACCGCAACAAAACGTCCAACAGCGTCCAATCGCCACCAGCTTCTCGATATCCGGCGCGATGTTGAATTTTAAAGGTCTGTTTGAGCAACTGGCTAACGTTTGTTGTCGCGAATGATAACAGGACGAGAGTGAACGTGTGTTATTCTTCGAAACGGGTTGAATCGCGGTACGCGAAATGAGAGTAATTCCAATTGTATGTGCTAGTTAAACTGAGATACGACGAACGGCGCCGCACTGGACCGAAGCCACACGCCTCTTCCCCTCCCCGTATATTTGTGTCCGGAGTTCAGCTTCACTCTCTCGGCCAAACCGCACCACGAACTCCCGCCTAGAGCCGCTTTATGGACTAGCCCGCCCACTCTCTTGCGCGGCCCTTTCCGTAACTTAACGGCTGTGGCTTCCACCCGCAGTTCAATGGCGCCTGTCTGTAGGGAGCGCCAAACGCAACATATTGTTCGAATCTAAAACTATTTATGTTACATTTTACGAAGTGTTTGCATGCGTATGTGATGTATTTAAATGTAAACGTACCTCAAAGGGGATGTGTGTGTGTTGACATTTAATTGTTGATGTTTATGCGAAAATACACTCTTTGACCAATTGTCCTCACAGATAACGAATGTAACCAATGGGAGGCTCCACTCGACAGCACGTGACTTGTTTGTATTTGAGTGGATGGTCTGATCAGTCGTGAGAGAGTCTTTGCTTCCGCTTCATCTGCGCGGTTTTGTGGTTGGTGGAGACGGCGTACGGATACTAATAATGGCCAAAAAGCGTTTCTGGTCGCTGTTTAACTCCAAACGCTTCTATTGCGCACTTGTATATATATATATATATAGCCATTTTAAGATCGTACGACTTTTCCCGATACGTTTAATGCATTTATCACAATTATACTTACGTAAGAAGGTTGTTGCCAGGTTGGCAACCCAACCCCTCCAAAACGTGGATATAGGTGAAGAACAAAAAACTAGCTAGAGGTCTAAATTAATGACATCACTTTCACGTTCTTAACATTTAACAGGAAACTACGGACGCGCTGCGAAACGAACTTAATTCCGTCAATCGCGCTTTTCTTTTGCTTTGTGTCAACACGCCTTCTGTCCACCAGGAGGCGATGTCAGATCAGTCTACCATTGCGCCATTTCGTTGCCGTAAAAGCCGCCAGATGGCAGTTTAGGATTGCTTCTCTGAGGAAAGGCGCGGTTGTGCTTCTGGTCTAATTTACAATATAAAAACATAAACTATTTGCTCAATGAATCGCGCCAATTATTACCGACGCGTGTCCCGGACAGCCCTATTTTGACGGGAGAGGTGAGTTTGTGCGAGTTTTGCAACAATGTCTGAATCTTTCCGTAGGGCGCGCGCTCACTGCGTAAATCGAGCTTGCATTAAAGATGGAGGACGCGTAGAGGGAGTGTGTGCGTGTTTGTATGTATGTATGTATGTGTGTGGGGGGATGGGATCATTCTCTAAGGACAGTTGTGTGCGCGTCCCCCCCGTCCTTGTGTACTGTCTTACCTATGGTTATATTATCTTAATAAGCCGCGGTGTCCGTGATTTGGCGTATTACTGCGAGGAAAAGTGCGACTTTGTCTTCCTGCCGCCGTGCACGCACGCAGACATACATACACACAGACAGTCAGGCGCGCGAGATTCTAAACTGCTGTTGTTCTCTAGCTGATGCGCTCGCGCAGATCGCTGCTACGTCTTGTTTATTCGCGCACTGTTAGCTGTGTGCGGTTTTCTAAACTTGCGAGAGTTGTCACGAATAATATGCTGTTTACTTTGAGTCTTCGTATCGCTAAAGTTCATTATTTCGTCCAAAACGTACAACATTTGGATAACTGGAATTGTAAATCATCTTGGCAGATCTGACCAGAATAGTTTTCGTTAACAATTCAAAGTAATTGTTAGACTTCCTTTTACTATCTTTTCAAAGCCCCGACGTCCATATTTAGCGGGTACGAAGCAGAGGAGGAGTTTACGCTAGACTAGCCTACTCAACGACAGTTCATGCTAGTTCATGGACTAACGAGAACAACCTTGCAATGAATCGTTTCTTGCTAAATTTCTGTTTTGTTTTTGTTACACGTGTTGAACCTCACATGCCCCTTGGAAACTAGTCTGAACGAAATGTCCCAACTACAAAATGTAGAAATAATTTCACTTTTCTTCTATCATAGATGGTCAGTTTCTCAATTCAGACGTCACCACTCGTGTTGGTAGTTTACTATGAATGTTCCACTATATTCTTGTTATATAATTACATTGTGGAGACATATCAAAGACTTGAGATGTTAGTGGACGTCTGTAAATTGTTATCTTGGCACCGAACAAGCAGTTTCTGAAGTGTTGATTCAGCACTGACCCCATTGCTGTCGTTATTATTGCGATAATTGGTCATTCTTAACCTCAAATTGATGTGACTGAAAGATACGTACATATTTATATAGTACAGATGGCGTTACATTCGTTATCTTGCATGGTGTCCCTATGAGTAATGAAAACGAGCGGTTATAAAATACTTTATTTGGTTTGTGCGTCCCTCTGAAATGACAAAAGATGTCATTGTTTTGGTCTGTGTTGACCTGTGAAAATCAGTACAATAAAACAAATGAACGCAGTTGGCCTAAAAAACAGGCTTGTTTACGTGAGATTGTTGTGTTCGGTGTTTTAATGATCACGCCATGAAGTAATACCAATTTATGATATGCAGTTCTCCGGGGTTGTCAAACAGTTAGGGTTAGTTTTTTTTTATAAAGGAATGTAGTTTAGCAACAATGTTTGATCCATAATGGCTGAAGTCCAATGAATTTGAGGCCTAGCATCATGTAAAAACATTGGATTTTCTCCAGAACTGCATTTGTTTTCTTTGTTAGTTTTCTTGTTTGCACTGTTGTCAGGGACCTGGTGTTTTTTTTCATACACTTCAAACAAAGGCTGTGGTTGTAATTTACATCTTGGCCTAGTCAAAGGTGACTTTGTCAGCGAAATGTAAAAGGGTTGATTTCACAATAGGCTACGGTTTTCCATTCAGCCCTGGAGCTTTTAATAGATATTCAAGACGCATAAAAAGCACGTATCACAGTTGGATACAAATCTGGTCTTTTTTGAACATCGAGGACTTGAGTTTATTGCATATACGCTGATTCATTGACATGCCTTTGTGTTTCATTACACCTTCCGGTGTGAAATTGACTTTAAGGTAGAAATCCAGTATTAAAATGACAGTCCACCCAAAAATGAGTTAAGTGTTGTCATTTACTCACCCTCTTGTTGGTTTGCATTTGTTTTGTGACCGTAGACGTGCATGGGTGCTGACGCTGTCCGGTTGCCTTTTCTTGATAAAAGTTACAACATTCCACAAAATATCTTCTATTGTGTTCTGCGTAAGACAGAAAGTCATACAGGTTGGAAATGACAAGAGGTGAGTAAATGATGACAGGATTTTCCTTTTTGGGTGAACTATTACTTTAAGGGCAGCTGCAGTTAGTGTCCTTGGTTTTGTTCCTCTGGTGAAGTGAAGAAAAAATCTCTTTGGTACATTATTCAGATCCAGTTATTCCTTTAAGATTTGGTCACCTACCCTTATTGCATCATGTAATATGTGTGTGTGTGTATTTGTCTACATTTGTTATACTGTTTGCTGAAGAAGCGGACTTTCAATCATACAAACGGAAGTCAAAATGAGTAAAATAAACAATTACCTTGTTTTCCCCAGAAATTAATCGTTTCATAATTGATAGCAGCTTTATAGTTTTATAGAGGCAACTTTGTAAACAAAAATATATTAACAAATATTTGACACGAATGCTTAAAAGTACAATGACTTCACCTTTCAGTTCTAGTGTTATGCCCTCCCCTGAGCGCGAGTGTTTTTGGTGAGCAATTTGGATGCGTGACATGTAATCCAGAAGGCTGTTGCCATGGAAACACCCTCACTGTCGGTCATATGCTCTTATCCTGGGATTTTATTGGCTGTGTTGCTGAGATCAATGGATGTTGCTTCAAGAGATAAGAATCGCATCACCTGTGGGGTGAATCAAAAGATCGGCGTTTTAATTATAGACGTTTTCAAAACTTTTTCCCGAAGGAAGTATGTTGGCTGTAACGTTTCTCCGTGCTTTAAGAAATCTTTGTTTTGATAATGACTTCGGTGCTTATTATATGGCCTTCTATATAGGTTATGAACTAGTTTACCGTGTAATCCTTGTGGCAGTAAAACGTGGCACTATTGTGAAATCTTGCATAAAGATATTTTTATGACTAGTAGCAATTTGAATGCCCATTGTAATCGTCATTACATTTCGATACAGAATTAATGATTACTATATCTGATCTATGCATTCACTATAGACTTTCTAATTATGAACATATTCGTGATGTGGTAAAATGTTCGACGCAACTATCAGTACTATATCTTCATTACTGGTTTTCGAAATGATCACAATAATGCGTTAATAATGAAAAGGAAGCTTTCAGTTCTGACACCTCTGCCGGTACAGATACTGGAACTCTTATGTAAACAATGTCAAATGTATTTACTAGATCTTTGTGTTGTCTCGCTAAAGACATCGGCAAGCCACCTGTAATTACACTATTTAGAATGCGCCTCGCTGCAGCCAACTCGCTTAAAAAAATCTTAATTGCGTCGATATCCTAAGACATGCTGCGGTCTCTTCAACATTAAGATTTCTTTCAAACCTGATGGGAACGAATGTCTGCGAGACAAAGCGAGGGTGTGAAACTGTGCTGTTTTTCCACAGTCTCTCAGGGCAATTGTTAAGCTATTTTGAGAGTTTCACAGATCATTATGTTGGCTTGTGAACGGTATTGCTGTCTGTCTTAAGTGAGTGGTTATGAGAAAAACGGATAGATGAGATGTAAGATGGCTCTTTAATCCATTTTCATTTACCTTGGATGACGAATCATCACTCTTAATGCTATATAGGCTAAGATTAGATATGGCTGCTATTAAATGTAATAGATGTACGAAACGATGTAGGATTTCAGAATTGTTTACATTTATTATTGCAGATGCTTTTAACCTGTTGCATTCTGGTTATAAATATCAGCATGCCATGTACTCGGAATTGAATTTACGACTTTGCTGGTGCCAGCACCACACTGTACCATTTGACCGACAGGCATAAATTGGAAATTACGTATATATATAACATGTTTCACATAGTATGAGTGTTCAAATAAATGTGCTCAATTTGGAGAACAGTCCTAACAGTTTCACTAAAACCACAAAAAGTTGATTTTGGGTGGTATGCCATCTATGTTTCTCATCAGTGTTGGAGAGGGAAGATTAAATCTGTAATGTCATCTTTTTGCCTGCCATTGGTTAGTTTCTTGTCCAAGCAAGTGGTGATTTGACTGTATTGTGTTTAGGTAGCTGAGCATAGTGTTAACTCAGCGGTCATGGGTTTAATCCCAGGGTACATACATACAAAAAATTACCTAAATGCCCTGTAAGTTGCTCTCTATATATAAGAGTCTACAAAATGCATGAATGTAAATCCTTGTTTTCTTTGGAGGGACTTTAACCAGATGGGAAATGTCTAATGCTGTATGTATCTACGTATAGCGACTCTACATAATGTAAAGGCTGTGGACTTAAGTGCTCTTCTCTCACGTTTAAGCCCATTACTGGCTCAACAAAGTGTCTGGATTGATTGGTAACAAATTTCTTTGACTCTACAACGGCAAAAACAACCGGTTTACACCATGCAGAAAACGGCTATAATTGGTTTTGATTTAAAAGCATCTCAACCGGCTGATGCCAGGAATAGCCTCATTTTACTGTCACAATATACAGTGTAAAGCATTTAATAGTGTCCCCAGACTCTAATGAATCTGTGCTGCATGCTCCACCAGCTGGATAAGATGCTCCAGGCCTATTAGCACATTCACTGATCAATTGAATTTCTTGGATTTGTTCTGTGTAACTGCACAAACTCTTTCTCTCGAACTCTCTGCGATAACTTTGGTGTGTGCGTTGAATAGTTATTAAAATGTATTATATATTTTTTTTACGTGAAATATGATGTTTTGACTTTTAACTGTTTTGTCCTCTCACATTCGCGATGTAATGTTGCTGCGACTTGCCCTCTCTATCGCCATCTCTGTTTGAACTTAAAAATTGTGAGTTACTTTACGTTATGTGGTTTGACGTGAAGTGAAATCGTATCTGAATTTCGAGATTGTTATACGTTTACGGTGATTTGGGTTTAAAGTAAGGAGGGTTTTTTTAAAATAGTAAAGTCTGATTTATTTTCAATAATTGTTATTTTCAACTAAAAAGTTTTAGGAGGCCGCTGCAAGTCGTTCATTATGTTGACTTCCCACAAATGTATTCTGTAAATATTGTTTCTTTAAACAAAGTGATAAATGATAATGCTATAAATAATTGTGATTTCTTTTTGTTTTCCAATTTTTTGTTGTGTTGCCAATACAAGTACCACAATTTTGGGTAAATGTACGTTTTGATTCCTCAAAAGGAGATGTCATTTTAAATAAATGATTTTAATATTGTGAGCTATTAAAGGTGCATTTATGTCTTTCCCCCGATTGTATATTGACATGGCATTCTATTCAAATTGTAGTATTCCCAAATGAACTAATTTCTCTTGGCTATTCCCAGCTTCTCTGCCGAGGTGTAAATTGCATTTTCTTCCCTCTCATGTGACCTCAGTACATGATATAGTCCAACATCACTTATTTATCACAGAGACGCACGAGTACAGCTGAGATTGAGTAACCCATTGAATCTAAACACGGAGCAAACCGAGCACTTACTACTTTAATAATGTCTTTAAACACTTTGTTTCTTATTCCAAAGCATTTGGGGTCTTCCGTGGGTAAATTCATCGTCAGCACTATGCTGCCCATCTCTGGTGGGATTCTATAATGGTCAGCTGTTGAGTTTGGGTTTTGCTTTAGAACAAATCTTCACTTTACTCAGAGTTTAATTCCAGATATCCACATTTGTATGGGGGATGGGCGTGTGATGCATATGACATGTGTTTTCTTTTTTTCTCATATATGTATCCACTCATTATACCAGCCTAAAGCAGTCCCCTCTCTGTCCATATATATATATATATATATTGAAACGTGAGGATTTCTCGTGTGCATTCCTGATGCATTTCATCACGATGTGTGCTTGAGTCGTGAGCGGTTTGAAACATCCACAAGAACATCTACAGTCAGGAAACTCTGGGGGTTGGGAGCCATCTTGTGTTGGTTAGGGTTAAATCATGTGTGAAGATGCTTTCAGCCGGACTGTCTGTATCATTCTGGAAGAGGAATAGTTATATGGTGTTATATAAAGGTGTTAAAGTGGACTGGTTTTATTTAGATCTTGGCATATCCTGTTTCTGTTGCCGTACATTTGTTTGTCGTTCTTGCATTACTTTCTGCTGTTTCCACAGCAACAGGGAAAAGCCATGCTTGGGATGCCCCCTAATGGCGGTTTTACTGTTTACAAATGGGTTTGATTATTTTTGCATCAAAGACAAGGGATTAAGACCAATTTCTGTTTGCGGTTAAACAAAAACAAACATTTTAAATAATTTCATTTAGTACTGTTGAATATTTGGTGATTTTGTGCCTAGAGTTTGGTTTTATTGAAAATCATGGTTTGTGTTGCCCCTAGTGGCTGTTCAAGGTTAATCATATTACTGAAACATGATCGGTTTAAAATACAAATATAAACTTAATATTGCAATTTTATCCTATTTATTAGAGTTTATTTTTGTGATTTTTACTATTACTATGAAAAATATAGTGATATAAAAATGACTAAAGGATTCCGATTGTGTTGCTGTTTCTTTATTAAAGTTTGAGGATCATCTTTTGTTTTGTTTTTTCCCAGGTTATGTTGTCTGAAGCATTCAGGGCCTGAACTAAACATTTATTATCCGCACCTGCTGTCTCAAACATATTCACAAATTCTGAGTGACACGTTTGTGGAAGTCCTCATTTTGACAAGAAACCCATCATGATCAATTCAGACTTTACCGTGTTACAGTAAGTGCACTAACATTTTGTTAATATACACTAAATGTTTTTTATTGTACTTCATATAAAATGTTTGCATTTTGCAGGGACTCGTCAAATGATGGGCAGGCCGACACAGTAAGTCTAGGCATGAGCGTCGGTGAATTGGACGATCCTGGAGAAGGAAAAGGCAAGAAAAAGAGAGGCAGGCCTGGAAAACAAGGGGTGAGGTCACCCCTGCTGATCCAAGCAAGCGGTTGTTTACAGATTATATGTGTGGTACTTTTCTTAATGCAATGCTGTTCTCTGCAAAGGGGGCCAGTAAGAAGGCTCGAAAGTCCCCTGTTGATAAAGGTGGACGGAGACAGAATGGAGTGGCCCATCAGAATGGAGAGGGGGCAGAAACAGGCACGCTCTTTGAGGTGGTCAAACAGGGCAAAAGTGCCATGCAGGTAAAACACAACACCGCTCAATGTTTACAGCTCAGTTTAGTAATATATTTGTTTGCTGAATTTGTTTTTTTTTCTTTCGACCAGTGTGTTATTGATGACTGGATTGAATCTTACAAACAAGACAGAGATTTGGCGCTTTTAGATCTGATTAACTTCTTCATTCATTGCTCTGGTTGTAAAGGTAATGTTTATTTCATTTGTCTCAGCACACTTTTATATGTGTTTTGGTTAAGAAGTTGAATTAGGATTCATTGCGATGACACGAACCTTTAACAAAATACTTTGATGTTTTTAATGTTATACAGTGTGTTTATGTGCATTACAGGCACTGTAAGAATCGAGATGTTTAGGAACATGCAGAATGCAGAAATTATCAGAAAGATGACAGAGGAATTCGATGAGGTTTGTTGGAGTTTTGGATACATATTTGAATTCGCATTACGGAATCCGCCCGCATGTCTCTTAACTTTCTGATCTTCAAATCCAGGACAGTGGCGATTACCCCCTTACAATGGCAGGACCACAGTGGAAGAAGTTTCGATATAATTTCTGCGAGTTCATCATCGTTCTGATTCGTCAGTGTCAGTACAGCATCATCTATGACGAATATATGATGGACACGGTCATCTCTTTGCTCACTGGGCTCTCAGACTCACAGGTCCGAGCCTTCAGACACACGAGTACATTGGCAGGTCAGTCACCTCAAAACAACTTTTTAGCGACACAACACGTTTGTTCCGACTGAACAATCTTTGTTTATGAGTTTAATTGATGGGTGGTATTTTGTTCTGCAGCCATGAAACTGATGACGGCGTTGGTGAATGTGGCTTTGAACTTGAGCATCAACCAGGATAACACACAAAGGCAGTATGAGACCGAGCGGAACAAGGTTGCAGGGAAACGAGCCAATGAAAAGCTAGAACTGCTTCTTGTGAAGAGAAAAGAGGTGAGGTCTCATTTTCCCAACACTAGTGTTCATCTGTCTACTGTAAATTACATTTTAAATGTTGTCATTTTTATTGATCATCCAGCTTCAAGAAAACCAAGATGAGATTGAGAACATGATGAACTCGATCTTCAAGGGTATTTTTGTTCACCGATACAGGTTGGTAAAATGAATATAAACCGCAGGTTAAAAACAGTACTTTTCTGATATAATGTCAAGGTTTCATGCTTCATGCTTTTCCTGCTTGCCTTCAGAGATGCTATAGCAGAGATCAGGGCTATTTGCATTGAGGAGATCGGAGTTTGGATGAAATTATACAGCGATGCCTTTCTCAACGATAGTTACTTGAAGTATGTTGGCTGGACGCTACATGACAGAGTGAGAATTTACATTTTCCTCTATAATTGATGTTACTGGTTTTCCTCTCTGATAAATATTTTTGATATTTCTGATGCATGTCATTGTTTTAAAAGATGCTATTGTTTTTATTATTAGCAAGGCGAAGTTCGACTCAAATGTTTAAAGGCCCTTCAGACCCTTTATACCAACAGAGAGCTTTTCCCCAAACTTGAGCTCTTCACCAATCGATTTAAGGTAACGGATATATACACCACCTTAATATCCTTACTTCACAACTTCATATTACTTTATTATTATGTTCTGAATATGCATAAGTAATGTGGGGATAATAACAAAAATGTCACTTCCTGTCCCTCAGGATCGTATTGTGTCCATGACGCTGGATAAAGAATACGATGTGGCAGTAGAGGCCATACGGCTCGTCACTTTGATTCTGCAGTGAGCATTTCTCATCCTTTAATCCACATCACATGGATGTCTTACTACTTGTTTTAGCTGCCTATCATCTGTCTGTGTTTCTTTTTTTAGTGATAGTGAGGATGCTCTATCGAACGAAGACTGCGAGAACGTCTACCATCTAGTCTATTCGGCCCATCGTCCTGTTGCCGTGGCAGCCGGAGAGTTCCTCCACAGAAAGTAAGTTGCTGCCTGCGTCTGTACCGTTATAACACGATAATGACACAATTAAAATCCCTAAACGTTTTCATGAATATGATGTTTCCTTCTACAGGCTGTTCAGCAGGCACGACCCTCAGGCTGAGGAGGCTTTGGCAAAGAGACGAGGCAGAAACAGCCCCAATGGTAACCTCATCAGAATGCTGGTGCTGTTCTTCCTGGAGAGCGAGGTGAGAAACTACGATCTAGGCTAACATCACTTTTTATGGTTTTAAAAGCAGCTCTTACCATGCATTGTTTGACTTCCTTCAAAACATTATTGCAATCTTATAGTTTATATTCAGTTTCATTTGACTTGTAATTTCGATTCATATTATTTTGTATTTGTGTGTGGCAGCTTCATGAACATGCAGCGTACCTAGTGGACAGTCTGTGGGACAGCTCACAAGATCTGCTCAAAGATTGGGACTGCATGGTAGAGCTCCTCTTGGAAGACCCTGTGCAGGGAGAAGAGGGTACATCCTCCTCACACCCTTGCTTCTATTTTCGGCGATCTATCACGATGCCTGTAGATCTTTCCTGTGTTATTCGTTGATGTTGTCTGATTGTGGATTTTCTTGCAGCAATGGGAGATCGACATGAGAGCGCCCTGATAGAGCTCATGGTCTGCACTATCAGACAGGCCGCTGAAGCTCATCCACCTGTGGGCAGAGGAACGGGAAAGAGAGTAAGCATTGCCTTCGTAAGATTGTTCATTGCTTTTGACGTTTTACAAGTTTGATAACTTTCTGCTGTTTCTCTGTGCTTCCTTTAGGTCCTCACTGCCAAAGAGAAGAAGACTCAGATAGACGATAAGAACAAACTAACCGAGCAACTAATTGTTGCCCTGCCCATGCTGCTGTCAAAGGTAAAGTACCCGCTTTGGTCATCAGAGAAATGGAGCTATGTGAAAGAAAGGCTTCATATTTGTCTTGCTTTGGCTTTCAGTACCAAACCGATGCTGAAAAGGTTGCAAACCTCCTTCAGATCCCACAGTTCTTTGACCTTGAGGTGTACAGTTCAGGACGAATGGAAAAGGTCAGTTGTTATCAAAGCCCAACAGGGTCTGTGCATCCAAATATTTCATGCACATATGAAATTTCGAATGATAAAAAATACATTACTGTGGCAAATATAACACTGTTAACAGATATTTAAATTATTGCTCTCTTCGTTTTCAGCATCTAGACGCACTGCTGAAGCAGATGCGGGTGGTGGTGGAGAAGCACACAGAGGCCGAGGTGTTGGAGGCATGCAGCAAGACCTACAGCATCCTGTGCAGCGAGGAATACACCATCATGAACCGCGTGGACATCGCTCGAAGTCAGCTCATAGACGAACTCACTGACAGATTCTCGCATTCGGTTGAAGACCTGCTGCAGGAGGTGACTGGAGTTCTTCACTTTGCACATAAGTGCGTATTTTTAAAGTTAGTTATTAATTCAGTGGGGTTTTTTTCTTAGGGGGATGAAGCAGATGACGATGACATTTACAACGTTCTCTCGACTTTAAGGAAGCTCACTGCTTTCCACAAGTAAGATCATTTCTGTCTGTGTTGGAAATGCAACACCTTGTGTTTGTTGTCATCATGTATGCGTGATTGAGCTTCAGGTTTGTTTTGTATGCTTTGTAGTGCACATGACCTTACAAAGTGGGACCTTTTTAAAAACTGCTATCGATTGTTGAAGATGGGGATTGAGCAAGGCTCCATGCCCGAGCAGGTAGAGATGTTCAACCATGAGTTTTCCTATTATGTTTTAATTGACATTATTTGTATATAATGTAACATTTGTAAATGCACAAACTTAAATACACATACAGCGTAACCTAACTTATCCAAACACAATTATATAAAACAAATTATATAAAAATAAATAATTAAATATGTGCATGTTCCTGGTTTGTGTTCAGATTGCCGTTCAGGCTCTGCAGTGCTCTCATTACTCCATCCTGTGGCAGCTGGTGAAAATCACTGAGGGGTCGCCATCCAAGGTGCAGTCATATGCACTTTATGCAGAGAATTCCCACCTGTTGTGGGAATTACACTTTTGTAAATATGTGGCATAAACCCCTGTGTCTGTTTCCTGAGCAGGATGATCTTGTGGCATTGAGGAGGGTGGTGAAATCTTTCCTAGCGGTGTGTCAGCAGTGTCTGTCTAATGTAAACACTCCTGTTAAAGAGCAGGTGAGCTGGAAACTTCTGCAAGTTTGCTTTGCTGATTAAGTGATGTGTTAGTAAACACCCGAAACCATTGATCCAGTTGGGGCCTTCATCCAGGGGGCTTTGACAAACAATAACTTTATCAACTTTGTTGTGGTTCTTTAAAGGAGTAGTTCACCCTCAAACTAAAATGCTGTCATCATTTACACACCTTCTTGTCATTTAAATCCTGTATGACTTTCTTTCTTTTGCAAAACACAAAGGAAGATGATTTGCAGAATGTCAGTAACCAAAAACCGTCGGTCTCCATTCACTTATATTTTATGGACACAAAACCAATGCAAGTCAATGGGGACCAACAGTTTTCGGTTACCTACATACTTCAAAATATCTTCTTTTGTGTTCTGCAGAAGAAATAAAGTCACACTAGCTTGAAATGACAAGAATGTGAGTAAATGTTGAAAGAATGTTCATTTTGGATTGAACTACTACTTTAATGATCTTCATATGTAAAGGTAACATATGTAAATGTGCATTACAGGTTTTAACCGCAGGTGTTTTTATGTTTTATCTCTGCAGGCATTCATGTTGCTGTGTGACCTGCTGATGATCTTCAGTCATCAGTTGGTCTCGGGCAGTCGAGAAGCTCTGCAGCCACTGGTCTTCAATCCAGACATCACTCTGCAGAACGAACTGCTCAACTTTGTCCTGGATCATGTGTTTATTGACCAGGATGATGAAAATCAGAGCATGGGTGTGTGTCTCTTCTCAGAAATTAGCATTTTTCCGTTAATCAGCAATAGAAAATGTAGTGTCATGTTTATCTGTTGGATTACAGTTATCGCCTTTGAATTTACATATTTACTATTCAGGCTCTGTTTAGTTTAAAACACTGTTAATTTTACACTGTTTTTTAATCAGAGGGCGATGAGGAGGACGAAGCCAATAAGATCGAGGCTCTTCACAAGAGGAGAAATCTTTTGGCGGCCTTCTGCAAACTAGTTATCTTTGACATCGTGGACATGGCAGCAGCTGCAGACATCTTCAAACAATACATGAAGGTAAATAACTAATTCATTTGAGCTACACATATTCAGTGCTGGTTAACATTGATTCATGAGAATTCTGATTCTTTTTTAGTATTATAATGACTATGGAGACATCATCAAAGAAACATTGAGTAAGGCTAGACAGATGGACAAGATTCAGTGTGCAAAGACCCTTGTCCTCAGCTTGCAGCAGGTATGGAGTATAAATTGAAGGAGTGGTGCATTTTTACATTTGGTCATAGATTTAGATTCAGATTCAACTTTCTGATTCGTTTCTCTCTTTACCTGCAGCTCTTCAATGAACTCGTCCAGGACCAAGGACCCAACCTGGACCGAACGTCCTCCCACGTCAGCGGCATTAAGGAACTGGCCCGACGGTTTGCACTCACATTTGGACTGGACCAGATCAAAACCAGAGAGGCCGTGGCCACACTGCACAAGTAACAAACCCTGCAGATGAATTATGAATCATTACTGATGTTCTTGCAGCTTGTTTTAAATAATTCTCACGAGTGGGTGTTTCTTTACCTCAGGGATGGTATTGAGTTTGCCTTCAAGGTCCCAAATCCAAAAGGACCGGAAAACCCACCGCCCAATCTGGCCTTCCTGGAGGTTCTCTGCGAGTTCTCCTCCAAACTTCTACGTCAGGACAAGAAGACTGTGTAAGTACAGAAAACACTTCAAGAATCTAAACAAAGACCTTAAATGAATTGTTCACTTTCAACATACATTTTCATGATAATTTACTCTCTCCTGTTGTCATCCAAGATGTTTATGTATTTTTTTCTTTAGTCGAAAAGAAATTAAGGTTTTTAAAGAAAACATTCCAGGATGACTCCAAACGGTTGAAGGTCACAGTTTCAGTGCAGCTTTAAATGATACCAGACTTATCTAGTGAAACGATTGGCCATTTTCTAAAAAAAGTTCAAATGTATATGCTTTATAAACAGAAATGCTCGCCTTGCTCTGTTTTGTGAAGCGCGATCACTACTGTAAGACGTAATTACATTGAAAAGGTCACGCTTAGACGTAGGCAGTACAGAGTCAGTGGAGAAAGAGGACCGTTCAAGAGTTGCTGAATGTTCAGTGACACATATTGTCTTTGTGTTAGTTTTTTGTTTAAAATGGTCATATCCTGGATTCGGCCTATGTCAAGCGTGACCTTTTCAACATAATTCTGTAATACGCAACGTTGTGCACGCGGTTCACAGAGCAAAGCGAGCATTTGTGTTTATAAAGCATATACATTTTTATTTACTTTTCTAGAAAATGGTTGATCATTTCGCTAGATAAGACCCGTATTCATTGTCTGGTATCATTTAAAGCCCTTTGAAGCTGCACTGAAACTGTAATTTTGACCTTCGACCGTTTGGAGTCCATTGAAGTCCATTATATGGAGAATAATCCTGAAATGTTTTCATTAAAAACCTTAATTTCTTTTCACCTAAAGAAGATAATACATAAACATCTTTGATGACAACGGGGTGAGTCAATTATCATGAAAATGTATGTTGAAAGTCAAACAATTCCTTTAAAGGGATACTTCACCCAAAACAGAAAATTCTGTTATTTACTTGCCCTCAGATTGTTCCAAACCTGTATAAATATCTTTGTTCTGCTGAACACACAGGAAGATATCTGGAAGTTTGTCAAATCTCACCCCCATTAGGCTCCCATTCTATTTATTTTCTTTACTATGGCATTAAATGGTGGGTGAGATTCAGACATTCTTCCAAAAGTCTTCTGTGTGATCAGCAAAACAAAGAATTTGATACAGGTTTGGAACAATCTAAGGGTGAGTAAATGATGACACAACTTTCATTTTTAGGTCAAGTACCCCTTTAAGGTGTTAAAGATCAAAGGAAACATACATTCAGTCAGGGTTTTAATAAGTCTGTCTTTTAAAATGTGTTTGATCGTCTCTCTTCTGCTAAAGACATTCCTACCTGGAGAAGTTTATGACAGAGTATATGATGGAGAGAAGAGAGGATGTGTGGCTACCACTCATCGCTTACAGAAACTCACTGTTGACGGGTGGAGATGATGACCGACTGTCAGTAACAACCGGAAGCACAACCAGCAAAGCAAGCACAGTCCGAAGCAAAAGAGGCCGACCAGCACAACAAAAAAGACGGGCAGACGGTATAAAGAATTGCTTTTAGTCTGTTAAAACTACAGAAAGACTATAAAAACTCAGTTAATACATCGGGCTGCATTTAAAATAGAATTGAAGTCATATGAGATTCATCTGATTAGTTTTGGATTTCTGTTTATGTCATGTGACAGAGGAGAGTGTGGAAGGCTCGTGGGTGATGCGCAACGACAGCCTCCAGACACCAGGGGGCCTCCACACCCCACAGCTAACATCCACTGTCCTCAGAGAAAACCCCAGCCAGGCAGCAGAACACATCCCAGACCAGGACTCATCGGAACCAGGCTCAGAACCAGACTACATGCACAAGTATGCTTTCTTTTCAATTTGGGAGGAACATCTTCTCAAAACCTTTCTTGTAATTTAAACACCTGCAGACTGCTGTACGTCATTTCATTCCTTCACTTCCAGTCCTCAGATGCAGATGTCTTGGTTGGATCAGCAGCAGAAGATGGACGAGGTGAACAGAAAGGAGAGGGGTGGGATGAACTACATGAAGTCACGCAGCGGTGGAGTGAGACAGCAGGTGTACGTACTCACAGTCCTGGGATTTGAGGATGTCTTGTAGTTATTACGTGCTTGACAGCAACATAAATAAAGTAGACCGTTCAAACGATTGCATGACCTTTGAACTGGAGTTTTTTTGTCATGCAGGCGAGGGCTCATGGAAGATGATGCCGAGCCCATCTTTGAAGATGTGATGATGTCATCACGCGGCCAGCTGGAGGACATGAACGAAGACTTCGAGGACACCATGGTGATAGATCTGGTGAGAATTTACAGATGTGATCATCGCTGCTCAAGTTTTCGTTACTGTTTGTAATGTTTCCGGTAGCAAAACTATATTTCATAATGTAACATCTGTTGGTTTGCTTAATGTATGTCATTTCTACTTTTCAGCCACCATCAAGAAACCGGAGAGAAAGAGCAGAACTCAGACCAGACTTTTTTGACTCTACAGCCATAATGGAAGACGATTCTGTAAGACATTGAAATAATAAACTCGCCGAATTTGGTGTAAATTTTATAAAGGTTTAACAGTGTAGCTTTTGTATGGTAACCAAAGCTGTCATTTATTTATTCATTGGTTTTGAGTAGTGCTGAAGCATTAAGTACTAATATGTTATCCTGTTTTTTTCCTCTAACAGGGATTTGGAATGCAGATGTTTTGAAAGATTGAAGCCTCACAACCAGCAGCCAACAAGAAACACATCTTAAACATTTATTTTGTTTTCTTTGCCGTTTCACACAACTGTGCCGAAGCTTGTGAGCTTCCTGTCTTGGTTTCGTTAATATGGTCAGGCCATTTTTCCATCGTGTGCATTTCCTCAGTTCAAAATCTAGAATCTGCTGGTTTTAAATGGTGTTATACATCTTGGCAGTATTGGTTCCTTCTGGTTTCATGTCATTCTATGATTATTCAAAGCTGTTCAAAAACGATTTCAGACAGATGTCGGTTCTGTCAGTGTTCTGGGTTTGTTGTGGTTAACTCTTCAGGAAGAGGGAAAGATACAAAGTCTGTTTCTTAAATTGTCCAGGTGATTAGTTGGCCTTTATGTACCCAACTAGTTAAGATTTGTAATGGTTTAAATTTGCTTTTGGAAAAAAAACACGAATTGATTTATCAGATTGATAAAGCCCACATTTGTTCAGATAAACTCTGTAATACCTATATACTGATGTTTATACAGGAATCTATTATTTGAGACGTATACAAGAGTATTTCTTTCTTCAGTTACACTGGTCTTGTGTTTTGTTAAATAACGTGTTTGTTGTCATTTAAAGACATGTTTACCTCTGTCTATAGTCTGCTCCGTGATTGTGTGTTTGTGGGAACTCGGCTTTCACACAATACTTCATTGCTGTGTAGGTTGTTGATCAATATTGGGCTTTAATGTCCATCTGAAAATCCACCGTTTTTTTTATAGAGCCTGTGTGGTACTGAAGACAAATATCAGACCCATTGTTTAGAACGGTGCTTTTACATACGATTCTCTGATTAAACAGTGGGATTATCATTATTTTAATCTTTTTACTGTTCAGACTTTGCTTTTTCTAAAGAAATGTTTAAATAAAAGTATTTAAAAATACTGACGAGCAGGTTATTTTATCAAAGTGCTGTGGATTGAGTTGAAGTCTTGGAGAAGGAACACAGTTGTTGGGTTTGTGTCAACTAAAATTGGTTTTAAGAGGTTATAGACTTGCAGTCAAAGGTTTTCTTTGTAGCAGTAACTATTTAAATGCAACATGCAGTAAATGGCTCTCAGTTCGAAAGAGCAAAGATTTGCTGTGGAAAGATGCGTTAAGAAAACAAGATGATTATCAACAACTGAGCATTAGATGGCGCTAGTTAAAATGTCAAATGCAATTGTTCAAAATGTGTGCGTTGATTGCAAATATTACTATATAAACAGAAAGCCAGGGAATGTCCCCTGTATGTGTAAATAAAGCTATATAGCCTAATTATTTGCGGCAGATAACATTTATAAACTCTCGTCGTCATGGTAATTATTTCTCACCTGCACTTCTCCAGACGTTCATTTGATACGACGCGAGCTTGTTTACATGTGACGTCAGAAGAAGCCATGGTAACAAATGTTAATGTTTTTGTACAGAGCGCGCTTTTATTTTATATATGTATTTAATACTCCGTTTACCGCACTGAGATAAGACCGTAACACTGTTATCGGTTAACCAAGGAAACCAATCACGGGTTTGTTATCTCTTCTCGCGAGTTCAAGACGATAGCCTCCCAACAATGCATTATCGCGATACTTGCGCTGCAGCGCCCGCTCCCTCAGCGCTGGATGACTTGTTCTCGCGAGATGTGGACCGCAGCGCCCCCTCCTTGTTCTAATGCGGAGAGGAAGGGAGGGGAAAAGCCTTTTCAAATACACACACATTTCAATATCGCGAATTAATATGGAAGTATATTCTTCTTCAAACTAATGACTCGTGCGTTCATGACGCGGATACTGAATTTGTTTATTCGCCAGACGTAACGCGTTCTGCGTCTCGGAACGAAAGGAAAACGGCAGGATAAATCCTAAAAGAAGAGAAGCGGCCTGTTTTTGTTCCTGACATCCTGGAGGCGCAGCTCGCGCTGTCGGCCGGTGTAATTCACATCAAACGGACGTCAAACTCGCGGCTTTTTCGTTACACGCGAGCCGCAAAAGAGTCCGCTAGCACGCATGGTGAACTACCGGCGCACCGACTCCAGCCGTTTGCGTGCATTTGAAGATTTGGAGCAGAAAAGCGGCCTGTTGTTCTTTTTGCAGCGGCAGCGCGGCGGACAATAACAAGAGCGCTTGCGTTCAGGTCCACTCGCGGTGCCGAACACGTATATGCGCCGAGTCGATAAGCGAACCTCTGGAGTAGCACTGTGAAGACGGAATGAGGCCGAGAGCGTGACGTTAATCTGGGCTCTGTGTTTGAATTTGGTGGTAAATTAATCGGAGGCCCGGTGGGGCGAAGAGCGCCACCAGCGTGTTGTTGTTGTATTTTAACCCGAAGCCGTATCACGGGATTTTTGTTTTATGGAGCATCACTGATCGTGTTTTGCAAATGCGTCGTTGCGTTTGATTCGGCTCGACGCGGACGAGGATGATGACGATTCGGCCGAATTTCGTGCCGTGGAAGAGGAGCAAACGATAAGATGGAGTGGTTTTAACGAATGCGATGTGCGGAGACGAATCGCGCGTGCTTCTGCACCGATATCTGGTGTAAGGCATTCCTTGCATTGCATTTCACCGTCGACGGAATATCGCAAGACCGGGTCCGTCGGCATTGATGATACGTGGGCTGTTGGCGGGACTGAAGCCTTTTCTTTTTTTCCTCCCCGAACTGGACCTGTCTAGCACGACGCTGCTGAGATGAACCCGGTGAATGCGACCGCTCTCTACGTGTCAGCTTGTCGGTCGGTGCTGCAGTGCGATCCCCGGGACCCCGAAGCTTTGACGGAAATGTATAAGCTCCTGCCTTTTTTCAGACAGTCTCTCGCCTGCCTTGTTTGTGGTGAGTCGGTTTTGTGTTATTACATGTATGTTTCATCGCACTGCACGCTTGCATGATCGCACTGCACGTTTGCATGATCGCTGCACACGCACAGCCTCTCTCGTGATCTCCCCGCCGACCGTGACACACCCCCATTGAGTCTACACATCCCCGACAACAGAAGCGGAGGCATTTATAAACACGTCAGTAAATGCATGCTGTTTATATTGAGAGAGTTATGAATGTAATGTTTATTTGATATAAAAGCATGTATGCTTGCGACAGTTCACGCGTTCGAGTTTAAATTACAATGGTAGCAACGTTTTTTTTATTTCGTTTATTTGCAAAAAACGAATTTAACGTTTCATTAATAATGAATGGATTCTTTTACTATTGTAAAATATGTTTAAATGTTTACACGCAAAAAGCTGCATTTTTTTGGGACCGTGCGCGGCCGTGTTACATGAACCACGTCACGTGACTCTTAGACGTCAGCGCGTTCGTGTGGCTTTTGTATTGCATAATCTTTGATGACCAAACGTATTTTTCCTTTTGTTTTTAATGCATTGCTGCTCGTTGCATTATACAGTATGCATTTGCTCTGAATGTTCCAAAAAACATTTCATATACTGTTGATGAATAGCACCATTTAGCAAGAATTCATTTATGCACAATAATGCGTTCTTTGCATGTCATCAAATGAACAAGCATGCTTTTAACATCTCGTTTTTTTCTTTAATTCAGGTAATTTGCTCCAAGATCCAATTGCCCCAACCAACTCCTCATGCCAGCACTACGTCTGTAAATCATGTAAAGGCAAAAAGATGATCATGAAGCCGTCGTGCAGCTGGTGCAAAGACTACGAGCAGTTCGAAGAAAACAAGCAGCTATGTATCCTGGTGGACTGCTACAGAAAGCTCTGCGAGTACATCGCGCGCTCTCCTCTCGCCCAGCACATTTCAGGTGCCGTGGGAGGGTCCTCAGACATAGTGGCTCTCTTGAACGAGGGCCTCTCATTGGGCAACGGGGACGAGTCTCTCTCTCTGTTTTTACCAGACCAGTCCCCTACACCGTCGACATCCGAAATGCTCCCCGATGAGGGCCAGTCCCCTTCAACAGAGGAACAAGGCCTCAGTCCTCAAGGGGTCAACGGTCTTCAGGACTGTAACGGTTTGACCAATGAAGAGGAATTGACAGCAAGTTTACCTTCACTAGGGACGAATGTTCCAGACGCGCCGGACACTCAGGTTGTGAAAGAGGAGAGTTTTACGAACGAGATCCCCGTGTGTGAGGCGGCGGCCGCCGATGAGGAGCTTTGCCCCAGCACCATGGACATTTGTGAATTTGGAGAGGATATTAAGCATGATGGTGGAACTCTCCTCTTGAGCGTTGAGGAGGTACTCAGGACGCTGGAACCAGATAACGTAACCCAGGATGAATGTTCTGTTCTGTTACCGTCGACTCTCGAGCCTTCTGGAAACGGAAATGGACCCTTCGATACCATCGACAGCTCCACTCGGCAGCTGTCCTCGCTCCCGCGCGATTCGCATGATAGTATCGTACCCCAGCACCCAACCTCTCAGCATTTAGGAATATCCTGCTCTGCCGTGACGCCAAAAGGGCCACGGACCAACCGCAAGCGCTCGCGGTCGGAAAGCGACAGCGAAAAAATTCAACCCTTACCTATTTCTACCTTCATCCGGGGTCCCGCGCTGGGCGCCTCCACCCCTGTCAAGTGTGAACCCAAATCTCCCATTCAAACTCTGCCTCACAAGGTGGCGGTGCCCAACGGTGGCAGCCTTCCCAAAGTGGCCAAGACGTTACTGGTGCCCCCCAAAAATGTCAAAAAGACCCTCGACCATCACGGGCCCAAAAAATCATGCACTAAGTCGAAACAGGGAGCTCCTAAATCGAAGGAGAAGACGAAAGAACGTATCGTGAGTAACGCCCTCATTCCCGGGAGCCCCACGAAAGTGGTTTATAAAAAGGCGCAGGAGAAAAAGGGTTGCAAGTGTGGCAGGGCGACCCAAAACCCAAGTGTTCTTACATGCCGCGGCCAACGATGCCCCTGTTACTCGAACCGCAAAGCTTGTCTGGACTGCATATGCAGGGGCTGTCAAAACTCTTACATGGCCAACGGTGAGAAGAAGCTGGAGGCCTTCGCTGTTCCAGAGAAAGCCCTCGAGCAGACGAGACTCACTCTGGGCATCAACGTCACCAGCATCGCTGTGCGGAACGCTACGAGCAGCGGGGCCGGCGGCATGCTCAACGTCTCCACGGCGGCCGGCTCTCCCGTGGCCTCTTTTTTGGCTACGGGACCTCACGAAGATAAAGGATTTGATGAACCATTGGACATGAGATATGACTGAGCACCGGAAGTTAGTTTTTAACCATCACCCTGTGTTCCAAACCGAAGGGCTGGTGCCACCGGAGTTTGTGATAAGGCAGCTATTGTGATTCTGTTTCAGTTCAAACAGTTAATCAAACAATTAAACTAACTATTGCTGAAACTTGTGCCTATAAATCATTTGTACTATTTTTTCGGTTCTTTTGCACACTGTTAGAAGAGGTTAAAGTGTTTGATTCGGTAACTTTTTTTTTACGGAGTAGTACAAGTGATCTATATGGCACGATGTTTGGCAAGATATTCCTGACCTCATTGTTGCGGGTCACACTATGTGCATGTGTGGAAGATTTTCAGATTGTGGGTTTGGGGACGAGACCTGGTGAATGACATGGTACCCTACAGCATCAGTTGAGACTGGTTGTATTTATAAACGTTTTTTGTACACAGACTTCGATTTAATAGTACATTTTATGATATATTTTGTAAGTTACATTAACAACATTTGCAGTATTTATTGGGTATCACTTAACATAGATTATGGTCCTCCCAGGGCATCGGCTGTATACAATTTCTACAGATGCAAGTCACACAAATGCAGTATGTACGGTTTCTGTCTTAAATTATGTTGTCGTCCTGATCGTGCTAGTTTTTGCTGTCTCGAATTGTTATTTTTTTTCCTTGGGGCATTTAAAAACATGTAATATAAATGTAACATATTTCCACAAAAAAAGAAAAATCCTATCATGACTCGTGTCTTTCATTTCACAAATGACTTGTTTGCAAGTCACATCTGGTTGAGATTCGGCGGGTCACGTTTCAAGGGATGGTTTGAATGGGAAATGCTATGATTGATGTGACTGTATATCACAAAAACATCAAACAGTTACTCATAGGCTTTGTGCTGTTAAACAGAGCGCTGCAAACAATTACAAGGGTGTATTACAGTGAGAACAAAGCTTTGCTATGAAACATATGCTGCCCATATGTGAGTGCATAACGTAATACTGCGTTGGTACTGAATTGGTAGGCAAGAAAAACAATGTGTGATGGTGTATCTATAACAGGAAGATTGTACTTTTTAAGTGCTTTTAATGAATTTCCCAGTAAAGTAAAATGCAACACGGGCAGTATCAAATATAAGAGCATCTATAAATATTGTTTAAATGTCCTTAAAGGGATAGGTTACCCAAAATGGAAATTCTGAAAATGATTTACTCACCCTCTTGTCATTTCAAACCTGAATGCCTTCTGCAGAACACAAAAGAAGATATTTTAAAAACAATATCCGCATTACCCATTTACTTGCATTGGTTGCGTCCATACAATAGAGTGAATGTGTGCTGCCATTGTTCAGCTACCAACACATTCTTCTTCAAAATATCTTCTTTTGTGTTCTGCAGAAGAAAGTCATAAAGGTTTGTAATGACAAAATGATGGTACAAGTTTAATTTATGGGTGAACTATCACTTTAACTGGTGTCTGCAGTATCTTTAAAATCTAAAACAAAGTGATATTTTTATATCAATGTTAAGATTATGAATTACTTGTTTACTGAAGAGCAATTTACCTTTAAGTAGAATCATACAGTCTGATATGTAATCTAACAAGACTATGGAGTGCTGTGATGCAGTGGTTCTCAAACCGCGGGGGCCCCAAGGTGGATCCAGGGAGGCCACAGATTTTGTGTCATTTTATAAAATATATAAATTTATCATAGATTCTATGCAATCAACATTAGAAAGATAAGAATTTATATTCCAGCATTGTATTCGTGAATATGTTTTTGGTTTAATTACAATTCTAAGTCAAAGCGATGCACCCTACACAAAGAAAGTTTGAGAGCCACTGCTGTAATGCATTGGGTTTCTGCCAAGTCATTGTATTTATGAATATACACCACAAGAGGGCGAAATACAGAAAAGCATGTATGACTGCATGAGAGATACCTCAAATCAAGCAAGAGTTTAGAAAAAAGGTTTTATGATGCAATAACAGGAAACATATTTTGGACTAAATGGGTTTTATAAACTAAAAACAGGCACAGAAAATAGATGATTCCTGTGGATAACACAAGCATTTGAAATATAATCATATTCTTCGATATGCATTGCACAATCTTCAAATACATCAGCAGTTATAGTTAGCATGTAGTCAGATATTTTACAATGTTGCAAAACAAGTGCAACCGCTGCAGTCGAATAAGATGTTGTTCAACTCCTCTAGCAATTATACAAAGGTGTGCTTAAAGGGACAGTTCACCCAAAACAATATTTTCTTTAACTGAACACAAAAGAAGATATTTTGAGAAATGTCTCTGTGGTTTTGTGTCCGTACAATGGTAGTCAATGGAGTCCAGTGTTGTTTAGTTCCCAGCATTTTAATGAAATATATTTTTTGTGTTCTGCATAAGAAAGTCATACAGGTGGGAAGTGACTTAAGTGTGACTACACGATGAAAGAAGTTTGGTTTTGGGTGAATTCATCGCTTTAAATTTGTCTAACCATGTGCACTTCAGACAACGTATATTGTGAAAATGTCTCAGTTTTGCATTGTTATGTACATTTATCATTTTAATGTTCAACACCGGTGTTAATGTATATACAAAGATCTGTACAAAACGAAATACTGTACAACCTCACAGTGATTTTCACATTTAATGTACATAAAATGACAACAAACTCGAACGCGCCAATAATAGTGCAGATATTAACACAATACTACACAAGTACAATCAATGCATGATTTTCTTAAAGCTAAAACAGGGAGAAACAGAAGTCTCGAGTGTTAAAAATAAGCAGTTTATATTAGTTTTCACACCTACACAA
This sequence comes from Barbatula barbatula, assembly GCF_947034865.1. Taxonomy (NCBI): domain Eukaryota; kingdom Metazoa; phylum Chordata; class Actinopteri; order Cypriniformes; family Nemacheilidae; genus Barbatula; species Barbatula barbatula. Next base: position 16,355,458 of record NC_136786.1, on the reverse strand, counting down.
CCTGCTACATGAAGTCACAGAACAGAAGGATGAAAGCCAACAAGAAAAGCCTGCAGCTCATCCTAAGGCAAACTTGCTTTGAATCACATTTTCCTTTTCCTGCCCGGACAGACACACCAGACCAAACATCCCGGCAAGCCCGCACTTTCTCCGCCCCACCAGGCAGACTTGATGAGTTTGAGCTCCATTCGCAGAGCATTCCAACGCTAAAAAAACGATTCATGATTGAAAACGCTAGCCGAGCACAAAAAAGCGCCACATGTTTGCCGCCTTCCCAGATCTCATCAATCACAATCAACTGTTTTGGCAGGAGACGGTGCATCTCGGCAAACACGTCCAAATGTTCTGAGGCGTTTTGTTGCCTTTCAAAGACCGCTCAGGTAAAAATGCAGAGCAAGCCGAGTCTTGTCTCTCATCTGGAGTGCGTTTCACCACGTTGTGTCACTGGTATGTCTAGCTCACCAAGAACGCGCCGAAAAAGCTTGACTTCTCGTCCATATCGATGGTGCTCACGTTGCTGACCGTCACGAACACTCTATCCCCCCCTCCGAGCTGAAAAAGGCCCGCTTGGTAGATCGAGTACAGCCCGTATTCCGTGTCGCGTGACCAGCACGTCGTCCGGGCGTTCTTCATGAGCAGTATGGGCACCGGGTACGAGCTCACTTTTTTATAAACGTACTGCAACATCGGTTTTCCCCGGACGGGCTCGCCTGACGTGCCGTCCTCTTCCTCCTTGTCACCGTCCTCTTCCTCTATGAGCGTGTGTCTGAAGTACGTTTGCGAGTAGATGTAATACAGGCCCCCCTGCGGCACCACCAGTTCCCCGTCACTTAACTCTACGTTCTGGAGAAAAGCCAAACCCTTTTCAGACTCCCACGATTGGATCTTCTGGCCGTAGACCTTCCTGTTCGGCAGACCTGCATTGTCAAGCCAAATACAAGGATTATGGGTTGGGTTTGACAGAAAAGCCGTATTGTTTCAGCATTTGGCAGAAGGGGCAGCTTGTTTCAAAGACGCGGCTCAAATTATAAACCAGTTTTTGTTTTAGCCAAATGACCGCGGAGAAGATGATGAAACAGCGACTGGAGAGACATCATAAATATGTCCTCTGCCCTACATAAAAGCTGTGAAGTGTTTTATGAGCTTCTTTTCAAGGAAGCCAGCGTGTCAACAAAGCACATTTTTCAGTCATTGTTCAGTGCACTTCAAGATTTCTGTGTACTTATGAAGAATTTTATCTGATTTGGACTTCATCCAATCCGTCCACTAGCTCAGTGCTGTTTATTTTTACTTTACTCTCTATGGAACAGGTGAATGTGGACTGGAGAGATTCATTTATCATAGTAAGATTATGATTTAGAAACAAAAACCGCATGATGTAAATGCCGACAAATCCCAGATCAACAGAGATAAGCTTGGTTTCATTATGTCTTTCCTGAAACCGGACTCACCTCCTGACTTTTCTGGTTCTGGTATATAACTGCCTGTCACGTGCGCCGCAATCTTGGGCCGAGGGGAATCGTCCTGGTCTTGGATCACCAGTGAGGGAAGAACTCTGGAGACTTCGTCTGTTAAAAATCCCATAAATACATTTACTAGCTTGAATTTGAGCACAAATCATCTTAATGTGTTTTGGCTCTTTATCTTCCGAAATACCTTTGACGGCTGATGAAATTTCTTTCTGATAACGACTGGACATGGACTGTTAAACATAAGAAAAACATTTATTAGAACACCATCGGAACTGAGTTTCATTTCAGCAAAGAGTCATTCCTCGGCATGATTTCTATGAATTGGCTTTTGCATCTTAAGCTTAGAAAAATGAAGAAAATTCCTCTATTAATTAAAAAACGAAAAACGATCTCGGGCATAAATGAGCTCATTGTCTCCGGTTATAAGACTTCATGGCCCCTCTGAAGCCGATACCTTTTCAATGAGAAAGTGGAGCTGTTGCGTGACCTGCCAGCAGGGGTCGTCTTTCTCCTCCGCCGTCTTTAATTCTTCACCTTTTATAGTCCTGAGGTTGGCACGCATCAGACACGAAACACTGCTCTTGGAGAAAGTTTCTTTCATCTGTAAATAACATTCAAAGTGATTTAGATGTTATCAAAGCGTGTGGTTTTAACTATTTCAAACGCAACGTTTGCTTCACGATCTATTTAAAACCAAAGCGCAGCTTTTCATATAACGTATGCCCCAGTTTAAATAGCCTCCATGTAATCGTTTGGCAAACATAAAATGTAAAAAGGAGAGCATATGAATATAACTATCAAATGTTTTTTCATACACAAAATGCATGCACGAGATCATCATAATAATAATTCATTCGTTTACTGTGCGGACATTAAGACATACGTCGTCCTATTATAAATATCTTTCATCGTTGCAAAAAGTAAAACAATATATTTTCTACTAAATTACCATTTTAACGAATCTTAAGTAACGTGCACAAGAAAATGCCAAAATGAAGACTCACGTTATTTCCTTTACGTAATAATTATTATATTTGCAAACATGAACAACCCAAAACGTCTCTATTATCAAATCACCAATGCAAAAATCACAACGTGAAATCAAAATGAAGATTTTGTGCATTTTTATTATTTTTATTCCGTTTTTTTCAGTTTATGTTTTTTTTTTGTTGTATTAACCGCATTGAATGGCCCGCCTGCTGTTGCTTAACATGTTCTTCGGGCTCCACTGAGCGACCTGTTGGCATCTTTCCACCAAACAAAATGCAAACGCAAAAACTTCAGCAAACAACCCTTGTTTCCTCCAACCGTGAACCCTGCAAACTTCATTCATCTATTCTGAAAGAAGAACCCCTTTGCATCCCTGTGCGGCAACAAGCGATCAGAAAAACGTTGCAACATTTCTGCGTTGACGTGCAACAAAAAGCGAAACGTATCCTTACCGTCGACAGGACGTTGCTAAAGTAAATGAAAGTCACAGCCACGGCTATAGTTTGCAGGAGAATTGCAGCCAGCAGCAGAAGTCCGATGTACTGCATGCTGTGTGAGCCTGTCATGCTGACCATTGCGTGTGTTGCAGCAGCTCGAGACAAAAGCTGAATTCCTTCTTCTCTGTACATATGAAAAAAACATGGAGGCGGGGCAGCATAGACCAGCATATCAGAGAAACCGTGAACATTGTACTTTCCTGAAAATGCAGATCCTCTTTCGTTTTTGATTTTCTTGAGCACCTTTATGTAACCACTTGTGAAAGTTACCTGAATCGCCTATAGATGCATTACTTCCCAGAACCTTCTGCCAAATCGTTTCTCTTTTTAGTTTTCCTTCTTTAGGCCTATTCTCCTTTTAGGATTCGTGCATTGTAATGTTGCAGGCTTTCTGGAAAGCTCCAGCACTGATTTTTAACATGCGGTTGCAATCTGGTCCTATTTAGAAAGTCTGGGGGGGTATTGCGTGTATTTCCTTCTGATTTAAAGAGCGATTCTGTTACTACCATCAAACTCGGTTGACATGTTTTGGTAGGCCCCTTTAAAAACGAAATTTCAAGGTCCAAAACGGCCGGACCGAGTTTCTTCCTGTTGTCCAAGCTTGTGTAACTCCTTATAATGCTTTAAATCATTTTACATGATGAAATGGTTTGTTCACATCACTCAACGTGCCCGGTAACACATGTCTTCTTCAAGCCCAAACCAATTGGCAGGTTTACAGCAAAATACGAACGTGTGATTAAAAGCAGGGCTGTTTTACAATGTCCCCATTTATGATCATTACGCTTCAAGACACAAAACTATAAAATAACAAGCATATCTTATTACTTAACCTATATGTGCCACGTGGAGGTAAAGAGGGGTTACACGTTTCTTCACATTAGTATTTACAGATGTTTCTAAAGTTATGAATGGTTCAGCAGAACCCAAGTACCGTCCCGCTCCAAAGGCACCACAGCGAGCAACAAAATGTGCTATTTTCATAGGCTTGTTTGTGCCAGATATGTCACGCTGAGATTAGATCAGTGGTTATAATCAACAGCAGAGGAACGGAGGTGACCAAACTGGCTTCGGTCGTCCTCGAGGATGTTGACTGGTCTTCCTTTGAAAAGGTTGTGGTCAGCATAAAACAGAGCATGAGGTGTTTTTTTCAAATTTGTTTTATAGTTCAGGAGACTTGTCGGAGTTATCAGTAATGTTTCTTTTAAGTATTGAAGTTTGCCACAGATGTTTATTTTAACATCCTTGAGGAGATATAAAAGCAGACAGAAATGAGACAAACGTGGTCATACGGTAAGAGAACAGAACTATAGCCTAAAGTTAAGACTGTCATTTTTTCTTTTTCTTTTAAGAAATTGATATGTATGTGAAGAGTTTGGTTCCGAATTGTTTTTTATTGTGGGGAGTTATATCCTTTTGGAACCAAACTTTGCAGATCTATCTGAGCATTGTAAAAAGGGCAGTTCACCCAAAAATCTCTATTCTGTCATATATTCACCCTCGTGCCATTCAAAACCTGTATATGACTCTTTCTTCTTAGGACGGAAATTTTTTTTTGTGTTCATACTATGGAGGTCAGTGGGGTCAATGTTGTTTGGTTTCTTACATTCTTCAAACTATCTTCTTTTGTGTGCTGCAGAAGAAAGAAAGTCGTACAGGACTGTAAATGATGTACAATATACAACACAATAGCATGTTATGGCATAGAACAATAGATACATTGGTTACTGTCTCATACTGTGTTCTCTCCTTTGCTCTATCTCTGTCAGCCAGCTGTGTTCGTCTGCGGTCTCCGAAGGCCACGGTGTTGACACGTCTGTCCAACCCTGACTCATAGGCAATTTAAACAATGCAACGAGCAACTCAAATATGAACATATCTGGCACAAACAAGGTGGAAGGGAGGAGGGCGAACACAAAGGAGGAAAAAAAGAGCGGCAGGCGACCAGAGGACGGGCCGGAAACTTGGGATTTTCCAGCAGAAGAGAATGCGCAGGGTAGATTTGGCTGGGATTTTTTATGCTGACGCCAAGAGAAGCAAAAGCCATTGAGTGACAAAATCATTGCTTAGGTTGACCCGACCACATCAGCAGAATGATGGGTGTCTCTAGCGTGAGTGTTTGGGTTTTAGTGTGTGTGGGTTGGTCGGTGAAGGGAGTGACTTTTTCCCATGAAACATGACTGTGGTGTGGAGCTGTGATAGACCGATGACCTGCGCCATCGACTCCCTTTATCTTGGAACTGAATGTTTTAGAAACCCCTGGACACACAGTAAGCGATCTGACTTGTATTATTACATACCAGATACAATTATAAGTAAGAAAAGCCAAAAGGATAGACTTTGGGTGGGCTATTGTAACTTAAGCACACTCTTAAGAATAAATGCCATTTTGGCTAAATATCCAAAGAGCCTTTCTGTTGCACAAAATGTTCTTTCTAGCAAATAAAAAGTTCTTTACACTATAAAAATGTAAGAACAAAATGGTTATTTTAAAAACATTGACTGAATGGTTCTTTGGGGGACCAAAATGGTTCTTCTGCGACATCGCTGTGAAAAACCTATTGAAGCGCCTTTATATTTAAGACGGCACATATCCAGAACACCTTAGTAACCAACTTGCAACACCCTAGCAACCACTCACAAACCCTGTATACTTGCAGCTTGTTTTTGTTGAGGCAACCACTGCTTTAAATCTAATTCTGAATGTAATTCTACTTGACGAAAAACACGACGGCTGTTTCAAATCATTCACTTCTGTTAAATAATCTGATATCATTGTATGACTATGTGGCGTGAGCGCCAAGGCTGATAGGGCTGAGCGCAGCTAAACCGAGAGCTAACCATAAGATCTCTGAGTTGCTTTTTCATCCTCAGGGATTTTTAAAACCAAGCCGCAGGGGCTGCAAAAACCTGGCCGGATCGCTGATAATTGTGCGCTCATATCCGTTGCAAAGAACATGGGGGGTTTCATAAAGAGTTACAGGGTCTTGATTCAATGCTCCGTTGAGTTTGGGGAATACGGAATTTGGCTCAGAAAATGGGCCTTAAATTTGGGGGCCCCACTTTATCGTCGAAAAAAGCAATCTTGTCAGTGTCAAATGTTCAAAAATGGAAAGCAGCGGGGGAGGAAATGAAAAAGAGTTGGGGGAGTAAAATAGTTTGGGAGAGCTATAAAGTGGGGGGCTAACATCATATTCTGTCATGCTTAAGCCATACAATTAAAGTGCAATGAGACGTTTAGGTCAGGATAAAAGGGCGTATTGTGACATCACTTCTATGTAAGGGAAAGGGAGATTCCCAAATTTCCCTCTGGGATGAGCATGTGGGAGGGATGCCTGACTGGATGCCTGCTCTCGCGTCACTTCATACCCATCAGTGCTTAAATCAACGCGTGTTATTCCTATTTAAACTTTCAAACAGACATGTTTTTCAGGTCAGAGATCTCTGAGAAAGTCCTCAGAGGAGGAGAAGACTCCTCTGATTTATGGAGATGTAGATGTTATGGGATACAGGAGTGTCGGGTGCTTTTAGATTTTGGCAGTCTTTCTCTGTTAAGTTTGAGAAGCTGCAAAAGCCAAATGGTCATTCGTGGGTGGGGTGTGATAGATGATCTAAACTCCGAACACCAAATCAGACACGTCGTCAGAAAAATGGTTGCCGTGCTTCAAAATATCTCTGCATGGGCTTGTGAATCTGAACGATGTGTCATAGTACAGACATAAGGTGTTGATGAAAACTGCTTTTTAGGTTGTTTGAGGGTTGTTATGAGTGTTTGCCAGGTATTCTGGTTGATTTTTAGCACTTGCTGTGTGAAAGTTTCCAGGGTGGTTAGATACTTGCTGCAGGAATATTTTATTGCTCAGATGTTGCTCTTCCGTTGCTCAGAAGATCTGATAGTGTGCTCAGTACTTTCATTCAAATATCAACTTAGTCTCAGATGTTTCTCCACAAAAATGAGGAGTAAAAAACTAGAAACAAACAAGACAATTGTTAAAATACATTAAGGGTAATATAAAATAAGTGAAGAGAAATCAAAATAATCGGGATTTGGGTACATTTTATGAGAAATGTTTAGGTTTATATTGAAAACTTCAGTAATATTGACTTTGGATTGCAGACTTGACACACCTGAGTTTCCATTGGTTCTCTATTTAATGTCATTGATATCTGTGAGAGATAATTGAGATATGAATATAAAAAGTTATTGTGTCTTATGGGATTCAAATGAGGTCACAACGTAACAATTTGGGGTGCATTTCATGTTTGTACTACAAGTGCAGAATAAGTAATGCCAGTTTTGTTACTTCTCTGCCAGGACATTATCTAATAATTTGATAAACATTTCTGTTAATCCTATACGACATAATATACAAGTAAAATGGCCTTAAAAATACAGTATATCGTGCCCTATTATCTACAAGGTAAGGTTAGGTGTGTGTAAGTCCTTTCACTTATGTTTGTGCAAAAGCAAGCATCATAAAACTTCAGCTTTCAGAAACCTATCGAGAGAACAGTAACTGTCTTTGTTATAATGAAATGACTGACAGAAGTGAACACAGGCTTTTAATGCATGTGTGAGTCAGTGTCTAGCTGCTTTGTATCTCAAACTCTTGCAGGTATACTTCACAATGACCATACAAAAACACAGAGCAACAAAAAGGCTTCGTGCAAGCAACAGCCCTTAAATTCAGGAAGCTACCAACAATGTTAAAAGATAACATTCCTTCTTGCACTAGGTATGTGAACTGCTGCATTCACATCGGCCGTATTGTTTTCTGTTGAAATGACCTGAGAGCTTTCTGTGATTAATCATTGACTCCTCGCCTTACAGCGTGCCACAGTAACCTGTGAAGGAATCGAGACTCTGGCATGAAAATCTCTTCCTGAAGGCAACTTGCGCAAAGTTTAAAAAGTGTATCAGGTTGTGTGGCTGCCGGGAACAGGAAGTACCTTGCACTTTGCCATCGAGCTGTTTGAGATCAAGTTTGATTATGTGACACGATCAGTCGCACTTAATGAGTAGGTTGAGATAAAAACATCTCTGCTGTTTCGAAGAGGTGTTCCTATGTCACAGCATGAAAGACAACGGGTTATTCCAGTCAGCACGATACATTCAGTCCGGCCTGCAGGCGAACTGTCTTAACTCCATACGAATTAGAAATCCACCCTTCTTTCACAGTTGTATGTGAAACGAACCAAACTTAAAAAGACTAAAAGTCGGCACTTACATAAAACATCCAAAGGAATCTAACAAATCCGGAATAAACAATCAATCTTTATGTGCGTTTAAAAAAATGAAAACACATGTTTTGTTTGTTTAGTTTAGTCCTGTTTTGTATTAAGTGATTTCGGAGAATGGGTCACATCAGGAGAAAATGTGAATATTCTCATTATGTCTCATTTAAGTTTCGATTTGGATGTTTCACCTAAATGTTTCTTCCCTGAAATACAAAATAGATTCATAGGAGTTATTTACTCATTTCAACTTTCATCACTTTGACTCTTCGAAAGAAGTTGTTAACTGGCACCAAATTATGTTTAACTTGATTTTGTGTCCATACAATAGAAGTGAATGAGCACCTCTGTTGTTCGGTTGCGTTTTGTAGAAGAAAGAAAATCATACAGGTTGGAAATTATGACAGAATTAAAATTTTTGACTGAACACTTCAAGCTATTTTAGCTCATTGTTTTTAAAGTTACATCAACAAGTTTAAACGACATGTTAAGCCAATTGGATTGTTCTTAAAAACTTGTTTTACAGTGTATACAGCAATACAATTCATTAGTCCACAATAAGTTTGAGTAGAAATGTTTGCATTCATATTGAACCTCTTCTTGTATAAAAACACGTTTTTCTTTACAAATCTGTGCATGGGTTGTGACATCATCGAGACCTCTTCTGAAACTCGAGAAAAGACACGTGTGAAATTGCTTGGGTCTTTTTCTCAGGGGAAGAATCAGAGAAACAAGAGACTTTGCAACAGTATATTTATTTCTGTCAAGTATTTTATTGTGTAGCCAAGGAATACCACAAATCAAGACAAACCTTTCACACAATTTCAAAACAAATGTGAGATTTTATATAAGGAATTTTAAAAAAAGATGATCGTAATCTAACCCTCCCCCCCAAAAAAACCCCCAAAATCAGTGTTTCTCATACTCAACATATTTGAAAGATGAGCCGTATCTCTTTGGGTAACTGGCATGCAGAACGCTTGCAACACAATAACAGCTGTCAAGAAGAAGGGTCTAAATGTTTTGCTAAAATACATGATTATTGATTAGTTTGTTTATTATTATTTCTTTTTCATTTATTAGTAAAACTCTAAATACTTTTCTTTGCCCTGAGAATAACGGAATAGTTTGTTAAACGCAGAAATCGATTATGGTCCCCACAATCTCAATTAGTGGAAAATGCCAAAGCCACTAACAACGCAAGTTCCCACAGGTGAGTAGAAAAAGCATTCCACTGCGCTTATCTGCACCCCCGGCGTTTCCCATGCGCAAACCGTGATGGATAGCTTCCCTCCCCAGCTCCCTTGCAGCTCATGTTTCATTTAAGGACCATACTGCTTCGTTTTTAGGAAATTCCCTTTTGTCAAAACTGCTGACTGCCAACAGCGAAGAAACTGCCAGTTAAGTTCTGCTTAAGTTGGGAAAATTTCCCCCAAAAGTGTTGTATTTTAACACATACGAGCTGTAAGTAAACATGTTGATGTGCTTTAGAGAGAGGATTTTATGGCTCGCATGAAGAGTATTTATGGAAGTGCGAGATATTGTTTTCGTTGGAAAACAGAACGGACTGAGAATTTTTTACTATGCCACATTAATAAAACAAATATGTAATTCAAGCAAATTTATGACACTCTTTAAATCCATTAAAAATGTATAATAAACTAGTTTCGAGGTCGAAAATACCCTTTTATGAAATTGAATAGATCAGTTTAGCATTGCATAAATCATCTAGATATCACATTAAGGTAATATGTAAAAATTCTAACTTAACTAAGGTATTAAATAAACTTTTATCACAAATTACCTGCATTTACTTGTGCGTCTAACTAAGCAGCAGGTCTCAAACCAACTGGTATTATCCCATTATTCATTCTTACTGCAACAGCAAATGTTGCAAAAACCTTATCTGCAGCATCAGGCCTATTTAGTTTCATACAAAAACAATTTGGCGATGTTTAAAATGCTAATTTAATATGAGACATGTTTAGTCCCTATATAGTATATGTCAATAAACCTATAGGTTCTCCTTCAACCATCGGATGTAGTTTCCAAAACTTCGCAATGCAACTGCGAACGGAGTGGGCGAGAACGCAAAACTTGTGCATCCGTGAAAACCATCTTCATAGTGATCGATGGTGACGGCGACTCCAGCCTCCTCCAGTCGCCTGCCGTACATCAGTCCATCGTCTCTCAGCATGTCAAGCTCAAAGGTCATGATAAAGGTGGGTGGCACAGCTTTCAACACCTCATGTTCAGCTAGTAAAGGAGAAGCTCTCACATCCAGCATAAACTTTAGAATCTCGACCATCTTTGGGTCACCCTGAAGCGGAACCACAGACTTAAAGTTCTTCTGAACGGCCGCCGGAAGAAGCTGGATCCAGTTGATCTTAGCTTTGGCTGCTGCCATCTCCTGGCTCTGATTCAGAGCTAAGTGTCTGTTAGCCAGCAAAGAAGAAACAAGTGCCTGAGACCCATTAAAGTACTCCAGCAAAAGGCGGGCCATGAGGGGAGCGTTCAGGATGGGCATATTGCGATTTTGCTGGTGGGAGGGCGTGTTGAAGTCCAGGGACTGTAGAACGGGGTAGAGGAGGGCCTGAACTTTGAACTTAATGGGTGCACTGGCATTTAAGGCCATCTATAAGGAAACGGACCATTTATGTCATTATTTGATATATATTTGATATATATATTATTTATATATATTTATACATACAGTATATCTATCCATCCATCCATCACTTTTAAAATCTTTAATGCAACATTACTAACATTAAAAAAACAAAGCCAGACAAGGTAACCTCACTTTAGGGCAATTTCAATGTACATATAAAAGAAAAAATATTTCTTCTTTCATTCTATAGCTCTGTTAACCTCAATAATGAACTAATTTGTGTATTAGCATTCATTTGGCAATGTAGACAACTGCAGGGATTTCTGACTTAAACTCAATACCTGTTGGGTGACAGCAGCGGCTAGGTTCCCCCCAGCGCTGTCACCTGACACGGCAACTCTTTCTGGGTCTATAGAGTACAGATCCAGCACCTCCGCTGTCAGGATACGTTTGGAGGCCTCAAGAGCATCATTGTACTGATCTGGGAAACGTGCCTCTGGGGCCAGACGGTACCTGAACATGCAGATAAAATAAACAATATGAGTAAAAATGGGTTATTAACTATATTATGACCAGTGAAGATGTGGCTATAAAATTATATAATAGACCACATCCAGGATATTGTTGAGCATTTCTTACTCGACAGATAAAACGACTGCATCCAATTCTTCAGCCATCTGTCTACACTGCAAGTCGTACGACTGCATCTCTTGAAGCAGAATGAGAGATGTAACAGATTACACTACAGGTCTTCTGACATTCTGTACATTATAAAGGTTGTATTTACATGCATCACCTACTTGCACTACCCAGTGTCCATCCACCTCCATGAAAATAAACCACACCCCTTTTTAAGTGGCCTGCTAAAGTGGACTCAAACACTCGCGCCTGGACTCCAGCGAAGGAAGTGTCTGTGACACGGACGCCAGGGCTGGACTGCGCACTCTCTATCTCATTCCACGACATGAAGTATTTGACAAAAGCGAAGGGATGACTCAGTCCGAGATCGTGAGCTATAAAACTCTAAGTTAGAGGGATCAAAGAAAAATATATCTGTACGTCTGCAAATCCCTGTGGGAAAATAGAACGTGTCCACATTGCCTGTAAATGAAAACCTTTATGAAGTTCAGTTTTTTAACCTTGAACACACACGTGTCCATGCTGTGCTGGAAAATCCAATAGAAATCCTAATAGTTTCCTTTACAAAACCATCAGCTGTTTACCATTAAACCCATGTAGTGTGTTTTAGGCCTCCTTCCGGGTAGGATTTACTGCTTACAGATAAGATCCACCAACAGAGGTAGTAAAACATTACCAGTAGAGACCCACAGAGACCTTTAAAGATTCTATTAAAACCAATGCACTGCCTTATCAAATGCATTAGAATTTCTGTGATGTTGTCTACTGCATTATTATTTATTTTTATTCAGCAGAAGTGTGCTTGCAACTACTCCAAGGAAGACTTTATAAGAAATTATTTTACAATAGAAAAACAATAGTTAATGTTCATATGAATACCAATGCAAACCAATAATAACTCTTACCACGTCCATTATGCTACGTATTACTGCATCCGTAAACAGGAGCGTCCATGGCTCCGATACATTGTTGGGCAGAGGGATATAAACGTAATAAGCGACTGCTATGGACAGTAAAGTCGTCCCGAACACAATCGGTCGCATTTTTAATGCTCAAAAGGGTAAACCGATAAAAGAAATGTGAGCTTTAACAAAATGGGCGTGTGACACCTGCGCTTCGGTTGCCTACACATGGAGCAGATAATTAATGTCGCTTCAGCAAATTATATATTAAAGGTCCTCTTGTGAGACGTCAATGGTCTTTTTAATTAATTTTTGGTCGTATACGGAATTTTTATTAGATGCGTCAAGTTGTTTTATTGTGTTTGTTGTCTGTATATTTAGATACGGGTGGCCTGTACGTGCATCTACATAGCCGTCATAAGTACACTTTCATTTCAATGTTTTGATGTAACAGGCGCGTATTTAGGGGAAGATTTAACGATCATTCTGTCCATCTCAGCGCAGCCGTAACTGTAGTCTAGCAGTGGGCTTTTATTTTGAAATGTACTTATCGGGTCGAATGACTTGTTTACATAGCGTCACGTTTAATGTACGTCACGATAACAAAACATAAACATTGTGCATCTCTTACTAAAACGATTGTAACAGGTTTAATTATCACACACTTTATTTTAATAAATTACAAACAAATATTTCAGCTTTATTTTTCTTCTTCTGTGCAACTCCTGATTTGACTGATATTCTTTCAAAAATATTTGTTGCCTTTTATAATCATATATCATCATACACTTCCCTGTATAATAAAACACCACATAACCATTTTTTTCGTTTGTTAAGTACAAATCTAAGACACATGTGAGAATGTGCAGCATGCAGACAGAAAACATGTGTTTGAGGATAAAACGTGCACATTTGTATGGTAAACCAAAAACTGATCTTAACATATATTGTTTCAGAGACATTCTTGTATTGAATTGTATGAATTTTATTAAATGTACACTTACATTCAGTCATTTAACATATGCTTTATTCAAAGCCATTTACAACTTCACAATTCACAATTTATCATAAAAGTGCTAAGAAAGTTTTTACAAACAGACTTATAAGGAGAGTGGTTAAAGAACAGGCGCAGAAAGTTGTGTAGATTAGAGTGAAAATCAGCCAAACACAATCATTTAGGAGACAAATAAATCAGCAATACTTCCAATAATCTTTAAACAATGATTTTTCGCTTAAATAAAGGCATGTATTAAACATATATTTCACATTTTGATATAAAACCACTGGTCCTCTTTGAGCCATTGTAATGCACATCTGTGCAGACGTCACGCCTAGATGCAGCTGGAGAAAACTAGGGCGGTCAGTGTGTGTGGTTGCACTGGTATCCATCACTGAGTGGGGACATTATAGAAATACCAGTAGACTTTGACTTGCGGGGACGTATTTCAGGTCCCTGTGAGCGAAAACAGTTTATAAATCACACAGAATGATATTTATTGAAAATTAAAAAATGCCACAAGGTTAGTGTGATTATTAGGTTTAGGGGTATAGGTATGGTTAGGGGATAGAATATATCATAAGCCTGATTAAAATCAATGGAAATATGAACATATGGGTTATCGATGCAAATCCTGATTGAATGACACAAGAAGCATCTTGTTTTCTCATCTGCTTACAGACAGTTTAAGACATTAGAAAACGATACCATAAAACGTAATGATTTATCGTTCTAAAAGCTCTTTTAGTTTAAAGACGTTTAAACTTGGTGTTTGTCACTAGGACGTCATATCAGTGTACTTATATACGTTGTCAAAAGGTATTGTTTACCAAGTATGGACATATAAAATATAATTTCATTAAATGATTATGAATTTTGCACTCATAGACATGTCCAATGGTTCAATAAAATACTCTTTTAAATTGGTAAAGCCCCGTCCACCTTATCTGGATAAAATTCTGTCAGCACAGATAAGCATCTTTTGCATAATCTGGATCACCCTGCATTTTATGGCATTACCCATATAATACAAATTAGTAGTATCCCACTTATACTAAAACAGTAGTATATTGTTAACTATTTTAATTCAGAGGTACATATGTATTATTTCAGTGGCGTTGAGAATCATTGTGCTTTTTTCTTATTCAGTTTTTCACATCAGTTTTTTGCATTAAAGCGTTGCATGAAATGCTTCGGTCTAAACGGTTTAAAATCAAAATAAATGTAACATAAAAATAGAAATCTATTGAATCTGTGTCACATTATATGTGCCGAAAAGAACCGCTAGAGGTTTTTAACTAGCCATTGGATGTAGTTCCCAAAACTCCGCAATCCCACAGAGAATCGGAAGGGTCCGAAAGCAAAGCTTGTGCATCCATGGAAACCATCTTCATAGTGATCGATGGTGATGGCGACTCCAGCCTCCTCCAGTCGCCTGCCGTACATCAGTCCCTCGTCTCTCAGAACATCGTGTTCACAGGTCAAGATGTAAGCAGGAGGCACAGCCTTCAACACGTCCAGCTCAGCTAATAAAGGAGAAGCTCTGACATCCAGCAGACCTGGCAGCATCTTCACCAGCTTTGGGTCACCCTGAAGCGGAACCACAGGCTTAAAGTTCTTCTGAAATGCCACCGGAAGAAGCTGGGTCCAGTTGATCTTAGCTTTGGCTGCTGCTATCTCCTGGCCCTGATTCAGAGCGGTGTGGTTGTTTGCCAGTAAAGAAGGAACAAGTGTAGGATCTCCGTTGAGGTACTCCAGCCAAAAGCGAGCCATGAGTGGACGGTGGAGAATAGGAATGTTGCCATTCTGCTGGTAGGAGGGCGTGTTAAAGTCCAGAGCCTGGAGAACGGGGTAGAGAAGAGCCTGAACTTTGAACTTAATAGGAAAGCCGATGTCCAATGCCATCTGCAAAAACATAAATAAAGGTGTATTTAAGCCATTTAGTGAGCATCTCTACACTGGGGTTACAATATTTATATATGATTTAATATGTTGTTGCTTGGTTTTATTATTAAGATACATATATTTTAATGTATGTAGATGTTATGTTTACATTTAAACATGAATGTTAATGGTTTAAACGTAGTTAGCACTTAAACATTTTCCACACTCCTTGTTAATCTTTTGGCTTTGCTTGCCGTCGATGATGAAAATATGTGTATAAGCTTAGATTTTGGGCTGTAAAGACATTACAGGGAATTCTGAATACCCTTTGCGCAACAGCAGCGGCTAGGTTGGCCCCAGCGCTGTCACCTGACACGGCAACTCTTTCTGGGTCTATAGAGTACAGATCCAGCACCTCCGTTGTCAGGATACGTTTGGAGGCCTCAAGAGCATCATTGTACTGATCTGGGAAACGTGCCTCGGGGGCCAGACGGTACCTGAAGAGAAAAATGTACTAATTATAAAAAAGATATATATATAATATATATAAATATAAGAAATTATGCAAAACAATGTTACTTACTCAATAGATATAACTACGGCATCCAGCTCTTCAGCCATAGTTCTGCACTGAAGAAAATATGTTTGCATCTCTATAAAAAAAACAAATAGATTAAACACACAGGTGTTAGAAAAGAGAGAGCGAGCACAAATTTTACCAATAGAAGTTATTTTCACTTTCATAAAAAAAGATCAACATTTTCACATTTGTGATTCTAAAACAAGTACAAACAGGCTCATTTTTGTTTTGCAGTGTACAAATCTGACATTCATAATCTGAATAATCTACACATAATCTGTACCCAATGTGTTAATCTCCAGTGTGATTTGAAACAGAGTCACAATTGTGAAAAAGTGTTCCCATGTTCAAACACCGGAGGGTGCTTACAGACCGTTCACAGTGAACACTTCACTGAACTGTGTAGAATCCAAAGACTCTTTAAGAAGAAAACATCTTGTTTGTCTAATACATCTAACACACTCAAAAGACAATTTAACAAATAAACAAAAAATGTATCACCTACTTCCACTGCCAAGCGTCCATCCACCTCCATGGAAATAAACTACTCCTCTTTTTAAATGCTGCTGCAGGCTTGTTAAAGTGGGCTGAAATACTTGTGCCTGGACTCCAGAGAATGAAGTGTCTGTGACCCGGATCTTTAGGGTTGATTTTGGCCCCCATATCACATCCCATGATGCAGCATATCTCATGAGATCAAAGGGGCCACTCAGTCCGAGATTGTGAGCTAAAAAACTCTACCAGAATAAAAGGGAACAGTTAGAAAGCATCGGTTCTATCCTAATATATCAAAATGTCTTGAAGTGAATTCCAGCCATAATCTGTGTGCGTCTGTGATGGGATATTACTGCAGTGGCTCTCAAACTGGGGCCACGTGTTTTGTGGCATTATATGAAATATAGTAATTGATCATACATTTTGTGCAATCAAACATTAGAAAAACAAAACCAACAACCAAAATAATTTACGTTTCATCATATACAGAATAGGTTTTTGGTTAAATTAAATGTTTAAATTTAAGATTCTATAAATCTTTATTTGGGGGGGGGGGGAAGAGAGCACTCTACACAAAAAATTTGAGAACCACTATATTTTATTACTGTATACTATTTTCTCATTCTGTACTCTGTCCGACAATCTGTTATTTAAACATATTAAAAAAACATTGTAAAATAAAAAGTATTTACAAAAAAGGTTTTAAAAACGAACCGCCCCTTTAATGCCAATAAATACACTGTTGAAATGACAATGTATGTGTATAACATGTAAACAATAACAAATTCTTACCAACTGCATTATACCACGTAGTATTGCATCCATAAACATAAGTTTCCATGGTTCTGATATGGTGCTGGGCAGAGGAAGGTAAATGTAATAAGCGGCTGCTATTGACACTGAAAGCGACCCGATCAAAATTAATCGCATGATTAAGTTTAATTTAAAGAGAAGAACGCTGATCCCGTTTCTCCGTTGACATAGTTACAAAATGTATGAAATAGTAAAACCCCATCTGACCCTACAAAGCAGTGGTTTTGAAACCACACCAAATTTTACATTAAAAGTCCTATAAGACGCTTAATACGTATAGACGCTTGCACGCGCCCGTCGTGTTTATTTTATGAGAAGGGATTTTCCTCTTTGTATTTGTGTTAGTTAAAGTTCAGCCACATATAACAAATCGAGTGAAAACAAATGGTAAGCATTTCAGTCGAATATGACAAAAAACAAGCTAATTTTCAATGAACGATCTGAAATCGTAATATGTTCTATTTTGTGTATTCTGTGTATTTTTATTTGTGCAAAGATGATTATTATTTTCACATTAATGAAATGTGTTGTTCATTTTTATTCTTTCATATTATTATTATTATTCGTTCATATGAATGTAGCAAACGCTTTTATCAAACGATACTTAAAGCATCAGATTTAAAGCATTTCACATTTTGCCTTAAGAACCAACAAAACAAAAGGATTAAAAAGTTATATTTACAGCTAAATATAGTAATCGCGATTAGAGAAAAGAGAACAGCATAAATTATGTTTTGTTCCGAGCAACATGAACAAGGTTAAACAATGTAAAGGATTTCATGAAATGTTGAAGATATATCGACTTTTATTTTGAAATGTTCCGTAAGGCTCACATGTAACAGTTTGCAAGTCGTCACATAACATGGGACATGAGTTTGTCAGGCCAACTGTAAAAACACTGCAAAGGTTTAAAAAGGTTTGATATGTTTATTTCATTTATAACACCCCCATCAATAATATTATCTAATATAACCAAGGAGACATCTTCGGTTATTATTTTGAGATACTTCACCTATAAACTTGTCATTTTGATAATGCTGACGTAGTTGTCAAATATTGCAAGCTTAATATGTTAAGTTCTTGGTAAAATACCTTGTTTTAGTGCAATAATACTTTATAAAGCTAAAATAGTTTATTTCACGACTATATTATGTTTGACCACTAAGCGGCGCTGCTGATTTATTATTACAAATTTTACATGCATTATTGGTCAAACTATGAATGCTAGTTTTATTGTTTATTTTGTAAGTTGGCCCATACCTGATTTCTTATTCGACATGAAAGCAATGTCTCTCAAAACTCTGTATTTTGGAAAGTGGAATATTGCCATTTCCACAATACATTACAAGAAACATGACATGAATCAGCATTTTAAATCACAGTTATGACACAGGATGAGTCAATAGAATGTGATGTAATGGGATTGAGGATTTGATTAGATTATTGCACCTCCAAGCTAAAATCATTAAAGGTAAAAGTGGTTTATCACCAAATCCAGTGTGCACTTTGTGTGAGGATGTGGAACCCAAAACGGGAAGTTAATAAGTTTGTGGAAAAGCATGTGATTTTGATGATAAACCATAACATCTCTTGTTATTTCTTCAACTAACATACTTCCATACTTTACATGATCATGTATGTTTATGTCATTATAGTAGTTATAGAATATATTAGTTTAGAGTTAGACTTTCAGGTCCCACATAACTGAGGTTTCTTATTGTTTTATATATATTTAATTAGGCCTAACACACAATAATAATTGAAGAACGCACATGCACAATTTAAAAAAAAATACTTGTAATCCTATATATTTTGGTTACATTATTCATGAATGAATCAACCCAACAATAAAAATGAACCAGGCTTTTGAAGAGACGTGTAGGAAATCATTTTCATTTAGTGCAACTGTTTGATTTGATCTGAAGGTAAATAACACTCAAAATGTACATTATTCCCTCATCTTCATCTTCAGACGGCTGTGTTATGGAGACAGATGGTTTGAGGCTGTACTTGGTGTAATACGGTAAACTTTTACACCCACCCATGTGCTCTTCCACATAATTGACATGGCGGAATTCCACAATGGTCTGGTCCACTGTGGACTTCGCAGTAAGGGAATGACATGCTTTCTATTTCGGGCATTTAGGGACTAACGAATTGATAAGCAAGATTCATTGAATCCGAGGTAAGTAGTTGCGGGTTTTCAGGGTGTGAAAGGGGTAATGTAGTTTCCGAAAAGCTTAAAACAAAGATGTTTGTTAAAATGCTTTAAGTTGCAGAAAGCGCCGACACCGGCTGACTCTGATGGTAAAGGGAAGTTTTGAGTGTGAATGGGAAACGAAACGAAACTTTGTTCTCTTATCGCCTTTACAACTTTTTCGTGAGCTAACTTTTAAACATGTATTTAAGGCTATGAAATGATGCCATTCTAGAAAGCAACGTTGAAGTGACTTGCTTATCCTCAGACGCATCTCGAATAGGTACTTTTACGCATAATCGGACAGTTATGAGAGGATGGTCTTCTTTCTGACATCTTTCCCGGAAAATTCTGGAATTCCACATTCATTACGAGACAGTTTTGTCAACACAGAGGGCTGTTTCCTTTAATCTGGTCTTTTAACAGTAATGTGCCGTTGCGCATTCAACTGTTTTATAACACAGCAGCGAGGCTAACAAAGGTTGTTTGATTTATGCCAAGTGACACGTCAATTCCAACAGCACATACGCAGTATGCCTTTGAGACAAAGCATTAGCTAAATTTCGTAACGTCTGAGTTGTAACATCACAACAATGGGAATGACGCGATGGATTAAATGGAAAATTAAAAATAGCCACTGCGCAAAACGCAGAAGTCCGAAGCGCGCTCCCGCGATCAACAACAAAACTGCATACGCGTCCTACTGGGAGCGTTCGCGAAAGTAAATATGTGTCTCTCACGTGCTTTGTAGACGGCTTACTTGCTTTTTGTTTGATACTTTCGCCATTTATTGTATCTCTTTGCACTTGTGTTTTGGTAACATTGTTTCTGTATCTTTCGGTTTTGCACAACCCGCAAAGGTCACTTCAGGTGTTGTAGTTTTGATATGAAAAAAATTATTTCACAGCTGACAATAAAATGGACTTTTGGGGTATTTTAGAGAAATCGTGCTTGTGGTTTTTGGAGGATTTCGTGGACCGGATCTTAAAGCCGTAGGAAACCCGATCCCAAATATGTGACGTCATGTGACATTCCAGAGCGAATCTTGAGGTGCAGAAATCTGCATTTACACGTCAAAGACCCGGACTCTGGCTTCAGACCTCATCTGTGTTGAGGCAAAGTGTATTTCTGTGCATTGAGTTCAGAAAGTTTCATATCAACTGTAGATATCAGCTGGTCCTCGGCGAAGTGTTGGATCCAAAAGTAAAACTTAAACAGGAGTTTGCATATCGATAAGCACTAAAGTATGCAAGTAGTGACGCCCTGAATTCCGTCGTGAAAGAAATGGAAATCTCTGTGGGCAAATTGTGACCACTGCGCGAGCATTGATTTTAGTGGGGGAGCATCTTGCACCCCCGTTAAAGTACACAGGCCCCTCCCAGCCCTGCAGCCCTTTGGCCCCAAACTCAAATGTTAAAAGAATGCGGTGCTTGTGGAGCTTTTCCCATTCCATTCCTTGGCTCCATTGCCCATCCTGACGATAAGAAAATATTCATGACAACATGCCCTCTTTAGTCGAGCTTTTTTGTGCGTAAAGACAAAGCTTCTGTATTTGTCATTGCCTATATTAGGCCGTTTGTATTTGAAGAAATCCGTGCGTTTTGTGTATCCTGTACTCTTGTGTACACCTGGTTTAGTCTTCTCCAGTATTCCCTCCTGTCCACTTCCCTGCAGCCACTCCAATGGGTCTCCTTTGAAGAAACCTGATGTTATCTGCAAACTTAGGTCAAAGAATGCTTAGGCATTTGTGCTAATGGCATAGAGAAGTCAGATGCTTGGCTCCATTTATCTCCATCGTTTCCTGAGAGGGATTGTAAGGATCTGTCAGGACACCTTTGTTGTTAATATTGAATTATTGCTATCGCCAGCTAACCTTAAGGCTCGGCTTTCTCGTAGGTTTTGGAGATAAACTCATGGTACATTTGGGGATAATTTAGGAAAGGCTTGTAGGGCAGAAAAGGATGGTTTTATTGGTTAAAGGGTGATTCACAAACTGGGAATTACTGGGAACCTCGGTCACCGTCATACCCTTGGGCCCCATTCATCATTCACAGACATTCTCAGCATCCTCCACCCCTTGCTTTAATAAATATTTTGCTTTCAGTTGCACAACTTATTTCTGGTTGCTGAGACCAAACATTTCTATTCTAACTAGCCATCTGTTGCTGGAGGCAGGATTTATGAGTGGATGGTGGTCGATGTCTTATCTGCTGATCTTCAAAGCAGGTTTCTCCAATCGTAAGAGAGAGGGCAATGCTCAGATGAGCACTTCGTGAATTGGGTGACCTATTAAGCGGAACTTCCTTGGCCTCAATATCCGAGGTGACTTTGAACGCTGGTGTGTATCTAAGGCACGAATGGAGATAAGGAATTTGACCTCTTGACCATTGGTAGAAGTAGAGAAAGGGAATGTTTTTGTCTGTACTTGATTATGCTCTGGTTGGCAAAGATGTTTAAATCTACAATTGGCTAATAAACGCTAAATCATAGATTACAATACGGTTAAAGGTCCGATGTGTTATTATCTAGAGGCTCTATTAACAGAAATGCAATATAATATACATAACTAGGTCATCAGAGGTGTATCAAGACCTTAAATAATGAAGCATTATGTTTTTATTACATTAGAATGAGCTATTTCTATATACACGCACCGCGGGTCCCCTTTCATGGAAGTCACCATGTTGTTTCCGCAGTAGCCCTAAACGGACAAACTGTTCTACAGAGCGCATTTTGTAAACAGTTATCTACTTTGGCAAAGATGCGAAAACATGACAACATCTTTGTCCTGTGTCAGCCACTGTTGTGCTTCGAAAAAGAGAGGCGTTTGTTGAAAATTCGCAACCTCAGCGCTAGATGTCGCTAAATCTCACATACTGGACCTTTAAAGATATGATTTTTCTTCTTCCATGCACAAATTCACATTGCTTAAAGTAATAGCACATCCCTAGGTAACACTCGTCTTCACAGGCAACCTAATTTAGACTGGTTTGATTCAAATCCCTGACCTTAAGTACAAGCACTATAGCGATGCTTAACTACATTGTTGAAGTCAGCTGCCGCGCCTCCACTCCTTTTCAATCTGCACTTCCTCTATAAAACTTTCATTGTGTCCCTGGACACTTTGAATTAAGACGTTGAGGGTGTGACCACGCGATTTTCTCCACTGTGACCCTGCGCAACTCCTCCGTGCAACTGGAGAATATGATTCACACAGCTTGCTTTGACCCATTTTGAGACTCCTCTCTGCTCCTCCTCAGTCCCTCTCCATCGCTCAGAGGCTGGATCACGTTTCATATTAGTATTACGCAATGCTGAATTCAGACCCTGGGAATCTCTTCTGTGTCTTCTGTGCCTCTTTTTTTTTGTCCCCGCGCTTGTGTTTGGATCTGTATGGTGAGAGTGGATGAAGTTTCAGCTTTTTAAGTTCAGCTGGGTGTGTGTAGCTGCAGTATTGTGCCTTCAGGGAGGAACCAGGTCGTGTTCTGTGGTGTCGGTGTTGAGAAAAACCTTTATGTTCTAGGAAATAGGCGATGAGGTCCTCATGCTGTCACGTAGACCAAAAAGCACTGCGTGTGTCAATAGGAAAGAAACAATGCAAATGCAATCTTTTTAATATCGCTTGTTTTTCTATGACAGATGTAATTTTACTTGGGACAAGGAAAATGTTTGATTTGCTTTCTGAGGAAAAGACCCATATAATCTTAAAGGGATTGTTCAACCAAAACGGATAATTCTGTCATCATTTACTCACCCTCAGGTTGTTTCAAACCTCAAATTTACTTTTTCCAATGAACACAGAACTGAAAATTACTAACATTCTTTCTTCATCGGAACAGAAGAAATTTATTCAGGTATGAAATTATATGAGCGTGAGTAAATGATGACAGATTTTTCATTTGGATGAACTATCCCTTTAATTTTGTCCCCGGTAAAGTTTTGAGAAGAGTTCTCAATGATGGCACAAAACAATGATGGGACGCCCGGTGTATGTAGAGAAATAACTAATTCTAAGGTAATAAAAACATAACGCTTCATTATGAAAGGTCTTAACACATCTGAAGACATAGTTATGTATATTCCCGCCAACTAGAGCGATCATCTAGACCAGACGCGTGGATTCAATTAGTTCATTATTCCAGTCTAAGCATCCAGACAGCATGTCCTGAACCTCCTCTCTGAGCTGCGTCTGGGTGCTTATCAAGCCCGGCTTTGCTCGTTTTGTGCGAGGTGTTGAGTGAAATTGGGATATTTTTAAATTGGCTGATGTCATCTGGCAGCAAACATTGAGTCAACTCCGATGGAAACGCTGAACGAGGTGAGATGGAGTCACTTTGCGGGGGGAAACAATGTGACTTGTTCTCATTCTTTGAGAATGTGTGTGTGTGTTTGAGCATGTGTGTGTTCAGATGATCGGTGCTTGGTGAATGGATGAAACGACCGAATAAAGGATGGAGGGGGAAAAAGTGATGTCTTTCTTGGTTTCCTCTGTGTTATTATGTACCATTAGTTAGATTATAGGCCTGGGTCCACATGTGGGCCTGTAAACTCGCCAGATGCAAGAACAGATTTCTTAAAAAATAAATCTGTCTTTTGGTGTGCGTTCGTGCGTGCAAGTTAGCTGTTGTTACTGCTTGGTTGCTATCATGAATGCTGTTATCAAGATGTATATGTATTTATAGTTGTTAAGGAAGTTGAGAGTTGCGTCTTGTGATTTGCGTATCATCAGCTTATTTGTAATTTTATGTTTGGACGCATGATTTGACAAACTCATCTCGCGTCTCTGTTTTTAAGATGTTTAGCTATTCATACTGGAAAACAAGAGAAAGATGCAAAAAGTAAGTAAATCTGTGCTCATGTTGAAGCAAAATAATGAATATTTAGGTCTGTGGTCATTTTCTTTTCTTTGGAGAGAAATCCAAGAAACAGTTAAAGGAACAGTTCACCCAAAAATACAAATTCTGTCGTCATTTACTCGCCCTCGAATTGTACCAATCTGTATACATTTCTTTGTTCTGATGAACACAGAGAAAGATATTTGGAAGAATGCTTATAACCTAACAGTTCTTGGCCACCAGTTTTCATTTGTGGGTGAACTGTTCCTTTAACTCAAGCCAAGGTCTCCATTTGAACTCCATTGAATCTCTATTGAGAAATCTTTTACGTTTGTCCTGTAACCAAAAAGCAATTTTCCGATGTTCAGAATCTACATTTAGTGACATCTTTAACAAAACTGATCTGTAACCAATGTCCTCTGTAAACCTTTAAGTTGAACCTAACTTCCTAATGAAGAGAGAAGTTGTTAACCAGGTAACATTTGCTTACCAGGTAACAAACAGCATCATGGAAAGCCTCGAGTTCATTTCACATATGAGACTCCGGGTGATGTGTTTTTAACCACATGACCCCTAATGGTAGTGTGCCCGGCCTCTTTGTGCAGTTGTACATTGTGACATGAATCTTGACTTTTTTTCTCAGGGGATTAAGCCCCCAGTCGTCCCCCTTCGACCCCACAAAAGTTCAGACTCCCGCGATCCTCAGGAATGAGTGGAATGAGGAGAGTGTAAAGAAGAGATTGAGGAGATGTTGGCTTGAGGGGTGAGGAGAGGGGAAGGCTTTTGGTCCCCGGGGGTCTTTGTGTGTTTAGCCTTGATTTTAGTTGGGCTGTAATTACAGGTCGTGGCATAGATCTCTGAGGAAACGAAGACAAGCATGCTTACAATGAGAAAGACGACGGGATGCTTTAGTCGCTCTCGATGTGAGATTAATTTTTGGATCCTTGCACAGTAAGCACTGCATTCTTAAAGATATAGTTCATCCAAAAATAGAAACTCTGTGATCCTTTCCTCATCCTTATGTCATCAGTATGTCTATTTCTCCTGCAGAACACAAAAGATATTTTGAGGAACGTTAAGTAACCAAACAATAATAATATTTTTGTGAGTAAACGGTTCCTTCAAGATGACGTATAAAGTAAAAAAGTTTTCACAATAAAATTCAGATGTGCATTCCTAGTCACCATGAAAGTCCCAATTTACTTTAATACACATAACAAATCACTTTCTGTTTTGAATGATTTGTCAATAAACCTTTACCAAAGGCTGTGGGTGGCGTGTATATTTACGTTTGTATTTAGAGGTGGAAGTGAAGGCATTTATGACCCAATAAAACCCCCTTTTCCCATGTCCATCTCTCACAGGGAGCAGATGCTTCGTCTTATGACTCCTCATATCCTAAATTCAGAGAATATCATTACAAAAATGAAACCATGTTTTTCTACATCAGGTAATATTTGAAGTATAATGCTCTGCTGGAAAAAAAAGCATGACGCATGAATATGTCGAACATATTCCAAAGTGTAAACGGTTGCTTATTTTTATTGAATGAATGTGTGCTGTTGCCCTGTGATGTTTGTTTTTAAAGATTTAGATTATTTTGAAAAGATTCTTGCTTTCGTGATGTAAAATGACACAAGTCAGCTGATTTAATTACGTTATAACCTTCCCACATATATATACCTTCCCCGGCACCTGAACTTTGGTTGGGTTTTTAGGAGGCATCATGTGAATCAGTTCTGTACTTTACGCTGTAAATGATTTAGAAAAAAGAAATGCTAAACCTTCACATCAAACTTATCAGTATGTCTGTTTACATATAAATGTCACTGGAGGTAGGCATAAAATTTACGACTTCTGTTCATGTATACATGTTTTACTGTGGTGCATACTGTACTTGAAAGTAGTGTTTATGCATCTCTTTGCATGGTACATTATGGTATGTTGAAGATATCTAGATGGTATTGTAGATTTTTTAAAAGCGTTTGTTTGGGCTCATGCACTGCAAAAATAAGTAGGCATATGGTTGAACAAACAAGTCTTCTAATCCATTAGAAGATCTTTTGCTTGCTTTAGGCTTTTTTTTCACAAAACGACTGAACATCTTAAATACATTCGTAGCAGAAACAGGACATAAATACTAAGATATTCGTTTTTGATTCATTCAGGGTAGGAGTGCAGCACATGTCATTGATTTTAATATATTTTTAAGGAATTTGTAAAGCTTTCAGCCAACGTAAATATACCACAAAAATGTCTGTTGTATTAAGACGCAACTTTGTGCGGCCAAACTGGTTTGCTGTTGACTACATACTCAAAGTATGCACTTTCCATTCACCTACATAATATATACTTTCAGTTTTTATTAGATGTAAATCCGGATGCAGCCTTTGAGAATCCTTTTGTTTACCAGGGCTCTCTCTCTAGATGCCCGTGAAGAGTTCAGATAAAATGTTAAACGGAACAAACAGTCTCAATTTGATTAAATTTTTAATTCATTTCCTGGCTTTGTTGACATTTTAATGAAGTGATCGCGCGAACAGTTCGTTCTGTCTCTTAGTAATGTGATGGTCGTCCCAGCGGGACTGACACTGGTACGTTTGCCCTTTTTGTTTTAAATCCCACAGACATGATGGCGTTTTATAGCTGTTTTTTTGTCGCAACAAGACTGGGGTTAACAAAAGCTCCGTCTTCTATTTGTTCTTCTTTTCCTCTCAGCGCACACGTCCAGCTGTGGTGGAGAGACTGTCGCCCCATAACTGCATTTATATACACGTGACATCATCCTTATACAGATTACATCATCATATAAACATTGGTGACATCATGATTTCACTCCTTCCCATAAGCCAGCCCAGTAGCCCTACAATAAGACATGTGTTTTACAAGCCGTGCATGTACGGTTTGGAAGGATCTGCAATTGATGGGTCTGCTGTAGTTTTTATCATTAACAATCCACGACTGATTTGAGTTTTGGTGAAATGCTCCTTTAAGTGGCAGTGGGCTTTCACAAAGCTGTATCATTTATACTTTAATATTCTTTTTACAGAGCCGGCGTCCTTTGCTCTCTCTCAGGCTTCATGAATGTTCGTCACCATGATGATGACGGACCAAATGCTGGACCTCCCGCCACCACTGAGCGGCGAGGTTCCCATGATGCACCACATGATCAGTGGCGACGCGTCGCAGCAGGTGAGAAAATCTTATTGATCGAATCATACGGGTCTGCGTGAGGCTGTTTATTTTGTGAGGAGATTGATTGACCTTTGATCTTGTCACAGGTGATCCTGGTCCAGGTGAATCCAGGTGAGACGTTCACCATCCGTATGGAAGACGGGGCTTTGCAGTGCATCCAAGGTCGGTCTGATAGTTATTTCAAATGTTGAACTTGAATGTTTTAAGTTGCAATGTATAATGTAATTCAAACGCATTTATTGACGTTATTTGAATGGGTTTCATTTGCGAGGTTTGCATCTTGTCTCCACCAAAATTGCTTTCTTTGCGATTCAAAGGACGAGACGGGCTCAGTTTTGCATATGTTCTTGATATTAATTATTATTTCTGACTGTCTGAATGGTCTCGTTTTAGGGAGAGGTTTGTGGTTTTGTGTTCAAGCATAAAGGCATTCGGTCACCAATTCTCTCCCTTAAATAAATCTGACCTCATAATGTCTTTTTAACTTAAAAAAAGCCAGCTCAGTAAGACGAATATAAGAGCGGAGTCACAGTAGTCAGACCACAACTGAATCAGACCCTCAGAGAGTTATAATTCAATTTGTCCAATGAGGATAGCAGAATCAGAAACTGGGAGATGTTTGGTGTATGGTGGAGACAGAGCTGGTCGTTGCAGACTCATAGAGAAAGAGGGATCTTGTAAAAAGGTTCAACCCTCCCAGGTGCGGAGATGATGCAGTTGAAGGCTAGAGTAATTTTTTGGCATGTTGGGGATAAGAACTTTGTTTACTCTATGTAAGATCTTTGCCAGGTGGCCGTGTTGTGCTGGATAAGCCAAGTCTCTTGTTATTTTTTGATGTTGACTTTGCATTTTACCTAACAATTTGATGATAAATGCTTTCCCAGTGCTGGGCAGCACACAGTTGGCGCATTTGGCGAACATTCTTATCGTTTATGAAAACAATTTTGTGTAGAGACCCTACATACTGCCGTAGCTTTAGAACTTGAGAGTAAATTAAATAGGTAAATTGAGATAGATGCTCATGCTGGTCTGTTCTTTTATTTGAATTTGACATTACTTTAGTTTAATTTATTGAACTATTTAAATTTTTAAAGGAGCAATGTGGACATTTTAGCAGCATGTTGTGGTTAGGTTGCGAATTGCAACCAATGGCTCACTCCAAGATGTCTACACATTTGTGCTTCTTTGCTGAGAGTAAGGGGAATATCATATTTACGGTAACGTATTTACAACATGGAGAATTCCATGCAAGGGGACCTGCGGTTAATGTAGATAGAAATAGCTCATTCTAAGGTAATAAAAACATAACGCTTTATTGTGTAATGTCTTTATACACATCTGAAGACATAGTTATTTATGTATATATTGCATTTCTGACAATAGATCCTCCCAAAAATGTACACACTGGATCGACTAATGTTGTGGTGTGCTGCATTATGGACTCCCAGTGTAGATAGCTTTGCTGACTAACATGAGAAAATTGTTGAAATTTTCATATTCCGTGTCTAGTTTGTTTTGCATCTGTTTAGCTGAAGTGATATTTTTTAAGATTTTATCCCACGTTTGATGCTGGTGCCTCCTTCAAAACAAGGAAGTTGAAGGAGCCATTGTTTATGTTTATGAACACTACCTCCATTTCTGTATGATATATGACCTCCTGCCAGGTGATGGATATCTGGTGTGTTGAGTATGTGTCAGCCCCTGTGACACGCTTTTTTGCTGCTAGGAAAGTCACTAATGTCGCTTTTCCATTGCATAGTACTGCACTGTACGGGTCCAAGCTTACTGTACCGATACCATAATGTGACGTGTTAACACACAGATCACTGATTGGGCGGAGAGAATCGACCATCGTCATGCAACAAATGAATACGCATTTTAATACGTAATTTTGGCATTTCGTTATAAGCTTCGTGACGTAAAAGATTGAGACCCGTAACACAATGCTAAATGCTACATTAGCTTACCCTTGTGTGCCGTCGAGCAAACCAAATGATCGTTGTCTGCTCTTTGCTACAAGATTTCCCAAACTCTCTGGTACTGCCTTCCGCCATCGTGATGCTCCATTACTCCTGTGTTGTGCACGTGTTTACGTCACGTTCACAATGATGCTGCGGCAGAAGAGGCGGCAAAACCATGACGTAAGCTTATAAGCCCTACCCACTTTGAAGCGGTTCTAAACTGCTGTGGAAAAGCAAACTGAGCCGAAGTAAATTAGCTGTACCGAGACGATTCGAACTAAACCTGATGGTACCATGCAGTGGAAAGCGCCATATGTGTTAGACATTTTGTGTTAGATTAGCATTCTCACAGATGCAAAGTTGACTCGCTCCCATCAGGACGCCTGTTAAATGCGGCACGTCAGCCCAACCGTGCTCATGCACACATTCCAAAGTAATGACCCCTTTCCACTCCTCTCCACTTTATTTATTTTCTTTCTCTAGTAATTAAGTAGTTCATCTGATCTTCATTGTTTGTAGCCGTGTTGATACATCTACAAATTGCGTTCTGAACTCGTTTTATTATGTCTCCCCTTTTCCTTTTTTTAAGTAAATATGTTTCCTGTTGATGTGGCTCGGAGGCCTGTAGCCTCTTTTTGGCCCCCCAATCCCTCACCCCTTTCGAAACTTTACTCCTAAAGGCAGATGTCTAATATTAACAGCCACAGTCCCAAAAAACTGGAAAAAAAGTGTCTCCCTTCTGATAAAATGAGAGCGAGAGAACCTTGGGCAGACAGTTAGGGGAGGCCAAAAGAATGTGTACATGTGGAGATCAGGCAGCGTTAACAGATCACACCTGGATCTGCGCTCTAGTCAGGTTAACCCTGAGCAGACGGCAGTTGCCCAAGCTCTCTGGGGAGACAAAATATGTTACGGCCCCACACGCTTTTAGCATCACGCAACTCGAGTCGTAGAAAGGGTACGAGCCGCTCTCAGCTTTTGATCTGGCAGGAGAACATGCTGGTCTTGATAAATGTCACATTGCTTACCTACGTTAAAAGAAAACACTTGCATTAAAGGCTCCACGCCTGGATTTACTTTGTTGTAGAGGAGCAGAATTGCTTTAAAGTCATGGCTACAGTTCACAGCCAAGTTTAAAGAGACAGAAAAAATTACAATGGTAGTCAGTAGTGTCCTACATTCTTTAAAATATCTTCTTTTGACAGAGCAAAGAAATGTAAAAAGCAAATTGTCCTACTATGGTAGTCAATGGTGCCAAGAACTTTTTGGTTATAAGCATTCTTTCAAATATATTTGTTCACAAAATAAAGAAAGGTATAAGATTAGGATCAAGTACAAGAAGACAGAATTTGTATTTTTGGGTTATCATAGTAAGCCATTTTTAAAATTTTTCTCAATATGTTGAAAATAATAAAATATAAATTATAACTCCAAGAACACAGAGGCACTTCCATGGCACTTATTTTGTAGGCTTCACCTTATACGAATTTTACGTGTCATGAACTATTTTACGAGGCTATTTTGTATAAATTCGTATAAGGTGAATCGTACAAAAACACACAATTGTTTAAATACTGAAAGCCCCTAAATCGCCTTAGCAGTTTGACCAAAACATATAAATGTGATCGTACCAATTTGTACAAACTAGCCACATCGTAAAAGAGTCAGGAATTGTGAGTGATCGTATTGGATCTATAGACCCGATGGGGAGATGTTAACACTGGTCCAGAAGTACTCCTGGTTTTACTTTTTCAGATTTATAAGGTATTTTTCAAATGAATTCAAGATGTTTATTTAACAAATTTTACTCCGTTGAAAATGTTCTCCTTGTTGTATTTTGTTCTAACACTGGTCCAAAAGCAATTCCTATTTTGGTTAACTGTTTACTGCTTGCAAAATGGTCTATACACTCGCTGTTTTTCAAGAAAACATTGTACTTTTTAAATGATTAAATAGGGTATTGTCAAAGTTTACAAGCCTTTTTAATACTTTTTATTGTTTAGATATATGCAAAACCCAGTGACAAAAATAAAGGGCGACTAATAATAATGATGATGGAGATAGAAGGGTTCAGAAGGACAGCAGCAATATGCAAACATGCAGAAAGATTCGGAGGTCTCCGCCAGTAGCTTGAACAGACATTCAACTCCAAACAGCCCAGAGCAGGAGTTGCAGGAACAGATGGTAGTTAGTTTTATGCAAAAGCGATGCTTATTTCAAACTTTGGAAGTCAAGTGTTCAGGTTATTGTGCTATCTCTAGTTCTCTCTGTTGTCACTGTGTTTTTATTTACGGGTTTGTTTTTTATGGTATTTAGCTGTTTTTGTCTCCGTCGTCCTCATCTGGTCTGCGCTCTTTCCTGATGAAGGAAACCCCCTCTGCCACACAGATGATCACAGCAGAGCTGTAATTCCATTCGTCTGACTCACTGCGCTGAGGAACAGTGGATTTTTGTGTGCATCATGGAAAGGCAAGAAGAGAGAGAGAGAGTGTCGTCTCGGGCACGTCTTTTTGTGGCCCGTTTGTGAATCTTTTCCAAATCTGTTGGTGCTTTCAGAGTTTTGAAAGGACTTTTAAGGTTCTCCAAGGGAAATTTTTATGCTCAAATGTTGCTCTTTCGTAGCTCAGGAGACTTAAAGTCAACACGAATTCAAATATGACTGTTTACTAATGCACGTTCCTGGACTTGTGCGTAGTTTATTGGAAGAAAGTAGAAAATGTCTTTGGAATATTTTATTGAAATGTAGGAACTTGTTTTGCTTCTGTAATGACTTTCACCAAATCCCCGAAAGACTTGATGAGAAATATTTGAGTTCACCGTAGACTTTGGTGCATTGGCAAATCTGGGCTCAGTTTGTCTCATTGCATATTGTTGCACTAAAGTTATGTGCTCAGGAAACTAAGAGCAAGAGAGTCTGTTTTAAAGGGACAGTTCACCCAAAAATAAAATTTCTGTCATTTATACACCCTCGTGTCATTCAAA
Source organism: Barbatula barbatula (assembly GCF_947034865.1). Classification (NCBI taxonomy): domain Eukaryota; kingdom Metazoa; phylum Chordata; class Actinopteri; order Cypriniformes; family Nemacheilidae; genus Barbatula; species Barbatula barbatula. The sequence goes on along the minus strand of NC_136786.1, from coordinate 16,323,173 downwards.
ACCTGTATATGACACTTTCTTCTGTGGAACACAAAAATATATATATTGAGAAATGTCTCTGTACAGGCACAAAACCACAATGGAAGTCAATGGTGTGTTGGTCAGTGTTGTTTGGTTACCAACATTCTTCAAAATATCTTTTGTCTTCTGCTGAAGAAACTTGAACAGGTTTGGAATGACATGAACAATTTTGTTGAAACCAATTTCTATTGCTTGTTTTTTGGGTAAGCTCTCATATCCCAGTTCCACGGTTTTCAGACGCCACATGCTCCAGCACATTACACACTGGAACATTCCACAAGTTTGTTTTTTCCCTTCTCTCCTCCTGCTCTCATTTCTCCTGTGCTTTCTCTTCTTTTGCTGACCTACTATTTTCAGCTAGCGCTGTGTCCTGCAACAGGCTTTCTTGCCTTCATAGGGGCAGCGGTTTGCTAATCGCTGTCTCAAGTTCCAGGATAACAAGGGCACGTATAAAAACAAACCAGGCAGATTGACACCTCCGGCCTTGCCAACAGGCTGGCACAGTTTGCACAGAGAACAGGATGAGTGTGCACTTCACCAGCGTGAACTCAATAACCCCGCTGGGTTGCGCTAACCTGCGCGAGGCAACGTCACATGCTGCTTTACATTTTTTATAAAAACAATGCCCTAAACTAAAAGAACAGTTCACACAGTCGTTCCGAACCCGTATGTGGTTATTTTTTCAATGCAGTCCAAAAATGTTTGAACAATTGTTACATGTGTTTGGGCGAACTATTAATTTGTACGGCTGATGTAAATGTGTGTGTTTATCTTTAAGTTTAATTCTTTGGATGTTTTTAAATGCTTACACTGGGTTCAGGCTTCATCCACAGTAATTCAAGCACATTTTGGGCTTCTTAAAGAATTTTTTACAGACAATGGCCCCCTTTATGAACGTGACTATCCATACCTCTTTCTGTGTCTCTCTCTTTCTCTGTCTCTCTGATGAACAGTAGATCATGTCAGAGCAATGGAAACTCCTTCCGTAGCATAGAGCATGTCAGAGCAGGTCCTTGGTGGAAGTCTGCTGCTCTCGCTCCTCTTTCTATTCCCATTTTTTCTATTCATCTCATCTGTTTAGCATTTCAGTTTATAAAGTTGTATTTGTTCATTGGTTAATGCATAAGCTAATTATTAACAATAATTATTCAAATGTATTGACGTTTAAAGGGACAGTTCACTCAAAAAAAGTTTCCTCGGCCATGAGTTGTTCCAAATCTGTATACATTTATTTGTTCTGATGAAAACAGAGAAATAAATTTGGAAGAATGCTTATAACAAGACAGATGTTGCCCCCATTGACTACCATAGTTGAGTACGTTTTTATTTTTGGGTGAAGTATCCCTTTAACAAATGCTAAAAATCTATATATTCCTCATTGTTTGTCAACATTTATTACATTACAATATTTTTTGTATCAATTTTAACATTTGACTTAATTCAACATTTTATCCTGCATGTTGTTAAGAAATTGACTTTTGTGTAAATCTGCAAAAATGTGTGTATAACGCCACCTCGGTTTAAAACATAAAATTGCAGGCTACTTGCGATCTCTACGTGTGATGAAATCAAACGACATCAAACTCTGCTCTTTGGCTTACAGCGCTAATACCTTTTGCTTTTTTCAACCCTTTTCTTTTATTCCCAGTGAGTAAAAAAGATTTCTTTAAGACTCTGTTGACTTGAAAGAGAGACGTTTTTGATTTTGTGTAGTCTTTGTTTACTAAAGAATTCCCATTTGTGATGATTCTTATTTCTGATAGATGAAACCAAAGAGTCAAGATTTTGCTAGTTAGCGTCGCCAATTTGGCCCCTGCTGGTTAATGATATGAATTCAAACTGCACCAGTTAGCGAAACCATTGATGCAGACAACTGCAAATCAGAGTCCCGTCTTTTTCATTGCGTGATTCACATGAGCTTCTGCTAGTTTCGTTTTTGGCACAGACGTTGGGTGGGGAGAGGGTAAAGTTCTCACCCTGTTAATTCCGGATGAGGAGCATGGAAATGGAAACAATGCCTTGAATCACCAGAGATGGCCTGGTACGATAGCAACTCCCTGATCCAATTCTCTGAATGGGCTTTTATCACTGACACAGAGTAATTCAGGTCGTTTCTCGGGCTCATCCGCCAATGGGCTGCTGACGGTAGAAGGGGGGATGACTGGAGGGTAGCTGTGAAGTCGTCTCGTTTTCCTCCGGGGCTGTTTGCACAACGCTTTCCACACAGGAGCTGAATGAGTCCGCAGACAATTTTTATGGCACATCCTGAAAGCCAACACCCTCCCACCCCAAGCATGCTGGGAATTCACAGTCAAGCGCTACATATCCACAGGGCTTACGGTTCCCAAGACCGGGTGGATCTCCAGACCAGACTGTTTGGAATATTTGAGTTTTGGGGTCATTTCGGTTGTGTTTGGAAAGGTGGACTTTGACTACACTGTTCACTTAAATCAAAGACACTTTGAAAGTCTCAGCAAGGAGCTCATAACCTCATAATTTTCTGCTTAAAGGGATAGTTCACTTGTAAACTTGAGTAAATGATCAAATCTTTTTTAATTTTTTCTTTCTTCTGCAGAACACAAAAGAAGATATTTTAAAGAACGTTGGTTACCAATCAACACTGGCCACCATTAACTTCCATTGTATGGACAGAAAACCACCGAGAAATTTCTCAAAATATCAATTTCACAGACAAGAGAGTCATAAACAGGTTTTGAACGACGTATGGGAGAATATTTGATGACAGAATTTTCAGTTTGGGGTGAACTATCCTTAAATTATTTATAGGCAAATTTCATTTTATTTATTGGCTTTCTACATCGGTACATTATTATTTATTTATTTATTTTAAAAGAAGCCGAATTCTAGACTTGACTCAAAGCTTTTCACAGTTACACAAATAATATCTTAGAATGCTGATGGTTTTGTTATCCAATTTGTTTTGGGCTTAGTGGATGTGTATTGTCTGTTTACATTTCACAGGCAAATGTCTTATGTCGCTGTCAGACTTGACTATGAGCATGCAAAAATGCATTTCTAAAACGCCGCAACGTTTTGATCTTCAATTGGTCTCACATGCAAATTTGCATGTCAGAGTTCAACAAACTTAAACTTTTCTACCCAGCGAAATATTTTCGTACGGGCTTGCGTTTCCGATCTGACGCATCCACATGCGAATCAATGGAAGTCAATGGAATAAAAAGTCAAGTGTGACCACGGATTTACAAAAAAGACTAGTGCGAGAGCGTGTCGAATAAACACAATGAAAAAGTTGTTCCTTTGCGTTTTTGAAACCCTCATAACCAGTCTCATGTTAACAGCCTCTGTTTCAATGGCCAATGAGAAAACGGATGTTGATAGATGGCCAATCAACATACATCAAGAAGCCCGGAGCCCTGTGACTTAATACACTTTTAATTTTCACCATTGATGTTACACAATGAACAAGTGTGTGTGTGTGTGTGTGTCTGTGTTTAAAAGCAAAGTTGGAAAGGAGAGCGAGAGAATGCATTTCATTTGCAGCCAAGTGATTTTGACAGTTAAACCCACAAACGCTTCTTATTGTGATTTCAGAATATTATATGGCTCATGTTGGCAGTCTTTTTGTGCACATTCCTCTATCTTTGTAAGGGGTATTGCATAAAAACACGTGCCAAAATGTTCCAATGTTTATTGTGTCAGGAAGAGCGAACCGTCCAATCGATGCCAGCTCAGCATTCTTTACCTGGAATTTCTACATGGGGCTTTGTTGTATTTGGACCTTCAACAGGGAATGTATTTGTCCGACCGTCCGAAAGGAGTGCGTCTCGGAGGCAGTCGGCCAAGAAAGACTCTGCATTAATGCAAATATAAACATTTCATAGTAAATATTTGGGAGTGGTACACATCTCTTGCTATGAATCGAGTCTGTTTAAATGCGACAGGCTCCACTGTCTGTTATATAACTTGGTTTAGAGTTCATCAGGGGTGAGTTACAACACAATGACCTTTGCATCATATTTCTTATGATTATGGCTTAAGATTTGTCTACTTTGTCAGGGTTTAGCTGGACTATATAATATCGCTCGAATTGGGATGGAGAAGATTCCAGAGTCTTTTGAAACACAAATACGTCGTCTTGATCGGCGGGTCTGTTTGATAAACACTGGCTCTCCGGGTTGCAAGTTTTCCTCGTTGGATGGAGAGAGACCGATAGTGTTTATAGCAGAAACAATGGGCCGTGCAATCGCAGACGGATGAACACACACACACTTTCATGCCTTGTCTTGAGAAATTGAGATTTTCTATGTACAGTGTCAGCAGGAATTGTGGCCCTCGTTGGGTTTTAGACGGAGCAAAAACCTGAAGAAATTCAGATTGATGGATCGCATTAGAGTGTCCTTTAACAATTGCCTTGGTTTATATGCTCTTTCATAGCTCAAAAGATCCAATGGAGATATGACTGTGCCTCAAGACATCTTATCCACCCTTACTTGTTTACTAAAACAGATCATATTTACACACCTTGCAGAAACCTTCTGCCCAATAATAACTTTCAAATGCAACCCATTTCTTCAAGAAACATTCGTTGTCGTCTCCATGTCTGGCCAAACTTAGTCTTCCAAATTGAGGGATCTTAGAAACTGATAGTTTGTGGAAAAACGCACTTCTGCTTTTCGTGATCGAGTGTCTATATACACACATGGATATATACCCTGTCAGTCACAACTTCTTTCCCATCAATCGTTTAGACTTATGCTTTTGGCAAAGGCTTTTATCCAAAGTGACTTGCATTGCGTTGTACTTTACATTTGTTTCTGACTATGTGCAATCCCCTGGGATCGAACCCATGATCTTGGCGTTGCTAGCGCGCGTATGGCAGCAGTTTCTCGTCAGTTTATCTAAAGAAAAAGGGCTCATATGTAAGCATACCCAAACGTACACATATTGGTGGGGTATCAGTGGCCCCAGCAGGATTGAGGGGACAGTATGAAGTACCCAGCAGGCCTTGCGGTGGGGGAGAGAGCTCGTCTTTGGAGCACAAAGACTGGTTTGTTCTGCTGAAGAGGCACTCTGCTTAAACAGATGCCTGGGAATCCAGGAGCCTTCTTGCTTCACATCTTCCATCCTTTTTTCATCTTGCATCTAACATGAAATAAAGAGAGCAAGTATCTTAAGTGCTGGTGCACCCAAAAATGAAAATTCTGTCATCGTTTACTTTCCCTCTTGTCATTCAAACATCAATGGAGTCACAAATGAGACACGAAAATAGTTGATGAAAGTGCAGCTTCGATCGTTTGGTTTTGAAACAATTTATGCAACCAGTCTGTGACCTTTTAATAGCAGACTTTGGGGAATTTGGTGCATATTTTGTGACATTGTTGAGGACATTTTAGAAAATATAGAGGAGATGACTGTGTGACTGAAGTCTTTTAGGAGAAAAATCTAAAAAGCAAGAGACTTCTCGGATTAAAACGAAACTATTTTTTGCAACCAGACACTGAGAACACCCTGGCAACTCTATAGCAATGCACAGGAAACCACTTGGATCACCTTAGTAACTGCATAGCAACGCCCTGACAATCATCCACAACTCCTTAGCCTTGTTTAAGATTTGCCCAGGCATGCAACACTTACGTTTTATAAAGAAAAAAAATATGCATTTTTTATATCCCTGACAAACATGACAAGCAAACGTAATGTTAATGATTTCATACCATTTTGTTTTTCTCCAATAAAAGGGTAAAACAATCTAAGGCAGCTGTTTTATATTTGCATATATTTTTACTTATTTTTAAGCTATTTGATCATATTCGATAAATATTTCGATTTTATGTTTTAAGTGTGTTGTTTCTTTTATTAAAAGATTCAACGTTTTAGTAACTTCAAATGGATTTACCATTTTTAAATATCATGTTATTTTATTTTGAACAATGTTTATCTTGAATAGTGAGTATTGAATAAATCACCCAGCCCAAGTTTTTTCTCTGCTGTTTTCAAGATTCAAAAATGTTTTTGGCATGGTAAAGGACACTTTATATTGCAAAGCACAGATAGATTTCACACATATGTTGAATAAAAAAAAATAATGAATCTATACGTTATCTATATAAACAGTAACATAATAGTACATATTTAATATTTAGTAAAAAGACAGGATGCAGTATCAGTTTTTTGTGTTTTGGATTGGTCTCTCTCTGGGTCAAGGATGAAAGGGGTCTCTTCATATAAAGATCCAGTCCCGTCACTCAGACAGACCCCCCCACACACGGCTTTCAAAGGGAGGTCGGTGTGAGAGAGGGGGTGGCTGTAGAGTCGGGGGAGCTCGGGCTACATACCTGCGCGAGACCCTTTCCAAACACACACACAACAATCTGAATGGATTTGTTGTGCTCCGTACACGTTGCCCTGTGAAAGGTTAGTTTAAGCCAGCGTGCGTATACACTCACGTCCCGGTGAAACGACCCACACACATCGCTGTGTACACACACACCCCTTCCTCTCCCGCCCCCCCTGAAGAAACTCCTGTGAAGCCCCTTCAACACAAGCACAAATGGGGTCTTATTCAAACCCTGCGACCGCGCAGCTCCGCTGACCGGATAGATACCAAGCCTGGTATTATGGGAATCATAAGGAGTCAAGATGTGTGCTGTGATTCCTATGAGCAATTCTAGTTTCTTAATGATTCTTTAATGATTTGGTTTGTGTTTAAGAGAATATTAGGAAATGATAAATACTTTTCTTATAACGTTTACCTTCTGCAGCTTGTTGACAAATGGTGAGATTTACATTTCAACAGATGAGATTTGTAAATCTGCAAAAAAACTGTTTATTTTATGTCTCAAAAAATTAAGCATGTTAAAATCAAAACTGTGTCGCTGTTTTGACATTTAATATTTTGTATTTATATTTTATGATTAATTTGATTCATTAATCTTGATTTATTTTTAAATTGTAAAAAAAATCGTAATGCAAATCAGTAGCCGCTACGACTGATTCATAACTGTTTTTGATTCACTAAAAATAACTGCCTCGTAAGAGTCATTCATTCGAATCAAACTACACCGGGCGCGTCGCTGATTCACTGCAGGAAACATGAACTATTTTTGTACACTTCAGCGGAAGGATGCGGACAGTCAAGATCTGTTATTTCATGAACTTCAGTTCCAGCACTTTTTAAAAACTGCTCTGGTTCTCTATATCCAATATTGAGTAATAGGCCCACAGCATGCTGGAGTGAAGAGAAACTGTAAAAATCATCATGGTGATGTTGTGATTTACTATGCCGGAGGCTGTCACGCCACGGTTCCTGCGGGGTCTGGAGGAGACGGGAATGTCTAAAACAGCTGGTGGTGGGGATGTGGATTGGGGTACCTAAGAGCACAGAAACAGCGTTGAGATTTTGCTCTGGCATCTCAGGGCTTTATATTCAGACAACAAACCGTAGGTGGGGGGTGGATGTGGGGTAGAAAGGATTCATTCATTGGCATCCCAGGAGAGCCGTAACAGAGAGGGTTTGTGTGCATTGTAAATGCAACGGTGGCCGTCTCTTCCTATGGTGCACCAGTTGGACCTGATGGCTCAGTTTCGTGAAATCTAGAAAGCGTGGACCGCGGTGAGGCCATAAACAATGTCTTAATTTGTTTGTTTAACCCGATGTCACATACAGCCCTGTGGAATAAGTTCAGCTGGATAGGAGTTTGAAGACGGAATGAATTGAAGACAAGGATGAGAATTTACTGCAGAAATGTGTAACTGCGTCAGAGGTGCAGGAAATTATGTTGAATAGTTTGGGATTGATGGGGTTTGACTTCACTGTGTGTAAAGTGTAGTTTTAAACTTTTGTTACTGTCAGTTTGAATACTAAGAGCGAAGATTTTAGGGATACAAAAATGTGAAATATTGAATTGAGCAAAAGTTTATTTTGCAGTTACAGTTTGGTCTTCTAAACTTAAGCGTATTTTATTACCGGTTTGTTCCTCATAGCATAAAAGAGCCTGTTTTTCTACTGGTTTTCCTGTAGCCCCTGGAATTCTCGACTCTTAACTGTGCATTACGTGACGGAGCGAGTGGGCGGAGTCAGCGTTGTGCTACTATGTTGCATTTCATTATTTTTCTCCCTCTTTGATTGACAGCTTTCTTTTCTTTTTTCTTCCTCAGGGCCTGCTGAAGTTCCCATGATGTCACCAAACGGTTCCATCCCACCAATCCACGTTCCTCCTGGCTACGTCTCCCAGGTAACCAGCTGGAATTTATTTGGGAAGGGAGTTTGGGTGGCGAAGCCTTTCGTATACAATGAGGATGTGATTTCACCCCCATGGGCAAATAATATATCCCTTTCTCAGAAACTCCCAAAGTGCGTTTCCAGTATGAGGCTACAAAACAAACAGACGTATATACACCGAATCTGAAGTTTTACCGTGATTTGTTTGATACAGTGTCAGGCGAGAGAAAGGTCGCAAGCTGTGACATTTTAGCCGAAAGGTAAAAAACTCTTGGGGAGAGGGCGGAAAAGGCCTTTCGAGTTGTGGGCGTAGTGAATGAATGGGGTTATAATGCCGCAAAGGTCATTCCTGTAAATATGAATAATTGGCACATACCACCTAAATGAGAAGGGCAGGACCTGTCATACAGGATCCCACAGTAATTAAATTGGGTTTCATTAAACCTTGACTTATTATTATTTTAATATAAAGCAAATTAACATTTCGCGTAGTAAAAGGGAAAGTTCAGCCAAACAGGTGAATTCTGTCATCATTAATTCACCCTAATGTAGTTTAAAACCTGTATGTGACTCTTTCTTCCGTGGAACACAAAAGAATATATTTTGAGAAATGTCTCGGCGGTTTGTGTCCGAACAATGGAAGTCAATAGTGACCAGTGTTGTTTAGTTACCAGCATTCTTCAAAATGTCTTTTGTGTTCTGCAGAAAAAAGTAATGTTTAAAATGATATGAGGGTGTATAATAAGGAAATTAATTCATTTTTGGGTAAATGATCCCTCACTAACAAACACAGTTATTTTTTTTAACAACTGCAATACAAACTAACAATTAAAAGCGAAACTAAAATATATATTTGACTCCTAAACAAACTAAAGCAACATTTTAAATGCACCTCATGCCATACATGCAAGTAGCAACTTCCCAGGAAGATTTTGCAAAAAAAATAAGTGTTTTGGTAGCTCCGTGTGTGAACCTGGAACAGTTTCCCCAGAGAGCCCTTCAAACCCAAACAGGTCTCAGGCCCCAGCTGAGGGTTTTTTCAGTCAGGTGTCACTGACCTCACCCTCTAACCCTGCATTAACCCGGGGTCAGTTTCATGATTTCTCCCATGTGAACCACGGTACAATATACCGGCGGGTCTGTGGTCGTGCCATCCTTCATTCAGCTAAATCTATTTGATGCCAGTTCCATTACAAGGCCTTGTTTACTTTGCATTCCAGGCTATTGTTTAAAATGGTATTTGTTGTCTATGGTCTGCTTAATAGTTGTTGGCATGCTCCTGAGATAAGCTGTATAACTTGTAGGGCAGGGATCTAGTTCGTGACGTCAAGGAAATTGTTTGGACTGACGTACTTTGAAATTTGTTGTTTGTGAGCATTTTGTTTTGTTGTGTTCAGGTTCTAGAGGACAACACAGGTGTGCGGAGGGTCGTGGTCACTCCTCACTCAGAATGCTACCCACACAGTTACTCGCCGGCTCTGTCCCCGAGCCACCACATACACCCTGCATACCTTACGCACCCTCATTTTATACCAGCCTCACACACGTCCTATTACCCCCCTGTCAGTCCCGGGGATGTGCCTCCCCATCAGTTCTATCAGCATCGACTGCCACCCATCTACCCTGAAGGTGAGCTCAGAATAATCAATGGCAAAATCAGCTTGAAGTGACAAATTAACTGCAAATCGGAGCATATTTGATGTTTAATACACAGTTTGTGGGCAGTGATTCTGGATCACTGTGGGCGGAGCTATAACGTGAAATGTGATGAAGTAGAAACGTACAGGCAACGTGTGGTGGAATAGGTTGCCAAGTTTGCACAAAAAAAAGTGATATTTGTATTTTGCATGTATACATTTTTTATAATATACACAAGCATACAATTTAAATTCAAATTACCGTTTACTAATATTTGTTCTATTCAAAGGAAACATGATGTCATATAAAGAGAACAGAGGTCACACACATTACCACTGTGAGACTAAATGTTGTTAATTTTACGCACAAAATAATGCATGTTTACTATTGGTAATGCGAATGAGTTAAAAACTGTGTGGTTCACTTTTATACTATTCTGCAAATATTTGTACATAAAATATACCAAGAATTGAATCCGTCAGAGTTTTTTTTTAATGCAGACCTGGCAACCCTATTGCCCATGCCCAGACTGCTTTCAGGAAATCTGATTAACCAATAAATTCACTTGTTGCTGTAATGACACTGGAAGTGAAGGCGAAGCAGCTCCTCTGTTGTATCTACTTCATGATTTTCTTACCGTAAAAACATCTACATCTTATCGCAGAGATCATCCCTTTGTACAACGTTTCCACTTTCATGGGTCATGAGGAGTACTGTAAACCTCCACCCAAGAAGCTGAAACAGCCAGTGGAGCGTGCGGGACTGAATCAGCTGACCAGTCCGCTATCCAGCAGCTACAAGACCACCACCCCCTGCACCACCACCGCAAACGGCTACGGCAAGAACCACACCAGCCCTGGAGGAGGAGGTGGAGGAAGCCCTGGAAGCAAACGGGTGGATCGGAGAGCCCGAGGAAGCCCCAAACAAATAGATGTGGAGCCACAAGGTGAGATATTGGGGACAGATGTATGATGGCCATACTTAAGGTCGTGGATCATTTTGTGGGGTTCAAATGTAGATATCTGAACAACTACACCACACCAGACCTCCTTTCTAAACCACAGGCTTGCGTCCCATCATCCTCAGTTCTTTGTTTTGCATTCAGTGGTGGTTTAGAAAGTTTCCCTTTAATTAGTGCAGATGTTGAGCCCCCAGAAGCCCAAATCCATCGTCACCAAGCACCAGTGCAGTCAGCGTAGTTCTGTAGAAATCTTTAATTAAAATAACAATGCTGTCATTGTTTATTCACCCTCATTTAATTAAAAAGTTAAACATGCACATGACAATTCTGAGTAACACAAAAGAAGATATTTAAAGAATTGTCTCAACAATGGCAGTCAATGTCGGGCTGTCGTTGTTTGGCTACCAACATTTTTCAAAATATCTTCTTTTGGGTTCTGCAAAAGAAAAAGCCATTTAAAATGAAATCATTTTTGGGTGAATCATCAGTCTCTGGTGTTATTTACGCTCGCTTACGGCACCGAAAAACTAACACGATGACTATTTATAGTGTCGGTGTGACTCAAATAAAAGCAAAGTTGCCGACTCGGGTCTTCAAGATGAGTAGTCTTCAAGATCAGGAGACAATCCTGTCCACATCTGTTGAATATAAACCCCTCATTTCCACAGAGAGTTCATCAGTTTTTGTTTTTGAACTCTTGTATCCGTGTCAGCATTTACTCTTCAGTGTGTGACGCAATCCTTGGATAACAGCATATGCGAGAAGGGGTTTGAAAGAGCGCCCACTAGCGGTCAAATGAAGTGATTCTCTTGAATGAAACATTTATGAAACTCAAGCAGAACAAACTTCAGTGTAAATTGTTTACAAATCGATTTTGTGAGTTGCTCGGGTTGAAATTGCGATATTTACTTGAATCATGAATGAAGGGCCTGTGGAATAGTGAACTACCATACTTCTCTCATTGTTTTGGCTGGGGGCAGTATGTATGCTGTGAACAGTTTTCTTTATACATACCTGTACTTATAGTTTTCTAAAATGAGCATATACAAACTCAACATCTCTCTTATTAGCAGTTAAAATATCTTCTTATTTGCGTCAGATGCTGGTAGATTCCACGTTCTCCATATCAGCATTTCCTTTTCTTTCATCATTACTTTGAAAAGCGCTCATTCTTTTGAGCAGTTTTCCTCTTTTTTCTTTAATGTCTTATCTTAGCCTGGTCTTTGTTCTTTGGACCATCAATTCCCATGCCTCGTCTATGTGGAAAAGAGGGAGAGTGTATGCGTGTGTGTCTGTAGTCTGTGGCAAAACCACAGCCCCTAATGAGACGCAGATCACTTCCTGTCTGAAGCCACAGCACAAGGCTGGTCCGTGTTAAGGAAAAAAGCACAATAAATTAAACTGTGGACCGAGAAGAGCCCACGTTATTGAAAGATGGTCAAAGTCTGTTTGAGAGACAAACACAACGTCATATCATCTCCTTTCTTTGTAAGATACATTGAAGCCGTACTCTATTTTGAAGTATTCAACTTATTATCAAACCATCTTGGAAGTTAGGGAGCTACACTACAAACAACTATATTTTGGGGTATTTGTAGCAAACAAAGTGGTAAAAATATAGTGACAAAGATTATCACAAGTTCCTGCATGAGACTACAAACGTTGGATAAAAATCTGAAAAGAAAACGAATGCAAGATGGGCACAACTCACAAAAAAGGAATTGTTTGTTTAAAAGAGATGTCTGGTGATTTTTATTTTTATTTCTGTGTTATGCTTTCAAATGTATAAAAGTATAACAAATCTTTTTTGCTATCATTGGAAACTGATGCTAACGTTCAGGTTTGCATACCATTCCGGACTGCATTATAATTCATATGATGTCAAAGTTGTGAGTTAAACGTGGGAAATAACCGCAGCATTTAACTAAATGTAAAATCTAATTCATAGTGTTCTACTATAAACTTGCGTGCATAATGCTATACGGTTTCATCAGACACACAGGCCTGGCCCGCAGTAAACTTCCGGTCTGTGTTTGGTTATCGGTCTGACCAGTGGCAAGTAATATAACAATTTATTTGACCTTTAGTTTATATTGATATGAATTTATATTAATAGTATATTAATTGCATTAAATTAAATTAAAACTACTCAACAGTTATTGATTCTTTGCGGCGGTCGATCAGAAGTCAAGTTTGGGCCACATAACGTTTGTTAATGTTGTTGCCTTTGAAACCATATCACAAAAAAGCAGCACTATCTCTCGAGAAAAAGTAGCTCTTACTAAAACTTTATACCTGCTAGTTATTCAGTCCCTAATACTGTCTCCAGCACCATCATGACACATTGCTACTTAGAATCTTGTGAGTAATTCAGTCAAGACCACGTTGACCCATCATGTTTGATTTTCAATCCATACATGGAGTGGAAGCTAGGATTTTCCACACGTTTTTTCCGGCCTGAATTAAAGAAAAGAATGCGCTGAAAACATCCTTTATCCCCTCCACCATCTTCATTAGAGAAAACCATAGAGGTCAGTGTGGGGTCATGTTGCCATGACTTCATCACAAAGATGACTCATTGCATGGGCCCCTCGAGCCCCGTAAGAACCAGACCTATGAACCTTTCTCCTTGACGGCCACTTTCCTACTCGCCGCTGGCTCGCTGCAACCACTCTATCCATCAGGATGTCTTCAAGTCCTCAGATCTTTATCTTCTCTCCTGCCGCTGTTTGCTGAAATTGAATTTGTGTCTTTCCCATTTCAGACCCTTCCAAACCAGCGTAGAGATGTTGCAGACACACACACACACTGATTCATGACTCACTTGGACAGACAGTAAACAGATGTGTTTAAAATGTATTGATATCACTTTCTCTTTGTAGATCACGATGTGGACGCGAGGCGAGTTCAGGCTGTGCCATCAGGAACGGAAAAGCCCCAGGTGGGTGACTGAAAACATCTTTGCCTCGCAAATCTTTTCCTCTGGAGACAGGTCACAGTTTAAAATAAATGTAATTTCGTGGTTTTGCCCGTTTGGTGGACTTTTTTCCCTGGAGGGTTATCGCTATGAATGTTTTATAGCAGGTGTTTGCAATAAAACAGGACTATTTCTCTTAACAAACCTTTAACCTTATGGCCAAAAGTGTTGAATGCATTACAATGCATTAAAAATATTTGATGCATGTTGCATTTATGTTTTCGGAATATAAACCGAAAATTTGAATTTAAGGAGATTTGAAACGAATTACAACACGAGAGGATTAGCAAATGTAGTCAATATATCGTCGATGTCTTTCTGAAACCTCAAATGTCCAAATTCTCAGTTTTTCAGTAAATGAAAAATAAAAACAATGTGCTTTTTAAAGGCTTACAAACTATGTTGTCAAAGTTGACAAGCAGTTTAAGTACTTTTTATTTGTTAGTTATTTGCAAAGCCCAGTGACAAACATAAAGGACGACTAATAATAGTGATTTATGCAAAAATATGGAGATACAAGGTTTCAGATGGACAGCAGCTAAATGCTTTATTTACAGTGAACTCTTTTGTTTTTTGAACATATAAAGATACAAGATTAAACGGTTCCATTTATTTTCACTAGGGGGCAGCAGGTATTAACATTTGTTCTAAATGGTTCAATGATTCATTGATGGGTCAAAGCATATGTTTTTCATCTCAGCGCTACCTGATATTATAATCCTTGTTTATGAAAGTGAGGATAAAGCAAAGGCTGTTATATAAGTATTCTCTAATAAGCAAGGTTCTTTGCAGATGCCACCTGGGTTGATGTTTTGTTACATAATGCAATGACATTAACACTTTTTTAAATGTGCCACTCCAGGGTCATTAGTTCGATTCCTAGTACTTCCAAGGGTTAAAATGGCAAATCTCCAAATCTAATAGTCAGTTGCTTATAAATGTACAGTACTATTTTAACCATATATTTCTAGTTTCCCTGATTTGTTCAGAGACACTAACAACAACAGCAATCTCATAAAGCATTTTCCCATGATCATTCCTTTTTGAAGTTTTCTGCGTGCACCCAGCCTTTGAGAAGACACCAGCTTTCTCTTTCTCTGCTAAAATAATCAAACAGAGACAGCCCTTCTCAGTACGATGAAACATAGCAGATGAGTTGTCCGGTTCCCCAAGGCTGAATCCTATTTAGAGTCTGATGTTTTTTTTTTCACTTGAATAAGGAGTCAGTCTCTCTGTTACGGTAAACGTCAGCCGATGCTTCGTTTATTGAAGAAGAGCCTGCAGCATGCTCGAATTTAGCAGTTATTTACAGCAGCTTCTGTTTATTGATGTACCAGACATCAGAAATGATTCATAGTCTGATTTCATGTGTTTTCAACTTTGTTTCAGACTCGTCGTTTTTGGTAGATTTTTTATTATGCAAAACAAAGCAGAAATGTAACCTCCACGCCACCAAACATGACTTATTTCTTGTATTTTTCTATGTGGTAAATGTAGCAAAATCTACACGTTTTAGTCATGTTATGCATTAAAAATTATATATAGAAATATGGACGTGTGCATTGTGACATTACATTGATGGATTCTTATTTCAAAATTATTATTATTATGAAAACGTTTATAATTTGTTCACATTTAAAGTATTTATTTGTCAAGTAGGTTTTTTTTGTTGCCTAAATTTCTCATGTTTTTTAAGGATTGTATTAAGAGATGAACTGCTATGTATTAAAAGAGACAAATACAAAACCGTACGGATGCATTACACCAATAAGAATTCGCTTGATTTTCACATGCCAAAAAAATATTTTTTTTAAGTAAATAGTTCTTTGTTTTGTCCCCACAGGTGTCTAAGGTTCAGTCTCGCTCTGCACTTGTGTCTTGGACTTCGGTTTTCCTGCCAGGCTCTTCTGGGCGGGGCTGGCATGGAGACGGGGCCCCTCCCACCTTTAACTATGAACTGCAGCTCACAGATAAGGGCAGGGATGGAAAATACAAGGTCGTTTACAGGTAAGGACCCCTGTGTACATGATGTGTAGATTAGATGAATAATCTTGAGTGAACAATTTTAGAAAATTCGTACTACATCTATATGACTCTATATAAGTGGTTCTCACACTTCTATTGTACGGATCCCCCTGGTGTATAGTGCATTGCCCCCTTATAAAAACGTATAATCTTAAATCTTAAAAAATTATGTTATACAATGCTGGAACATTAATACTTTTGGTTGGTGGGCTTATTTTTTATATTTGATTACATAAAAATGATGATATATGTCTATATTTCATATAATGCCACAAAATCTTGTTTGAATCCCCCTAGATCCATCTTGCCCCTAGTTTGAGAACCACTGCTCTACATGACTAGAGCCAAATATGCTGTTATAAATAGTATAGTAAAAGCTGAAGCAGATCTGATAGAATGCCTGACCCCTTCACCCCCACACATTCTTACTGTCTTTATCTTACATTTCAGTGGCGAGGAGCTCCAGCACACCCTTACTGACCTCAGACCAGCCACAGACTATCATGTCAGGTAAAAGATAGGCGCCTTTAAAAATGGACATATAGTATAAAGAGACGTACAATGGAAGGCTTTTCTGATACTGTATGTGTCATAACTGATTTTCGAAGATAGTTTCAGTAAGTAATTCATTTACTGACTTGGATGGAAAATACTCATTATTCGTTGTGTGTGTATTACAGAGTATGTGCTGTGAGTAACTCTGTGAAATGCCCCTGTTCGGATGTGAAGGCCTTCACTACCCATAGTGGACCTCCAGATGTGCCTCTACCCCCCAGACTGTCCCATCGCACTAAAAGCTCCCTCGCATTGCAGTGGAAGGTACGTCCGGTAGATATCAAAGCTGTCTGTGCTGCCGGCGTCCAACATTACAGTAAATATTTACTGTATCAGACATGAAGTGCCAACCTAAATATTACCAGAATTGTTTATAGAACCAAAGTACACGACAACGTCCTATGCTCAGCACATCACTAAACCTACCTATGCACATGTTTATTTTTATATCTATTTAGCATGTTTTTCCCCACTGAAAAAACAAAAGCACGTTCAATTTAGTTCCTCGATGACCATAAATAGCCTGCATTTAGAATAATGTCTGACATTTCCAGCTGGTAGACTTGGAATTCTCAACAAATACATTTAGTATTAAAATAACAAGAAATATGCCTTAAATGTAATAAAATCACTTGCTTGCATAATGTTGCATAAAAAGGGATAGTTCATCACAAATGACAATTCTATCATCATTTACTTACGCTCTTGACATTTCAAAACCGTATATCTTTCTTCTGCAGAACACAAAAGTAGATATTTTGAAAGATGTGGTCAGGGAAAACCATTGGTCCCAATTGACTTGCATTGGGTTTGTGTTCACATAATTGAAGTCAATGGGGACCAACGTTTTTGGTTACCAACATTCTTCAAATAATGTGTTTTGTCAGAAGAAAGAAAGGGATAAGTCACCCCAAAAGGAAACCTTTTCCTCTATGACTCTAAGAGTCTTGCTGTACTATGTAACAATGTTATTTCCAAATACCATTTGTGTTTTAATGTTTACATTTTTCATTTCAGCCGCCTGCAGACAATGGCTCGAAAATCACAAATTATATTCTAGAATGGGATGAGGTATGTGAAACCTGTTCGCCTTCTTATTTTATCACGTGTGTGACCTTTACGTCTGCCCATTAACCCATGAATTTTGCACTAAATTACTTTCACCTCCCTCTCACGAATGACCCTTATTTCTTTCTCTTTGGTCCTCTGTAGTTTTTCTGTTGCTTTCTATATTGCTATTATGCTGCAGGCAAACACATTAACATTCATCATTGCCTTACTTTACTGTTGTTACTTTCACTTATAGACTAAAGACCAGTGTGTTTACTATGTTTATTCAACATGTTTGATCGCTGACTGTAAGCCATGATTCACCCGACCATGTTTTTGAATGAAGCTTGTGCGTTTCATCATCTTTGCTGAGGATTTGTCCTTCGTGGCACCTCACAAACAAGCAGTCAGATGCCGTATTCATCTCTTCCGTGTTCTTTTATGTGCTGGATTGGGACAATATGTGCATTGGCTTTGATGTTGTTTGTCTTTCTCAGTACATGAAATGTTGGTTCTCTGGTGGCTGCAGCTTAGTTTGATAAAAGACTGCCTCATCCAAAAATGTAGTATTTTTTACAAAATTACAAAGTATTTTGTTTCATAGTTACCCTCATGTTGTTCCAAAACTTTATGATTTTATTTTGTGTTCCACAAAAAATCATTAATATTTTAGAACCGTAAAAATAAAAGAGGGACAGTGCATCAACCCATCAAAAGTGGTGCATACAGTATTTCAATATAGAGCCTTCTGAAGCCATTCCAATATAAAGGTATATTTCACCCAAAAAGAAGGATTTTATTTACCGGCCTTCATGTCATTCCAAACCCGTATGAACACAAAATACATTTTAAAGAATGTTGGCAGCCAAACAACACCGGCACCCATTTGCTTTCATTGTACGGACACAAAACCTCCGAGACATTTCTCAGAATATCGTCTATTGTGGTTTACAGAAGACAGAGTCAGATACAGATTTTAAATGACGTGGGGTGAATAAATGAAGACATACTGAATGGTTTTAATATTTTTATGAAAAGTTATGAGGACGGTTGAATATTCGAGTTTGTGTACTTTTGTTAACATTAGCCTTTTTTGACTACGACATGAATTCGTGTTTTCTGAATACGAATTCATTTAAAACCAGACACACCACCAGAGGTTGGCAACGGTTTCTCTCCACAGAAGCCATTCAGAATACTTTGCTTTTAACTTCAATTAAATTCTGGCTCCTGCTGTTGTAGTGACAATTAACACAGCAGCCAACAACAGTTAAACTGTTTGTCCGTTTCATGTTAAAAGTCTTTCTGCCCTGACTAGCGTGCACACATCATTGCGTGTGTCCATTCCCTCTGTGTTTTATGCTTTCGATGCTTTGCTTTTCTTGTTTTTCCATTTGTCAATTCCTGACAGCATCGTTTTATGTTGCAGGGGAAGAAGAACAGCGTTTTCCGTGAGTATTACGTTGGACACCAGCGACACTGTAAAGTCGTGAGGTTGTGCCCTGCCGTTGGTTATACGTTTCGAGTGGCAGCGCTAAATGACATAGGCAGCAGGTTTGTGCATTTGGTTGCATATTGCTTGTGTAGATTACAATCATATTTGGACATGTTTTAGAATCTTTGAGTTATGTGCCGGTACAAAATGTACCTTGATCCTTTGCTCAGCGTGTAACAATAGACAGTTATAAATATGTACAATAAGGCAGCGTGGATACTCCCATGATGCTCTTTGAGGTACTTTGAGTACCGTGTGCTGTAAAGTGACAGTTCGCCGAAAATGATTTATATATGATTATTTACTCACCCTCAGGTTGTTCCAAACCTGTATAAAATGATTTGTTCTGATGAAAACAAAGATCTTTGGAAGAATAGCAGTAACCGAACAGGTCTCACCCCCCATTTACTACCATAGTAGGCAAAATAAATAGTTTGGGAGTCAATTGGGGTGAGAGCTGTTTGGTTACTGACATTTTTCCAAATATCTTCTTTTGTGTTAAGCAGAACACAGACATTTATACAGGTTTGGAACAACCCAAGGGTACATGATGACAGAATTTTAAATGTTGGGTGAACTATCGCTTTAATGTGATTTATCATTCAGCACTCTTGTAAACAATATAATGTATAATTTGACTGCGGTTCCACCACAATACTTCTAGGTGCTTCTATTGAATATGTGAAAATTTGAATCAATCATTTGCAGAAAATCGTAAAACAATACTCACAAATATAACCCTCAGCGTCTTGCTGACATCGTACATCATATAGTTTTGGCCCTGAAGAGTCCCTGTGTTTAATGACGCGGTAAATGAGAAAATTCGACCCTGCACCGCTCACTGTGAGCCTCTAGAACTGATCCACAGAGGGACAGAGTCCAAACTATTTATAATTGTAAAAATGCCTCTCACGCACTTCCCGTATAATCTTTATAAGAAATTATCATTTAATCGTTTCCGCAGTGGATTCAGCACAGAAGTGGTTTTCTACACCACAGGAAGTCTCCTACAGACGTCCCTACCTCCGCTGCTGGTACTGGCTGGTCCGTCGTGGGTTACGGTGGAGTGGACCCGACCAAACAGCTGCAGCCCTGAGGAGGTGGTCACGTACACCTTGGAGATGCAAGATGACACCAAGGTTTTTATATTCCCACAATTGAAGTGTTTTCAGAGGAAATGTGTTCTTGACTAACTGCTGTGTGAAGACATAATTGGTCCAAAATGCTAGTTGCTTTTAGATTCAATCGTGTGTGGTAGGACGGTCTACGGCTGTCACAATGTCAGATTTTACTACTTGGTTATCATGGCCAACATAATTCACAATCGGAATATTATCACAATGTCTATTGAAATAAAAATAATGCAAGGCATACATTTTCCTCAATTTGCATCTTTTGTTTGCATCTGCAATGCATCTTAAAGGCACAGTTCACCCAAATTGAAAAAAAACAATTCCGTCTTAATTTCCTCACCCTCGAGTTGTTCCTAATCTGTGTAAATGTCTTTGTTCTGATGAACACAAAGAAAGATATTTGGAGGAGTGCTTGTAACCAAACATTTCTTGGCCGCCATTGAGTACCATAGTAGGGAAAAAAAAGTATTTTGAAAGCTTTCGTAGTAAAACAGGATATAACTGGCGACTATACTCCAGTTCTTTACTAAATGCTCATGTGGTTTGTCAGGGACTGGAGTTTTACGCGGTGTACAGCGGTTTGGAGTTGACCCGTAAGGTGGAATCACTAAGAAGAAACTCACAATACAGATTCAGGGTAAGTGATGAGTTCACCAGCACAGATTTACACAGTTTGTTTTACATTCAAGCATCACTTCCTGTAAAAACACAACAATATGCATGTGCACAAAACCAGAAAGCACGTTGGTGCTTGAATAATCATCTAGACAAAATCCTATTCCCCAGCCAGCTCACTACATCACTTTCTTCCTTGTTAATGACACCATTAGTGTTAATCGAATCTCTGTCAGCTCTTTTTTTAACCGGGAGATGTTTCGCCAATCCTGCAGCTGTTGGAAGAAGTGAATCGATTTCCCACGGTGATGCGTGTTAAAGCCTTTTAGTTTAAACTGTGAAGACGGAGAACATTGGATTAGCATTATCAGGAGAGAAAGACCATTTCATTTCGGAGAGGATTAAAACGTCACTTCTTAAGACGCATCCTCAGATTGTCTATCGCTAAATTAAACCGTCTTCTGAATCTTAATACGTCATTAATGTCGTCTGAGGTTATTGTGACCTTTAACAGGTGGCATACTAGTTTACCGGAAGTGGTGCAGCATATACTGTAAAATGCCTGCACGTTTTTTTAAATAGTGAAACGGCTCATCGCGTATGTTTAGTTTAGTCATCATAGAAATGCAGTAATTTTCCATTTGTATTCAAATTTGTGTGAATATATATATAACTGAGAAAATACCTTGTTTATTATTTTTGAAGAACTAGTATTTTGTTAGTCATTGTGTTATTGCGTTTTTGCTTATCCCGCAGAATCCGTATTGCAGTATTGTATGCCATTTTAAACCTAGCCATTGTAAGACCTCCCATTTGCGTGATCTGAATTTTGCTCATGTCTGTTGCCCCCCACAGCTCATCACATGTAGCGGCGAGTGGATGAGTTCACCGAGCTCTTTGCTCGTGTGCAAGACGACCCCGGACAGACCCGGATGCCCACTGAATCCTGCCGTAAACACGGTCACGCATCACAGCTTCTGTGTAACATGGGGTAGGAAACATCCCCATTATACATGTTCGACAGGACATCATTGCGGTTAATGCCCATTTGTTAGTTGCGTATAATCTTGACTAACTTAAATATTTAATCAGAACCTCCACAAGACGACGGTGGATCTGGGGATTTGACATACGTCTTGGAGATGTCAGAAGGGGATTCTGAAGGTATTAGGGTTTTCATATAACGTGTCATATAACGGCTAATTTAATGACAATTTTAATAATATTAGAACCTCAAAATATTTTTTATCATTCCCATTTTTTTGGTCAAACGCAACATTTCACTAATTTAACATTGTAGTTTTTGCAAAAAAAAAAAATATATATATATAAATAAATGTTATTGGTACGAAAAAATATTTGATATCAATTGAATGGTTAAATAAATGCATTTATATCATATAAATGTACATTGTTAATATTAGTAAAAAGTAATCTGACAGGTTTCCCAAACAAATATATTTGTGATTATTTTGAGTGTTTGTGTGTTGCAGAAAGGCGGTGGTCGACTGTCTATAGAGGAGCAGAGAGGAAACATTTGTGTGAAGATCTAATACCGTCGACACCTTACTCGCTAAGACTCAGCTGCGTCACTGCGGGTGGCCAAAGTGAGGTATGACCCAAGAATTGTGGGAAATAACTGATTCCTATTTTAGATGGTTTCATCGGATGGTTTGGTTTTCATCGGACAATTTATTTTATACGTAATATATATTCATATTAATTTACATTCATATCAAATTGTATATTAATTGTATTAAATGAAATTACAACTAGTCAACGGTTATTGATTATTGATTGAGGTCTATTGGAAGTCTGGACCGCATAACGTTTGTTTGTTGTTGCCTCTGAAACCGTCTATGAACTCTCAGAAGGACTGGCATATGTATTGATCATTTATTGTGTTGATTCTGCAGTGCGCTGATAACTTGACCTTGTGCACTCTGAACCCGCCCCCTGGCCAATGTCAGCCCCCAAGAATTGTGGGAAACGTTAAACACAAGGAGCTTCATTTGCAATGGGGTAAGTTTGTTTTTTATACAGTGTCTTTCTCCTCTCGTATCTCTTGTGCATAAGCGATTCATGTTATAGTATGTTCTCTGAAAAGAGCAGAGAAGGATGTTCAATATAAAGAACTTTCCCCAAAGTACAGGAACAAATGTTACGCGCACCTAGACCATGAATTTGTTGCATTTACATGTTACATCACCATTATTAGTCTGTTATAGAGTAGAAGTAGGCAGTTGTTTGTCAACAATTATAGTACTGACTCACTGTTTTTGAGCGAAGGTGGGACAGAATACCGTCTATAAATAACTGAAATAGCAGTGCTGATTTCAGCCGTCCACACTGACTCGCAGCAGACGTGATCTTCACTGCATGTTCTCCATCACTGCAATTGATCCGCTTCCTTTCCGCAGCAAGTAAAGCATAGGGTTGTATGTAGAGTTGAGACCCTTTAAGGTTTGAGAGGTTGGCGCCAGACGTACACGAAAAGTCAGCAAAATGATGTAATATCACACACCAGTGTGTGATGTAATGCTTCGTGTATTGGCTTGGATTTAAAAAATGAATGCTCTCCCCTCTTTTCTCATTCAACACGCCCTTCTTTCCTCCAGATGGTTCTGTTTGTGGTGAAAGTGTTGAGTTTAGCTTGAAGATGTGTGCAATGGAGGAGGGCTCAGAGCCTGTGGAGGTGTACCATGGATCTGAAACAGAGTGCACTGTGGGTAACTTGCTTCCTGGCACCACCTACATGTTCCAAGTTCGTGCTGCCAATAATGCCGGGGTAGGTCAAACTACATGCATAATCTAGTTTTAATGAAAGCGAAGATATTGGACTGAAACCTCATACCGCCGTGATTTTCTTGTTTGTCTGTGGGCTTCGGGCACCAGTGGTCCAGTGGACTGTGCGCCGACATGTTGTGCAGAAGCACTTCGGGTGACCTGAGTTTTAGTCCCGGCTCGGCTACTGTTTCTCTCTCTCTCATCCCATAATTTCTTAAGAGGGAAATAGGAGAAAATGTTTGTCTGTGGGTTTTACAAACATTTAACTAGTCAAAATTTACAAGCTCGTTTCAATACGTTTAGTATTTCTAATGCAACCAGTTTATCTCAAAGTGCTGCGTTTCTTTCAAGAGCTTTTCTGTGGCTCAGTATTTCGAGTTCGATAGCAATGCCAAGGTCATGGGTTCGATCCCAGAGATTGCACATAATAAAAAATAAATGTGTAGTAAAATGCAATGTAAGTCGCTTTGCATAAAAGCGTCTGCCAAATGTGTAAATTTAAATGCCAATGTTTTATATTTTACATTTATTTGAAATAACAATTTATTATGTACTATTGACAAATGTATACTGTATGGCTCTTTTGTAGTAGTAATTACTTAACTTTTAATTTTAACAATTGAATTGAACAACAAACAATATTTTGCTTCGTCCTTTCGACATATATATCTTTCGGCTCTGATTATTTTTTTCTAATTTGTTTGAATAAACATTCAGTCAGAAAGAAATGAGCTCCATTCTGACTCATTGAGATAAAAATACAGCTCTCCCATTGACATAGTATGTCGCACTAACCTTACGTTATACAACAAACCCTCGACAGCTCCTCAGGGGCAGTAAACTGATTAAAACTATTAAAAATCTGATGCAGCCGTCACAGGAGATGGATGGCTGCCAAACACCGTATACGGCTTTACCTGCCACAGAAATAACAGATTCCTTATGACAAAACCCAGTGCATCCATTACTCAAACCCTGAAACTCAAAGCCAATATCTCTATCTCTTCCAGTTTGGACCCTACTCTGAATCCGTGGAAATAAGCACTGCAGCTGGCCCCCCAGGCCAATGCAGCCCCCCTAAAATCAACGTGATATCACATTCCTGTGCTGTCGTGACCTGGGAGGTGAGTTGGGTTGGAATTCCTACCACAGGCGGGTAGATAAATTGTGAATAATACTGTCATTTTATAAAATTGTCCAAATGATGCTCTTTCACAAGGAGCGAGTAATCCGTTGTGCGCACATAAAAATGTTTTGTATTACAAGAATAGACTAAAGGCAGGCAGGTAAACTTTATCCAACATGCATTGAGAGTACCATTGAATTATCTTCATCATTCACCCAGAAAGATGAAGATTGCTCCACTAAAAGCCCATTTTGAGCCGGCGAAACCCATTTCTCTAGCAATTATAGGATTTTTTGGAGGAAAATTGTTTTTTCTGGTCTTTGCGAAAACCCTTTTTCAGAGCTAAGGGAGTCCTAGTTTCTTTTCACATTGATAATGGAATTGATTTGTAATCCTTGTTGTGTGTCAAAAAATAAAAGGTATTTGTATTCACATTCTGTTTGGTTAAGAGGATGCGAGTCATTCGGTGTTGCAAGTGCTGGCTTCACGTGCTTTCCCTAATGAAACCGTGTCTACCACATAATTAGTCATGTATGGCTGGTGAACACGTGTTTGTTTAGTGTCTGGAGTGTAACACCTGCTTTAATTTCCATTTCCTAGAGCAAAGAGAGTTCTGGGATAGACATTTCTGAGTACCGGATGGACTGGGGACGTGATTCAGAATCTCTTGAGCTGCTCTACAGTGGAACGGAAACGGACTTCCACATCTCCAACCTGGACGCATCGACAGAATACTGCTGCAGACTGCAGGTACTTCATGATTTTATCACATGACACTTTCTAAGTGAAGACTTCGCAAGTATTGACGTCTTCGTTTTTTTGTATTATATTATGAGATGTTGTTTACGGTATCTCGTTGCGTGCTGCGTAGTTGTGCTTGAAGTGTACAACGCAGCTCAGCTTTGAGAAGATAAAAACAAAAGCTTTGCTAAAAAACAACACAACATGCTTAGATTGTGTGGAGTCAAGGCCCTGGAGAACGTCTATAAAATATTGCAAAAGAGGATCAGCTAGATAATAATAACTAAATCATGTTCTATTCATATTTGAATAAATACAACCTATTTCCATCATTTGCATCATTAAAAGCTAAAACATTTTAACTCATGAAACATTTTCTTTAGTTTGTTTTGTCAGTTAAAAAAGCGTGAAGTATTTTGAACGTATGCTTTTATTCATATGCATGCAGCATGACCGTACAATATGAATATCCTGGCACCTGCAGCATAACTAAGCACAGCCATTCTGATATTCAGTACAGTGAACTATCTACCCCTTGTAGACCATTTCGAAAGACGTTTTTAACACTACACAAACATTATAACAAAATACAACCAACAGGACAAGAAATAAATCAATAAATAAATAAGAATTTTTGAGACTTGCCTTTGGTCGGCATGTATTGTGGTCATTCCAGTCCAGTGTCTTAGTTCTGAATGAAACAATTCAAGATTGACATACAGCGAAACAAACATTCAAGGGAATTTGAGTCACTTTTGCGGCACAGTGACCCTCACACTTGTTATCTTATTCTACATATTTATATTGACTCTACTTCTAATCTGATTGTCAGGCAGTGAATCATGCAGGGGCGGGCCCCTACACCGAGCTTGTGACCTGTCGAACCCCTGCAGCGGTACCTGATGCAGTATCTGGAGTTGTGCTTCTGGACCACCCTCCATCCACAGCCGACAGCGAGTCCTTCTTCCCGTCCACCTGTCTGGCACTCACCTGGGATGAGCCGTGCTGTAATGGTGCCGACATCATTTCCTACAACATCTCCATTGAAGACAACATCATCACCGTCAGAAACGCAACGTGTTACGTTATCAGAGATCTGCCTCCGGACAGCGAATACAGGTGATGCACGCATGATGTGATGTTAAACTTCAAACTTTATCCAGCTTGCGTTTCTAGTGTCCTGCATTCATATGAATGGAAAACAAGTCTAGTGTAACACATTTGTCGTCTTCCTTCTCTCCGCTCCATCTCCGGCACTGCGGTGGAGGTCAGTGTTTGTGCATTAGCAATGACCGGGGACCTTATTTTCCCATTATTTCGGTCCCTGTAATATGCGAGGAGTGCGACGGGCAGGCTGCGGAGTGTCAGTATCATTAGTTCTACAAATGGACTCCAAACTCAAGCTGTGTTCAGACAATTTCAGCATTCTGGGTAAATGCTGTATCTGCTTTACTTGGGTGTTATTAGGATGTAGGTGTACATTTGTTACAATTATTATGCTCACTTTCTTTTTCCTGGTACAGTGATGGTATTTTGATATGTAGAATTATAATGAATAGTTGTCATATTTATATACCATAGTGCTTATTAAGCATGTAGCATTAAAGTTTTTTTCAATAATATTGTTGTCTGAAAAAGTACTGTAACTCTTTTCTATATTGATTTATTTGCCATTTTTCTAATTACTTTTAACCAACTGGTCGATATGTGAAAGGTCTAGTGTGTTGTTTTTCTGGAGGATCTATTGACAGAAATGCAATATAATATACATAAGTATATCTTCAGAGGTGTATAAAGACCTTACATAATGAAGCGTTATGTTTTTATCGACTTGGAATGAGCCGTTTCTATCTACATACACCGTGGGTTCTCTTGCAAGGAACACTCCATGTTTTTTCTACAGTAGCCCTAAACACATAAACCGCTTTACAGAGCGATTCATAAATGTTATCACCTTAAGTCGGTTCTTTTTAACTGACAGGTGTCCAAGTAGAATAACCACAATAACTAAGAACATGTTCCACATTCGTCCATTTATAATTCAAAACAATGTTAGATTGCACAAACATTTTACATTTACATTACATTTAGTCATTTAGCAGACGGGTGAGTTTAGGGAGCAATAAGAGATATGTCATAAAAGACCAATAGTACATATAGCTCCTCTCTGTAAAAGTATTTAATCTAATGCATTGACTTGGAAATTACATACAGAATCATTTTGGAGTCTCGTGTTCGTCCATTGTGTTCACATGGTCACATTTAAGTGCCTGAGTTCATCCAATATTTCTTAAGAATCAAGTTCTCTGAAAAGGATTTGTGCACATCATTTTGTTATGCATGTCCTGCTTTGATAGAATTCGAACAAAAAAGCTGTCTGGGTCTGGTAAATAAGCTTTTATAGAAATTCCATTGGCTGTGTAATTGAGTGTTCATAACAATATTTAGATGCCTGCCACCAATATTTTCCATTAGTTGAGTTGTATCGAAGGATGTGCGGTATAAAGTAAATTTTTTGCAACATTCGGCTAAATATTTTTTAAGAAAGTAATTCACATTAAAAGTTTAGTTTTCATTTGGACAACCAAACAATTTCACATTATGGCAGTTTTTGAAGAATCTTAATGTCCGTCTCTTCACTGATAACACAGACTGTCCTAATTGGTTTCCCCTCTTTCGAAGCACTTCTAAACCAATTTCAAAATGATTTTCTGTTCATGTGCACTTGAAATAATTGGACTTCTGACTATCAGAACTACACAGAAATCCTCATTCGAATGCAAGACTGACCCCTTAGCCGGAGACGATTGTTTTTCTCTAGATACAGGAACTCCTTTAAAAAGGTCACAATACAACTCAAAAGGTCGCAGGGTTTAACTAGGATTGGCAGATGAAGAACATACGGGAGAGAGAATTGAACAGATGAGGGCTGCGGTGGGCACAGCTGCAGGAATTTCCATCTTATCTAGAACAGCTACTGTTATCGTTTCCGCACCCTGGCTTTAATTCAGTCCTGCTATTGTTTTGTAGAATTGACGAACTGTTTTCTTTAGCTTGCAGATTCGAGCGGAAAATGAAATGGGTACCGGGCCCTTCAGTCACCCTCTTACTGTGAGGACCAGACCCCTGCCTCCATCTCCCCCCCGGCTGGAGTGTGCAGCAGTGGGACCTCAGAGTCTGAAGTTACGCTGGGGTTTCGGTAGCAAAAGTCCTCTCACAGATGACACGACATACGTCCTGCAGATGGAGGACAAGAATCAGAGGTTAGCATTGAAGGGACTTTTATTGTGTAAAACTGTAGCTAAGTGGTAAGAGTATTGCGTTAACAACGCAAGGTTGTGGGTTCGATCCCAGGGGATTGCAGATACCTACGTAAAATGTATAGGGTCATGCAATGCTTTGGATAAAAGCGTCTGCCTAATGCCTAAATGTATATTATGTCACCAGTTAAATCAAAGTCGATGCAATAATGTCATTTCCTTTTGCATCCTGTTTCGTCACATCATGCAACACTTTCAGTATTCGGATGCATTTTGTTATGGCCAGAAACGTATTTTACTGCAGTAAACTTGAAAACCGTAACCGTGTTAAAAATAATCCATCCATTTGATAACCGTTTCAATTCAATTATGTAAATGTTTTCCTCTGAAATATACATTTTATGCCATTGCAAAGCATCTTTCTGTGTATGTGTATGCTCGATATCCCGCTGTAATTTGTTCCCCACGGACCCGTAAGGCTGGTTCTTCTCTCTGATGTAAGTGGATGATCTGAAAAGCACATTTTGTGTTCGTGGGTCCATTAAGGTGGAGTTGACTAATGAGAAGACTCGATCTCAAAGCGCTGTTCGGAATTAGATTAAGAGAGTCAGGGTTATCAAGACCACCTAGCTTAATGTTTTCTGAGAGGCGCTCGGCACCGACCCACCGATGGCTTATTTAGAAGCAAATGAAGGCCTGTTCGGAGCTTTCAGCCACCGTTCCACTTCGGGAAAATGTAAGCCATCTATGCAGTGGAGTCTGGAATTAGGAATAAAGATTAATCAAGGTTTGATGATAAAACTTGCTCTGGTTTCTGCCTTGATGCGTTTTATTAAAGAGATGTAATTGTTAGTGTTCCATCATCTGATGGTTAGTCATCACGGGTATTTTTTCTCTTGCACTCAAAACCATCTTTTAAAGCCATCTTTAACTCAATGTACTAATCTCAAACTAGATCCCACACGGCATATGTAAAAATAGAAATTATATAGATTTTCATCATATATAAAAGTTAATGAGAAATTCACTGCAATATTGCAATAACAGATTAACATTTCTCTACTGTTGGATTTACACATTTCTGACAGAAGCATGACAGTTTCTTGTTAGAGGAAGTGACATCACTGGAAAACATATGGACAGGCAGAAAATGTGTTTTATTACTGAAATAGATAAAAATGTATTCTATGCATCAAGAATAAATAAATGAACGTTAGACTTGATGAATAATTGCGATGAGAATTAGGAGTCATTCCTACAAGCGTCTCAATCTACACAGTACTGATGTTCTGTTTATAACGCCCTTAAACAAGAAGCTTTGTCTTTGTTAGGTTCGTCGTGGTTTACAGAGGTCCGAGTCACACTTTTAAGCTGCAGAGACTGAGCGAATCGAGCCGGTACAGTTTCCGGATCCAGGCCGTGAGCAAGGCAGGCGAAGGATCGTTTTCCGAAACGTACCACTTCAGCACCACCAAATCTCTGCCGCCAACACTGAAAGGTACCCGGTCTGTATGAAAAAGGCAAATTGAGTTCAAGGCGGCTAATGTCAATTTTTCGTGATGGGGTTTGGTTTGTTCTCTCAGCGCCAAGAGTCATGCAGTTAGAAGGAAATGCCTGCGAGGTCACATGGGAGAGCATTCAACCAATGAGAGGTGACAGAATCAGCTATGTGCTACAGGTGCTGGGTGGCAGAGAATCAGAAAACAAACAGGTAAGAACTTTTAATGTCCTCTATGAACCGGTTTCATTCTGTACAGACCTAAATGCGAAATCATAGGTCAACTTTGCCAACAACATGTATTTGAAACCCAAAGGAACAGCTTGAATTTCTTTCTGCGGTGACTGTTGCCGATGATAGGTGAAGGAATTAAAATTCTTTATAAAAAGAAAAAAATGTTAACAAGAGTAAAAGAAATGATTGAATCATTGGATCAAATTATTAAAAGTAGTAAAGTGAGAATATTTTGTAAAGCCACTTGTCATTTTTACACTGATTTTCTATTTCATGCTAGAAGGACTTTCATTTTCCATTAGATTAAAATACGGGCACAATGACTGCAGAGATACCGTCGATGATTAAATTCATTGTAAACGGAAAAGGGTTGGAGCTATTCGCGTCATTCGGTCTTGATTCTGTTATATCTGCCTTGAGTCATCACAGTTAACATGTGAATGAAGTTGTGTGCTTTCAGAGCTCACAGCGTTCTTCAAAAAGGGACACAGAGAAGAGAACACGTGATCATCGCGATTAGTCTCTATTCAGACGTGAAGTTGATTATTGTTTTCAAATTGTTTCTGGTACGCCGCTCTCGTGGGGGCTAAACCAAATGAAAGTTTCCTGAATTTGAAATAATGTTTGGATTTATTAGAACAGGAAAACACGTGTCTGTCTGTCCTCAGCGCCTTGCATGTGGCAACATGGCAAATGTCTAAAAGCCACATCCATCCATCAGAAAACATTTATGAACCATTTCATTTTATCGAAGCAGAACAAAACGTCTTGTTTTATAAACAACAGACGATAACGTTTATGTTATTTTAGAGCACTTTACAAGATGTACGGTATATAATTAAATCTTGAAGATATTCGTGTTGCATCTTGATTCAGTAAAACATGTCATGTTAAAAAACTGAAACGGGACGTTCTTCTGGACCTGCGTTGGATGAGAGATGTGTGTGAAATATTGATTGCAATTAGCCGTCTACCACATTTTAATGATTTTTTTATTAACTTTGCCCTGCTTTAATTTCTTTTTGTCCTTTTTGACTTTAATTAAGCCTATATATATAACAAAAAGCTTTTACAGAGAAGACGACTTTAGATGCATAATTGTTTTTTCATGGCAATAATATCAAGACCTCAGTAAATTTATGAGCTACCGGTAGCGGAGAGGTTTAAAAGAGGCTTGTTGCCATGGAGACATAAACTGTGGTCCTTCTGAAAGCAGCATGAAAAAAAAGCTTATAAACCTTATTTTTTTATTTGTGAATGTCGGTTTGCGCTGTAACTTTGTTTTCCCACAACGCTGGATATTCTCGCGTGCCATTAAGCGAATTCTGTGTAAATATAGCCTATTGTTGATTTTGTTCGTGAATGAATGAAAGGCAGGGTAATTTGATTTGGGGGATTTTTGGAGCACTTTCTATTGTAAAGCACATTGACATTATTGCTTAACTTCTCAGTACTGCATTATGAAGCTTTCTATTTAGTACATCTTGTGTTTTGTGAAGTGCTTGTTCTACATGGACTAAGAATAACATACAGATTGTCCTGTACATGTAAACATACCTGCAAATGTGAACAAGCGCTCATGGACATTTGACTTTTTCTTCAACCCAAAAGTTGATTTTTCAACTGTGGACTTCTAACTATAGAAAGCTTTTGCCATTCAAAACCATTACTTTACTACTTGTTGCAATTATATTCCCGTACCATTTTTAAAGTGTGTAATATTTATGGTACTACCATAGTATTTTTCTATAGTAACATTGTAACACCATATCAAATGTAATAAGGCAGTTTTTAGAATGAGAACAGATAGAAATGATCTTAAATAATAAAATAAATGTTTTAAAGACGTATGTGCGGTCTGAGGAAAGTCGTGTATGCCGTACAAATAGGAGTTAAAACGTATATAAAATGAACAATATAGAACATAGAGGTGTTTTATATATATCCACAGACAGAATATCTGAGAGTTTGTCAGTTGAGCCTGTAACAGGTGTTGTTTCTTAATGTATTAATGTATGGCTTTCCTTTAGGTTTATAAGGGAGAAGAGACGTCCTTCCAGTTGTTTGGCCTGCAGTGGAACACAGACTACCGGCTGCGGGTGTATGCGTGCAGGCGCTGCGCAGACACCCTCCAGGAGCTGTGCGGGGCCTTCAGCCCTTCCGCCCACTTGACCCTGCGCCGAACCGACACCACGCTGGCTGTGGAGGCCGATGTCGCCAAAGCGCCCGTAAGCAGAACCCTCACAGACGAACAGTTTTCCGGGCTCATTGTTTTCGGCGTGGTCTTTCTCTCGGTGTTAATCGCCTTCCTGCTTCAGCTTCTGATTTAGACGTCTGGAACATTGAGTTTTCAATGTTTCCGTCTGATCGCTACAGTTTTTAAAACTGTTATTGCAAGTACTCTTTCGCAGTAATTATTGGTCTATGACCAGGCAACGCCTTTTTATACCCCTGACTTTTAAGAACAATCACATGATTTTGCTTATTGTTTTTCATCTTCTTTTTTTTACAGTTTTTATATATGGTAGGTTACAGCTTTAACCAGTCGGTTATGATAAAATGTACTGTTTCGTGTTATAAGATGCTGTAAACTATTTCCTAAGTATCAATCGTATTTTTAACTGTAAAAAGTGGCCTTTAGGTCATATTGTGCAGAACGGAGTGCAGATTGCAGTGAAGATGAGTGAGTTGTACCATCAGTTTTGAAGTCTGTCTCTGTCCCTCGCATTATTCAGTATCTCAATAACAAAGTACACACGGCTTTCAAAGTACATCTAACGCCTTTGCTTTAGAAGTCCCTTTATTCTACTTTATTCATCTTTTTTGGGCCTTCTTCATCAAAAATCACCAGAAACTGTCAGTCCAAAGAGAGTCAGATGAGAGTCTTTGCAATGAGCAATGTACAATGTTGTGAAGTCTGAAATGTTTGTACCTCAGGGACTTGGGAGGGCCAGATTACAGGTAATGTTAGCCTGTACCTTTAAATACACTATTCCAAACTTTTGTGACGAATCATTTCAAATCTGCTGCTCACATGATTCCATTAACCTTTGATCACATCATAGAGTACACGATCATGTTTACTACAGTAGCTCAGCCCTTAACCAAAGTTTGAGAGCCAATAAGATATAACAGTTTTGTTAGATTTATTTATGCTATATTCCTGTACTTTGTAATGCAAATCACAGTGCAATCTACATTTATTTATTACAAGAATCAACTGTCATATTCAATATTTTTCCTCATGTAGCATGTCTTTTTATTCTGGGGATTATTACAAATGTTTGTTTGTTTGTTTGGTTTTTTCTCAAATATAGAACAGCATTTTTAACACCATTAACCTGTCTTATTTTAGATATATATTTTGTTTGTAGCTTCGTTTGCTCCAATAGTGTATTCAGAAAATCTGATGTGTAACCTTGTCGTGTCTCACCAAGTTTAAACCAGGTTTTTTATTCTCGTCTTTAGTCCTCACATATTGTATATGCATTGTTGGACTTTTTAGGCAAACATTCCATTTATTTTTACATTTAGTCGAAGTGACTTGACGCTAGAAAACTTGACGTGGAATCACTTGAAGAATACTTGTTACTTTTTCAGACCATTTAACCTAAACTCAAGACCCTGAATCCATGTTTTATAAATGCGGAAAAAAGAAGAAATTTTAAGCTTTTTTGTTGTTCTTGTTTTTAAGATGATCCTAGGACATCAGGTCATAAGTGGCCTAAATATAGTTTTCTGTGCTTGCATATAAAAAATCATTCCATGTTACCATTTTTTAAATATAACTATGTCTCATTTATTGATGTAAATTATAATCGCAGACATTATATTTAAAAAAACTACCTTATCATTTTAAATGTATAGATATTGAAAATACTACCCTTTGTATTTAAGATGATTATGTATCTGTAGCATACATGTAATATATTTATACGCAATAAATTTTTTTAAATTTCCAAATCGAATTTCTTGTTGTGTTCACATTTTGCATATGAATATATACATATACATTTTATTTATTCATATATATCATATATATTTCTATGCCTGTATTTAAAGAAACAATTGAAGTGCAAGCTGGGTTTTGCTAGTAGTCTGTAAACCAAAAGACCATTTTAATTTAAAATGCGGTGTCACAATAAAATCATAAATGCATTATACATATTTAAAGAAAACAATGTGCTTTATTGCAAGCCAAAAGACACAATATGTCAAATACCTTACATACATATTTTCATTACAAAAACGTTAATTTATGCGATGGTCACTAAATGCATCCATCCATAGATGTTCAGTGTTTTACAAGCAAATCAAATGAACAGCTTTACATGTGAATTCGAATATCATTGACCACAAGCAGTATATGTTGAATGCTTAAACTATGGGACTATACTATGGCAGTAGCGTTCACAAACTTGTATTAAGTGCACTTTTTCGTGACATTTACACATTTGTCGAATATAATAGGAATGAATGCAGGCTTTAAATAACATGAATAATTCAGCATCATTGTATTTTCTCCCTCATAGGGTACAATGTTGAAGTGCTTACCTCTACAGTGTGCTGTCGTCCAGTACTATAGGCAGTTTAAGGCATTTGGGGGTAGTGTGCATATGTACATTTAGCATGGATACCAAGGTAAAGGGAATTATGACACTGCTGGTTCTGTGTTTGCTGACGTTCTCTTAGAATACTATATTTTATTTGGGGTATTTTGTACTTTAACGGAGAAAATTGTAATGCAATAGTGTGAGTTAATGGGACAAGCTGGAATTGTTGTTATATATACAGGTTCACTCGGATCAATTAAGTATCTAGATGTGTGAACATCAAATGCGCATCTCAGCCTGACCCAAAAAAGATAGACAAAAAAATCGGTCTTGTTTAGAGTCAGTAGGCTATATAGACAGTTTATATACTCCAAAAAGGTACGAGATGATTGACAGATCATGTGTCACGTGCTCCAGCTCGTTTCGTTCCACACTGAAAAACTCTCCGCGTTCACGATGTTCTGCACCGAGCGTCCGGGAGCGCGCCTCATACCGAACAGTTTGCATGCCGCGCTCCTGTACTTTTTGGACATGATGTTGTAAAGGATGGGGTTGATCGCAGCGCTGAGGTAAAACAGCACGAACGACACCAGGTTGCAATATTCGCTGATTTGAGAGATGAAAGGGGAATTTTCCTCGGATGACTTTGAGAATAGATAACGACCCACGTGGAAGGGCAGCCAGCAGAGAACGAACGCGAGAACAACCACAGCTGAGAGAGAGAGAGAGAGAGAGAGAGAGAGAGAGAGAGAGATTATAAATTGTCCATTATGCAATTTCATAAAACTATGAATAAGAAGCAATAAGCAAATCTTAAAATTTGGATACATTTAAAAAACTTCTGCGAGGTTCATAAAGACAAAATGTATTTTGAATGAATACTAGTTGTGAGTTGTAGCTAATATTACAATCATATAAATACATTATATATATATGTATACAAATTGAGTGTGTATTTGACTAT
Source organism: Barbatula barbatula (assembly GCF_947034865.1). Lineage (NCBI taxonomy): Eukaryota > Metazoa > Chordata > Actinopteri > Cypriniformes > Nemacheilidae > Barbatula > Barbatula barbatula. Next base: position 16,287,337 of record NC_136786.1, on the reverse strand, counting down.
TTAGGACATACAGTTTCTCCATTCAAAACATTAAGGAACTCATTTTATTAGTCTAAATTTATGATTGTATTATATATATATATATATATAGGCCTATATACCAATGAGTGGTATATATATATATATATATATTTTATTAGTCTAAATTTATGATTGTATTATATATACCAATGAGTGGTATATATATATATATATATATATATTTTATTAGTCTAAATTTATGATTGTATTATATATACCAATGAGTGGTATATATATATATATATATATATATATATATATATATATTTTATTAGTCTAAATTTATGATTGTATTATATAGCCTATATATACCAATGAGTGGTATATATATATATATATATATATATATATATATATTATTAGTCTAAATTTATGATTGTATAATACAATCATAAATTTAGACTAATAAAATGAGTTCCTTAATGTTCTGAATGGAGAAACTGTATGTCCTAAATGGTCAAATACACACTCAATTGTCACCATACCTAAATTAGTATAATTACTATTAGTAGTAATATTAAAATAATTCATATATATATTTCATAAATACATTATAGCATTGCTATTATTATATTAAACTTGTATACTACATTAAATCTAAATATATTAAACATATTTATTTCAAAACCATTTCGAACCCGATCAAACCTCATCTTTTTGGTCATTTACCTCTTTTGTTTATTTGTTTACTCTCAAATTGAATCGATCTGATCCGTCCTTCAAAATATTTGAAAAAGCAATTAAATGCATTTTTAAGACTTTAAGCTCACCCAGCATTTTGACTGTTTGTTTGTTGTTCTTGTCCCGACTACAAACGGGTCCAACCGGGTTCTCCTTCCTTCTCCACAGTCTTCTGCCTATGAGGCTGTATAACACCGTCAAACACAGGACCGGGAGGAAAAAGAACACGCTGGAAACCCAAACCATCATTGTAAGCAATCCGGACCGAATGGCGTATTCGGTGGCTTTACACTCATTGGTCTCCCAGGGATTGGTACCGTTCTCGTGCTCGACCCCGACCAGAATGAATATGGGTCCGGCGCTGCAGAGCGCAACGGTCCAGAGAAATAAAATCACCCCTTTTACGCGACCCCGGGTGACTATGACTTTCGCCCTGAATGGAAAACAAATAGCAAAGTATCTCTCCACGCTCAGGGCGGTGATGTTGAGGATGGTGGAGTAAGTGCAGCTTTCGCTCACAAACTGAAAGAGTTTGCACAGCTCGTTTCCAAAGTTCCAGGGTCGGTACCGCCAGACCCGGTAAAGGTCCAGTGGCATGCACAAGAAAATAAGCAGATCTGAAAGTGCCATGCTGCAGAGGTAGAGGTTGGTGGTAGTTCGCATGTCTTTGTATTTGGTGACCACCAGGATGGTCAACAGGTTCCCGGCAATTCCAACGAGAAATAGGAAAGCACACGTCACTGTGATGCCGGTCAGTATAGGGACTGGGAATAGATGAACCGGGTACTCAATGTCCACGCCGGTTGCGTTACTGTCCGTGATGTCTTCATCGCATAAAGTGATGCTGAATTGGCAACTGGACACGTTCGTCCAATTAGTCATTATGAAAAATTCAGAGGTTTTGATTCATTGGCACCTCATGACTTCCTTCCTAATGGTGCTTTTTATGCACACCGTTGCAAGGGTAAAATGCTCTGTTTGAGAAGCGCACGCCAGTACCTGTCAACGATGCGTTCTGAGCTGCTAGTGGGGATTCGGGGATACCACTGATCTATATAAATGACTGGATTACGCCTAGAACGCTAAACTAACTGCAGGAGGTGAAGCCACCGGAAGCGATCGCGCCGCCATCTTGGTATGCCCAACTGACAGAGAGCGCCATTGACTTGCAGTCAAAATGACGATCTAAAATAACCAGTTTATCATTTTGTTAGGCGCGCGAAACGTTTTTGATTCACGTTTGTGCTTAAATTGATTGTTACTTCTGCTGTTTCTTTCCAATGTTTGTGTTTATTTTGGGCAGAATAGCGACGTATAGAAATCAATGTTTAGATGGTGAGTGTATTGCAGACTGTCGTAATGACATGTGAATAAATGTTTAGAAATAAAGCTTCATGACTTAAAGAACATATACAGCCTGCATTTATCTGAATTGAGATTTCAGAATAAGCACATTTGGAGATGTAGAGGTGTCCTTAGTCTGCTGATCTGTTGGCTACTGTAATGAAAATGAATATACTCCCTCTATATCTATGAAGACGGGAAATTTCCCGACTGTGACTTAAGATATAAAAACGGGAACTGGTAGTGTTTTATCATTAATATGTGATAACTCCCTATTGATTTAATAGGACGTTTGGCCATACCAACAGCGTCGCGATAGATCAGTGTAATGACGTCATGAGCAATCCAGTACACATTTCGCACCGCGCATGCGCCCAACATGGCCTAATGGTACTCATTAGTACGCATTAGTACTCATAATGGTACGCATTTTTACTTTTAGCAGGTTCTTTTTATCATTGGCCTACGTACGTTGTACATTTGTAACATTTCATAGTGTTTATAAATATTTCAACAGAAAAGTGGCGCATTCGTGTATTACATAGCCTACGGGCAAATATATAATATAAATATGTACTTTTCATATCCATTTGTATTATTATTTTACTTTGTAATAATTGTATTAAATAAACGATTTGGTGAATTTTGTTATGTGTTCATTTTATTCAATTGAGCTATCATGCTATGTCATGCATTCTGACTTCATTACACTGTTAAACGTGCTGGCTTCACGAGGTAAACTATTTAAAAACGAGTTGGACAGTATTTCTGCACTTAATACACTCCTCCAGCACTCCAATTTGTTTCGTTTTTTCTAATACTGGATCCCTGTGACGTCACAGCGATCCTAAAGGGTATGGGTGTGTCGTCACTCTACCACGTGAACACCACGAGCGCACCCCCGTGAGGGGCAAAACATTAAGCAAAATGACTGCTTAGTGCTTACAATATTAGGAAACGCAATTCCGTGCAATTAATTTTAGTGTCCAGGAACACCTGATGTAAGTCAGAAGATCATCGAGTCCAGCTGCTTGTAATTTCATCAAATAATTGCGTGTTTTAGTCCCAGTTTCTTTGTTTCTCCTCTAAATTTCACCACACTACGACAGCATGGTCACTCTTACTGGCCTCTGCCCCTGTGGAACTATATGGGGAGTGCAGACCTGGAGCAGGCCGTTTTACGTCCTGTTGTTCCTTAATTGTCCAATAGGGGGAGATGAACGACAATATTTGTAACCGAATCAAACTGTTAAACTAAAATTTAATTTTGTATGTAACAAAATTAAAAGTAAATAAATAAACTAATCTGGAAGTGCATCTGGACCAGTGAAAATTAACTATGGTAAAAGTTGATCTGCAATTGCAACTTCAATTTAGTGTTTGTGAATTGAAAAAATGTATAATACACACAGTTGGATGAGATATACAGTAGGCCTACAATGATGATGTATAATCTATATATAATAATGGCAAATTGTCATGCTTGACTGTTTCTCGTTTATAGCATCCTTACCTTCCTTATGTCAATGATAGGCCTTCGTAGAAATGTCTTCTCAGCCTCCAGCATGGTAAGATTTTCCAAAGCAGCAAGGGCACAGATGATGGATTCCTCCATTTTGTAGGAAGTTTTACTGTGACTAACGACGATGAAGTTTTCTGTTATTAGGTCTCTTCTGTTGGTTCATAATTTACAGCGTCTCCCTACTGGAAAAATAAGTAAAACCGCCTGCTTCCGGTCTGCAGCCTCCCTCATCTCCTATGGAATGTAAACACAATCCAACTCATATGAAACACACAATTTTCGAAGTGAACCTGAAAGTATCTGTTTTTCTTAGTTAATTTATTTATGATCTATTGGCGTCATTACATAAAAAAGCTAAATAATACAAACAGAATTTTTTTGCTGGACACAAATATTGTGAATAAAATTTGTGGTTATGATTGTCTTAATGTTTTCTTTCTATTCAGTCAGCTATGCCACACAAGCAATGTAACAGACTGGGATCTTTTAAAATATGCAGACTTAAAGCTTTAAAAATAAGATATATTTAAAAACGTAGCCTAAATTGTCTAAATATAAAAAAAGAGTAAGGTAAAGTAAGGTTTAATGTCCCAGAGGGAAATTTGTCTCGGGCTTCACCATACAGCACCATACAAAAACTCAAGATCACCCATAAGACACATAATATATAACATAAAAAAATGTATGAAAAGAAGAGACTAAAAGCATAATTTTATCCAATGAACAACCCAAGGGGGGGGGGTATCCTGTCCAATACACATAATACTCAGAATATACCTTATATGATTCAAAAGCCGGATTGCAGCAGGAATACATGCATTCCTACCCAATGGTAGGAAATCAAACTCCCAGTTCAGGATGTGTGTAATATCATTTTTAATCGTATTTGCCTCCCTAAACACGGATTCCTCATTCAACTTTTGTAAGTAATCAGGGACTTTCTTATCTATGATCTTCATGGCTGTTTGTATGGGATGTGCAAGCCGAGCATTCAGCTGCACTGTTAGATTTCCATACCAAAGATGGATACCATATCTGATCAGTCTCCAAGACAGCCTGATAGAACAGCTTCATGATTCTGTCACTAACACCATAAAGTCTTAGCCGTCGCAAAAGTACAGTCTTTGTTGTAACCTAGGGCACAGGCTGTCAACATGGACCTGCCATGTAAGAGAATTATCAATGTGGACTCGCAAATATTTATATCAGGGTACCTGTGTAATTGGGGCATTATGAATATAAACAGGACTATTATCTCCCACTGACATGGGAGCCTAGAGGAATACAACACGTTTTCTTAGCTTTCCAAATGGTGACAGGCCTACAGTACCACACAGTATGTTTCAGTTTATATAATAGCTATAATAACTACAACCTCACCACAGCAGATTTTCTTAAAGAAATGTACGATTTTGTTCCCAAAGTGCAAAACTCTCAAACACAAAAGGGTACATCTACATAGAGAAATATACATGTACACGAACAACCAGACAAATTAAACTCATTAAGTTACACGACAACTCCTTAGTAGGCTACACCCATCCAAGAGTATAGGTCAGGGGTATTCGATTCAAGTGGCAAGAGGTCCGGTCTTTATACTTTCTTCCAAAGAGGTCCGGACAATATAGTTTTTTTTAAATAAATCAATATTTAATTGATTTAGCCCAGTTGGATATACTGTATTTATTGTATAAAAATATAATATTTTATAAGGCCATTTATTTTATATTTTGATATCCACATTAGGCTATGTTTGTATTGTATGTTATGGGAGTGCCCTCTTAATAGAAGTCTGATAATTAATAAATTGTAAATAAAAAACAACTGACAACATGCAATATGTAATGTAACATCAAACTACAGAAAACAAAGTTATTTACTGAAATGCCAGAACTACTTAGAATGTCCCAATTCGAACCTTGTTCATTACAAAATGTGACCCTGCATGTGAAAACCAACGAACAGTCCTTCATAAAATCATCCTACAGAATATTCTGTGAAAATATAGCAATATCTTCAATATCGACTGCTTAATACCAAAATCTTAGTGAAATGCTTGAAATTAATATTTGATGGTTGTTATTTAATTATCAATTAGATCACAAATGTTTATGTGCTGATCAATAAGGATAATGCTAAATGTAGATAAAAACGTTATGGTTCATGAAATACAACAAATCTGGTTGAAAGGTTGGAGACACATAGCAAACTATAACAGACTGACATATACAAATGCTTTAATGTTGCTGCACTTGTTAACTATTGTGTTAACTATCTAGTGTTGTCAAAATAAGCCTGTGTTTTTGCATCTTAATGAATGGTTCTTTAAGAGGCCAAATTTAAACAACCAAAACAGTCAAAAGTTTTAAATGGTTTAGTAGGAGATGTCTCACGGGTCAATTGAGCATGACTGGTGTGAACATGTGACTTCATTAAACATTGTCCTCCTTGTCTTGTTATGCTCAACCCTTGTCATTTGTTTTCTAATGTATCTACCTGCTGCTCTTGATTGAAATGTATCAACATTGTATCCTTCTTTATATTTATTTAAATACAATGTTGCGGGTCCTACTTCCGGAATATATTGTCAAACCGTGTCAAGACGATCTTCACATATGCACATGGACCTGTGTTAAAACAACAACACAGTGACTTCTCGGTGAGTGTTTACACACACGCATCATTTAATTGGGCGGGTCCGAGAGACTCGAGTGGTACCAGAAGAGGAAGCGCGAGGCATTTGCTCAACGTTCGTCGTTGACTTTGTTTCTCAACAACCGATTCAGCGAATACGCAGATATCAACCTCCGATTCTTCATCAGGTACGTTTATACTCCGTCCCGTGGGATAAACTAACACCGAACAAGTTGTAACAGGCGTAACAAGTACTTATTCTAAGCGTTTAAACCACTGACTTCTGTAGACGTCAAGAGTTTATAATGCATAGCAACACAAGGACGCGATCGCATCTTACGATAGTCATTGGTTTGCATCACGGCTCTTGACTCCATTAAAGAGACCTTATGGGATTCGACGGATACAATTGTGTGATGTCAGAACGTTTATGTCACCTACAGCAGGAACTTATATGTGACACATTTCAATAACGCAGTTGCCAACACCCAGACAACCTGCAGTACCTGCATTGCAACTTTAAAGACACAAACCGATTCTTACTGTCTTTGTAGACATCTCACTTGCATGTGTGTTTACTGTGGTTTTGGTTGTCATGGTTAATTAATCCATATAGCAATATAAGCATACATTTGATCTTACAACTGGGCTTTTTGTAGAGCGAAAGCACCAAAATGAATCTTGTTTAAGATGCAGACTTTTATATAAGCACGCGTTATCGTATTATTATCTGTCCATATTATAGCAGGTCTATGTATAGAATACAATAAAGAATAGTCTGTTGGTCATGAGTGATGATCGGTCTTAAAGATCTGCTTCATGGCAAACAGATTGGGAGTGTTTGGTTGATTTAGTGGGCAGAGGTGTAAGTGCGAGTATTATAAGTTGTACAGCGTTTGTCCTTTGTACAATAATGAGGCAATAAACAAATTAGCCCACTGTTAACTTCCATATCTGACACCAATACAGATAGTATGAGACTACACCGAGGACTTAGATTCAAATCTTGAGATATGTGACAGCTGGGTTAATGTTTTAATGCGAGACAGCAGGACACACCTTATATATGTACATGAAGTATCTGTGTTGCTGGACTGGTGTCACGATTAGACTTATTTAGTATATAAAACCATGACATGGTGGTATATGTGAGAACCTTTTCTTTTAAGGTGAATTCAGTATCGTATTGACATTAAAGTTCTCTTAATCACCTATAAAGCCTTAAAGGGTTTAGCCCCTACCTACCTAACAGAGCTTCTATCACACTACAAGCCATCACGCTCTCTAAGATCTCAAAACTCAAGACTTTTGATAACACCTAGAATAACTAAATCCACCAAAGGGGGTCGAGATTTCTCATACGTAGCACCTAAACTCTGGAATAGCCTTCCTGATATTATTCCAGGATCAGACACACTCGCCCAATTTAAATCTAGATTAAATACACATCTTTTCAGCCAAGCATTCACTTAATGCAAAATATGCTAAATAAACCACCGGGAGACTGCTGACATTAGATATTATTTACTAGATTAATTTAACTTTGTATATACTGTACTGTGTTTAACCTCGGTTTCTCATTTTTCCCTGTGAAGCTGCTTTGGAATACTGCACATTGTGAAAATTCATTTGAAAGCAGAACTGTTTTAAGTAACATGAATTCCCCTAAAAAGGGAAACGTTTTTTTGTGTGTAATTTTTATCACAAGGGACAGGAAGTTGAATGAATGGAGTGTGAGCTCATTGGCGTTATTTGAGGGTGTGAGCTAGTTCTTGAATCTGGGATTGTTCCGTCACATGTTTGTCAGATTGTCATTATTTCGAAATGACGTACAGAAATAGGCATTGCACCGGAGATGTGGTGTTTCAAAATGCGAACATCGCTGTAGTTTAAGATTTGTAGTTGTGCTCTGAAAAACACACAGTGAGATTCATTCGTGAGTCACTTTAAGTGGCATGACTCGAGGCTTACTAAAAATCCTGTGACTGTAAATTCAGAGTCCGTCTGTGCATTGCCACTTAAGCACTTCAGCTCACTTTGGTGTCAAATCTTTTAAGTAATTGCTCCATTTTATTTGACACAGGTTATACGTTTATACATTTCTTTAGAAAATAAAGTGATTTGTTTGTTATTTAAAAAGAGTTTGTTGTGTCAGCACGACTACAATTGAAAGAACCTGCCTTAAATTAAATCACAAGCTGTCTGAGATCAAATCACAGGGAGTTGAACCACATTAAATCCACTTGCTTGCAGGCGTATGGATTAAAACGCTTCACGCGTCTACCACAAGAGGGCGCCTGCGCAGCAAATTTGCGCTCTTTATTAACACAAGTTTGCCTGCATATTTACAAAATTATATAAAATAAGGTGTTTCTTCTAATGACTTAGAAACAAATAAAATCGTTTTATCCAACTCAACAGCCGGTCTTGTGTTTATCTCAACAATGAACCAGTAATGCAGTTTATTAACCAACCAAACAATACAGGAAAAAACTCATTTGAATGATTTACTCTATGAATAAAGTAAGCAGTATAGTTTGGTTCAGCTTAGGTTAACAAATGTGCTCTGCAGCGCCGTATCGATCTTCTCTTGGATCATTAGGCCTAGCGTTTAACGATGGACGCTGATGTTCAATTCAAATGAAATAAAGTAGCGTACCACCAATGGCCTGCTCTGGAATCTTTATGTAAACCCAATAGACATTGTGTTATTACTAAAATATTACCAGTAGGCTCCACAGTCTATATAGGTGAAATAAACAGATCAACATAGTTATGACTCTCTATGATGTTGTATATGAGAATTAACAAACCTTGGACTTATTTTAGATTACAAATGATAAATTAGTATTATACATTGATCTGTCTGTGCGCTAATAAATGCATATTTACAATACACTGCATGCTGTGTGTACGTGTCATTGATGATTACATTAAATATCACATGTTATTAAATCATGTTATAATATTTTATTAACTGAGAGTGGTATGCATGTTTGAGGATCACCTTATAGTCAATGTTATAGGAGTCTTTAAAAAGCTCGAATTCAAACTAATTCCTTTTGTTTAAAAACAGTGTGGTTGTGTTTCTTATCACATTTAACCATCTATGCCGTAACTTCTGTTACTTTCTGCATTATCTTGTTTCCACCATCAACACAAGAACCACAAGTCTTGCATGTACAATACGGGTTTATGCAATATACTGTGTGTGTGTGTGTGTGTGTGTGTGTGTTTGTGGCTGGTGGGTGTGTATGGACTGTCATGTCATGTGCCAAACAGTCCTGCCAGGAGATGAGCGTTTAATAACAGCTTTCTCCTGAAGACGTGAAGAAAAGCACACTGTGGTAATTTCAAACCCGGCTTTGTCTTGAATGCAACAGTTGGGAGCTTGAATCCAGATGTTTGCATAATATTAAAAGTTTAAGATGGGATGAGATGAGATGCAAAAGGGAGGAAAAGGCAAGGAATCGTTATACTTGTATATACAATGTGGCTCAGGGCTTTCGTCTGACAAGTGCATGACTATATTCTTATAAAGCTGCATTATAAAAAGCTCTATACAAAAAAGTCACATTCTGTCCACACACAGACGCACATCTCCCAGAAGGAAGTCCAAAAAAGAAAGAAACTCTAGAAAAAGACATAGGACAAGAGATGGATGTTGGTGCTTTACTCTTTAAGATTATGAAGACTCCTCCTCCCTTTGTCATGTGACTCCTCAGTTTCAGCCCCTATTGCTCCCCCCACTTGGTCAAATACTCCAGCGCACATTGCTTTTTGCCTGTGAGTGGTCAGTGTGTGTGCTTTACACGGTTCTTGATAATTTGACTCATCTTTTTAAATAATAAAGATAAAGAACATCTAGAGGAGAACTCAATGATGGGGCTCTCTCTGCCTCCCTGCGGGCAGGTTAGTGTACATGTTTTTTAAACCAGTCAAATATTCATATTCTAGTTGTTTTAAGTTTGTTGAAGTTTATATCATGTAAATGCATTTCCGAGATGTCATTCGTAAGTCACGTATTGTTATGGCTTGTGACTGCTAGTGACAATTTGACCACAACTGATGCTCTGGGAAACGGTTTGAGGCATTATGCAAATACCAAAAAAATATTCAGCTTTACTTCAAATAAATGTACTGTAATGTACTGTACTGTATACACATCGTTCAGTCTTTAGTATGATGTGCATTGGAGGTGTGATACTGATATCAGTGTACATGTATGTGGGTGAGTGTGAGTCACTGCGGCATGTGTATAGGCGCACGATGTATTTCATAACAGCGGCAATAATCAGACTGGAATGTGAATGAGGGCAATATTTGGTTACTGATCTGTTCGTTGTTCACTCATCTGAATGAGGTTTGTTCTCATTGATAAGTGTGTTATAAAATAAGCATTTACAGAAGAGACTAAACATACTGGGGGGGGATATTTGTTTTAATGCTCCTTCAGGTTGTATTAATCTATCATGATGTGATGTGAATGGTACAAAATGGACTGAACATTAAACTTGCAAGATATTTATTGGGCAAAGGTTTTTGGCTTAAAAGGCCAAACCACAGTGCATCAGAATCCCATATTTTATTCCAAATACAATTAATTCTTACGTAAACAATTAAATTAGACATAATAAATATACATTTTAATCAGTTATAAATATTTAGTTGATCCTGTCTTGTAGAAATATTGTCCTGGGCTTTGTGCCGTGAATTCTTTTTTGCCAAGCCTGCTTAAATTCTTCTCAAAGCTTGGTTTAGTTCAAGCATGGTACACAACACTCATGGAAAATGTTTAATAATTATATATATATATATATATATATTAAAGAAATATAAGAATAGTCTGTCTTTACGTTGTTTCTTCATTAATTTGGAGATTATAGGTGAAATGAGTAGAATCAAGCAGTATTTTTTAAAACAATAATGTCATGTTAAACTTTTGAAATTCACGATTGAATTTAAAACAAGCGAAGATTTCAATTTGGACATCACTGTCAGCCAACACTGTACTGTGTTTGTGTGTTTGTCCCCATAACTTCAAAAACTGCATTAACGCACCTATTGCACTGCAACTTTAATAGCTAATGTCAATAATTTATGCACACTTAAGTCACTTGCACTATTGTTTAGTCTAAATTATTATCTGTTCATATCCACCTTTACATTAATAGTCATAGTATATAGCCATCTGTATATGTTGTTCATAGTACATACCTACTGTAAAATATTTTCATAGAACATACCTACTGTAAAATATTTTCATAGTCCATTAACACTGTATAATATTTTCCTAATATTGTATTCTGTATTTATTCACTGTATATCCTGCACTTGCTAATTGCACTTCTGGTTAGACCTAAACTACATTTCGTGACACTGTACTTGTATATGTGTAATGACAATAAAGTTGAATCGTATCTAATCTAAACCCATTAAAAATTGGAATTGCACGTCCAATATAGTGTATAAAGCACGGCACGTTTTCCTACAGTAAGTGCCATCCACCTACTGTACCTGACTCGTGTCTGGCTACTTGTCTCATTTACATTTAGCCATTTAGCAGACGCTTTTATCCAAAGTGACTTACAAATGAGGTAAACAATGGATGCAATTGGAACAACATAAGGAGAACATTCGATCATGTCCAGTACTTCCCACCAACCTGGAAACACTGCATTATATATGCATTCAATAACCACTTTCTCTGAAATCTTTCTTTGTGTGCACGGATTGTACTCCGCCGAAGCTCTTATTTAGCGCTGAACCTTTATGCATGACTGCTGATGTTTTTGTCAGCGTAAGATATCTATGTTTGCGTATGTTTAGAAGCAAACGCAAGGAAGGAATGAATATCAATACTGGTTTGACTAGCATAGCTGTACAAATAGTGCTTTTACTGTTTAAGGATCTGAAAGAGGGAAGTGGGATTACATGTTGTCCATGTTGATCACACAAGGATGTCACGATAATGAAATTCGGCTGACGATTAATTGTCGAATAAATCATTGCGATTATGACGATTAATTGTCTGTTTTTGGTTCAGCTTTTAAATGACCGTATTGTTCTGAATATAAGACTTTTTTTTACTTTCTCTTAAAAATGGTGGTCATCATAAAGTATATTTAAGGTCTAAGCTTTTACATGACAATAATATAGCTGCCAAGTACGTGCAAAAAAAGAGTTTGATCAGGAGTCACCATTAAAAAGCTATCTATAAGTCATAGAAAAGTTTCTAGTCTGTTTAATACAGTTGACTTCTCTGTTAATAAAAAGGTGAGAGGCTGGTTTTCACGTTGAGATTAGTTTATAAAGTTACAATATATGCTACGAAATGTTGAAGCGATAATTAAAATGCAAAGTTTAAACTTTTTTTAAAGTGTCTTGCCCAAAAATCTTTACATGCATTTAAAACTTGTGTGTGTTGTCATAGCAACGTGATGATGTGGTCGCTGTGGTTTGTCAATGTCAATGTTGATTGGCAATTTCAGCATTATGGATGTGATACTTCCAGTTAAACTCTGTCAGAGAATGTTTTATTATCAATATATTGAACATCTACACCTAAATCTTTTTAGCTGATGTGCATGTTATTGTTCCATCTGCTTCACAACGGTTCTCTGCTAAATTTGCGGAGTGTGGTGTGAAGTGTGACTGTTTGTGTTTTACAGACGGTGCAGGATAACTGAACTGCTTACCGTGGACTGTGAAACCGTAAATTGTGTGTATATGTGTTTGTGCAGGCGTTTGTGTACTTGAGTGGGATAACTTGATAATTTGTCCAAATTATGGTATGAATGTAAACAGGATTTGTTTCTATGAGACGTCCATCGCTGTGTTTTTGACCGGTGTGTAAAGAAGGTTATTTGAATGTGGCGTAAGTACAGTGTGATTTACATAAAACAGAGAAGAATATTTGGATAGATCCACTAGTGTATCTGTGACCGTTACAAGGATTTTAAGGGAAAAAACTGTCCTGCTTCAAAACATGAATTATGTCATTATTCCTGAATAGCCATATGGTTAAAATCATAGGGCAGTTATTTACAAATAATACAGTACAACCCTTGAATCTGCCTGAATGTGGAATGACTGAAAATGTTGCCAAGATTGCGTTCCAAAAACATAATCCAGCGATTTTCTTCCTTCCAAGTCTGATCGTATTCCAAAGTAATAGCACACCTCTCCAGAAAAAGCTGAATAATATGAGGTGTCATTCACGCGTGCGGCACACATGCAGGGATGAGTTACATGCTAAAGTTTAATACTTGCAGACAGAGGGACAGACTGTTACTAGATATGTCCATTTTTTTTGTATCCGACATATCTACTTGATACCCTAGACTCCCCAGACCATTTTGACTCTGCAATATTATGTTCCTTATAATGTTGCATCACTAGATCGGCTTTAAGGAAGTGAGAACTGGTCTATTTTGGGCTTTCCTTAAGCGGTTGTTATGAAAATCCATCACCCCTTTAGGTCAGCTATCAGCTCATCCAACATAGTGGCTGAATTTTTCTCTCAAGATGTGATGATTGTAAGTGCCTTTGATGGACTCGGGTCACCTCCATGGAAACAAGAGCTGCGCTTCAACAAGGCTCCAGTCCAAGCATTGAGTGTCTCGATTTAATCATAAATGTGCTAAACGCTCACCCGGACGCCCGCCCCCGTTCATCTGACCTGTTCTGTATCAGTATGCTTCCATTTGTGATGTTAGAGAACATTTAAAAAAAAGTATGCAATGTGTATATTACACCGTGTTAAAGTGTCATTCTGTTTCAGACTTAAGTAAAGTGAGAAGAATGGAGTAGACTGCAAAGTGCTTTTTAAAGGGACGGTTCACCCCAAAAAATCGAATCTGTCATCATTTATTCATCCTCATGTCGTGCAAAACCTGTACGTGAGTCTTTCTTCTGTGGGACACACAAAAAAAGATATTTTCAGAAGTGTCTTCTTGCGTTCAGTGGAAGTCAGTGAGGATCAATGTTGTTTGGTGACCAGCGTTCTTCAAAATAAGTTATTTTGTGTTTTGCAGAAGAAGTCACACAGGTTTGAAATGACAAGAGTGTGAGCAATGATGAAAGAATTTTATTTTCAGGTGAACTATTGTTGTGCCGCTAATCTGGTGAGATATATTATGGAGAAAAGACGGAAATTGTATAGTTTCATCAATTCTCAATGCATTGTTGTAAATGGTCTGTGTATCTGGGTTTGGTTTGGTTTGGCATGTATTTATCTTTGCTGTAGCCGGAGGTTAAGAAGAATGAGAAACAGAATGGAAACTGCTATCTTTTCTCCCCGTTTCGAACCTTAAGTTATATTGGTCAGCAGAGACTCCAGTTTCAGTGTTGAATTGGTTTCTGTGGTTCTCATTCCTCTTTCCTCATAACACAACCACACATACGCATACTGGAAGGAATATTGGATCTTATAAGAAACAGAGAAAACAAATCCTGTTTTCTGTCTCTTAAAATACTTTGCAGATTGCCTACTTTCACTCATGAACATACGGAAACAAACATTCAATATAATATAAAGAATTCTACAGCACAATAAGGTTGAATGAAGTATTTTGCTATGTATGATTTAAAGGAGTGCCCTGGTCGGTGGGCCGATTGTTAGCCATGCTGCAACAGCAAGACCCTTCAGTCAGCACCCTACATCTGGTGGCCAATGATATGACTGATATCATGGAGAACTTGGACACACGAGAACTCGACATTGGCGATGGAGAGGAGGAGTTTGACGGCCAGGACCCCACTGGTGCAGGTAAAAAAATAAAGACGTTGTCATATCTAACCTGCACAAAATGATCTGAGTTAAAGCGAGGTTGCCATGTTGGGTTGCCATATATTTCTGTATTTCTGAAGTTGTGATGTGTCGTCACAAGCAAACACTTTTTAGAGCAAAGATGAAGATAGGAAAACATGCTAGCAGTGTGTCCGCTGTTTGGCAGTATTTCAGAGTGGACCAACCAGCCTTGAGAAAAATTAAAATGTCTGCCAGATAATAAAATACTGTATGTATTTGTTCAGGTTTTATTAAGGGATAAGTCTTGAAGCACACCATAAAATAATAATTCATCATTCATGCAGGGCTAGTTGTATAAACAGCTGTATGCAAGATACACACCCAGGTATCGGATCAGTACTCCGTATCGGGCGATACCCTGAGACCAGGTATCGGAATCCATTTCGGGAAGGGAAAAGGGTCTCGGAAAATCTCTGTTGCATTGTAACTTCCAGTTAATATGGACACAAAAGCACTAAAACGTATCTCAAAATATCTTTTTTTGTGTCCCCATCAAAAAAAGAGTCAAAGATTTTGAACAACATGAAAGTGAATAAATGATTTGTATTTCTGGCTGAACTGTCCCATTTAAAAAAAGCAAAATAGGTTTCGTAACCTACAGTATTTAAGCTGCATAGACTTTGAGTTAAACACAGTTGTGAATGTGTCCACAGAAAACTGCATCCGCTTCTCAGCCGTGTATAAAACAAAAGGCTTTAAGGAACCTGGGGCACGCGTGTTCCTTACCACTTTTCCCATAACCGCCAAAATACAGGAGGTGGAACGCCGCTTCACTTCTGCCCAGGATCGCTTCAACGTCACCTCCAAGAGAAGCGCTTCTAAGGTAAGATCTTCCACTCCCATTCTCTTTCATGTGGTAGCATGTGGGCCGAGGAGGTATATCTGTTGCCCGGGAGATTTAGAGGTTGGCAAGGCAATTTACATGTTGCCCTGGAGATTTGGACACTATAAACAAAAATACTTGGCACATGCATAAATTGCTTTTGGTCTTATCACCCATCATTAGTCATGTTTTGGGAAGCAGGTTGTTGAAGCGTTTAAATCTGAGGCTGATCTTCTGATGTGTCCAGGTGGTTCCTGCAGTATTTAATATAGAAATGAGGCACGGAAACTTCACTTGGTTGATCAAGAGGAAGGAGAAACATTTTATGGAGCTTCACCGTGAACTTCGCACTTACAAGGCCTTCATGAGAATCCCAATTCCCATGCGCAGGTGAGAGTGGCATACTGTTGCAGATATACCATGAATGTTGAATTTTGATCTAGTTTAACCATTTTGGGTTCGTCTGGCCCATAGTCACGCAGAACGGAGGCAGACGGTAAACAGAAACCTGGAACGGAGCATGCCAAGTCTGCCGCGGGGAGGAGGAGAGGAACTGGCCAGGGAAGAGCAAGTGTCTAGTAGAAAAGTCAGTTTTATTATTTTTTTTATTTTATTTTTTATTTAATGACATGTTTCAGCTGTCCACAATATTATATGGTGTCTGACGGATGTTTTTCTTTTAACAGAGACAACTTGAAGATTACTTGAATAAGCTGCTTAAAATGCCAATGTACAGAAATTACCACGCAACGGTATGTATGCACGGAAATACAAATGTATTTGAAATGGAGAAATAATGGAGAATAGGCAGCCGATAGGAGCCCAGATAGATCTCAATAGATATAAACTTCTTTTAATGCTGTTAAAAAGGCATCTTAATTTGAGACCTTATAAAAGGAAGTTAATTAAATGTCAGTTTTATATTTTCCACATTTTCGGCAAGGGGTGGCCATTTAAAAATGTTTTTTAGTTGCAACATAATTCCCATAGTTGCATTTTGTTACAATTTCGCCACATTGGAATTAAAATGTTCTATATGCATTCTAAGCAGTTTTATGTTTTTGCATTCCATTAGATTTCCTTCATATAACAACATAAAACATATCAAAAGTAAAAAAATAAACATCACATAATGAAAATTAGTTGTCAGACAGAAAACTCAGTTTTGGCAATAATGTCAGACGATATTGACCATTTGTCGAGTTTATCATTCTAAAACGTGTTAAAATATCCAAGAATTCCTCATCCTAATTATTTAAACAAAGTGTTTAGTTTGGACCATAGATGATATTTCAATGCTTACAAACTGTTGTGTCACAGATGGAGTTCATTGACGTGAGTCAGTTGTCATTCATCCATGACTTGGGACCAAAAGGCTTGTAAGTGTTTCTTGCTTATTGGCTCAACGTTTTAGAATTTGAGAACGGATAAATGATATGTAATGTTATTCTTGTGTTTTGCATTACTGATCCTTGACATTAGTTGAATTCTTTCTTAGGGAGGGCATGGTGCTCAAAAGGTCAGGAGGTCACCGTATTCCTGGACTGAACTGCTGTGGCCATAGCAAAATGTGCTACCGCTGGTCCAAAAGGTTAGTGTCACTTTTACAGGTCGGACTTTGTGGAAAAACACATTCAAATCACAATATAGAGTATTGATCTGCTGCATCTCCTCTGAACAAAGCATAGTGATTTTTATCCAAACACCTGCTTGATGACCTTGACAGGTGGCTGGTGGTGAAGGACTCTTTTCTCGTGCTTATGAAACCAGACTCGGGTGCCATCTCATTTGTCCTGCTTGTGGACAAGGCGTTTGACATCAAAATGGACACTAAAGACACAGAGACAAAGCATGGCATCCAGATAGACAGCCTGTCTAGGTGTGTGAACACCACAAGCTTGCGTGATATTCGTGACACGATATGTGGTTGATAAACGTAACATGAAAGTCACAAAGCTGTGTGATTCTCGCAGGGCTCTGATGCTGAAGTTCACCAGTTACCGGCACGCCCTCTGGTGGGGTCAGGCTTTCGATGAATTTGTGAAGAAGAATGGTAGTAATTTTCTTAAGGAACATCGCTTTGGATCCTTTGCTAAAATGCAAAAGAACGTCCCAGCCAAATGGTAAATATCGCACCACACAGAGGTTTAAAGGGTTGAGTTGGATTCAGCCGGATTTTTCCTCACTTGAATTTCATGCCTGTTATTAGGGATGTCAGACATGAACCAACTCTTATCTTGCTTGTTGAGAAGAATATTGGCGGTTTTCCACTGCATAGTACTGCACAGTACGGCTCACTTTTGGGGAGTTTACCACTGGGTACAGTACCTAGTACCTGATACTTTTTTTAGTACCACCTCGGTTGAGATACCAAGCGTACTGTACCGACCCCAAAATGTGACATGGATTAAAATGTGATAAAAAGCCAAAAACCCAACTGGCAACTCTTGTTTGCAGCACAGATAGACATTTGCAAGCTCTTGTGTCTTCAGGTGAAGTCTGTTTCACAGGAGTAACCTGAGAGAATGAGAGTGAGAGTGTAACTGTAGACCTCATCCTCTTCTGACCCCATAGAGGAGCTTGATAGTATCTGCAGCAATGCCTTCATTTGCTGAACCGGCCTGATGATTTGTTGTTCATTGTTGCTGCATTAAGCCCCATTGGTCCTCTTGTTCAATGAATAAAGAAAATGATGTAATTAAGATTGAGTAATATGGCCGGGTGGGTTGTACAAGAGCAATGCCAGAATTCTGATGTCTGATCAGGCCCGCCCACTGATCTGTGATTGGATGTGTTTCAGGTATGTGAATGGAAAGCAGTTCATGGAAGATGTGGCAAACGCACTGGAGGAGGCGGAGGAGGAGATCTTTATCACGGACTGGTGGTATGTTGAGATAAGCCAATCCTGCAAATCCATCATTAACTTTACGCTGGGTGCTATTGATTCATTTACATATATAAGATGAACTACAACAGCATTCACAATATACATTATATATTATACATGACCTCTTCGGTAAATCATTTAGAAGAAAAATAATGTAAAATATATAATTTTGTTATAGATCTTTAGGAAATCTTTAGACAAGGGATAGTTCGCACGAGAAGGAATATTCTTATCATTTTCTCAGCCTTTCATCCTTTTTCTTCTGCAGAACACAAAAGAAGATGTTTTGAAGGATGTTGGTAACCAAACAACGTCGCCCCCACCCCATTAACAAACATTGTATGGACACAAAACCACTGAGACATTTCTCAAAATATCTCTTTTTGTGTCTTTCTGAAAAGAAATCTTAAAGGTGAATTATCATATTGGAGAAGAAAGATCCACGATTGATTTTTAACCAATTGCGGGTGAACTAACCCTTTAAGGGTTATGAAAAGTCAGATAGTCATCATTGCGAAATAAACTCACAAAGATATTCGTGACAATGACAGACCGACTTCATTTTAGTCAAAATGAAGGTGCTAGAATAACAAAAAAGAAACACTTTGGTACACGTTGTACGCACCTTCCCAAAGGACACCCCCAGCTAAGAGCAACGGCCAAAGAGATCTGTTACCTTCATCGGACAGATGCCCGGTGCTCTGTTACAACATCACTCAGTCACTGTGCCAGACATCCTAATATCGGAATCCTTCATCGAAATACGTTTGAATTTATGTCGGCGACTGTGTGATGTGAGACATATTTGATTCTTACAAATGCTTCCCTTGCTGATGAGGTCGCCGCTTTGTGTCACTGCAGGCTGAGTCCAGAGATCTTCCTCAAGAGGCCTGTTGTCGAGGGCAACCGCTGGCGTCTCGATTCTGTCCTGAAACGGCAAGCAGTGAGTCTATCCAACCCTATGTCACTTTACAGCCCCAGCAATAAAACTCTTTGGGGTGTTTTTCTAGGTTATATATATATTAATATGATATGTTTCATCTCGCAGCAAAAAGGTGTGCGGATCTTTGTGATGCTGTATAAGGAGGTGGAGCTGGCGCTTGGTATAAACAGTGAATATAGCAAACGGACACTACAACAGCTTCATCCTAACATCAAGGTGAGAGAAACGATAGTCAAGTAACAAAACGAAAATGAAGGAAAGGATTGGCTGATTGTCTTTTTTGTTTTTAGGTAATGAGACATCCTGACCATGTGTCGTCCTCTGTGTACCTGTGGGCACATCATGAGAAGATCATTGTGGTTGACCAATCGGTGGCTTTCGTGGGAGGCATTGACTTGGCATACGGGCGCTGGGATGATCAGGAACATAGGCTGACTGACATCGGAAGTGTCGCAAGGACCCCTGTTTCGGCAGAGGTTAGAAATATGTTTCTATTTGTAGTCAGACGGCTAATTTGCTCTTTATTCTTAAAGGGATAGTTCTTACATTTCTTTATCATTTACTTACCCTCATATCATCTAAACCAGTATGACTTTCTCCTGCAGCACAAAAATAAGATATTTTAAAAATTACGATTGTAATCAAACAATCAATGACCCCTATTGACGTCCATTGTATGGACATAAAACCACTGAGACATTTCTGAAATATCTTCTTTGTTTTTACGCAGAACAGTCCTATACAGTTTCTGAACATCATAAGGTTGATAAAATGATGACAAATGTAATTTTTTGGATGAACTGTCCCTTTAACGTATAATAAGGGGTCTATCAAAAGGTGTTGTAGTCTATAGATCTCCAAAGATATGTTACGAGAGGGCTCGTAGGACCTTTAATTCATGCATTTAGGGCTTTTCATGCGTCACACAGAACATGTCTGAAGTTTCTTCTACTATGGCCGATCCACCAAACGGGGACAGTGCGGCGCACAGTAACGGTAAAAGTGTACCCACGGATACCACAGACCAACCCAAACTGAAAGGACAAGGAAAGATCAAGAAGACCCGTTTCAGCATCCGCAGGCACCTGCAGAAACGCGGGCTGTCACCAGCAGACAGCGTGAGCAGCGCCGAGAGCACAGAAGAAAGTGAGTACGCCCCCATCTAAACGCTCGCGGACCGACCCAAACTCCCACTCTAAGCTGTTATCACACATCATTTATTTTGCAGTGTCCACTGGCAGCGCCTTGAAATGACTGACCATCTTATGTAAATGATAACTGGTAATTTACCATAAGTGAGGAAAACCATGATGGCATTTGAAAAACAATCGTTTGTAAGACTCTCTATTTACTCTCGAGGAAATGTAGATCTCAAGTGCTCATAAAACCTTTGTCGTATTGACTGTTTCCAATAGATCACCTCTCAACAAAAATTATTTGGCAGTTTAGCTCCTAAAATTGTCCAAGATTACAAGAATGCCCCTTTTCCATAGGCTATTCTAACAGTATTTGCAGCCACCAAAATTTGATCCCTCTTAAATGGATTGAGCTGAGGGTTTCCATGCCCTCCAGCTTGTGTCCCAGCGGTGAGTAAGAATCCGGCTTGGGTGTGATGTTTCACGTGTGAAAGGTTGCCCTGAATTTGGATTTCAAATTTAGTTATCACGGGACAACCTTTCTAAACACAAGAGCACTGTGGTTTGCTGTGGTTTCCAGATTCTTCCCAAATGAGTAAGAATCAAAATATCCGATGCTTGCAAATTCAGTTGTGTATTTACAGGTTTCATGTGTTAGCTTATAGTGAATGACAGTGTGAGCGTGTTTTGTTTCTGTCAGTTAAACTAAAGGAGTGTTGCCTTTAGCCGTGTGGCTGTGTGCTGCATGGTTTTGTGAATGCGCTTGTGTGGTTGTGTTTCATACCTCATTGCTGAGTGTCTTATCAATGTTCTGGGATGCATCAGCAGCCCAGGATCTGCAGGCAGACGTCTTCGGGCTGATGGGAAACACACGCTTCTGGCATGGCAAGGACTATTGCAACTTTGTACATAAGGACTGGATCCAGCTGGACAAACCTTTCGACGGTGGGTAGTTGCATTTCGGTTTAATACGATAAAGAATTACGATTAATTGCGCCCGGAATAAAAGCTTGTGTTTATGTCTGTGCAGTGTGCATATTAATTGTGTATTTTCTGTATAAGCACATACACGTATATGTTTATAATTTCAGTTATATGAATATCAATATATACATGCAAATATTTCCTAAATACTGTATATAAATGTATGTGTACAAAATAAATTGGCACAGTGCACAAATGCAAACACAACTTTTATTCTGCACATGATTAATCATTAAACAGCCCTATTAATAGGTCATTCATCTGTATCGTAAATTGATTAAAATATGAACATTTCTGTGTTTTTGAAATGTAAACTATCATTTAATTATTTATATAATTTGTATACGGTACTTCTTTTCAATTTCTTTTTGCAGATTTTATTGACCGGCACATAACTCCCAGAATGCCCTGGCATGACATTGCCTCTGTAGTTCATGGGAAAGCAGCCAGAGATGTTGCGCGGCACTTCATACAGCGCTGGAATTTCACCAAGGTGAGAGAGCCAACAAAATCATATCACTTACATCCTAACACTATATATCCTCGTTCCATCCCATTATATGTTTCTGTGGGTAGAAACATAGTGTTCATAGGCATTCTTGTTATCTACATTACCATGTATTGGTGTTCACTTCAAATACTAGACTTTTTAAATATAAGTAGTAGATTTTTCATTATTTTTAATGTTTATTATCCAACTGATCGCAAATGATATAGTATGACACCTTCTTTTCATTCGACTATTTTGTGTATATTCAGATCATGAAGTCCAAATACAGGTCGCTCTCGTACCCGTATCTTCTTCCTAAATCTCACATGACTGCAAAAGAGATCAAGTATCAGGTTCCTGGATGTTCACAGGCTAACGTTCAGGTACGGCTTTTACCTTAATGTCAGTATTCCCATCAGAGCTCTGGCAGACAGCTTTTATAACCCTATTTCGCCTCTCTCTGCTCAGGTATTGCGTTCCGCCTCGGACTGGTCAGCGGGCATAAAATATCACGAAGAGTCGATTCACACAGCTTACGTCAGGGTCATTGAAAACAGCAAACACTATATCTACATAGAGGTGTGTGGCACTGCATGTGGTCGTGTTTGTTTTCTCTTCATGAGCAGAACTTTTACAAATTATCATAATAATAATACATTTTTAAATTCTTCTACAGAATGTGTAGTATTACAAAACATTTTCTTTAGAGTTCAATAACAACCTTCGTTCGAGTTAAAATTGAATTATGTCGTATAGAACCAGTTCTTCATAAGCTGTGCAGACAACAAAACCGTTCACAATAAAATCGGAGACGCCATCGCCCAAAGGATCATTAAAGCTTGTCGGTAAGCATTCGATAACTTGATTCCTTCTCTGTTTTACAGAAAGCACACACACCCTGACAGCATTCCTCACAGGA
The DNA here is from genome assembly GCF_947034865.1 of Barbatula barbatula. Taxonomy (NCBI): domain Eukaryota; kingdom Metazoa; phylum Chordata; class Actinopteri; order Cypriniformes; family Nemacheilidae; genus Barbatula; species Barbatula barbatula. Next base: position 16,264,141 of record NC_136786.1, on the reverse strand, counting down.
AACTTGGCGTTTGACATTAACACACCTTTGACACACACAAGCACATTAGTTGTTGAATGACATGTAAATCAATACTCTGTGTCTGCACATGATTTTTCAGATTTGCTTAAGACAAAAAGGTATTCTTTAATGGTGAAAGAATAGCCAGCTTTGATAAGATAGACCGTGAGTCAATATCAAGGTGTCTCTAACTTTTTGATTTCCTAGACACTTTATCCAAAGTGACTTAGGATACACTCAAGTTATACATTTATTTCAGTATCTCCGTTGTTCCCTGCAAATCGAATCGGATTCACTGGAAGTCCTTTTGGAAGTTTTGCATAAATGTAATATAAAGCTACCTTTGTTCTCACTGTTCCTGTTTTATTTTTTCCTGTCTTGTTTTTTCTGCGGGGTTCACAGAGAGGGTAAGAAGTATCGTGTTTATGTGGTGACGCCTCTTCTTCCTGGTTTTGAGGGGAATATTAACACTGGCGGTGGCAGTGCCATACAAGCAGTCATGCACTTTAATTACAGGTAACACTTAATGTTTTACTTTTATCTTTTTAATGTCTTCATTTTGTAACAAAGTAACTTTCTAAAGTTCTTGATCAGTAAACATTTTTGTAGTGTTTTAAACATCCTCTTTGCACATGAAAATCTTGACAGTTTTTACACACGTAGACCAGTACAATATAGTTCATAAAACTGGAAAATAAGCTGTTTAACATGTTAGTTTCAATGAATTCTCTTTGTTTTGACTGGGGAGGAAGTTTTAAGGCCTGGAAGTTTCAATGTTTTTATAGTTTTGTAGGATATAGATCAGGAAGCATTGCTTGTTCCCCATTGAAACCGCAGTATGTTTTAAGCCACGAATACTAGTGAAGTAACAGGTTTAAAACTACTGTTAAGTAGTGTATTTTTACTACATTGTTTAGAATTTTACTGTTTTGCTTCACTATTTTACACTTATAAAGTGTAATATCGTTCTTTTGACTCCACTACATTTCATAAATACAAATAAGTCGGCATCTAGTGGTGGGTTTGCGAATTGCAACCAATGGCTCACTCCCAAAATAAAGGGGCACCTTTGACTACCATTTAATTCTTCCTACTATGGTAGTCTGAGATGTCTAGGAACTGAAAATGACTAACATTCTTCCAAATATCTTTCATTTATACAGCTTTTATACAGGTATGAAATGACATGAGCGTGAGTAAATGATAACAGATTTCTTTTTTGTACGAACTATCGCTATAAGCACTCTGGTGGCTGCACAGAACTAAGATGTCAGCGCGTTTTTTCGTTTCTTCGCCGAAGGAGATAACGTATTTACAAAACAATCTCTGTTGAGCAGTTTTTCCATTTAGGGCTACTGTAGAAACAACATGGTGAATTTCATACATACCGTGTATGTAGATAGAAATAACTCATTCAAAGGTAATAAAAATATAACACTTCATTATGTAAGGTCTTTATATAAGAAGACATGATTATGTGTATAATATGTCTAACGAAATATGTCAAATCGATGTTTAATCATTTCTTATGAGGCAAGTGGGCGTGTAATAAGATGGTCCTCCCCTGATCACATTATCTAGGTTTATTCTTGCGATAACAACCAGCTGTCTGTACATTATCCCTTACATAATGTAGTGAAGATATATAAGCAAATCATTCACTACTCGCCACCTCTGAGGGCTTTACAGTGCATTTACAGTAATCTCTTTGCGATATATTAATATATATCATGTATTTAAGACACAATACAAGATATTACTAGAATACTAGAATAATTTAATTTGCATTGAAACATAAAAGTTCTGCTGGCAGTAGACAAAGGGAGTGTTAATTTGGACTTTGTTCTTTTTGGCTTAATCTTCTTCTGTTTTCACAGGACCATGATCAGAGGAGACTGCTCTATTATCTCACAGCTGAAGAAGGAAAGTAAGTACAGTGCTTGTGTATAACCATCATAAATGTTTTATCTCTGAAGGGAGTGTCGGTGACTCTCTGATGTTCTTCCTCGGGTTTCCTCGGGCAGAGTCATTCCAGACACTAAAGTTCTTAAAAAGGCCACTAATAAAATCAAGACATTGACTGCATTTCCCGATGGGTTTGAGGCTTTAAGGAAATTTCCAAGCACACAAGCAGGAGAGCAAGAATTTCCTGTTGCACTGCCCTGTTACCCATAATGACCACATACAAACAACTAGAGCACAAGTGAGTCGTGTGTCATAAAACAGGTTTGCTCCAACAGGTGCTTTTCTGGGCAGCAACTGTATAATCCACCCACAACATCTATTGCTGTTTTAAGAACGTGCAACAGTGTCCTCTAGGGGTTGTCTATGTCATTGCAATAAACAAACATGCTTTTAACTGTGGTCCCTTTTGAAAGATAGGTCAGCACATAGAATGGGTGCTTTATCACACCATCTACTCGCTGTCAAAGTGAAGTTGTGGCGTAACGGGGTAAAGAGCCTGCGCCCATTAACACTGCTGTATGAGAGCTGGAGTGTTTGAATTATCCAGCATGTCTGTGGTGTTCTGTTGCATCTCTGCTGGATCCGAGTGTTCTCGCTGTGTCTCTGGCAGATACAGATATGTACATATCGGAGGAGCTGTTCTTAGTTGTGGGTTTACATTTGTTTATCTGTGTTTTTGAACGCAGTGGCATTTATAAAACATGTTATTTGGGGGAAAATGCCTGGTAATGTGGATGTGTTTTTACCCAAGTGTACGTAAAGGCATTTTAAAAGTATGGTTATAGTGGGATGTTTCCAGCAGGTTTATATTGTATTCGACTGATCCCTTTATGTCTATGTGTTTCTCTTCAGTGGGAGATAAGTGGATCAATTACATCTCATTTGGGGGTCTGAGAACACACACTGAGCTGGAGGGAAGGCTGATGACTGAACTGATATACGTGCACAGTAAGATGCTCATCGCTGACGACAACACCGTCATCATCGGTGAGTCAAATAGACATTCTCAGACAGGGAACACAAATAATCACCGCGTGGTATCATAGGGTTCTCCTGTGCTAATGTACCAATGATGTGAACGTCATGAAACTGATGCTCTTGTAATTGTAAAGGAAGCACGTTTAGAAACAGATAAAACGGCTCCCCCTAACGTTAAAATGCGGTAGTGCAGTTACAGAACATTTTTGTGATTTAAAGACAGTGTGATTTAAAGGCACAATGTCAGTTTTTTTTTTATTAAAAATAACAAAAAAACACTAGCATAGTGCTATATTTGTAAAACTTGTATACGTCGATTATTCTAAATCATTTCAACAGTGTTTGAATCCAGAAAAAATCTCCATTTTATCGAGTATAGCCCTTTGTATTGCGCCGCATATCAATGCCGTCATGTTCATGTTATCCTCGCTTTATACAGTGTATTGAACTATATAGCATAAAATCGTTCTTTTTTAAATAAATTTGCATGCTTTTGCACCACTTTTAGGATATTTAACAGAGTGAATAAATTTCAATGTCTCCTGTTCCCTCTGTCAGGTTCTGCCAACATCAATGATCGGAGCATGCTTGGTAAGAGAGACAGTGAGGTGGCTGTAATCTATGAGGACGTTGAGACTGTGAAGTCCATCATGGACGGCGAGGAATATATGGCCGGACGTTTTGGACTGAGTTTGCGCCTGGAGTGTTTCAGGTCAGACACGATCATACCTGTTTATTGTTGAATGTCGATTGTAAAGATGTGTGCAAAGTTTTTTACTTTTTCTCTTCAAATCCACAGGATGATTCTGGGTGCAAACATGGACACCAGCATTAATGTGACCGACCCTATAAGTGACCACTTTTACAAGGAGGTGTGGATGACCACTGCTGGACGGAATGCAAGCATCTACGAAAAGGTCAGGCCACATGTTTTTTTTTACTTTATGTCATCTTTGGATTTTGACATCATTTTTGTTCCTTCTTACTTTATTATCAATTAAAAAAGTATTGAAGGATATATTATATGACTTGATATTTCTGCATCACTTAAACATTTATGCACTTTCTGCTATTTTAAATGTCATACAACTTGACAAAAGAAAGGACAAAAACACGCACAACAATCGCATCTCGCTTATTATCTCGCTCGTATTGCTTCTTGCGCCCTGAATTCTTTGTAAGTCGCTTTGGATAAAAGCGTCTGGTAAATGTAAACTCATACAACTTGACTAATACATTTTCTTTTCCTCCAGGTGTTCCGCTGCTTGCCGTCCAGTGACGTGAGGTCAATTCCGGAGCTAGAAGGGTTCCTCTCAAAGCCTGGTTTGGAGAAAGAGGACCCTGCCCGTGCCCAAGAGGAGCTGAAGAAGATCCGGGGATTCCTTGTCCAGTTTCCTCTCCAGTTCCTCAGCGAGCAGAACCTTCTGCCACCTATGGGATCAAGAGAAGCTATGGTGCCCATGGATGTGTGGACATAAGACATTTGAATGTGACCTGCTTCTACGAATCTACTAAAATTAAAACTACAAATCCAGCTGGAGTTGCAAGCAGATGCTAAGGGATCTCACCAGAATAACTGGATTATTATGCACTTAGAAAGAAAACACGTCTGAAGGAGTTTTAGCCATTGGTTGTTTACTGGGATCGAGGACAACAGCAAAATGGGCTTGTTTCATCCCTGTTTGAAGCTTGATTATCTTAATGTTTTTATATACATTGAGATATGTATATGTGTCTCCTATGATTCTAACACTATGCAACTAATACTGTTGTAAATTCTACAAGATGTCATAGGGCCCTCAGTTGGATGCTGCAGACAAAAGATGCTTTAATGTAATTATGCTCATTGTCTATTATTGAACATTTGGTGCCCTGTAAAATGCATTGAATATGATTTATTCTCTGCATCCAAGTGCCAAATATCAACTTTTTGAATATGCAGTACAAAGCCCACAACTTTCCTTGTGTTTCTAAGCCCTGTATTATATTGCAACATCATTTATGGATTTGTGATGTCCTCTGGTACAAATTCACAATGTTTTGGTGGCCTTATTTATTTGCGGTGTTCCATGTCATAATGCTGGGTAGAAACTCCACCAAACCTTTTATCTAGTATGATAAAATACAGTACGTAAGAATACACAGATCAGTATTCAGATAATACACATTACTTTATTGCCCATATTGTCCATATTGTACAGTATACTGTAGTAAGATGTTAAACTATTATGGAGTTCACTAAACATTATTGAAGTAATGAATCAATCATACATTCCAGTACTGCTTCCAGTAAGCAGTAGTCAATTACAGGCAAATTTAATATAGATAATGTAATTAATAGCAAGTAGGGTTTTTTTAGCCAATCAATCTAAATTCTGCACTATTTACTGCTTATCTGCACTATTATGGTATCAGCTGATATTTTGTTTTCCGTTTAAACTTCTTCATGAATTGCATTTTTTGCACACTATATGTCTTATCAAACAGATAAATGACTAGCGTTGGAATGTGTATGACATATGAGCATTAATGTAAATGCTGGTGATTAAATAATGATTTTTACACTACTGTGGTCTGTAGGTGGAGTCATTGTCCATCGAGTTCTGTGACTCCTATACACTACCATTTAGAAGTTTTTGATCACTTGAATTAAATGTTTCTCATGTCTCTTGATCTAAAGGCACTCGTCTGAATGTTAGTTATGTGGATAAAACATGTAGCCTACATCTTATTTTAATACAAAACAATCATTTATTCAAAAACGGACTTTAAACCAAATATTAAACAATAGATCAGAATAGATGGGGAAAATCTTCCCAGGGAGAGATCTAAAAAAAGAGTACATTTCTGTCAATTCTATGCAAAATATTATGCTTTTTTGATTTGATTTTTTTTATTAAAATCCCCTTTGTTATATTTGTGTTACTCCATAATTTTTATGACTTGAAAAAACTAAATTAGAACTTTTATCTAAACTTTTTAAAGATTAGTTCACCCCAAAACTAAAATTCCCAAAAACACACTCTTGACATTTTAAACCTGTATGAAAAAGTGTTTAATTGTGTCTAAAACCTAAGTCACTTATTAACTATATATTATATAAATATACAAAATCAATATCACTTCAAATGTTGTAAAATAAAAAAATACATCTCATACAAGTACCTTTTCTGCAATCACATCTCTGAGATTGTGTGTCTTTGTGTGTATTCATTTTGTTGACACATTTCTTTTAAGACAATCCCCCATTCTTCTCTTTGCATGAAGAGCAACAACAGTAACAGAAGAATCAAATTAAGAAGTGGTGAATCCTTTTAAAGCCAGAAGTTTTACATCCAATCACATGAATGATGTTAACACATAAATCACACAATGCACCAGCTATTTAGTGTAATTCCCACAGTTGTGGTCTTGACCGGTCTTGAAATAAAACCCAGAGACCACTAAGTCTGAGACCGGGACCAAAGACAGCCGAGACAGAGACAAGACTATCAAAAAGTGGTCTTGAGAACTACAACACTTGTGTGAACACTGTCTTACTGTGTCTGTGGTCTGTGTGAGTGTGTGTTTCTGTGGGGGATGTACAGCTGTCGTGTTCCCTGAAGACCGCAGTCTGTATAAACTACAGCTGAGCAATTGTCCCTGAGACAGTCTGCAGACTTTTGACCCACTTCTCAATAGAGTATTAGTGAACGTATCTGTGGGCGGCTCATGGGAGAAGTTAAACAGTTAAACCTGCTGTGTGTGCGTTGCATGTTCCCCTATGAAAATATTTCCAGCATGATTATTTCCCTCTCAAATGAGTTCTGATATTAGGTACAATATCACACCTGGCCTACAGTTTGCCTCTTTTACTTTGGAGGACAAGCCCATGCACAGAGCTTTACTTTTGTCCTGAAAACAGAAGAACAGGATAAAGAACGGGATTACAAAGGCATGTCTGAACATTGTACATACTAAAACTCTCACATGTGTGTGCGTGTGTGGACGTTCCCTTGTTATGATGAAAAAAGTATTGTGATCATGTGTTTAAATATATTGATTTAGCCCAGCACGAAGGTTACCTAGTGTTTTATACTGTACATAGGTGAGTCTTATAAAAGCACTGTTTGCTTTTTCATTGGGCTCATATTAAAGTTCGCAATAGGTGTGGCAGGCAAACATTCATATCAGATTATGAAGAACTGACAGAGAGGGATATTTATTTCAACTTACTTTGATTTATAATGTTTGGAAAGACATCACAGAAACTGCTTTTTTCTTTAAAAATGGCTGAGAACATACAATGAATGATGCTGCTGTTCAGTGTTTAAAATGATAGTTCATCCAAAATGAAACTTCTGCCATCATTACCCTTTCGTCCTTTCAAATCTTTAAGACTGTCTTTCTTCCGCAGTCCACAAAAGAAGATATTTTGAAGAAAGTCGGTAAGCGAACAGCACTGGCCCCCATTAAGTTCTATAGTATGACACAAAACCAATGCAAGTGAATAAGGGACGGTAAACAACATTCACGCCACTATAATAGTATTATTCTGACATGTACACCAATAAGAATGATTTGGTGACATTTTTAGCCAACTCATTGCACACGAAAAGAAGGCAAACTCTCTTTTCTTTACTCAAATCAATTCTCAAGGCGTGAAATGTGATCAGGCCAGGCCACACGAATACAAAAGATCTTATCATGAAGAAAGCTATTGCTGAAACCACTGCATTGTCAGCAGTTCTCTATTCTAACCCAAATGAAGCCAGTGCTAATATTGCTGCAACAGATAACATTGGAGCTTAATGCTTGAAAAAGGACTATTATTTTTAAGAGGGAGCGGGGGGCGAAAGTGACTTTAAAAGAAGACTTTCTTCACTGAAAGACTGTTTTGTTGTCAAGAGCAGATAGGTATGAGAGTAATGCAACACACACATACCAAAGTCTGTGCTGATAAGATGAAAGCTATTGCGTAAGGAACCCTTGGCTGTATGCTTGATAGGGAAACATTTCGCTTTTACAAGAAGAGAATGACAGGATACATGTTATAGGAAAAGAGCATGATGTTAAGGCGTGTATATTCTTGTTAAGTGTATGTAAGGACTCCTACATTGTAAGTAAAAAACATGTTGAAATAAATGCCTTTTCTGGTAGTAAAACTGAACAGAGCTAAATAAAATATATAGAAAAATGTCTTATAGTGCAGCCAATGATGTTTGGTTACCAACGTTCTTCTGAATGTCAGAAAATAAGAAAGTCATGCAGGTTTGGTGAATTATTTCTTTAATATTCCACTTGTTATGATGGAATAATTCTAAACATCCACCACTAGATGGAACACCAATTCACATCAGTATTGTGTCATTTATTGTGATGGGAAATGTGCTCATCACATTCTGTATTTCCAAATCTCAGTTTAAATGTGATTTCTCAGATTAAATCCATTTTAGCTTGTCTCAGCACGACTTCCTCAGACACTTACACAGTTGATTCCTACAAAGATGGACTCTCTCTAGGAAACGATGGTTCAATCATTACAAAAACCTACTGTAAAATGAAGGTGTGTTCATAACATTCAATAGCATGTCATTATGACTGCTTCTGCCGAGGGGAATGCAGAGAGGAAGGTTGTGTTTTATAAATGTTCTGCTTACATAAACGGAAGGTGAGAGGAAGTGTGTTGTTTGTGTCTCACTGTCTGAAATGTGGCTTCCTGTTTCTGGCTGGTGTTAAACAAGTAAGCATGCTTACAAAGACGCACACAAAATAAGCAATGATTTTCGCAGAAATAATATGATCATATCATAATATGAATCACTGCAAATGTATAATTGAACGTGACAAGAATAAGGACTTTGTAAGTGAAAATATAAGTGGTGTTAGTGCTTCTGCTGGTTGTCAGGGTGTTGCTATGGGTTTGCTCATATTGAGCGAGGCCACCATAGCTAAGCGTTTTTCATCTTCTGAACGGACAGCATATTCCTCTGGGTCTCTTATCTTTTAATAAATCAAATTGCTACGAGCAATAGTAAATCAAAATAAATATAACAAAACATGTTTTATTTATTAATATTAAAGAATAAAAAAAAACATTCTGCATACAAAGAAAATCACCACCGCAGTATTAATGTAAAATGTCGTGATTGCGCAATTGTGTAATAACTCAACCGTATTGTATAGAATGCCGTTTAGCCCCGCCCCCACTCTGACCACTCCCTAGAAACCCCGCTGATTGACACGCCTTCCCTACCGAGCCCTGATTCACGCGTCCACTCGCGCGCTGGCGCTTCGGACTCGTGCAGCAGCAAACCGTCGGTACCAGCGCGAGATGTCTCCTACACCCGCGTCCCGCGCTTAAATCACCTCACAGACCGGCGTTAGACATCCGGAACCGTGGATCATACCCGACCGCCCGAGGCTTCGCGCAAACATCATCCGGGAGCTTTATCTGGTCCGACTGAAGCGAATCCAGACCTGTTTGCTTCACAAACGGACCCATTCGGCTTCTGTATACATGCTAATTCGGACATTATATTGTTGAGATTTCGGTGCACGAGACGATAATCATGGCGAGTGACTCTCCCGCGAGGGGTCTGGATGAGATCGACCTGTCTGCTTTGCGGGTGAGTGGACGGATGCGATGAAATGCAACGCTTTGACTTATATTGGGTGAAATATGTTCAGCATCAATGGTGGCAAATACACGAGAGCTCGTGGATGCACCTGACGTTAATTGCACCGAAACGAAGCGCGCAAACTGGGTTTATCGTCACAAACATCTAATTACTTTGATGGTGGATTTTGTGATGCTTATTGTGCGCTGGTCCTCGACCATTTGATGAAATAATAACGCTAAAATGGCAATGGTTACACCGTTCGTTTCGGTTTTCTGATGGTAGCAATGCGGCATGAATGTGTAGTTAAACAGCCCAGTTACAACAATAATGCCTGTTCGATAAGCATTAGCTCATAAATCTGTATCGGCACACAACGCTAGCTAGGCCACCGTAGGTTTTTGTGATGTTTTTCTAGTTAATGAGGTAGCTACTAGTGAATGCATTCTGTCAAATTGTGGTTTATTTCCGTTTATTGGGGAATTTTGCGTCATCCTGACGGTGGTTCGTCGGTTACAGTCTATGACGTTACACCAGATCTGGATATTTTACACTGACATACGGGGATGCCATTAAACGTGTCCACTGCTATAATCTTATGCCAGGAGTATAAATAACAGCATGTGCGTTGCATACAGCTTCATTTCTGGTTCGTACTGCCATTATAAGATGGTCTCAAGATGTTTACACCATTGCTGAAGATGTTCAATAATTATAACTCTTTGCAAGCATAAACATTAGTTAACTACACGAGTTGCCAATGAACAATGCTTCTACGGCATTTAATAATCTTGGTACATGCTAACGTCAACATTTACTAATGCGTAATTCAAATCAAACGTTGTATTGGTTAACATTAGTTAATGCACAATGAACACGAAAGAACAATTGTTTTTTATTAACATTTACAAGATTAATAAATGTGTTAATAGTTTGCTTATTGTTAGTTCATGTATTTACTAACGTTAACAAGTCAATTGCTTATAAGTGTAGTGCTTTGGTACTGATCTAAAACAGCTTGATATCGTCTTATAATGTCGGTGACTATAAGAAACGAAGCTGTCTGCAATGCACGTTTTTATTATTATAAGGTGTTTGCAAATGCATAACAGAATGTTGAAGTGGATATGCAACCCCATATATTTGTCTAAATGCATAGTAACAAAAATACATAATATCTGTATTACCAATAAATGTTGTGTTGCATTTGTAACCTCTGTGTTCTGTTTCTTTTATTACGGCACAGTTTTTGACATAGATGGGAGGACACAGTATGTTCTGGCAACTCTGTCTAATATTGGTGCAGTAGTGCCTGACAGTGTTGCTCCTACTGTGGATTTGTATCCGAACCTTTGAGAGAGATGACAGACCCGGTTGTAGGCATGTTAGTTATGCAACATGATCTTACCTGCTCTGCTTCGGTCACGTCTGGACATGACTTGTAAGAAAATCAGTTGATTGGAGGAAGCCGAGAGGTTTTTCTGTTACATGTGTAGTGTGATTCTCCCATGAGTTGAGGAACCGCTCACCTGGCTTTTGATGTAGTTCCTGTTTATCGATATTGAAAAAGTATTTCCGCATCAGACGTCTGAACTTGAAGCAACGTGGGCAACTGTCATGTCACACCATCACAGAGTCACGTCATGTATAACCAAATTTCCGTTCAGACTTTGTCAGTCACGTAGGATTGTGACCTCGCGGTGGTAACCACTCAGCGTGCCTGAACGACCATGTCTGTGTTTACATCACTGAGTGGGCGTTTGGCATTTGAGAAAGTCTTAAGAATCAGAAACGGTACACTGGCTCTCGCAAGCTTTCCCATGTCTCTCCGTGTGAGGTGTCTCGAATGCTTTTTTGCTCGCCCCTACCCATGGGCAAAGCTAATTTCCTCGTGTCTGCTCACGAGATCTGCGCTCTCCCTGGATCTTTTGTGCCTAAAAATTAGGTCACCCCGTACAGTGTGCGTGATCTTGCCTCATAGAGGAAGCATATTTGCAGTGACGGATATGAACAATGTGCCACATAATATACTGTGCATGTCTCAGCTGATGGGCTTTTGGATCTTACATCATGTTTTCGGCATGATCTGCATTGACGCTTGCGGGTTCTCCTGAATGAATTAAAACGTAAAATAAACAAATTCAAGAAATTACAAACTTGTGTTTTGTCATTAAACTACATTACAAATGTCTTGAATTGTGTTGTTGGGTTGGGTCTCTCCTGCCATAGGTGGTTGTTCCTACAGCGATGCATTTTGGAACCCTTCTGTGTTTTCATTTGCATATTACTAACAGAAATCTTTGTCTGCTTGATCTGCTTTGCCAGAATTGGAGAACATGCAAATATAACTCGTCTCATGTTTTTAACTAAATAATGAATAGGGAAAAGATTCCTAAAGTCATGTCAAGGGGGGTATGGTGAGTCCCAGCTGTTGATGCCAGTCAGGGTTTTCATCTTTCTGGTGTCTTATGATTCTGGTCAGTTGCTTCAAGGGTTCGGGGTCATGTTACTTCATGAAATTGTAGATGAAAAGCTGGTACCCTCCCTTACCTCTGAAGATTATCTTGATTTTCACTGCCGTTATCAGCGAAGAACAAACGTTCGTCGTAACCTCATCTTTAAGTAAACGTGAGGGCACAACAGGCAGTTTCGAGGCTTCCAATGATCACTGGACGTCTGCTTTGGTGTAATATTATACATCAAGGACTGGAAATGGTATCTTAAGACCTGTTTAACGTAACAAATAACTATAATATTGCACTACTGACTGAGGTGTCTTTGATTTCTCTGTCACTGAAGGTCCTCATGGACATGGTAGTATTTATTATATTAGAAAAAGTCTTTGCCACGTTTTCTCCTCGACTCATTTTATTGGAAAAGAAAGATAATACTAAATTTTTTTTGGGTGTGTTCAGTCTGTTGCTATCCACTCCTTGCCATTTGTTTGTGGTGCCTTAAAGGCATAGTTCACCCAAAAATGAAAATTCTGTCATCAGTACTCACCCTCTTGTCATTTTAAACCTGAAATTAAGAATATTGGTAACCGAACAACGGCAGTACCAACTGACTTTGGTGTTGGTTCTATGTCCGTATAATAGAATTGAATGAACAGTATCTTCATTTTCGGGTGAACCATCACTCTAAGGAAGAATTTCACCCCAAAATGAACATTCGGTCAAATTGAAATATAATACATGGGCTACTTTGAGACTATTTGATGCCGTTTGATCTATTTAGGAGCTTTTCTGCCCCGATCACTGAATGCTTTTATTAACAAGAAATGTAATTACTAGTTTTTTGCCTTACTGTATTGACCCGGTCAACGGGTTCAGCTTCCTCTCACATGTATATTGTTTATCAGACATTTTGTTGAGTGCTGTCACTCGGCACGGCATGTCTAAACGTGCTTGCTCTCCACTGTTCTTCTAAAATACCTTTTGAAGACAGGTTTGAGTGCTTATACAAACAGCCAGGACACATGACTCTTTGCTACCATATGGTTGCTTGTTTACATACAGTTTTTGTATTGGAGAGCTCAGATTCATTTTGCTCACAATGCACTAGTTATAAAGAAAGAACAATTTAAAAGTTGCATGGCACATATATGTGAATCGCACATTTAAAGCTAAAATAGTTAACGTTTAGTCTGCTTAAAGCGGATGTTACACTTGCAGTTTCTCATATTCATTTTGAGCGTCTATAGAGCAGTACTGCATAATTCGTATCTTCGAAGAGTCTTTAGTTTGATCACATTTATAAAATACGGATACAGTTAGTACGATTATTTCTGAAAAAACATGCAAGCCCTGGAGGTGTGTGGGGGGCGGAACTACAGAACAAGCACACAATACATCATTGCATTAGCCCTGCATAGCTTGTGATTCACTGTAAGTTCTTGTTGTTTAACTTGTGCATGTACGCGCCAATTGCAAACCAAACATGAGACATATGACCGACATCTTTTAGCAGTGGGGCCGCTTCATCTATCAGTTTCAAACGTCTGCAGATCCAACGTTTCATACACCGTTTATATAACATTCCTCACCAAAATCCAGTGATCAAACAAACACAGCTGAAGCAGCCCATTGATGGGGGTGCTCCTTCTCCTGCTCTTGCTGGTTGATGCGCCTGCCGGAAGAATTGCCCAATAAGGGACTAAGAAAAGTTGTTACGTAACAGAATTTACTATTCAAAAAAAACCTTTGGAGTGTATCGAGCACAGAAATGATACGTAATACGTCTTGCTTGTTTTTTGACAAGCTGATCATGTCAAGCATGGGAGGCCAGGACGTTTAACATCGTAAAGAAAGTCAGAATGCATGAAACACCGTTGACCCCACCCCCCCCCCCCATAAGGCACTCTGCAGGTGGGATTCTTTTCTTATTGTTTCTTTCAAGAGATCCAGAGGATTTCGAACACCCGAAACCGTTTCATATAAGTGTTTTTGGGTCCGTTGTGGGAACATTATAAACAGAGATCTTAATGTGGCTGCAGCCCTTTAAGAGGGACTATACAGATATACTAATCTAAATACTGTGATAACAACTGTTTATGTTCATGACACTGACTTCTTTTACAAGGATACTCAATAGTAGGGGAATTTAAGTAATTTTGCGATTATTTGTTCGTGTTTAGAAGATGTGAAAGAGACCTCCGTTTAGTCTCAAACATCATGCGAGAACTGAAGGTATTTCGTGAATTTTCTTTATGAAAGCTGCCTGCATTTATATATTTGTTTGGCTTTTATCAATAGCGACTCACAAATAAAAGTATTTAACGTCATGTCGAACATTTTGTACGCTTTGCAGTATTGTTGGAGAGCTTTATAGAATAGTATTGTGCTTAAACGCACTGTTGCAACACTGCATACAATTCAGGTAACATATTTGGTTAATGTTACAGTTTTGTACGTGGAAATTCTTGCATTCTGCAGGTGAAACATATTTGTTTTACTTGCAAGTGTGAGCACTTCCTTCCGCTTCATCAATATAGAATTGAATGCGACCGCGCATTATGGTTTTGTGGGGCCGGGGCACTGATAGATAAAGGAATGGCTGAAGTAGGGGAGCTGAAATTGAGTGACTGGATGCGTTGCTTGCACAATAAAATGTATCTGCGCATTACATTTGATGCGCTAAATGATGTGTTGAGCAGTCGCATCGGTGCAACCATTAAGAAAAACTAGTCGCACCGGCAGGAAAAAGTCACAAAATGCAACCATTTGGTCGCAGTCTAGAGCCCTTTAACTTAAACATACAATTCTGTCATAATTTTCTCACCCTCATGCCATCTCAGATATATATGCCTTACTTTCTTAAATTAAAAAGTCTCTGTAATTAACTGATGTCCATATATAAAATATATAAAAGCATATACATCCAACTGTAAAAGAAATAAGTGTGTGAGAAAACAATATTTTGAGCTTATTTAGCGGAATGAACACAAGCTCGTTCACACGAAAGCTGCTGCAAATTTAGTTGGTTCATGAAATATTGTATGACGACTAGTCACAAGACACGCAAGAACTAATGCCATGTAAAGTTTTTTTTGTAATATTTAAATTTAGCGCTACAATGGGTGTTTGAATGAATTACATTTTTTAAGAAGTAGAGGTTGAATATTCACAACATTCTTTTCCATATAGTGAATGTGAACGGGTGCAGATTTTGTATCTGATAGGCTTGAAAAGTGATTAAAAAAAACTAAATGTAATTTGTTTGACTAGACACTTTTTGTGTTCTGTTATGTAAGCGTTGGGATGACATGAGGTCGAGAAAACAGTAAAATAACTCATCAAATGACAGTAATTGAGGGGGTGTAGCAGTGTTGTCATATGAAGGTGCTCGGAGTGAAGCCTGAGGTGTTGTTTCCAAGAGAGACATAAACTTGCTTGTTTAGAAATACTCTTGATCAATGTTATTTTCCTGTTATAGTTAACAGGAACAGAGGTAATGGGGTATCAACAGCTGAAAACCTTTCCAGGTATCCCAGGGAAAACGTGCTTCATTTATTGCATTTCGCTCGGTAAGCGGAATGTTTTTTTGGTCACCATCTTTTATCAATGCCCTTGATGTGTTTAGTAGGGCTGTGCAATTAATCGAACATGAATTGTAATTGTCAATTTTGGCCTTCATCAATTACAAAAACAAAATAATTGAGGTAACCCATTATTGTGCCGCCTTCCATTTTGCAAGGATCCTCTCTTTTCTTGTAGTAGAAATCCACAGTGTCCCCTTTCCTTTACAGTGGTTCAGCAGTGCTATTTCTTTACATTTATTTTTCAGTTAATTTCAGAGTTTAAAAGCAAAGTTTTTTTATTTTCTGTTGTTTTAAAGGTTAATGAGAAATCTTGTTAAATAATCGGGATCTCAAAATTGGCCAAAATAATTGCAATTCAGATTTTTGTCGTCATCGGGCTGCCCTAGTGTTTAGTTGGCAAAAGTCTGTTTAAATTTCCCATCTCTGTATTCCCAAAATAGATATCGAGCACTGACATGACTCCGGTCCCCATCTTTTTTTTGCATCAATTATATATTCCTAAGTGTGTGAAGACTTTTCAGGTTCATGCAGGTTCGGGCTCACACACAAACAAAAGTTGCGTAAGATGCGTTTATTTTTAAAAAGCACAGAAGGAAGATGTCCCTGCAGGTATGTGACGGAGCAGGTGTGTAATTTTGTGAAACTCATTAGTCAAATTGGTATTCAGTGGGGTATCGGAGCGGAGAGATGGATGGTGTTTCCACTCAGAACAAGAAGCGACTCGGGGCGGTGATGTGCTGTGGAAGGTCTCTGTTTGAATACGGAGTGCTTTGGTCTGTTTGACCTAATTCTCCAACACCAGCTCGGTGTAAATCTCACTCGGTTTTAAACAGAGCTGATTCTGACCAGCTCCCACTGTGTCATTCTGCATTTAGCTTCTTTGTACCATCCTTGCGAGTGGTCTTAAAACATGCCGATTTCATCATGCCATATCCAAAAACGTTGGAGGTGGTTTTGTACATTTATAATATCATCAGACTTCCTAGACATTGCCAGTATCAAATTTAGTAAGTTAAACAAATGTTTCTAAATCGAATCCTACCTCATGTTCCACCATCACCACCTTCAACTCTTTGTAAGTCGCTTTTATAAAAGCACTATTTGTTATTTATTGCTTGTGCTTATTTTCATGAGCATCGTTCTTGATCTGGACAAATTTAACTCTGACAGCTTTGATAACTGGTGTTTTAATAAATATATGATTTGACAGTTATGACTGATTTGACTCCTCATATTGAAGTGTGCTTTCTCATATACTTTAAAATACAGTTAAGTAGGGCATGGTATGTACAGTCAGTATTTGTTTCCTTGCTAACATTATGAGTACAGCCGTTTTAAAAAAGACAGAACGTTTTGCATAATAGCACAATTGCATAAACAGACTATTTGTTCAACAATAACAAAACATTACAGAGAGATTTGCTTGATGAAAACAGGGACATGTTTCAGTGTTGTTGTCTTTGATTCCCAATAGTTTGGCTTACAGTTTGATTTAATTTGATATCTTTGGCTTTTATGTACAATTTTCAAACAAATATAAGAGCAATATCGCATGAACATATCATCGCTGTTGGGTGGAAACCTTGTATCTTTTTTTTTTCATATATCTGATGATGGTCACCCGTCATGTTTGTTTGTGGGTTTTGGACATCTTTAACCTATAAAAGTATTACAGACAGTTTGTCAACTTTGACAACACAAAGCTTTATTATTTATAAAATTGGTTTTCTTTGTGTCCTGAAAAGTTGTAAAGCTTTTTCCGTCCGACATCGATAAGTGACATCTATTGAGGAAATCGATAACTTTGTTGTGGTACCATAAAAGTGTTACTTTGCAATAGGACCTTTATCTGCACTTTTTGATTGAAGATGGCAGCTGTTAACCGTTATATAATTTGCAAGATTTCTGTTAGACTTTATAACTACGGTTAGGGCTTTCATGATTATGAAATGTGGCTGACGATTAATTGTCTGTTTTAGAGCTTTGACATTTAATTATCATACATTTTTAATTCAGCTTTGAAACGACCATTTTGTTCTGAATTAAAGACTGTTTTATTTCTTTGAAATACATCAGAAAAAATTGGGTCATCATATATCTAAGGTTTAGGCTTCTACCTGTCAATAATACAACCTCCAAATACTTTTGCATTAAGTCAATTGATCAGGAGTGAATTGAAGCCACCATTAAAATGCTATCAGTCATAGAATTTCTTCTACTCTGTTTTTTACTCTCTTGCAAGACTACGATAACATGTTAATGAAATTTTGGTTGACTGGTTTTCATACTGAGATTATCTTAAATAATATTAAATTGCACTGCAGGTTATTTTATAGTTTAAAGTGATTGTGTTGTGGTGGGTTTTTTTCCAATTTTTTTCCCAATTATCACCATGCTTTAGTTACAATATATACACTAATATATGCAATATTCAGGCACTACAGCTCCCCCTAGTCTCTATAGAGATGTGCAATAATTGCGATGATCTGAAACCATCATGATAAGGTCAAACAATCCCGATGAGACGATTATTTAATAATACTAATACCTAACTACTGTATAATTCTCTGTGTTTATGTTGACCTCAGCGGTATATAATCTCTTTGACGTTTAATGACATGAAAGCTTAATATCATCTCTTGTCTGTTTTCCCCTCTTTTAGGACCCGGCTGGAATATTTGAGCTGGTGGAACTTGTTGGAAATGGAACTTATGGTCAAGTGTATAAGGTGCGTAATGCTTTAATGGTCTCTGATTAATCCATCTATTGTTAACCATTGTATCCATTCAAATTATTCTTATAGCTTGAATGGCTCACACGCATGTGACCAAAAATGTCATGATTCAACAGTTTTTTCAAATGTATCCACTGGTTAGTGTTTTCGAGAGGCTCACATTTGTGTGATCAGGCAGGTACAACCAGTTTCGGTGTGAATTTCATTGTCCTTAACTGTTTGCTCAGGAGCGTTCTCCTGGTGAGATGTTTCCTCTCAGTTCGCTCTGAGATCGGCACCTACCTGTCAATGCCCCAGCAGAGCTCTTGCGTTATCTGTGTGGTATGTTCAGGCGTGTCAAGACGCATGTGTTTTTTCCTGCACCTCTTGCCGTTTCTGTGACGATCCTTCCCCCTTCCATTAAAAATGCAAGCGTGTGAGGCGTATTGTAGAGCTGTGCATTCATTGGAACTCCAATGCCTGTGTTGATTTGTGAGTCTTAGGTGTTCACAATGAAATCGGGTTTAGTGATTGTGTTTGTTTATACAGCTTGAAATGTTCATAATGAATCATGTCTCAATCTTTTTTTCCAGCCCTACCAAAAGGATACAAAACATAAAAACCCACACTATTTGCATACATTTGTAGACATTTGGTAAGGCATTAATGTATTCATTTGTTCAATTACTTTTAAAGGGTAACACTGACGAAAAATGAAAAGTCTTCCATTTATTTCTCTCCCTCAAGTACTTTAACATATGTATGACCTCCATTTTTCCCAAAAACGCAAATTAAGGTAGTTGTGCAAGCTTTCTGACTCCTCCTTCGATTGCAATGCAACCTATCTTCAAAGCGCTGGAAGTTCGTAAAGACATCGTAGAATTGTCCATGCAACTCCGGTGGCTCAGTATAAATTAATATATTGTGCGCAAACAAACAAAACTAACAACTATATTAAGAAACGTCCTGATTTGAGTGTTAGTTTCGAGAGCCAAACAACAGTGCAGCCGGTGTCAGCATCTCTCGAACGTATAGCCTGTGTGGTCAGAATGCACATGCATCGAGCGATGGAGACACCGGATGTTTGGCTTCCAAAAATACCTTAATTTGCGTTTTTGGGAAAAATGAAGGTCATATAGATGATAAACTACTTGAGGGTGAGACATTAATGGTGAGACATTGTCGGGGTGACCCTTTAAATAACATTTATAAGGAAACCAGTAATTCTAATTTGAGTTTCAGTTCCTGCTTTATTTCTAGTCATGTGTAACTTGTGGTTCAATAAGTGAGTCAAATGTTCATTCAGTAAGGGAATTTTCACGCATTGAGAGCGTGACCAATTCATTAAATGAACCAGCACTTTTGTCATTGTGTCTAAACCGGACTGCAAAGAAATAATTAAATTAAATATTATTTCTTTCGCTGTGGTGCTGCAGGTTCTGTTGTGGTTCATTGCAGCTTTTCTCGGTTTGAAGACTGACAGATTTCACTCCACTCGTTTTGGTCAGATTGATCATGTCATAATAGAAGTATATTGATTTGTTTCTTGGGTTGTTTTTTCATTAAAACATTATCAATTAGAGACTCTGATCTGAATCTTGAACAATGTAGGTCATGACGCCTAACCAGTCATCTAACCATGAACACCTGTCATGTTGCAAATCTTTCAACCACAGAAAAACTGAAAAAGAGCGATTGTTGCAGTGGGTTATAAAAGAACATGAAAGAGGATGTGCTTGTATTGTTAAACGCAGGTAAGGTGGTCGTACCTGTCGGTACAATCGCTTTAGAACCTGATGTTCCAAATATGTTAAGAGGCGTTATGTTTCCGTCACGCTTGCAGTATTAGACCGATCACTGCACACTGGTTAAATGGACAATCATCGCACCACTAGCTTTTCCGATCGATGAGCTTTGTAAAAATCTGCGCGTTTCGGAGAGGCGGGGCAAAGAGGAGATACAAACATGCACCATATGTGGAAAATACAGCATTTTTTAACCTTAAATCGTGTATACATATTCCATTACATCTAAAACAAACGATAATATTTGTTTTAGCCGTGTCATATGACTCCTTTTAAGGGTGACATTGAGTTAGTCAGTGTACTGAGAAGACCAGTAGGAGCTGATTCATAGGTGGTTTTTATTTCTGAAAGGATCCAGCGGTCAAATCTAGCTTGTACTGAAAAAAACTATTATGATCATCTTAAGCAATTTGTTTGGGTAATTTACGCAAGACAATGAGACTTGGATGAGATGATTAAGGATTTGTTAACGTCACTAAAACATAGTTTCAGTACTCCAACTAAGCAACAATTTACCAGTGGGGTAAGAAACAATTGATGAAATGTATGTGAGTAGATGTATGAAGTTTTCTGGAAGTAAAAGAACCAGTGTCATGTTTGAGAAGTGATTTTTTTTTTTTGAGTACTTTATGGGAAAATCAACATATTAATTGTTTATGGTTTGCTGAAATACAATAGGAGGAAGTACTGTATTAAATAACAAAGACCTAAAATTATCCACTTCACATTTTAAAAGGGAAATTTCTGTTTCTGAGGACTCGAGCATTAACAGCCTGTCATGTCTTTGCTCTGGATTTGTGTGGGCTAATCGACCCAAATATATATAAAAGAAAGAATATAAAACATGCTTGCTTATTTCTGTGTGGGAGTTTTTCAAAAGCAAATCTCACAAGCGCTTGCACCTGACATCTTTTTTAATTCTGAGATTATTTAGAACAGCAGATTTTCGTTCATTACAGTATAGGTGAATGCTGTGTGGTTTCTATACCAAATTAGGTATTTTGGAGACGTCATTCTGGTGGCTTTGGTGAAGCTGCATTCAGGTCACAAAAGCCACGATTGGCTAAATGCTTCGTGTGAAAGGAAATACCGAGGCAAGGATATTCTGAATCATGGTTTTTATACATGCAACAAAAGAAAGGTTAGACTGAAAGAGTGGCAGTCGACTCCCATGAGGGTTTTCATGACTTATGTGATATGAGATTTTCTATCGAGTTGAGACTTTTTAAATCTGAATTGCCTAATTATGAGAATATTCTGCGGTTTCGCTTTACTGTTCGTTCTCTTGGTAATGTAAAATCAAATAGAATGAATACATTTGTGTTCATTATCTATCTGTATATCGTTGCTTTCCTTCTGAAAAAATGACTTATAAAAAATCTTTTTTTTAAAGTAGACCTACTTCATTATTTTTTTTAATTGATTTGATATTTGCAAGACCCAGTGACAAACATAAAGGGTGACTAATAATATGGATTTATGACAAAAAAATCTAATTAAATATGGAGATCAGAAAGAAGGACAGCTGCAATATGTATTTTAATAGCATCTTCCATATTAAACCAAAAATAAGTGTCACTTCATTCCAATTCTGCTCATCAAAGTGAATATTCAAAGCATATTTTTGACCCTGGAGCTGTGTAACAGCCTGCTTCAATATCTGATGCCGTCTGTCTGGGTCAAGCTCACTGTTGGGAAAAGAAGAGATTGTTGATGGGCCTTATTCTTTTTGACAGGGGGGTCTTTGATCTTATGGGCCTCCTGGTTCGCCCCGATGCTGCAAGCTGTTTTTATTAGTCCGGGGGTCAGAGGTTAAGGCCTTGCTTGCTGGCATGCGTTTGATAAGTCTTGACTGCTATATTCAGCTAAACGCAGGTTGACCAGGAAAAGTAGGGTTCTGCGTTTCTCTCTTCCTCCTGGCAGACGTAGATCTTTCTCCGGTGGTATGCCATCTTGGGAGATTCAGAAAACCATTAAAAATGTGGCCCGTGTTGGGAGGAAATAGATTCTGGGTCAGGATGTGCTACATTGGGACCACTCATCTCCCACTCACATGATGCTTCTTTTGAGAGAAATCTGCTACGAAGGAACTTTTATCAAAGCTTGTGATTTTGATTCATTTTCACAGCTCTTAAAAAGGTTTTTAGTTGTCGACGTTTTCTTATGAATGGTTGGAGATTTCAATGAATCCCTAACCTCTAAGGCACAGTTCAACCAAAAAATCATCACCTTGACCTTTCGTCTAAAGAACACAAAAGAAGATATTCTGAAGAATGTTGATAAACAAACAACGTTGTCACCCATTGACTTTCATTGTATGGACACGAAACCACATTTCTCAAAATGCCTTTTTTTGTTTTTCACAGAACAAAGAGTCATATAAAGGACATAATCGTGAATAAATGATGATAGAATTTTTGGGCGAGCTATCCAATTAACTATTGAACTTAAATCACCCTGCACTATTTTGTCATAAATGATACCTACAATAATGTGGCTTATTTTGTGCCTTTTAAAGCAATCTTCAATAATCATTATCATAGACATTTTGCTTCACTTAGCAACCAACCAGAAGCCCATAGCAACCCCTATGCAGTTTAACAATGTCACTCATGCATCATCAATAAAACGCTGAGCTTACAGTTAAATTAAGTCTTCACAATGAGCCTCTAAATAAAACGCAGACTTCCTGCATTCCATAAGTGACTTGAGGGCATGTGATATATTGAAGACCGTTCTCTCAATGGAAGATGAGTAAGGAGCTTCTGGCCCTCAAAGGCTGAGCCGAGAGGGTCACGCTAGGTCACATGTCTCAGGAACAAGAGGAGCTGTCTGAACCAGAGTGTGAAAATCATGAATCTCCTCCGCCTTCCACGACTGTTGCTAAGCTACGGGGAGGAAGTGATGCGTTGAGCGTTTTTCGCATTGGCACCCCGTGTTTGCCCGTTAAACGTTACAAGCATACACCAGTCTCGCACAATCATAGATGCTCTGCTCCGACACATACTGTATATATTGTGCATATATACAGCCTTCCTTCCGACCAAAACCGTCTAGAACGTTGAGTTTGGCTAGCAACTGCTATGATGATGAAACAACACAGCAATGTTTTTCTGACATCAATCTGCAGCTACAGTAACAATACAGCAGTACCGCATGTGATAAGATAGCCATTTACAGTAATTTCAGACATACAGAAACAAATTCATAATATGGAGTTCAGCTGCCAGTCTAGATTAGAGACCGAAAGGGCTGCATATGGCGCTTTTCCACTGCACAGTACGGTGCAGTGCAGATCACTTTTGGGGGGTTTACAACTGGGTACAGCACCTAGTACCTTATACTCTTTTTAGTACCACCTCGGTTGAGTTTCCAAGCGTACTGTACCGATACCAATATGTGACGTGTTTACACACAGATCACTGATTGGGCAGAGAGAATCATTACCCTCGTCATCGGATTTGCAACACATGAATACGCATTTTAATAGGTAATATTGGCATTTTGTTAGATGCTTTGACAGTAATATAGAGATTGAAACCCTTAACGCAATGCAAAATGCTACATTAGCTTACCCTCGTACGCTGTCGAGCAAACCAAATGATCGTTGTCTGCTCTTTGCTGTAAGCAAAGACTGAACCTAAGTAAAGTGAGCAGTACGGAGCAGAGTCGTACCAAAACTGACAGTACTATGCAGTGAAAAAAGCGCCAATATTGTGCTTATGAGCATGTCAACCAGTTCATACATAAGCTACAAATAAATGTGTACGAATTATAAGGTTTTTAAAAGAATAGCATATGTGATCATGGCTTTCATGGTAATTGTTTGAATGGAGTAATGGCATTCAGTTTTAGGCTTAAATAGCACAGAACTGTACCAGTTGGGCTATTTTTGTTGTAAGGCCGTGCAGTTTGTTCTGTACCGTGTAGGGTATGCAGATTTTCTTATACCCGTGGGATACCCGACATTTGGGGAAATGTGCCATGAACAGCATCTTCAGATTTTTTGCAGTAGGAATGTTGTCAATGTCTCTGAAAGGTTTTTGCACACTTTAAAGGGACAGTTCATCAGTATTTACTGTCCCTCGAATTGTTCCAAAACTATTTACATTTCTTTGTTCTGATGAACACAGAAAAAGATATTTGGAAGAATGCTTAACCAAATGGTTCTTGGCCACCTTGGCTACCTACCATAGTAGAAAACAATGGTGGTCAAAAGTGCCCCAGAACTGTTTACTTTGCTACATTCTTCAAAATATCATCTTTTGTGGACAACAGAACAAAGAATTTTATAAAGTATTTTTCCTACTATGGTAGTCAATGGTGGCCAAGAACTTTTTGGTCACAAGCATTCTTACAAATATCTTTCTCTGTGCTCATCAGAACAAGGAAATTAAAACCGATTTGGAACAACTTGACGGTGTGTAAATGATGACAGAATTACATATTTGGGTGAACTGTTCCTTTAAATAATTTAATTAGTGTGTGTGTGTGTGGTTTTGGTTGATAATGCACAGTATATGACATTTATGTATTCTATTCTGAGCATAGCTTTAGTTATCTATACTACAGCACATTCTGTATGTTTCTTATACTTTTGTTGAGCTTTTTTTGGGACGCGTGAGGACAGTCTCTTATCTTATACGTCACCGGTCGAGAACTTTTCTGTTAATCTCTGTCAAGAAACCAGATGGATTTTCAGTTAGCGCTCAGCTTGGTGAATCTTCTCATTACTAGAGACACGAAGCTTCAGGCCGTGAATCCATCACACTTGCACACAGTTTCCATTTCCACATCTGATTCGTAAACACGTCAGCATAATTCATTACTGTTAGTAAAGTGTAATATCGCCATGATTGGATTGCGTATTTTAATCGTACTACATTGTTTTTGTCAATGTTTTTTGTCCCATCGGTGTGTCTTTCCAGTCCATTAGCTCTGTGCCTTTTGGTCTTTGCATCAGCGCCTTTATTTGTTTTAAATATGATCGGGCAATAAGGGGGTTGTGCGGTTGTGGCGTTGAAGTTAAAGGGATAGTTCACCCAAATATAACAATTGTCATTCCAAACCCGCATTACTTTTGTTCTTCTGCAGCACAAAACAGAAGACATTTAGAGGAATGTCTGTAACCAAACAATGGCGATACCGCTGTTGTTTGCTTACCAACATTCTTTAAAATATCTTATTTTGTGTATTGCAGAAGAAAGAAATTCATACATGTTTGGAATGATATGAGGGTAAGTAAATGAGGTCAGCTTTTTCATTTTTGGGTGAACTATCCCTAAAACACCCAGTATGAAAACTGCACATGACAGAGGTGTAAAAAGTACCAGAAAACCATACTTGAGTAAAAATACAGATACCTTGCAGTGAAAATTACTCCATTACACCTCACAAATTTGTGTTAAAGTCTTAGAGTATCTGATTTTAACAGTACTTGAGTATTTTACTTATACTGAATGTAGGCTCAAAGCAGCACTAGTCTTCAACACTTAAGAGACGTGTCAGTGAAAAACAAGAAACGGTTGATTCGTCAGGAGAGCAATCGCATCAAACCGAACACTTCAAAATTGCAACAAATCAAGGTCGACACCGCAGCCTACGTCTATTACAAACACCCAAGTCTCCGTTAAGCTAAATGCTCATAAGGAATTCAATATCCTTCAAAAAGGTCTCTTCTGTAAAAAGGATAAACAAAATAACGTTAAGTAAAAAACATGCTGGTTTTGGCCTTATCGCTGGCTGCAGTCATGTCCTCTTCCCATTTAAAACACCAGCGATGTCAACTACCTGATAATGCACCCACAGCCATTTTGACAAGTTTCAGTTAGTTAGGGCAAAAATGCACAAGATATAGTACCTTCAATGCCCTGTAAATGGCAATATTGCTTCATCTGTAGCAGAAATAAACTGCTGCAGAAAAAGTTAGGTGCCATGCAAAATCTAATGTGTAATTGCATTATTCATTACAAATGTAGTTGAGTAAAGAGTACATACTTATGCAAAAATGTCAAGTCAGCTTTATTAATATAGCGCTTTTTACAATTTTCATTGTTACAAAGCAGCTGTACAAGAAAACATTGACTATAAGCAAAACATATAACGTTATGCAAGTCAAAAAAACAGGTCAAATATCAGACAGACTATAAATTCCTATATGCAGTTTTAATAAAATAAAGCTATAAAATTCTTGCAGCCCCCCCGGCCAGGAAACCGGGGCAAAACAGTATACGAACGGTGGCGAGGAACCCAAAACTCCATCGGAGGAGGAAAAAAAACCTCAGAGGGAAACCAGGCCTAACCAGGGGATTCCAGTTCCCCTCTGGCAAAAGATGCAGCCTCTGCACAAGCACGACAATGCTTGCACTACAAGGCAAAATAATTACATTTAAGATTATCATTAATAATTTTGTAGAATTGAGTAAAAGTTACTATATTCTTTAGTACTCCGTACAACTAGAAAATAGCCAAAAAGGTACTTAAGTTACAGTAACGAATTACATTTACTGCAATACTTTACACCACTGCACATGCATTACTCACTAAACCACCACACCTTTAGTCTCCGTGATTTTTTTTTAAATAGCTTTGTGGTTTGTCAGGGTTTTCCGACGATGGAAAAGTTGTTAATGATGACTGTTGGGACTTGTATGAATCTCTATCATCATGTTTTTCTCATCCTTTTTTCTCTCTTTCTCTCCTTCTCTTGCTGTAACATCTCCCCTCCTCCAAATGGGAGTTGTGGGAGTGTGCCGAGTGAGGAGATGAACTGTGCATAATTAATTGTGAATAACACACAGGGGTGATTCTGTCTTTCCGATGAATGCACTTCCTGCCGCTTGGATATGCTTTGATGTCTCCTGTTATTGTCCAGAAATGCCGCTGCTGTGTGTGCACGCAGATGATCTGTGTCCTTGATATCTGCTTCCCTCATTTGTTTCTTTACAGTTTTGGATCAGTTTTTTAAGGATTGGAGCTCAGGGGTAGTGAGGAGCTTAATGGGTAAATAGATGCTATTATGCATGCTGTCTATTAGCCTATACATCTCAATGTACTTCAATTTTAAGTATGGGAGTTCTTGCATCTTTGCATCTTGACATTTAATTCCGAGCTTTTCATTTAGTCTCCTGAGCTGTAAATATGAGATTATAAAATTTAGAGTGAAGTTAATGATGTCATCCTGACTATGCTGACTGGCTGATGTCATCTCAAGAAGGCACAAAGTCCAGAGCACTTCTAGCTCTCCTGAGGTTTGATGTGAAATGCAGCAGGAAAACTTGTAGCTGTCGTTGTATAAAATATTTAATATTGATAGCAGCAAAAGTGAGCTTTTTAGTGTAGAATTGTGGACTGAGACTGTGTATTCATGACAAATGTTCTTTAAAGCAATAGTTCACGCCAAAATGACAATTCTGTCATCATTTACTCACCCTCTTATGATTTCAAACCTGTATGACTTACTTACTTCTCCAGAACACAAAAGACGATATTTTGAATAATGTAGGTAACCAAACAACTGTGACCCATTGACTTGCATTGGTTTTGTGTCCATACACTTAACCAATTGAGTACTGCAGTTACCAACATAGTTCAAAATATCTTGCCAAACCATTAAGGAAAAGACCTGGGACAAATTTTCATTGCCACATTCCTGTCATAGTTCTTCAGTTCCTCTGTAACAGTGGAACAGTCCTATTGTACTTGCGTAAAGTTTTTTGAGTTCGTTCCAATGCGAAAACAGAGTTGTCATCTGGTGAGGCTTACGTCCATCCATTCTTTACGCATAGATGTCACCACCACATGTTCAATAATGATATTTGCATGATACAATTGAGCGATGTTTTTTCTCTTTGCAGGGACGCCACGTTAAGACGGGCCAGCTCGCTGCTATCAAGGTCATGGATGTCACGGGGGTAAGAGAGCAATCAGCTCATCTCAATTTCCTGTTTCACTCCCACACACTTTGGTGTCACTTTCCCTTCCGTCTGTGCGATATCAGTCAAACACACGCGTGGGTCGTTTGGCAGGAAATTGTGCAGTTTGTGTCCATTTAGCGCTTTGTTTGGTTATGACTGAATTTGTCGGAAATCATAAACTTACACTTTGGTCCCGCAAACACAAAATGTGTTTAGTGACCACAATTAGGGGACACAATTCATCAATATTTAAAATATTTAGCTGTCAAGTGTAGTGTTTGGTATGGCAGATTCACAGAAACAAACTACTCGTAGAGAAAATTAAATCGTTTCAGGAAAAGCTAATTTTGAGTATAATTCACTTTTATTTCTTTTACCCATTGAATTATGCAAACTAGCTGATATTTTTTACATAAAATTTTTTACATCTTTAGATGAGGTGTTTAAGTGAATCTGTAAATGTTGTCATTAGTATGTCATAGGGCCACACGTTGCACACACAACACTGTTTCCTGAACAGCACCCGCATATACACACTTGGACCAGGATACGCAATATTTTCCGTCCCCGTCCTGAGTGTTTTCTTTTGTGTTTGACAGGATGAAGAGGAGGAGATCAAAGCTGAGATTAACATGCTGAAAAAATACTCTCATCATCGCAATATCGCCACCTACTACGGTGCCTTCGTCAAGAAGAATCCGCCCGGCATGGATGACCAGCTATGGGTCAGTCTTCACCCTCTCTAAAGGGAGGAGCACATGTGTTTTTAGATGATGTGTGACTTTTTACAAAGACAGCTTTGCAATATGCTGTTTTTCTGTCACTCATGCTTTTCCACTGTGAACTGAAACGATTATCAAATGCCACTCTGCAAAAAGTATGCAAAGAAAATGTGCACGATATTGTCGTTTCATTTCCTGTTTCTGCCCAGCAAGTTGGTGAGAGACGCCTGCGTCTTCAACACTTGAACCTGTGGTCAGTTTAACAACCTTTAGACTCCATTGAGCATCTATATGAAAATAATTTCTCAAAAGAGAAGAAACAATGTTACCAACAGGCCAGATATATTTAGGCCCCTGTGAGGGCATCAATCCAATCGCAAATCATGTTCTGCTCATAAATGCATGGTGAGGTTGATTTAGCTCGTGGGGGTCCTGATGAGAATTGAGTCATTTTATACGAGTGTCCTGAGAGTGAATGAAAGGCTACAGAAAACACTATTGAGGTGGTTATAAAGGACAATTATACGTTTCAGTGCCCTTAAAGGACATTTTAGAACATTTAAAGGGATAGTTCACCCAAAAATGAAAATGTACTCAACCTCATGTAATTTCATACCTGTATAAATATACAATATCCAAAGATATTTGGAAGAAAGTTATGAATATTCACCTCAGAGACATTATTGACCACCATAGTCGGAAAAATGTAATGTAAGTCAAAGGTGCCCCAGAACGGTTTGCTTTCCTTAGTACTTCAAACTATCTCATTTTGTGTTCAACAGAACCTATGGTGATGGACGATGTCCCAGAACTGAAATTTGCTAACATTCTTCCAAATATCTTTCTAACAGAACAAAGAAATTGTTACAGGTTTGAAACAACCTGAGGGCGAGTAAATGATGACAATATATTTTTGGGGACATTTAAAAGCGAGGAGAACATTTAAAGCAGTGCATTTAATAGTTAAAAAAACAATTGTACTATCAAAAATGTGTTTTCCGCTTGTAATGATGATTTCCAATACTGGTCCCAGTTAAAAATCCAACAGAAAGGTTTGTATTTTTTGTTAATCGATGTTTTTTTCTGTTGTTAGTAAGATAGAGTTTTCTCTAATGCTGTTTAATGTGAAATAATGAACTTCTGCACTTTGTCTTCTTTAGTCAAAGTGGTCAAATGGAGCATTTATGGGTTTCAGTGCCTTTATGCAACAGCTATGCGACCACAAATAGATCCACCAAAGCATGGAAACTGTTTTCCGTCTTAATAGTCGCTTTCTCATGTGAAACCCGGTAAATTGAGGTATTACTGCAGAATAAACTTTTCTGGTAAAATTCTGGTAAAAAGCAACAGCTTTTGTGCTTCCTATTTCTGCACAATTTCTATTTCTACACGATTCCTTCTACCATCCCAAGCCAATCCAATAAAAAAATCACAGCGTCCAACACACAGAACTATAGAAACAAAGGGAACTTTGCTGTTGATGATTTGCAGACATTTTGACAGCAGGTTCTCTTTTTATAGCTCCAGTTAGTTATGTTAAAATAAACTGTGTTTCATAAGTCACGTGAATGAATGTTTCCTATTTGTGTCTATAGCTGGTGATGGAGTTTTGTGGCGCTGGTTCAGTGACCGATTTGATCAAGAACACAAAAGGGAACTCTCTGAAGGAAGAGTGGACCGCATACATCTGCAGAGAAATCCTCAGGGTGAGTATATGTGTACAGGCCCATGTGATGAAAAGACTTTGGCATAACCGTACTTGATGTCTCTAGCTGAGAATAACCTTTGAATGATCCGTTTCTCGTAGGGTCTGACCCATTTGCATCAGCATAAGGTCATCCACCGTGACATCAAAGGTCAGAACGTTTTGCTCACAGAAAACGCGGAGGTCAAATTAGGTAAGTTCACACCCAGCGACTGATATCACAGTTAAAAGGCAGTGTGAAGGTTGTCATAACAGGCTCACTTTGAATGAGTTTAGACTCGCATAGGGTTCCGGTATTCCCACCAGGCTTCTTAACTAGTTTATCCAGATAGATTTCCTTCATCAGCCATATGTTGGCCACCAGCTAAGTAGGGCTGGGTGAAATATTCAGATTTTCTTTCATTTTATCCCTTCAGCAAATGTATCTTGATGATATATAATATTTGATTTGCTGGCCTTGTTAACAAGAGAGGAATAATAAACTAAAAGTAGATACCCGATACCTTTATTTTCCGTCTAGTTTGACAGTGTCTCAGCTTTTCTCAAAATACTGTTTTTGTATTGTATAGTAGTGACAAAATGCCACGTTGTGATATCCAAACAGCCCTAAACTTTACCCGGCTGTGGAAATAATCGAACGTTCTGTCCTCGAAAGATTTGTCACATTTATTTGTCACAGTTATACGAAGGATACAACTGCAAGTAATAGACACTAGAAAGCGGTAGTAAAAAAATACAAAATAAAAATACTTGAATGGAAACAGAATATTTGGGTATCGCAAGGGTTGTATTTTTGAAACAAGCTTTATGGAACTTCAACACTGATGCCTGAGTTTTTAAGTGGCTCCTTTCAGAGAACCTGCGGCCCTGCTCTGAGTTATTAGGGCTTGTCGTTGACTTGTTGGAGTTCGGGAGACGGTTCAGGCTGGTTGCTATGACAACACTGCCTGCGGTGATGAGGGGAGAGTGTCACGGAGGCAGATGGCAGAATGCACTTCATCAAAGACCTCTCTGCTCATTACAGCACGCAGACGCATTAAAGCCAAGTTGTCCTGTTGTTTGTGTGTGTGTTTGCAACAGTTGATTTCGGTGTGAGTGCACAGTTGGACCGCACTGTCGGCAGAAGGAACACGTTTATTGGCACGCCATATTGGATGGCTCCAGAGGTTATAGCCTGTGATGAGAACCCCGATGCCACTTATGACTTTAAGGTATTTGAAGCGTCGCTCAATTACACAGTTACTGTACTGTGACATCTTTTCTGTCAGCTTCTCATTTGGCTTAAAGGAATATTCTGTGAAACACATTTGTGGCGTAATGTGGTGTGCCACAAAAAGTTATTTGATTTTAATTTGTCCCTTGTAAAATTAGGTTTACAGTAAGTTACTTATAGTTCCAGTCAATAAATGTTAAAATACACAGAGATTAAAAGATATAGGCACAGGATGTAAACGATATACATGTCAAAGCTCATTATCTCACCATCTTTTCATTTCACCCTCTTTCTTCCTATTAAGGGATGAATTGATATCCGTTAATGGTAATGAACATTATCCCACAAATGCTGTCAATTGACCTTAATGTGTTTTTTTTCAACTGGAATATTCCTTTATGCCACACATCATAATAAGGTCTGTTTTTTTGCTTTTGGTGTGAAAAACTGCTGTTCATTTTGTTACAGAGTGACTTGTGGTCTTTGGGGATTACAGCCATTGAAATGGCAGAAGGAGCCCCTCGTAAGTACACCACAATGTCATTCAATGCCATTAATATGCTGAATACTTGTAGCTAACGCCCATGTCTCCCCTCAGCGCTGTGCGACATGCATCCCATGCGTGCCCTCTTCCTCATACCCAGAAACCCAGCGCCCCGACTCAAGTCCAAGAAGTGGCAAGTCAATCATCTTTCATCATATTATATTCACTGATATCTCTTATAAGTACAAAGTGATGATAGCAAAACAGTCACTGAATTTCCAGTGCAGATTAGTTTGTCATCAGGCAGAGTTTGATGCATTTAGACTGGCGTTAAGACTGGGACTAAATTGATTTCCAATAAATAAGTGTGTACAATTTGAATTTGACTGTAAAGGACTTCCTGTGGTAAGACTGTTCATGTGTGGTTATTTTGTGAGTGACTGTAGAATATGTTTAGGATGTTGAAATGCTATGACACAGGCAGATGATTAACCCTGCTTATTGTGGCGTTTCAGAACACAGGCAGCATGACTTACAAAGCTGTGAAATAGCACCGGCATGTGATATTTTACAGCCTGATTTAGATTTATGGTTTGTCTACTGTGGCTCTAGAAGGAAAACTAACTGTTTCAAAGTTGGGTGAATGGACAAAGCATCTACGACTAAGAGGTCGTTTACACGAGAATGTTTTCAACTGAAAACTTTGTATGCGTTTTGGCTCTTCATTTACACCACAACTGGGTTTTTTCAGACTGAAAACGCAAACTTAACGCAAAAAAACGTGTCTCAAAGTGCAAGTTTTTGAAAACGACAGCTTTATCTTTTCCGTGTAACCTCTGAAGGTGGCTTTTTCCAAAAACGATGACGTTATACGCATGCGTATTACGTGTTCAGTCTGTAGGCATGAGCGATTATTCCCCAAACAATAATGGCGGTCTCCATGCTGCATGGTTGTGCCGCGTGACATACTTTTTATCGTTTCTCCAGTGAAAGTAGATTTACTGCACCACAACAACCAGCGGAGACATAGTATTTATATGCACACTACTATAAACACACATACATGCAGACAAAGTGTATTCAAAGCGCTTTTAGATTGAACGATGTATGCAGATGTGCGCAAGCACTTAGTTTCTTTGTAGCGCAACAGCGCCATCCACTGGCCTGGCATGCATAATTCATTGTTTATAGTCGTTTTCCCGGATCCACGTAGATGTAGATCGTTTTGATAACGCTGTCATGTGTACGTGAAACTTTTCAAAAACGCAAAGGAAAAGCTTTTCTGTTTTAAGGCTATTGAGTTTACACCTGGTGTAAGCATCAACTTTGATTTGTAGTTTAGATTTCTCACCCGCTGACAGCCTAATCACCTGTCAATCATCTATTGCTCTAAAACAAGGGGTTTTAAAAGTAAACATTTGTTAAAGGCCATACACAGAAAATACCAGTGTATGTCACATGTGCGTTAGAGAACTACATCAGCTAATTGAAACGTCACAGTGAAATAAGTATGAATGATCTCTTCAAAACTGTGTTTGTGACAAGATTAGTCGAGCTTTTTGTTGTATGACTCTGTAAACTGGTTGGCGGTGCAAATAGAGTAACCTGAACCTGATCATTCCTCAGGTCCAAAAAGTTTCAGTCATTTATTGAGAGCTGTTTGTTGAAGAATCACAACCAGAGACCCAGTACAGAGCAACTCATCAAACATCCCTTCATCAAAGACCTCCCCAATGAGAGACAGGTCCGAATTCAGCTCAAAGACCACATCGACCGAACCAAGAAGAAGAGGGGAGAGAAAGGTGTGTTTTCTCTGTTTTAGGATCATTCGTATGAGATCTAATCTCAAATCAGTGTTCTTAAGCGTAATTGTGTGTGGTTCAGCAGATTGAGAATAACACTTAAACGCACTGATCTACGTCGAGATTTGTTTAGCACACAGTGACAAATAGTTTGGGTAGATTTCTATTTTATTTGCTTTATCTGAACAATATAAAATGTAAAGAGCACAGCATTCTGGAAGACTTGATTCTGATTGATCAGTCACACAAATCTGCCTCTCCCCTTATAAATTCATCAAGATGTGACCAACTCTGCTTATATTATGTCTGTTAAAAATTATAACGCAAATCCGTTTTCATGCAAGTTTGTATTTTGGTATGTGGTTAAAAAAAAAATTCTAGATGAGACAGAGTACGAGTACAGTGGAAGCGAAGAGGAGGAGGAAGAGCGGGATGTAGGAGAGCCAAGGTACATGGATGATCTCTCTCCAATATACACATGCACCTACACAGACATGTAGTTGTGAAGACAAATATAACCGATTAAACCCGTCTTGCTCGCAGCTCCATCATAAACATCCCTGGTGAATCGACCCTGAGGCGGGACTTCCTGCGACTGCAGCTGGCCAATAAGGAGCGCTCGGATGCGCTGAGGAGACAACAGCTAGAACAGCAACAGAATGAGGAGCACAAGCGCCAACTACTGGCGGAAAGGCAGAAACGCATCGAGGAGCAAAAGGAGCAAAGGAGGAGACTGGAGGAGGTGAGAGAGAAAGTGTGCAACTATTTGATCCATTTTGTGATCTTAAACTTACCAGTGGAGAACCACTATCGTACACTTTAACATAGTGTGCTTTCGTGTGCAAAAGAATGGTTTGATATGTAATTTCAGTTATACGCTTCCTGTACTCTTTGTGTGTAATGGCCCAAGTAATGAGTGCAGTCTTTAAATGTCCCTGCGAGCAACTGGGCTATGATCATTCCACAGGAAGGTTACCCAGTGTCTTCCGACCGACTGATGGGAATTCTTCAAACACAAGAGTTGGCAGAAATAGTTCTGTGTTTTGTGATGTTGGGTTTTCTCAGTAGAGGACCCGCTGGGATGAATCGGGCTGCCGGTTGGGCGTCAACCTCTCATTCACTACATCAACCCCCTGATGTTCCTCTCCCAGGCTGTGTCTTCTGTATTGTCTGAAGGGCCATTTAGCATGGGTGCATGCTAAAAAAAAAACAATACCAGTTACAGAGGCACCGTATGGGGAAGTAGAACTGCACGCTAGAGAGATTGACAGAACTTTAACTTGTGTTCTCACAGCAACAACGACGGGAGAGAGAGCTCCGAAAACAGCAGGAGAGAGAGCAGAGGAGGCGCTATGAAGAGATGGAGCAACTGAGGAGAGATGAGGAGAGAAGGCACGCTGAGAGAGAGCAGGTATATGTCGACACACATCGGATCTACATGCAGATAATATCATCCGTATCGTTGGTATTTAAATAAAACTGGTAGTGAAGATGGGTGGTATATGTCAGGTGGGCCTCATAAAACCATGGTTTAAGCTTTCTGTTAATCATATGTGTAATGTGATGTGCACTTCAGACAGTCTTTGACTATATGTCCACTCAGATATGCATATCAGACTCTTACATGCCTCGATTTCTTATTTAAGAAGGTTTGTGACTCATTTCATCCAGGCAGGGAAACGTTCGGCAGGAGAGTATGCATATTTAAAGCACACGCCCACTCTCACAGATGCGCCTGTGCAGTGGTGTTATGTAGTTTTTTTTGTAGCGAGTATACTCAGATTTTCCCCCTAGCCTATCTCGCCCGTCCCAGATCGACACCCCATGAGCTAGCTTCTATTTATAATCATGGGCATTTTGAAAGATTTATTGGGAGCAAGATTTCAATAGCCAATGACAGCTGGAAGGACTTGCTGGATGTGTTAATCACCGTCTAACTAAGCCATATAAGAGTTACATATAGCCTTAGATGGTATATGTATACAATCCCTAAAGCACAGGTTTTATCAGATGGCAATTTTGCGATCCATGTGAAAACCCAGCTGTAAAGCCATTTATTTGTGATATACTATTTCTACATGAACCCACACTTCTAAAAGTGGGTTTCTTGTATTACATACATTTTGGTGTTTTCCGTTAAAATTGAATTATTAATCACACATTTTTCTATTAAAATGTTTTTATCAAAGGCTGTTCTATTGATTCTCATCTGTATCTGTTGCATTTTGGGCAGGGTTCTGTTTTCGGCAGGGCAACCAACATGTAAAGAATATCCTGTGAAAGTATAATCTTTAGATATTATTTTAGTTTGATTCTGATTAACTAAGGCCATGTCAAAGACAGTAACTCATATTGAAATAAATGGTTATAATCAAACTTATCACTTATAACTAGATTTTTAGCCTAGTTTTCACACACTGGGTCACACTTATGGAGTGCAAGTTGCGCCTATTATTAACTTTGTTAATATAATATAACTATAATATATAACTATAATAATAAACAAAGAACATTTGTGCAGTTTTATCAAGCACCCGTTGTATTTATGGCAGTGTCTCTAGCCTGACTTTCACAAGGCTGAATCTCTTTATCTAAAACAATGAGATACATTGTAGTATATGTTATCTCTCCCTTATTAATTGATTCACCACACAAACTAACGTTTGTGAAGTTGGCTAGTTAGAGACTATTTATTATGCCAACAATTCCCTTACAGTTATGTACATAGTAAATAGAGTAAATATTACGAGATCATGTAAGTTACATTTCATGCCGTGTGTAAAGTTCCCGTGTTTGAATGTAGGCAGTCTGTCAAGTTTTAAAGCTGAAGGTGACTGAATAAAGTTATTGGCTTGGGAAAAAAAGAGAGTCGACTCTGAATCACGCAAACGAGGCGTGCCCTAGTCCGATTCGCTAACTGACGTGGATTTTTCGTCACTTCATATAGTTCACGCCTACGTTTTGCTAGGACTGCCCGCGAAAACTTCTCTCTTCTCCCCCACACTGTAGCTCGTGAGTCTCGTTCGCCGTAGACCAATCATAGTAGACTAGACCATCTGACCAATCAGATCAGAGTAGGCTGGCGGAAAGGAGGGGATTAGACGCATGATTCGCCGAATGAATCATTTGAGAGATAGTCAAGAAGTAAGGTAAGAAAATAACTGCCTATTATAACGAATTAATCATGTAATTATTGAAATAATGTTTTTACACCTTGTATGTACGTAAACTTGTTGTTGGACACTACATAAACCAAAATAAGACCTTAAAAATCAAGGAATATTTACTCTTTAATGATAACAAATATGCTAATTTTATTAAAGAATACGCAGTGGTTTCAAAAGTGGGGCTAAGTTGTCAGCAGGAAGTATGATACACTGGTGAACAGTGTGCGCGATTGGGACGCGTAGACTCGTCGGGCTTATTGTTGGTAACGTCTGAAATAGTGTAGTTCAAATGCACAAGTTCACAAGGCTGGCCAGGAGTTCTCATCTCTTATCATCTAAAACAATTATATACATTGTAGTATATGTTGTAGTACATTTTTAGTTTTTTGTTTGATTGGGAAATATAACTTTGGTAGGTCGGTCTTGCTGTGTTAAAAACTGAAATAATAACTCTGAAAGAACCATGGGCTTTTCCTGAACGGCTCACTTTCGATTTCTCCATATATCAGACAAAACAAGTAACGTTAAATATCAAAACAATATTAGCAGTGGAGTATTATCCTCCCAAGATGGCGACGCCACTGCAACATAGCGCGTGACGTCAGCTTCACATTCTCTATTGAACGTTTCGACTGCAACAAGATAAACAAACGTAATGTGGCCCAAACTTAACTTCCGGTAGATCTCCACGAAGAATCAATAACTGTGGAGTAGTTTTAATTTAATTTAATACAACTAATATACTATAAAGTATGAATCTAATTCAATATTAATATTAATTTAATTGAAAATAAATTATTATTCACAAACACAGAGGGCAAGTTAACTTCGGTCCAGGCGTGTGCGTCTGATGAAACGGTCTAAACGGTATGTCTTTTATTGGGTCTTTTTCCTTGATTTTTCCTATATTCATATTACATGTAGACTCATATCTTGCAAATGTACTGTAAATTGGATATGCACATGGGGTATAAACTGGAAAGTAATTTGCAGTAAGTTATAATCAGTTGTAAAGGGTTTCCTACCTTTCGATTTGCTTGCAAGTCTCCCTTTAAACTGTTTAAAGGCCTTGTCCTCTTTCTTTCCTCTTACTATGTTTCTCTCTCTCTTTCTCTCTCTCTCTTTCTCTCTCTCTCTCTCTCTCACACACACTCTATATCTTGTTTTCCTCTTGATGCGCTGTGCTGTGGGGTTAGGAGTATATCCGTCGGCAGTTAGAGGAAGAACAGAGGCAGCTAGAGATCCTACAACAGCAGCTCCTTCAAGAACAGGCTCTCCTCCTGGTAAACTAACATGTCCCCTTTCACCCATCTGACGCCCTGTTCAGACCGCCAGCGATGTCATTCATTTCAATGGAAAGCCGGTGACTTCCGACGACACAAGCGACAGTGACTGTTGGCGACAGGAGGTGTGCTTGTCTTGCGGCACAACAAAATTGAGATTCGCGTCACTTTATGCAAATGATGAGCAACTTTTGGGAGCAACTACCAATAGCAGTAAAGCGGCAGAGGTCACGTCATCCATCTCTTATTAGTTACTGCAGGGTTTGTTTATCAATGTTACTAGAGCAACAAGGGGACACCTTTTAAAGACCCCGTAGCAAGAGACTAGCGCAAAACAGCGACACAGTCGCTGGCGGTCTGAACGCCTCTTGACTTTCAAAGTTTCCCATCCATACACTCTTTTCATCCTCAGCATCTCTTCGTGCCATCTTTAGCTGAATTAGGGCATTTTTGCGGTGGCTCTGATTGTTATTGTTCACCACTGTAGAAATTGATATCTGGGATTCACAGATATCAGAACATCAGTTTGCATTAACTCACATCTGTTTGGTTTGAAACTAGATTTCTTATAGACTTTTCTGATAGAAAGACTTCCTCATTTTTGGAAGCATCAATGTTTGCTTTGTCTACCTCAAACTAATTTTTTATTTTCTGTCTCTCCATTTGTCTCGATCCGTGTTGTGTATAGGAATACAAGCGGAAGCAGTTGGAGGAGCAGAGGCAGGCCGAGCGGTTGCAGAGACAGTTGCAGCAGGAGCGGGCTTATCTCGTCTCATTGCAACAACAACAGCAGCAAGAGCCACGGCC
Organism: Barbatula barbatula; assembly: GCF_947034865.1. Classification (NCBI taxonomy): domain Eukaryota; kingdom Metazoa; phylum Chordata; class Actinopteri; order Cypriniformes; family Nemacheilidae; genus Barbatula; species Barbatula barbatula. The sequence continues at coordinate 16,224,942 of NC_136786.1, read as the reverse complement.
TGCCGACAAGAAACAACTTTACCACTACAAAGACTCTGTCAACCCCAGCGACAAACCAGCCTGGGCAAAAGAGGTAGAGAGGGATCTCAAAATGGCTGTTGTTTTATTCAGCATTACGTTTGAGGCTTTATCCTGTATTTGGAAGAGTTTTGTTAGTCAACTGCACATCAAAATCATTGATTTGGATGTGTGATAATATCTATCTAAAAGGGATACTCAACCCAAAAATGAAAATTCTGTCATTTTCATTTCAGGTTCTCACTCTCACTTACAAGTAACTTTAAGCTGTTGTTTAGAATGTGCCGCTTCTGCCGCTCATTGAACGGAACGGACATTTTTTCACTTACTTAAATGTAAGGTTTATCCAAAATGCACCACTTTGCACGCCTGTGTGTATATGCGAGCGACAGATGCATGCATTGCAAAATCAGAGTAATTCATGACATTCTGGGGTTTTTTTGGGGTGGAGAATCCCTTTAAGATCGATCAAGTTGAGCATGGACTCTAATGCTTCCAGTTTGTTACTTTCACAATTTATTCAAGACATTCTGAGGAAAGTTTGAGGGAATTTGTTAATTTATCTGAAAATGTGTTAAATAAATAATCAGGAATATCACCAAAGTCTCAATAACAATTATTCAATATAAATCACAATATTTGTAAAATATCCTTGTGGTTTTCTTAATTTTTACAGTTGACTAAAACAGCTCTACCAGATATTATTCAACGTTGTGTGTCTGTGTTTTATTACCACTGACTGACGTTTCCAGGAACTTCCTGTTCACCAGTTGCTTTTCGGATGTCAGTCCCTGAAGCAAACTCGTCCCCTGACATCCTCGTATTTGCTGGTCATAATCTGAACGCTTTTATTATGCTTATCTGAACACAGGTCATGAAGGGAGCTGAGAGTAACTCCCCTCGAATCCCTCCCAAGAAGCATCATTCATTTAACCATCCCGGAGAAAAACGTGTCCAGGAGAACCTCCAACTTGAGCAGAAACCCACTTATCAGCCCTCCAGGCCTCCCTCTTTCCCAGCAGCCTCTTCTTCCCAATCCAGAGAGATAGAGATGGCTGGGGCTCAGCTCAGGCTAGTCAGCGGGGCTCACGTTCCTAGAATCCGTGTGTCCTGTGAGCCGGAGGCGTCCGAGTTAGTCCGCTTGGCCCAGCAGCTACACGAAGAGTCCAGAGGCCGCAATCTCGGCCGTCCCAACAAAGGGCTGGAAATAGAGAGAGATGTTGTTGTCTCAAAGGTCTGCTTACGTTAGCATGAAAACTTTCTGGCCTCAAATCTCCTTTCAGTTATGACCTAGATGCCAATCTGGTCATGTTCTCTACTGAATTAAATTAATGGGGAAAAAGCTCTTTTTCTCCATGATTTGTTCTGGGGGTTTGGACGATGACTTTTGGAATGCCTTGTTTCTCCTCCCGTTCTCCGTGAGAGTTCTCACATGTTCCGTCTTCTAGATTGTTTGTGGGATTAAGAAGGATTACCGCCCGACTGTTTCTATACTTTCTGCCTTCTAGCTCTTATTTTCTAGTTTAGTCCGTTATCTTCTTTGATCTCACCCTTCCTTTCTTCTAACAGAAAGCTGATGACAGGAGCATGGGTTTGCGGGTAGGTGAGAGGTTTGGATGTGTCAAGCCCGAAAGGAAGCTTTAGGCATCGGTGTAATGAGAAAGTGTGTCAATGAGGGTGAATGTTATAATGTAGGTACCGGTTGGGGCGATGCCATTTCAGATCCAAACCTCTCACCAAACTCTGAGAGGAAAGTAACGTTTTTATGTCAGCGGAACATGGTTTTTCTTACTAACAACTGTGTATGTCTTTGAACTTCAGGAATGGGTGTAATGAAGTCTTTTCATATTTGAAAATGCTTGCAAATGATGCATGATTTTAAGCTTCTTCGTTGTAGGAATTCAGAAATGGATGTCTAGTTGATACCCGAACATGATTTTTTTCTCAACATCTTTTTCAACAAAAGTCTTTGAACCTCTGTCAAATTGTGTCAAAATGTTTTATCTTTGCTCAAGTCATTTGTAATGGACTCGCAGAACTGAAGACAATATGAATTGTTCCAATTAATCTTAGACCTTAAATGTCTAATAAAGAGATCATCTCCTTAATTTGAGAACCTGCAGATCTGGACAAAGATTGAAACTCATTTTCAGTTGGTTACATGGTTGTTTTGAAGTTGAATAAGATTGTAAGAAACAAGATTATTAAGGTTTACTAAAACTGAAATAAAAATGTATTCATCTTGTATAATAAAAATAGTAATAAATAAACAAATAAAGCATATTAACACGAGGACAAAAAATGTCAAAATAAAACCTAATTTAAAATATGATCGACAATTCAGCTGGAAAAAAAACAAAGAATAGTTTAATGTATATCATCTGAACTGAAAACCAAATCGTAAGTTACAAATGATTCAAAGTTTCATGTACATTTTTGTTAGTATTTTATTATTTATTTTAGTACCGGTATGCAGCCCTTACTGTAGACATGACAATATTACATATCAGTCAAATCATTCCGCAGTTCTGTTTCCATTCTGACTCGAGCATTGAGAAAACAGACTGCTTGTGAAGAGTCGTGCGGACACTAACACACTCTGTGTCTGTCAGGTTGAAGAGCGTTCCAAGATGAACCGCCAGAGTTCTCCGGCTCTTCAGCACAAAGTGGCAAACCGGATTTCCGACCCCTCTCTGCCCCCGCGCTCAGAGTCCTTCAGCAGTGGAGGTATACAGCAGGCCCGAACGCCACCCATGCACCGCTCTGTAGAACCTCAGGTATTTCCTTACCTCTTGATCTCAGAAGTGTCGTAAGAACTAAATTTGATACTGACCTCAGATCTTCCTTACAGATGGCCCACCTGGTTTCGGTGAAATCTCATGGCTCCTCAATGACGGGATCTCAGTCGCTCCATGATCAGTCATCTCAGGGCGTCTCAGCCTTCCAGGAGGGTCTGTCTCCTCACCGACCCCCGATGCCCCGTCAGAACTCTGACCCCACGTCGGAAACCCCAGCTCCACCGCCTCGCATTCCAACCCGAGATGACAAGTTTGACAGGAGCTCCTGGCTGAGACAGGAAGACGATGTCCCTCCAAAGGTGGAATATAATTTGTAAAGTTGAACGTAAAAAGTTTTAAAGAGCTGTAAATGTGCTCAAAGAAGTGTTTTAACATTTGGTTCGCATTCTGCATGTTAACATGATTCAGGTCCCACAACGGACCACCTCCATTTCACCTGCGCTGGTGAGGAAAAATTCCCCAGGTAATGGGCCGGGTGGACTGGGGCCAAGAACCGGAGCACATCTGATACGAGCCAGGTACATAAATACACATAAGTGATGAATATATGTATTATGATAATAATAGATGATAGTTATAAAGTATAATATTAATAAATGCAATTTTTTGTTTTCATGTACATTGACAAAAACATGGATGTTTGTCATTTTCAATTTGAAATTGAACTGTTATTTTAAGTATATTAGCAAAAGCAACTGAAAAAATGATTGTCTGTAAGATTCTAATCAGGGCCTTTTTAGAAACATGACAGAATTGAGGACAAATACGATTGCTTGTTATTTAACGCTCAAGTCAACAATAGTCTTCTGTTACTGAAAAGAACATCTCCACATCTTGCTTCTTTCCTCGTGGTACTGTAGTAACCCAGACCTGCGGATTCCCATGGAGTCGGCCCTCCAGAGAACCAGCAGCGGGAGTTCTTCCAGCTCCAGTACGCCCAGCTCACAGGGCGGCTCCAGCGAGAGGAACCGGGTGGGAGGTGAGAGACCCCCAGAGACTATAAACCTTCACCTGAAGTGTTCTCTACGGTTGTGATTGCTAAGTCTTGGCGTTTGGTTGTGTCCTCAGGGTCCGGAAAGTCTGAAGGATCTCTAGCTGTGTCTCAGGAATCCAAGACTAAAACCCAAGAGGAGAACAGGGAGGTGACCAGACCCAGCCGACCAGCGGTGAGCGATGACCCATTTCCCATAATGCATTGGGATTGTTGGTCTACAGTTATCAATGCTCTCGTAGGAATGGTTTCTGAATTCAAACATCTAAAACGTCTAACCCGTCTGATAGAGACACAAGGCACCCAAACTGGGAACATACTTTCAAAATACAACATACATAATGCTGGATTGTGTGACGCTTTGTGTTGCTAACCATTTTCTCATTGAACATTTTGTCTAATCCGCCCAACTATTCCTCCGCTCGCCGTTCTGTGTTCTCGATTCTCTTTCTCCAGAGTTATAAGAAAGCCGTAGAGGAGGTTAGTGACATCTGCCCGCTTCATCCCATCTCAGCCTTTTTTCTCGCTCATTTACTGTCCGTCTCATCTATTTCTGTCAAACACTTCTCACATCTTCAATCTCGCTCATAAATATTTCACACCGTGTCTCATTCATGAACTCTCTTTTGATCTTTCTGTCTGTCGCTCTCCGTCAGAGCTCCAGACGTCGTGTCAGTCACCATCATCACCCGCATAGTTCTCCATCACACCAATTTGTCACAGTCTTTCACAGTGTCAGAAATCCTTCACGCCATTTCTGAGTTTTCACGGTTGCCTTGGCAACGACCGGCTTAGGCCAGGAAAAGGAGATTTTGGTGCTTGTAAATTAATTTCCAATTTATTTATAGCGCCTTTCTTTATTTTGAATTGTTGCAAAGCAGCCTTACAGTAAATGTTTATTATTACACGCTTACAGACTAAATGTAAACACGTATGTTTTTGGTAAAGTTAGTGTGAAAGTTTTTGGCGTTGAGGCGCCGTTATTGCATAGCTACATTAACTTTTAAACAGTCAGTATTATATTTTATATTATATTAACTTACCTTACAGCCGCAGTAAAAAATGAAGGGACCATTTCAAAATCTTTGTAGTTTCTCTGAATCTACTAGTTGAAGGTAATCTAGGTATGTGTTAAGGTAAAATTACACATTTTAATTCTTTGAACTACTAACAATATTTCTCCCAAATTTTTAATTTTTAAATAAGATCTCAAATTCTGCAAAGAACACAAGTTCATATTCACTTTTAACTAATACAACAGTAATATTTCTACATCTATGTAGTAAAAGTTGCAAATAGATTTTTGTGATAACCTTGATTTTTATCAGTTTTATGCTTCTTTTCATGCGTGCTGTCAATCTTTCAGATAGCTGTTGGTTGACTTTGTCACTCCTGAGGTTAGATGGACTGGAATGGCAAAAATACATATAGAAATGCGGAATGGTGTCTCAATTCTTTCTGCGACTATGTATAGACTTTCATCAAATGTAAAAGACAACAAGGATTTAAATGAGTATAAATCTTTAATATGCAGTACACTCCTAGTTCACGTTTATTTTTGCTTTAAGCATTTAGATTAGTGGTCCAAAAGTATGGATTCTCTAATGGCTAGTTATTAAAATATAACCATCCAAAATGGGTAATGGCCAGGGCCAGACGGAATCTGCGGACTTTGTTTATTAATTCTGCGCGGATTTCTTTTCTTAATCTGCGGAATTCTGCGGAATAGTTTTTATATTGTTTGAAATGTGTTATAAGTTGAAAAAGGTTTTAAAAGATTTGAGAGAATGGGCCTTTAAACTTTACAAAATAAAAGCATTTACAAATCAGCTGTCAAAATTGCAATTAAACCTAAATAAAAACGTTATGAACGTGTTCTATAAACACCATTATTGAATATAGACCTACTTGTTTATTTATAATATACATTTTTCATGCAGAATGACATATTTTTATAATGATGATCATATATGAGCTGTTCACAGCTTTAAACTGTGATGATCTCAGTTGTGTTTTTGACTACTTTCATGGATCTTTCAGTGATACTGTTTCAGCACATGAGATGAAGAAGAAAGGAATTAATGTGGAAAAAAAACATAAGCGCTTTAACAAACTTGTTCGCTCATTGCATTGTTGTGTGTGAGTTGTGCGTCTTTACGCAGGATTCTTAAACCCAAGAATAATGTGTAGGCTAAGCTTGCTTTTATCAACAAAAACACGTGATGCAATACGAACACAACAACCATATCTTGTGGACATTTATATAGACAGGCTGCTTAATTGGTGGTTTTTACTTTTGCTTTGTGCGAGGTAAAATTCGCTTGTTCTGTAGCCTACTTTAGAAATGATCACGATCTATAAGATTCGCTTGAGAAGTAGACTGTGGGTGTCTTTGGAATCGATCACGCCATAAAATCGTCAGATTGCAACCCTAAACAGCAGAGTACTTGACGCGTTCTCAATCAAATACACGGTATATTCCGCGGAAACCCACGGACGCGGATTCCATCTGGCCCAGGGAATCTGCCTTGAGTGTATTCTTGTCATATTCAAAACTAGCATCTCGCTCATCCAGTAGTTCTGTAACTTGGTGCACAGCTGTTGACTTATTGGTTTCTCAATGGCATTTTCTTTCTATCTGGCTGCCTGGTGGTCTGCCGACAGGAGGAGCTGGTAAGATGGATACAGAGCGGGAACACCCGATTCCTACTAACCTCCTGCATGCAGGCCACATGCCTCAGGAACGGCCCCTAGTTCTGCTTCTGTTCTCCCGTGCACGTGTTGGTTTAGGCAGATGTTTTTTTACTTTTGGAGTGGATTTTTCAAGCCTTATAAAATGCTATGCTTTTGTTTTAATTATATTTAATACGTTTTATATATATAAATTTAATGTTTACCTGTTTGTGCCATTTACGTGACCTAGATTAATTCATTACATGTCTAACAGATAATCACAGTAGCATATGCTCCTCAGTCTAAAGAAATGTGAAATAGTCTTTATTTTAGGTGAATTGTTCACAGTTTGATGAGGGTTCATGGAACGAATGAAGCCGCTTATTTGTTTTGTGTATCTTTCTCGCTTTTCTCGCCCTGCCGTGTCCTAAAGGACCTCACTGCTCTGGCCAAAGAACTCCGAGAGCTGCGAACGAATGAAGACACCAACCGCCCGCCAAGGAAGGTGACGGATTACTCGTCGTCCAGTGAGGAATCAGAGAGCAGCGAGGAAGAGGATGGAGAGGGCGGGGCTCATGATGGGACTGTGCCAGTTAGCGATATTCCACGTATCATGTGAGTATTCTCGTGAGATAATAGAGAGCATTGAAACAAACCTGTTTCTTCTTAGCACCGATGGACAACTTTAAGGGCGCTTTTCTCAATATTGAGATTTTTTGCATCCTCAGATTCCAGATTTCAAATAGTATCTCGATCGTATCCTAACAAAGATAAAAATTGACCCTTATGAGTCTTTTTTTGGTCATGGGTCACATTTATGCCATGAGTCTATGGATATGTTCATGTTTGCAAGCTAGAATGCCAAGATTTCTTATTTCCTCTTTATCTAATAATTGTACGCCTGTTAATGATTTGTATTTTACAATTTTAGACGAATTAACAACCTTCTGAAATAAATACATATTCCTGTACAATCAGGCTGGGTTTGCCAGGGTGTGACGTTAACTAAAGTTGATTTAATATCTTTTCCCAGCAACAGGAAGATGGCTTTCATCGAGTAATTTAAGATGTTTTCTCAACAGGCCTTCTGCTGGCCAGAGTGGCAATGACTCATTGGGCAACCAGGAAGATTCTCATCCCAATGATTCATTCGGCAAAAATTCTCAAGACACCTCGATGATGATGCGAGAGGTACATATACCTGTGCACAAAGACAAATTCATCCTCTCTGTTAGAGAAAACCCATTCCTCTAGGGTATCACGATTTTGTTTCACTTTCAGTTTATTGATTCATGTTAGTTAGCTTTATTTTTATTGGTTATATTTTGATATTTTTATCACCTTCTTTTGCTTCTGAGATCTCCCCAAAATTTGAGCTCGCTGGCAGGGGCACCTGCTGTGCGTTAGCCAAAGGTTTCTGCAAGGTGGCATACATGCGGGTTTGGGTTCGAGGGCCTTGCACTAGCGTAGCCCTATTCTTTTTTCTGTTCCTCTCTGCAGACGTTTGGGGAAAGAAAGCTCGGTCATGCCGAGAGCAATGGTTTCCCTGGTAACTTCAATCTGCCTGATCTAGTACAGCAAAGCCACTCCCCCACGGGCATGCCCGGTGAGGGCTCTGGGCGGCACTCTAGTGGGCAGGACCTGGACTCGGTGGCTGAAGTAGGTGACGGATAAGCCTGTTAGAGCCACCCTGCACCCCAAAATTCTAACCTGAAACATCTAACCTATTCCCATTCAATTTAAACACATGGCTGTAGTTTTAAAGACAGCCCAATCGCAATTAAACTTACATTCTTCTTGATTTTAAGTTTGGTTTCCATTTTATTCTCATTCTTTCTTTATTTTGTTTATCAAGCTCACTTATTTGATAATTTACAGTAAACATTATCGAAGATGTTTTCCCGCTTTGTAACATTTTGCCTTTCTAAATGTTCCTCTCTTGCTGCATTGCTTTCTCTGCGAACACATGTTGGACAGTGTTCTAAATACAGACAGCGTGCATGTTCTTATTATTATGTAAATATTGGAAAAATGTCTTGTTGTGTTTGTTGCTTATAATGGCTTTGTTCAGAATGGAGGACTGGCATACTGCTTGCTACAATTCTAGCATACGATGTCTTTAGGTGGCATGTTTGATTCAGCAAATGGTGTACTGTTTTTTTTATTACCTTGGATATCAAAACCATTACTTTTTAGTTCAATATTGCAAGTCTGATATAATAATGAGTTTATAATTAAGCACATTTTTTAAGTAATTCTCAAAGTCCCTTCACTATATGGAAATAGTAAGGTCAGACACATTGCATTGTGGGATGCAGTATTCCGTGCACTGTTCTTTGTATATAGTATGCTGGCATACTTCAGAGATAGGAATAGTATGCTATTTCGAAAATAGTCAGGGTTTGAATTGCTTGTTTGCACGGTATGCGGATGCTTATGTGTCTTACATGTTGATTATTAATAATGGCAGTTTGGGATTGGGAGCGGATCCAAAGCCTCCTTCACTCCTTTTGTGGACCCACGAGTGTATCAGACCTCCCCCACAGAGGATGATGAGGATGCCTCGGGTAAGATTAATATATATATATATATATATATATATATATATATATATATATATATATATATATATATATATATATATATATATATATATATATATATATATATATATATATATATATATATATATATATATATATATATATATATATATATATATATATATATATATATATATATATATATATTATTTAAATGTGTAATTAATTATACAATGAATTTAGAGGTTAATGAGAATAATAATTGATATATGTTTGTTTGATTTCACTCAGCTCATTTTGCGGATGAACTCCTGAGGCACGAGCAGGAACAGGAACAAGCTCGATTGAACGAGGCACGGAAAATTTCGGTCGTTAATGTCAATCCCACCAATATCCGGCCTCACAGCGACACCCCTGAAATCCGCAAGTACAAGAAGCGTTTCAACTCTGAAATCCTGTGTGCGGCATTGTGGGGTAAGTCCAAATTCTTTAGGCTGATTTTAAGATCTTTAACTGACTTTATATTAATCAGAGAGTAGCATAAATGCTTTTTTCACCTCACTTTTTGTATTTTTATCTAGATAGATTCACATATATGCCTGTGTTTGTTTCCTATAGGAGTAAATCTGTTGGTAGGAACGGAGAATGGACTCATGTTACTAGATCGCAGTGGTCAGGGAAAAGTTTACAATCTCATCAACCGTCGACGCTTTCAGCAGATGGAAGTGCTGGAGGGTCTCAATGTCCTGGTCACCATATCAGGTACCATAAACCACCGTTTAGAGCAGGGGTGTCAAACATACGGCCCGCGGGAAGATTTGAAAAATAATACAAATATGAAATAAAAGTTTATTATTATTATAATTAATTTAAAGTTTATTAATACAATCAGTTTTTCGCTGCCATATTATGTTTTGTTTTATTAAATTTTTTATTTTATCATTGATCATTTAATTGGGCTTCTGCCGGAACCCCTAACAAGCATGCGCATTCTGAAGCGGCCGCCTACATTTCGAAAACAAAGTCGGCTAAGTTGTGCGGCAAGGACTAGTGATTTTAAAATGTCCAAATAAAGAAAACTGACGGAAGAAGACGTATTTCTTCTGTGAGTTCAACGGTAGGCCGGTATGTTTAATCTGCTCACAAGCCGTGGCTGTGCAAAACGAGTAGAATATTAAACGGCACACACGCAGAGAAATATGAGAAATACACTGGACAACTTCGAAAAGTCAATAATTTAACTTCAATGATCACAAAAACAACAGGGATTGATTGAAGCTGTAACGCTATTTGATTGCCAGCGAAATCCCAGCGGGATCAAAGTCGTTTTCAGAGGGAGAATTCATCAAGAATCGGTAATGAACATTAACAACCTGCGCTCTCGACTCACAAACAGACAGCTAAATGACATTATGAGATTGATGTGGTTGAAGAAAAGAGATGTCAGGAATTAAAATCATAATGCAGATGCGATCTAGATCTTTTGTTGTTAAAGGAAATTTCTAGTATATATTTAATGTTCATATCCAAAGTGAAGTTGTACTACTGTACTAATTGTTAAATATGTTAAGGCAGTTTTTCCTATTAGTGAATTATATTGTATAGCTTGTATGGTTCATATTTAATGTGACCGTCTGTACACAAATAGAGTCTGTTGCATTTTTGTCATTACTAGTTTAAAAAGTATCTGACAAAAAATATTCATATTCAAAGGAAAGGGTTTTGATTGCCTTTACCTAAACAAAATAGTTTTTTCAAAGAGGAATAAGAGTGTTATTGAACCGTTCTGAGGATTTATTAAATGCACCTTTTACAGAACAGTATGTCTTTCTAGTTTTTTTGCTAATTCATTTGTAATTTGGTGCAATATGGTTTAAAAAAGGTGATTCGGCCCGCACATTGTCACTTTTCTCTCCATCCGGCCCTTACCCTAAAATGAGTTTGACACCCCTGGTTTAGAGGATTGTGTGCCGTGTACAGATATGATTTGTGATCACTTTATCATTTATCTTTCACAGGGAAGAAGAATAAACTGAGGGTCTATTACCTGTCATGGCTCAGAAACAGGATACTTCACAATGACCCCGAGGTAGAGAAAAAACAAGGCTGGATTACGGTTGGTGACCTCGAGGGGTGTGTCCACTATAAAGTCGGTATGTTTCCTCAGACAATTTAGACAATTACTTATTTTAATACTTGAGTAATTTAGGCAGTTTAATAACATTTTTGGGAACCAATACTAACCAGTATTGGTTTTGATGCTTGTGTAATACACACAAAACGTATAAAATAAAATAATTTGCACACCGTACTTACAATAAATATGAATTTAACTTTCTATATTTCAGTAAATCAATAAATATGAAATAAATCAATAAATATTTTTAATAACCAAACATAAGCCAACGTTTGATACCCATTGCTATTGTTATTTAAATATTATTTAAACTATATTACATGAGTTCAGTTATAGGTTAATATAATTTACAATTGTATTTGTATTCCATCAGTAAAATATGAAAGGATTAAGTTCTTGGTGATTGCTTTGAAGAATTCAGTGGAAATCTACGCCTGGGCTCCTAAACCCTACCACAAATTCATGGCTTTCAAGGTAAGCGATAGGTCAGGTCCAAAGAGACCCCTTTGACAGCTCTTTAGGAAGAACAGCTGTGTAAACTTATTGTTAAACTGCATTTCCTTAAAAGAAAGTAGGCCATAGAACTCAAATCAGCATGCTGGTACAAAATGTGCAAATTAAGGAGCTATTTTTGTACTTCTGCCGTGTTCACAGAATTACTCTTGCATAAAGCATATTTCTTGGTTGATATTACATTAAGAATCCTCTAATTGCTCATTTTACTCATTGCTCTGTCTTTCCAAAGTCTTTTACAGATCTTCAGCACAAGCCCCTGCTGGTTGACCTCACTGTGGAGGAGGGCCAGAGGTTAAAGGTCATCTACGGCTCCAGCGTTGGTTTTCACGTGATAGACGTCGATTCTGGAAACCCGTACGATATCTACATTCCGTCCCACGTAAGTGAAAATGGGCAGAGCGGAGGCAGCTCTCCCCTCCTTACCCTGATTCCAATAAGACCATTCCTCCTCTGGGACACGGTGTGTAGAGTTGATGTTCGTATCACAGCTGTGTCTTTAATTACAGACGGGTCCAAAATGAACACTTGCTGAGAGCAAAATACCAATACAATTTTATTCAGCAGCTGGCTTATAATGGTTTAAATAACTTTGTAAGAATGAGTGATGATTAATGAATGTTGGGCACAGAATTGATGGGTCTTTTACGGTCACGTCAATTTTATTTAAGGTGTTTTGAAACAATAAGATTTAATTTGTTGCCATATATATTTCATTGCTTTAAATGATGAACAATACTACAGCAATTAATAATTTGGTTTATTACTGTGTATATTTTACTGGAAATATAAAATATCAGTTTTATTAGTATTCTTAATGTTTAAGCTTTACAATTATTATAATTATTCATCATTAGGCTTAGTCTTAAACATAAATTAACAATGAAAAAAAAGATTTTTTTATATTATAACAAACATTAACTAGATTAAAATATTTAGTTTAGTTGTAGTCATTTACAGTTAATTATCAAAAAGGTCTGATGCATCTGCTTGCTCATAGATTAACAATTATCCTAAACAACTATATAAAGTCTCATTTAACACCAAAAAATTGGACCCTGAATCCAAAGCAACATGTGTGAGTATGCCTGAGATTAGAGGAGGTGAATGGAAATAAACTCAAGGTCTCACTGTAAATAATGTTGTTATTGTTACATTATGAAGTGTGCTAGAAAATATCTCCGCTGTAAACGGAAAACCTCCCCTGATCTACGACCTTTGACAAACCAAACGTGTACGCCAACCAAAATGTTGAACCAAACTGCCCCAAGCCAGTAGTCTGATAGCGGGCGGTTTTGGGGTCAGGTTGCCCAGGTGACGGTGTGGTCGAGTGGAGGGCAGGAGTCTTGATTGTTGCAGCAGTTTCCACCCCAAACTCTGGCCACGTATAGTGGAGCGGGGGGGTTGTAAAGCGTCACCTAGTGGGGAATGTTTTGCACTGCAGGTCGTTTTTTCACCCCAAGGCTCATCTACGCCCACCCCTCCCTCCCCAGATTCAGAGCAGTGTTACCCCTCACGCCATTGTGGTGCTTCCCAAGACCGACGGCATGGAGATGCTTCTGTGCTATGAAGATGAGGGGGTCTATGTGAACACATACGGCAGAATCACTAAAGACGTGGTGCTCCAGTGGGGAGAGATGCCCACCTCTGTTGGTAGGTTTGGTTGTTTATTTCACACAAAAGCTCCTCTTCTTCTTGTAGAGCTCTGATGCTGGCCCGTTCAAGTGCGCTTCCCCAATCACTCCCGAAAACGCTTAGCGAAGCCTCTTTGTCAATCAGTTATTTTCTGAAAATATACACACAACCTATTCCTCTTTACCTGCATGCCAACGTTCTGTATTTTCTGTTCCTTAACCAAAATATTCAGCACAAGACTGAGATTAGCCACACCCCTTGCCACCCTATATGTCTAAAGCCTGGCAATTAAATTGTTTGTCTTGTATGTCTCACAGTCACTTCTTCTGTATTATGTTTTTGTTCAGATTGAGTTTATTTGATAAACCCTGAATATCTTTGGTAATAACCAGGCCCACACTGAATCTGTACCCGCAGAAAACACGTCCTTCAGTAATGCACTTGACATTTAGTAATGTCCTTGTGTGTGGGGTTATACTTTGTTTCGTCAATTTCATAATGTTTTCTGGTAACAATAAATACCATGAGCTCCAGGTAACACATTTTACCGATATAAATCCATTCTACAGATTATTTTCCCTAAATCACGTAATATGTTCAAATAAAGCAATTGATTCTGCCTGGGCCTGGGAATAACCTTTTTAAAAAGTAAAAGAAAATTTCAATTATATCTGCATTTATTAAAAAGATACTGCGATTTTTAGAGTGTTTAAGTGAATGTTTTCAACATGAAATAACTGATTCTATTTACTTTCCTAATGTGGTTTCTGGTTTTATCATATTAAATATCCTCGCTGTCCTTCCAAAACCTTGAATTTCCAAATTTCGCTTTTCAGGAAGTGGAAAAACACAGTTTATTTTTTAATTTTTAAAATGCTGTCTTGTCAAATTTAAAAAGCACTTTTAATACTTTTTATTGGTTATTATTTGCAAAACCCAGTGACAAACCTAATGGGTGACTAATAATTATTATGTAATTATTAAATCACGGAATATGGAATATGGCTATTTTTAGAAGGACAGCAGCAAATGATTACATTAAGATTGAATATATTTTTATCTGATTTATTTCGGTTTTTAAGAAAATCTGACATTATGTAAGTAATATAGGATGCAAATGTTTCATGTTGACTTGCATCAGGAAGTCGATGAGCTCAAATGAAAAACTTTTCATAATCATTTGAAATCCGGCCATATGTCTCTAAAATTAGTTTTTGACTTTACTGAATGTGTTTGTTTGTTGTCATTTATCATCTGCAAAGAATGTGTTTACGATTTAGTTGTGTCTTTGTTTGTTTGCCGATACTGATGGGTTGAAATGAATGAATGAATGAATGTTTCATCAAAATTATTGTCAACTCTTCAGTGATTCTGCATTAATAGCAAATCAGAATAATTCACAGCCCCTGATTTTTATTCTATGCTGAAACATTTGTCATCAGTAGCACAGAAAGTCAAAACAACCGGATCACTGTATCATCTCAATGCAGGACGACTTATCGTTCCAGATGCAGGAAGTTCTAAGAGAGTTCATAGTCGTTCATAGTCGTTCATTGTTCATGACTATCCCTTATCCTTCAAATTCAAAACAATAGACAATAATCCTAAATCTCTGGATGCTCAGAAACTGCTGCAATAATGGCCTCCTGATGATGTGGAGTGGCTTTGGCAGGTCTTTTTAAGCCTGGGCTGTTTTAAGTTGCTGTTGGACGTCAGAAGTCGTTGAGGAACGGGGTGTTATAACAATGCAGTGTTTGTATTCCAGTGCGTGTCAACGCTCTCCTGTCACGTTTTTGTTTTTGTATATTCGCCTGTCCCTCCTGCAGCTTACATCCACTCCAACCAGATCATGGGCTGGGGAGAGAAAGCCATTGAGATCCGCTCCGTGGAAACGGGACACCTCGACGGAGTTTTCATGCACAAGCGAGCTCAGCGACTGAAGTTCCTTTCGGAGAGAAACGATAAAGTATGTTACCTCTCGCAGTATTTTGTTGACATAGGAGACCAGGGACAGTTGTAACACAGGTTTATATGCAAAAAATTATATATTTAAGCCAAGATATTCATATGTGTAACTATGTTCTTTTCCATTTTAAACATCTATTTGTAGTTTCCATATTATAGCTGAGGTCAGGGTTTATAACACCCAAAATATGATTTAATGAAACTTTTAAAACTTGAAAATATGTAATGCACATTCATACATTTATTAAATGTATTTTCTTTATGTATTTTTGTTTTACTGTTGGCACATCAAAAGTCGAATTGTGAAAATCTGTGTCTGTAAAAATAAGGTTCTGGTCTCCTTCAAGTTAACTTTGTCAGCTTGTGTAAGTTGAGAATGTTCTTTGTTTAAATGAAAATCCTATATAGTCACTCAAACAAAGCAAGAGGTTGTAACAGTCTGGTCTCCGGTGTGACAAAGAGGCCTTAAATAATAACCTTCCTCCATCTGGATTCTTTTCTTTCTCGCAGGTGTTTTTTGCCTCGGTCAGATCAGGAGGCAGCAGCCAAGTTTTCTTCATGACCTTGAACAGAAACTCCATGATGAATTGGTAATATGTCCACGCCCTCCCCTCCATTGTATCTGTGGACCTTTTCTACTTTATTGAAAAGTGTGGAAAAATGGAAAGACAGGCAGAGAATCCAGGTGTGCTGGACAATCTAGCAGACTGCGAGCAGAACAAAACTTTCCTGGGTCTTTCTCAGAAGGGTCAAAGACGATCAAACTCAACTCCACAGCCAAAATCTGGACGCTGCCATAAACAACAAAGAGGTTCCAAAAAAGAACAGCCGGTTGCGTTTTTTTACGGCTCTTTCGTTGATGTATGTGGGGTTCTGATGTTTTTGTCATTACAAATATGTATCTAGAGGCTATTAGTAAAAGACTGAAATCGCAGGACCCTCAGAATAGAGTGAATATTTAAGCAAGTGATTTGTACTGTTAAGACACGTTTGACACAATAATTCAACGTCAGATAAAACCTCCCTCGCGGGATGCGATTTGTGCGATCCAATATCTTCACCCCAGACTTTTGTGGGCATATTTCATTCTTTTGTTTTTAAAACAAATATTTTTCATGTTTCAACTCGGAATGCACACAGATGTTTGTGACACGTCGACGTCATCCTAATGTGTGAATTTAACTGATATTTGAGACTTGATTCATGACATCATATTGGAGCAGACACACTTTTGGGCTGTACACAAAATGCCTTAAATACGAAATTGCAATGCTGCTCGATTAAATTTTTTAGGTCCATTTTGATTTGTGTGCGTGTTTATGTAAAGAAGGGAAAATACTGCTATTCGATGGAAATTGATGCCTGTTTGTAATGGAAATATGCATGATCCTAAACAGTCATAATGTGCATTCCTAGTTGTGAGCTAAAGTTCTGTAGTATTTAAGATTGCGGTTGAAGTTTGTGTCCGTGCACTGTTCCTAGCGCTCAGGGAGATGGTGCTGTAGATCAGACTTTTTTCATTGTCTCTCAAACATATCTTGAGCATTTGATATCAGCGGTTGTATTACAACGGAAACATGCACTGATGCGTGAATGTCCACATGACGCGAGACATTTAAAGAGTGAATCTGATGTGCAGGGAAGACTCTTTGTAAAAAAATCACATAGGGCAGATCTATAAATACTACAGAGCTTGGTATTGAAACATCAAAAAGTACATTACAATTTCATTGAGTCTCACAATAGCTGTTAGTGTGAGTTTGTAGATGCGTGTATGATTGGATGAATGATCGAATTGATTTTCCACGAACATTACAAAAAACTAGTTGCGTTGTCATCAACATACCAGCAGTTTTTAATAGTTAAGGAAAAAAGGAAACGCGTCTCATTTAGATAAGAATGTTTTGTATTTACATTTATTTTCACACAACTCTCAGCAATGTGCAATAACGGCCGTGGGAATTGAGTAAGCCCTCACTATTCCTCATGATGGATCTTTAATCTCCAACTATTTATAGAGAGCGTTCACCAACTGTCTGTAAATATCCACTTCCTGCCGTGAGAGAGAGGAACATGCTTCTGAAATGAATGCATTTGAAACTGTGAGGGTGTGACAGAAATGTGTGATGTTTTATGTGGCACTGTAAGATCCTTCCAATGTGTCACAAATGTGCACCTCATTTTGTGTGAATCACATGAATCTGTGAACTGAACTGTAGTGTTTTGAGAGAGCTTCCCTTTGGGCTACCTTGATTCTGTTCACCTGTTAGGGTTCAGTTTTCTGACCATGACGTAAAGAAAACCTCTATGTGAGGGACACGATATTAGGCAATATTTAAGATTGAAGGGACGAATATTACTTCTCTGAGGGTGTTTTAAGTCTTTTGCAATTCAACAAATAGACCAGTGAATTTTTTCAAAAGGTATTTTTAACTAGCTCAATAATTGGCTTTGAATATGTACTTATTAATGTAAAATGGCAATGTTGTCATGTGTAGATTCAGAGGTGATTTGAGTGTAGAACATCAGAAAAATTATTTTAAAAAAACTTCTGTAAAAAAAGTCTTGTGCAATTAACAGCCAATTCAAGCCTAAACTTAATATTAATAGAGATCCTTCTAAATGACATAGCATTCTATAAAATACAAGAAACAAGTTCCTTAATAATATACTTTCATTTGTATAGTTTTATACATTTCCACTGCTGTATGGAATGGCAATAGTGTGTAGAATTCACAATGTCACTTGACACAACTGGAAACCTTTTTTGTTATACAAACTGTGAACTGAGTATGGATGTGTGTGCCGGATTGATGTCTCCCCTGTAGTTATGGGGTCTTCCCATCAACTTTATCAACACAGATGTAAACTGTGATGTTGGTTGATCTGTTTATCTATCATGCACCACCTCAAATGTGGTTGCTTTGTGTAGAAAGGTTTTTGATGTGTGACCTTATTTTTACATTAACTGGAAATTGATACAGTAAGTACATGCTTTAGCCTGAATCTGTTGTTTTATTTCTCTTTCTTTTAGTATTTTGTGTATTAAACTTTTAAGATTTATAGCACAACTGCGTATTCTGGGTATTGGTTATTTTCATGGTTGCTGCAATGTGTGTGTGTGTGCGTTTTATTCTTTAGGCCTGTAAAAAAACATCAATCAAGAAACGAAAACGGCCTGCTAGCATTACAATTAGGAATGGTGAGCTGTAATTGGACATACATTTTTGATTTTCATATTTCATAATATGCTACCATGAAGTTCATTTTAAATGTTAGGTTGTGCTATTATTTAAGGCTAGGAGAATTGGTACTGATAACAATAAATGTAGCCTGGACTTCTGATCTCATTAAATCCGTACCTAATCCATAGTGTTTTTATTAGTTCATCGATTTCATTTTACAGTACATGATGTAAATCACACCAACACCAAAATGCCCTCATCCAACCCACAAAAGAGCGAAATCATCTGAACTAAATCTTTTGTGGATATGGAACTTTTTAAAACTCAGTTTTGCTTGATATTTTGATCCGTTTTATTTATTGTATGGTAAAGTGCTAGTATCTCATTGTATTAAGAACATTTCAAGGAAATAATTTCGAATCTGCTAAGTTGTATTCTGAATGAGTTTGTCTTAAAGAATTTTGTAATCTATATTATCATGTCAAGGATGCTTTACATTTTACTTACTTACTGATTTAAAGAACACTTTAAACGGTTTTGTTACTTCATAGTTAGTTTTATTCAAGCAACATAGTTATGCCCATTTCGTGGTTAAATAAATCTCCCTTACTATTGCAAGACATTTTAAAATAGTTGTTTGTAAAATTATTTTGGTTGTTTTACATTGCTCTTGTTAGTGAATCCTAGAGGAATATTGCATATCAAATAGCTGGTTGGTGATCAATCTAAACTGGGCTATTAGCAATAATAAGCATATTTTTAAGTTGTCGGACTTCATGTTGGACCCTTTTTTACTTCGGCTGTATAATATAGCTTTAGTTTATTCCCATTCAAATAGATTAAAGAGATTCTGAATGAAGACAAATAGAAACCTATTTCTAGTCCAGCTTGTTCACCTGTCTCCCAAAACCATGATTTTCATCTGTTTTTTTTTTAAATAAATTGACACAACAAACCGGAACATGCGTGCTGTCATATTTTCCAACCCTGCTATAGAAAATTTATTTTGATGGTTTCATGCTATTTATAAAATGTCCTTATGTAACTTATAGTGTTTTGCGTCTTACTGCATTGGGCTGTATTCACCCAGATGACATTACGGATCCACACTTATGACATTAACATAATAATGTTAATAATTTAGTTCAGTCTATATTATCTGTTCATAGCCACCTGTACATTGTTAATAGTATCTAGCCATCTGTATATATTGTTCATAGTACATACCTACTGTAAAATATTCTCATAGTCAATGCCCACTGTATGATATTTTCCTAATATTGTATTCTGTATTTATTCACTGTATATCCTGCACTTGCTAATTGCACTTCCGGTTAGACCTAAACTACATTTCGTCAAACTGTACTTGTATATGTGTAATGACAATAAAGTTTAATCTAATCTAACCTTCCCCTTTATAATGATTACGCAATTTCTGTCATGGTTTAATACTGTTGTTTCCAGCAGGAAAATGTCAATGTGTACAAACACGCCACCAAAAGTTTTGCCACAAGTCGTCGTCACTTGTCCGCAGCAGAACGGGAGTACCGCCCACTCTACGGGTGCCGCGTAAAAATTGTCCGCGCCTGCGCGTTTACGTTCCTTTTTTTTCTTGGAAGTAAGTGCTGCACGAAGCGTGTTTGAACATGTTGAAAATAACATATAACTTTCCCGCTTTAACGTGTGCGAGGTCGGTTTCGGAGTTGTTCGCGTATTTGTGAACGGCGATGTGCCGGAACGTCTATATAAGGCGCGCGGCTCGCAGGGTGTGATGATGTCGCAGGCCGCGAGCAAACAGTGGCGCGCACGCGCGAGGCCTGTGCGCGCGACGTGACTTGTCATATAACGTTAACTAAAAAAAGGAGGCACGTGAGACACTTTGGCTTACCCGCACACGCCCCGCTTCCCCCCGTCGGGTTATTTCGTTTGTTTTTGGTCGTTTGTTCTG
Source organism: Barbatula barbatula (assembly GCF_947034865.1). NCBI lineage: Eukaryota > Metazoa > Chordata > Actinopteri > Cypriniformes > Nemacheilidae > Barbatula > Barbatula barbatula. The sequence goes on along the minus strand of NC_136786.1, from coordinate 16,204,536 downwards.
GTTGGTGTCGGGATTTGTGTGTCACTTCGTGTCGGTTTAACATGTTTTTGTTATACTGAAGAATGGAGCGTTAGCATGCTAGCGTAGTCATTGTGGGAAGAACCACGTTGACTAAACACGACGCGCTCGCGGCGAGTCTTATTTAAGAACCGTTATGTGCCGTTAACCGGTCGCTCTTTTTCTAAACGATTACTTTTGACGTTTTAGGTGCATTGGTGGTTTCGCTTGCGCTAACCCAAACAGGTCCATCTGGCCTGTTTCGGCATGGTCATTGTGTTCCCTTTTCTTGAAAAGTAACGACTGCGGTGTCAATTGACGGACATTAAGCTTTTTAACACGCTTTTATCACGTCGAATCCTTTAATTTGGGTTGTATCCCCCAAACCGAGGAGTGGCATGATGCGGCATGTTTTCAGCCAATATGACGAAAAATAGGATGTTGTAGATGACGCTTTTCTAGTGTGTTCATTTAGTAAACGTGTAATGCTGTTTTGTCTAGTTGTAGTTTATCTTACCCAAGAAACCTTGCGTTTAACTTGTTCGTTGGCAGAGAGTGGAAACTTGGGATCACTCGTGTGTCTTTTGTGTAACCCTGATGTGCACAAGCAAGCTAATGTAAAGTCTTGCTCTGTTTTTCCAGTGCCCCTTGATTAGAACCCCATCATGGCAGATCCAGATCTTGATTTCACCAGCGGTGATGCAGGGGCTTCTGCCACCTACCCCATGCAGTGCAGCGCCCTGCGCAAGAACGGATTTGTGGTGCTGAAGGGTCGCCCCTGCAAAATTGTTGAAATGTCCACTTCTAAGACTGGCAAGCATGGGCATGCAAAGGTAATAGTGGAGATCCCTTTCATCCTTTTGGTGACTTACCTTGAATTCACTGGATTCCCAAAGGCAAATCAAAGTGTCTCTTTACAGGTTCACATGGTTGGAATCGACATTTTCTCAAATAAGAAGTATGAAGATATCTGCCCCTCTACCCACAACATGGACGTGCCTAACATTAAAAGAAACGATTACCAGGTGAGGTTTTCGTTGTTTTGCATGTTCCAAGAGGGCCTTGGAGTCTCTTTGGGTATCTGTTATTTTGTGATGCCAGTCCTATGCGTTGAGGACAAACTGCTGATGCTTCCGTTATTGACTTGTGGCAGTTTATTCAAGATTAAAATATATGTCCTTGCCCTATTTCAACTTAAATGACAGTGTGTGAAAGCTGCCCACATTATGTAAAACTAGCTTAAGCTTTGCAACTATTGATGTTATTTGACTTGTGCATGTATGTACTCGTACATCTTTATAGTCTGTTGATACAGTGTTTTTGAGAGCTGACCCTTTATGACATTTTCCTCTTGATCTTCCCATTTCTTTTTTGTTTTTCTATTAATGCTGTAGTATAAAGCAGTGTTTGTTTTTGCAGAGTCTACAGTGATCTTAATGATCTGGTATTTTAAGTAATTGCTACATAAAAACCAATCTTCTATATCTTTTTGCACATAGGTGGTCGACATCACTGAGGGTTTCCTCTCCCTAATGTTGGACAATGGTGATGTGCGTGAGGACCTGCGTGTGCCAGACAGTGACCTGGGCAAAGAAATTGAAAGCAAATTTGCAGCTGGGGAAGAGATGTTGGTAAGTGCATCTTACTGGGCTAATGCACACATAGTCTCTCGGTTTATTTGTCAGCAGTTTCTCTAGTAGCTGAATATTTGATTTTAAAAAAGTACTTCTTGATCGTCTTTCAGGTTACCGTGCTTTCAGCTATGGGCGAAGAATCTGCAGTGGCTGTCAAACCCATGACCAAATAGGAAGAAAGACTGGGCTGCTCAGGCTGCAACATGCTACACCTTAACAGATCTCTTGTATTTGGTTTTTTGGTTTTATTTGTCACCAAAGCTATGGCCTTCACAAGCAACCTCAAATATTTTTTTGTGATTGTACTCCTTTTTTCTTCCAAAACTGTGCAGGACTTGTCAGGTCAGTTGGCATTCTCTCGGGTCCGAGGGTACAGTCTGTGTATTTATCCCCTCAAACGCCCCATGCTGTGTTATTTATCCCCCTCAAGTTTTTACAGCATACATTCCTGAATGTTTAAGAACTGGGATCCATTTTCCTTTTTATATTTAATTTCTTAATCATAATTACCGTGCAGAATTTATGCAAGGTGTTGTGACGGGAGGAAAGGCCGAACTGACGTAGAATAAACCAGTGAAATTCCCAAACACCAGTCTCATTGTTCAGAAGTGGAAAGGATGTGATGGCCATGTGCGAATACCTCTGTAACACAATAGCAGCCAGCTTGATTTAGGCTGTCATTGACGACCTTAAATAAAGTGTTGAAGCCTGTTATTTGTCTCCAGGTAGGCTCTTATCAGTGCTGCCACAGAATTAGCTTGGGCTCTTTAAGGACTATATCTTGGATGTGAGTTCTAATCTTCCTCTTTTCACTCGAGGCCTTTGTCATCTGACTGGAGAGAGCAAAATAAAAACGTACGAGATGACCTTTCTTTTTGTTTTTATGAAACACGTGATCAGTATTTAAATTAAAACTCTGGATTGCAGCTTTTTATAGTATCTGACAATTCCTTGAATCTGTTAAACTCAGTCTTTTGTCACACCTTTAAAGAGCGAAAAAAAAAACGGACCTGCGTTGGATTTTGGGACAACCTAGTCTAACCTGCCTGTCGTAATTTGGGGCCAGTGACTTGAATGTGTAGCTTTTCTTGATTTTCACATTACACAACAAACTCAAAAACAGAAACGGACATTTTGAAGTACAATATAAGTGAAATTGCCTGCTGGTTTTTAGAACAAGGGCAAGAAAAATGATCACTTAAAAAACGTAATCCTTTAAAGCTCATTTGTCCAGATTGTTGAATAATATATATATTATCAGGTTATAATATTGTAAGGTTATAAGAATATATAACAAGAAACAACGTTTATATTTCTGTTAAAATCATGAATTTTTATTTAAAAATGTAAAACGCAGTTATTTCAGAAACCGAGCGCATATTAGGATAGAGTTGTTAGGTAGGGCTGCTGGTCTTCTGCATGGGTGGAGCCTAATACTCATTTCCCATTTATGTCTGTGCGCCAGGCAACACTCACTGTAATGTGCAGTTCAGTCTTAACATGACCCATTGCACTCCGTTCAGACATAAATCATCTTATCGGCTATAGTTAATATACTGTAGTATAATCCGCAGTATGTTTTACGTTGAACTACATCTTTTGATAAATTCATCATGTTGAATATTTATAATTAACTGCATTACTGATTTCTAAATTGTATTTAGTATCATTATATTTAGTAGATGTATCTTTATAATTACAACTTAATTTCAGTTTCCATTCAGTCATATTAGACATTGATAAAGTATTGAAATTGTGTATGTCTGGAGTTCCTGTGCTGGTAAACTGCCCATTAACTAGCAAAACAAGTGTGCAAAATATTGATATGTCTGCTGCACGAGCATGTCAGGATGAGTCCTACTTACTTAGGCCTACAGGACCCAGTCCCTGCCCTCGACATATGTTCAGTTTGTAACAAACACTTTTTAAACGTCAAATATACATTATTTTTCAGAATAACGTATACAAGTATTATTTGACGTTCTTATATGAACAAACATTTCAACAAAACACCCAAACGGTTAAATTTTGCATTTATAGTATACAGTGTATAGTTGCAACAGAAATAATAAACACTCATAAATTAAGACTCTTAAAAAGAAGAGTTAACTTCCGGCCTGAAACCGGTGGTCTGGAACGTGTGTCCTAAAATGAGTGGCCGGGGGGCCTGCAGCTGGACCCGAGTCCCCCTCGACTGGCAGCCAATCAGGAGAGAGGATAATAATAACTAGCCCCGCGTGGACCTACGTCACGTCCTCTTTCAAAGGAACCTCACCAAGATGGCACCGGTACGTATCAACCCTGGGACTATTAAATTCAAAATATGTGCTATATTATGACTACAAACCACCGATGAGTAACATAAGAAGTGTAATATTCAGCACACGGTGTCATTTTGGGGGGGATGTTGCGTTAATGCACTATTTTGACTTACCAACGGTAGACACGTGGACAAGACTCGGTTTAGCACGATAGAACCAGTCGCTATTTGATCGATTTGTCAATGTAATGAAGTATATTAACTGTTACGAAAACGGCATTAAACATAACTTCTTTCAAATTAATGTTTGACATAGTAGCTTAATAAATCTGACATTGTTTTTTAGAAAAAGCAAACTATCGTGAGAAAAAGCAAGAGGGGTGTTAGCTGGAGGTATACCGTGGACTGTACTAACCCTGCGGAGGATGGGATTCTTGACTCTGCCAATTTTGTAAGTTTAAACACTACACATTGTGTTTGCTGTATTGTATTGAACGGTTTGTTATGACATGTATTCCCGTCTCATTAAGGAGAGTTCAACCAACACGGTGTAAATCAACTCAAGAGTTCACATTTTAACTCCGAGATATGAAACTTTGAGTTTTTGGTTTCAGAACAGCTTATCAGTTTGTTCTATCAACTCTGGGTAGGCTCACCTTGAGTAAAGCGCTTGCACCATGACTACAACAGCCATGAACAATGGAGCTATAATGGATGAGATATATTTGTATATATATAGTTAACAAAATTGGTACGGAGCACAGAGAAGCCTCTTAATGCACTGGACCCTCTATTAAAGCAAAAATGACATTTTAGTCACTGAGATTGTCTCTGTGTGATCAGAAGGTTGCTGGTTCAAATCTCAGTGCCAGCAGGTCATGACTGAAGTGCCCTTGAGCAAGACACCTTACCCCTGATTGCTCTGCGGTAATGTGCCACTGTAAAAAAACTACTTGTAAGTCGCTTTGGATAAAAGCGTCTGCCAAATGAATAAATGTGTGCCATGCATGACTGTATTTATGAATAAATTATGTAAAACAATTGTGCTTAAAAAGAGTGAGGGTTAATATTCTCAGTTTTCACTAAACCTCCTTTCTGAAACAGGCCCCAGGTTGTTGCATCTCTAATGTTGTGTCACAGCTAGGGTTCCCTTCCCTAGTGTAATACCTAGGGCTCTCTTCCCTAGTGTGGTCATGTTGTTTTATCACTAACAGGAAACCTTTCTGAAAGAGAAGGTGAAGGTCGATGGCAAAACAGGCAATCTGGGAAACGTAGTGCAGATCAATCGTCAAAAGAACAAGATCAATGTCACATCAGAAAAACGGTTCTCTAAAAGGTGAGATCCGTTTCATCAACCAAAACAGTAATAATAGAGAACTGGAGTTAAGATGATAGAATTAACACTCCTTTATTTTTCAGGTATATTAAGTACCTCACAAAGAAGTACTTGAAGAAGAACAACCTCAGAGACTGGCTGAGGGTGGTGGCGTCAGATAAGGAGAGCTACCAGCTGCGCTACTTCCAGATCACTCAAGATGAAGAGTCTGATGCTGATGAGTAAAGCTTCTGTCTGGAAATGTTTGTGTGTATTGAGATCCGGCATAAACTGTCAACGTGAAATGCAGGAGCAAGTGTTTTGATATGTACTTGTTAATACAAAATATACACAGTGAAAGTCTCTCTTAGTGTGCATGATTTGGGTTTATATAGGTTTGTTCTCAAATGTTTAAGTAAATAAATTAGACATGCTATAAAAATGTTTATCAACAATGTAAATCTATAATGTGAGAGTTAAACAGGATGATAGTGAGGACTAGATCAGGGTTGCGATAACACAAGTACTGTACCAAGAAAGCAATGCTTGTCTGTTTCTGCAATCTAGCTCATGCAAAATGCTTTATAAAAGTTAATGAAAAGTATCTACGTTTATGAATGTAGTCCATTTAGTATTATTTTAAAGAAGTTTGTTACATTGCCCAATGTATCAACAACATGTATCACGTGTTACATTCTTAGAAATCTGAGATAAAAATCTCTTAATTCCATGGATTATAAGAGAACAGAAACATTCTGCCTAACAAACTATTTTAACCATGTGTTTGGAAGAAAATATATAGAAAATATAGTATTTTATAATGCATTAATGTTCAAACCAAAATGGCTGTAATTTTCCTTTTCCAGTACACACTTGATTATTTTAAGGGATACTTCACCTAAAAAGGAAATTTTTTGAGATGTTCCAAATGTGTATAAATGTCTTTGTTCTGATGAACACCGAGAAAGATGCTATGAAGAATGCTTATATCCAGACAGATTGTACCCCATTGACGACCATAAAAACAATGGGAATCAAAAGTGCCTTAAAATAGTCTTCTATAAAGACTTGGAACAACTCAAAGGTGAGTAGATGATGACAGAATTTTATTTTTTGGCTAAAGTAGCCATTTACATTGTCATTTAGCAGACGCTTTTATCCAAAGCGACTTACAGATGAGGAAACATTGTAAGCAATTATAACAACATAGGCAACAAAATACATAAGTGCATCAAACTAGTCCATTAAAGCCTAGCACAGTATACAAAGCTAAGAATAGTGAGGTTATTAAGTGTTTTTTTTTAAAAGAAGGAAAGGGAAGAGAATTAGGATAAATCAATCAGCGAAGTGTTGATGGAAGAGATGCATTTTAGCTGTTTTTTAAAGATGGCAACCGAGTCTGCTGATCTTGTAGCAGCTGGTAGATCATTCCACCAATGTGGAACAGATCCAGAGAAGGTACGGGAGAGTGACTTTTTTCCTTTTTGGGATGGTACCACTAGTCGTTGTTCCTTTGCAGACCGCAGTGATCTGGCAGGAACATAGATCTGCATTAGCAAGTGGAGATACGATGGTGCAGACCCAGTGTTGGTCTTGTAGGCCAGGAGCATAGCTTTGAACTTTATGCGGGCGGCAACAGGGAGCCAGTGTAACCTGATGAAGAGCGGAGTTACATGCGCTCTCTTCGGTTCATTGAAGTTACTTATATCTATTTATCGTGTTTTAAACACATCAAATATGATCTTATTTGAATGTTCACAACTGAATTGCTTTAAACTTCACTATGTCACTGATGTAATATAAAGTCCAAACTCACTGAGTGATATTTATCTTTTAACATAGTGTTACCTTTTAAGCCCTTATCTCATACAGATAATTTTATCTTTCATCATCTTCTTCAAACTAGGGTCAAAGGTTAGTGAAAATCTTATCAGTTGATACACTGGTAGAGCATCAGGAGTTAAATACATTTGCATTGATTGGGGTAATGTCACTATAAAGTCGTCCACTATCAGAAGCAGACCACAACACAGCTTGTTTCCAGGATGTTTAAGCAAAAAGAAGAAACTGAACCGAAGTTATGGACCAGCACAGGGAGAAAACGAATTAGAGAGCGTTTCCGTGCTACTTTGGCAGGGCTCCTGGAGCTGGAAGTCCTGAGGGTCAGGCACAGAGTAATGGTAGAAACAGCCTTGGGAAAAACTGAAGAAAAAACATCTCACACAACAAATATCCAGGATCAACAGTATCCATTCTGGTTTCATAAAGACACTTTGAGACTCAGGCGTAGTTTTTCTGAGGAGGCTGTCCATGACACAAGGGAAGAGAGAGGGCTTTGGTCATTTTCTAGTCATTCTTCTGAAGATCTGCTTTACTTTCAGTGCTTTAAGGAAAGAAGCCAGCATCACCAGGAACTTCACACGCATATACAACATCAATCGAGGGCTAGCTCAGGGTTCTGTGACAGTGACTTTGGGGATGTTTTTAACCCGGGTGATGATACTGTCAGCTCTCTAACCGCCTCCCTGGCCTCCTTAAGGTCCAAGTACTCCTTATGTGAACTGGAAGATTTAATGAGCGAAACAACTCCAAGGAATCTACCCATTTTATTCCAGAACAACATGCGAAGTCAGGTTGATCTTCAATCCCATTTCTCAGATGAGGTGATTCCTGAAGATGGTTTTCTGTCTGAGGCAGATCTGTATCCTGACTCACAGTGGTTTTTGGTTTCAGGCATACTTCAGCCTAAAGTATTCTTGCAACCCACTTACCGTACTGATCTTACAGGTCACCAGGGCATGGAAGTTTACCGCTACCCGAGCCCGTTACATGCCGTTGCCCTGCAAAGTCCACTGTACGCTCATCACAGCCCCCAGAACAACAGGAAAAAGAATGAAAGGTTTGTTTCTAACTCAAGCTCTTTGCACAGACAGGACTCCACACATCAGCTTTTGGAACGTCATTGCTGTCAAGCAAAATCCTATTTATCACCCAACCTACTCAAGAGGGATGTGCACCCTAAGAATCACAGATGTGAGGAGGTCATTTTGAAACGCGTCCACAGCTCCATTGGTGCACAAAGAGGGACACACTCACCGTCTAAAAGAAGCATGCACCGCACCAGCTCTTTAGGAAGAAACAAATCATTCATCTATTCCTTTCAGTGCACAAGCCTTAAAAAACAAAGATGTGCAGGTTTAAAGAGCGAATGCACCATACAAGATATGAAAAGTCATAAATATACCGGAAGACAAGAAGTCCAATGCATTGCACCTCTTCATCTAGACAATGACCTTTGAAGAAGAGGGACATACTAGAGTTCAATGTACAAATTTAGACTTTGATTTAGCTGTGAAATTGCTTATTCAACCATCATCTTACTTCATCAATGTATAAACGAAAAGCAATTAAAGAATGTTGATATAAAGCAATTCTAACACATGCTGTGCACAGCCCCCTTATAAAACATTGCAATGTTTAGTACTAACTCAGTTAAACATATAAACAGTAATAAAACAGATGAAACACTTTTGAAACAGTCATTGCTTAACAAAGCTATAAATACCATTACAGAAATGTTTTGTAATTGTTCATTTATTTCAAAAGGTAATTTATAAATTTCACAATTTCTAAGCTATGTCACAACCAAAATGAATCGATTTTTGTTATTATTATTTTTATTTGTCCATCGTAGATAACCAACCATTCAATGTTAAAAGCAAAGTTAATCCTTATTTTTATTTAATTTTTTAACCACTTTATTGTACCATTGCTCTAAACAGACAAGACAAGACAAAAAAATAAATAATAATAATAAAACAAAACAAAAACTAAAAACAGGAGAGGGAGTTACACAAATAATAAAAAAATACAAATTAAATAGGTTGAAAAGCTTATAAGCAGAGCAAATTCCTTTGTGCTTTCATATTGGAAGAAAACATAATTGTTTTAAAATACAGTTATATCTCTTGTAGAAATACTATAAAAATAGGTTTGTTATTAAAGCAAAGTTAATCCTACTACGAAGCTCGAGACTGCCGACAACGTCACTTCCTGGCGTTTCAAGCCACGTATCCGGTTCGTTACTAAATGTAATGCTCGCTTTGTCCACAAGATGTCAGCGGACACCCAAGTGGTTTGTTTCGTAGTATTATACAAAGCAACTGTGGTCAAATACTGTTTTAATCTTTAGTTTACTGCTCATTTACTTTATTTCGACAAGAAACACATCGGCTTCTTTTAACTATAAAACAAAGAGTTTTGGATTCCTTTTAAAGTGAAATAAACTCTAACAAAACCATTTGCAGCTGGACAGACAAAATTCTTTTTCTGTTTTTCAGTGCCAAAATATTTTTCCGCTGACCTGGTCAAACAGGCAAAGATACAGATTTTTCCAAAGAAATGTTTTTCTCTATAGCAAATGTTGGACCTGATGCAAGAGCGCTTTCTTGGGAAGAAATAAAGACACACATTACCACAGCCAGTGAAAATTTGAACTTTTAATCTACTACACCAATTTGTTTAAGAAATTTTGCTTTCAAGTCCTCCCCATGTCTAAGTTTGCTTATCATGCCACTACTTGCACATAAACTCAAAACAGGTTTAATAGCATAAGATGGTCTGTTACTGTATTTTCTGATAAAACAAATCAAGGGAAGAAAATAATATTGGAAGAGACATTTCTCTACCGGCCTTTATGTTACCACCTTCATCCTGTTTAACACATCTGAAAGTGATAGTTTATCAAAAAATGACAATTCTGTCATCATTTACTCACCCTATTGTAATTTCAAACCTTCATGCGTTCTTCATCTGTAGAACACAAAATAAGATATTTTGAGGAAACTGGACTGGCTCTCATTCACTTCTATTATTAACACAAAACCAATGCAAGGCTGGTTAACAACATTCTTCAAAATATCTTATCGTTCTAATGAAGAACGTCATAAAGGTTTGAAATGACAAGAGGTTGTAAATGATGACAGAATTTTATTTTGGGGTGAACTATCACTTGAAGTTTTTTTTAAGCTTCATTATTTCTTATATATATATTTCTAAGCATTTTTAAACATATTTACTAGATAAACTGACATGAAGATGTTGTCAGACATGAAAACGTGTGTTCTTGTGTTCTTATCATTTAAAATATGCTCTGCACGTGCACTTTGACGTTGCATTGATGTGATTATTGCAACCCATGGTGCATTTGTTATGGCTCAAGGGAATGATGTAGTTGAGCTGTAACTGTAGCAACTGTGACTCATTTATGTGATGATTTGGATCTTTCTGAACTATCTGTGCCATGCACGTACTCAACCCTAAACTGTGTAACTTACATTTAAAAGCACAACTTTGTAGGCAGTGCATTGGGCACTAAATTATGGTGGTCAAGGACTCCGTATGTGAAATAATCGTTTAAGATTATAAAAGCATCAAAGTAGTCATAGCCATAAAATTGCCATACAAGTGTTTAAATTAAGGTTATTATGCTGATCAATTTCAGCACGATGCTACAGTAGTAGTACTAGCTACGGTCAGACCAAACAACAAAAGGCAAATGCAAATCTTGACATGATGTGGTTGCACTGCAGATGGGAAATTGATTTGTATTGTTGACCTTTTGTTGTTGAAACTGGTTATGTTTGCAGAAGCGTTTGCCACACCACTACAAACACTACTGATGCATCCTATCATTCAGTCACCATGGCTATACTTTTGTTTCCTGTGAAACCTGAGATACACTAGCTCTCTGCAACTGAAGCTGCATGGCAGGCTAATAAAAAATAAATTAAATGCCATAGACTGATGGAGAACTGTATAAAATAAATCAAATTATGGCTTTGTTTATCTGCTGCATTAGGCAACCTGATTCTCGATTGTGTCAGTGTAACCTTTTTTATGATCATAATGTATAAATGTTTTTAATTAGTCTTACTAGTCTAACATGTGAAAATACTGTATTTTGCATACGCATTTGAAGGTGTTTTTAGGTATGAGTACCTACATCCTAACTTACAAACATCCGAACCTAATGGTCCTTATTTGATTGATGCAATATCATCAATATCACCAGGGGATGTAGACCACATTGACCTAAAAGTGTATAACAATCTAGAACTTGTTAGGGAAGCTCTGACGCAGGCAGCTGTTCAATGGTGGACTGATCTTTTAATAATGAACTCTGCTCTGATCACACGGAGAACCACCTAAATAATTCACATCCCTCCGCGTTGTGTCCCCTACTGTCTCCACGAGCTTTACCCGGATTCCTGCCTTACCGCTGGACATGATGGCGTGTACGGTTTAATGTCCCCATCGGTGAGTTTTTGGCCAGACAAGCTGTTTTCAATTTGATACTGGATACCTCTGTTTCCTTTTAAGGGTGGAAGACAACTGCAAAGCTTTTTTGTTTTACCAATTGACCAGGATTTAAGTTCGCTTATGTCTGTAGTAGAAACGCATTTTATTTTATTTTATAGCTCAGCATCAAGTGTACCTTAAACTTTCGGCTCTTCCTTGACAAACTTCAGAAGACCATCATTAATATTTCATCATTGGAAATGTTGTACAGGTTGCAACATTTACATGGTGGTTTTATTTTGCGAGTGCCGTGGATTACATGTAACTTCTGCATATTTTAGCATCATTTAGGGATTTATTTTTTCGTGCTTCAGGCATATATTTCGAGAATTTTTACTAATAAACTGTACAAAATGAGGAAAAATATTATTTATAAACACGAGTGTTGCAAGACGGTGGAACTGACCAGGGTGCTGAAAGTCCTTCCAGAAGAATTTTCACTTGACTGTATTGAAAATATTTAAACAGTTTATTTTTCGCAATTCTTCGCTAGTCTCGAAGCGAATAATCTGCCTTTAAACTTTGGTTTTGTACATGATTTCAGCATACAATTAGTGATCATCAGTATCAGTACTTGCATGCATGCTAAACTGCAACTGGGCTTGTTTCTTGCATTTATTGGCGTTCAGGAACTACAGTTTTTGTGTGCCGTTAGTCATTGCTGATCGACAGTTTGTTTAGACCTAGTTTTATAACATTTACACCCAAGGCCTATGCTGTTTTCTCCTGTCATTATATGGTTTGTGTGTTCAAACTGATTTTATATACGGTCTCCTCATCCCTTTTAAGCCTTCTTTCTATATCCCTGTCAGAACCTTAATAGTTTTTTTCTGATCTTTATCCTTTTATCTTAATCATTTTCTCTGACTGTGAACATATTTTGTATATTGATGTACAATATTGGTATGTGTACAATGGATGTAACGTTTTGGTTTTAACCATTCACTAATTAGTTTGCATTTGTTTTAATGTGTGTGCTAACCTTTATAGTTTTATGTAATTGACCTACTTGGCTGTTTTCCAAGGTAACAGAAAACATACAATGTCAACCTTGTATGACATTACCTTATTGCTCCCTGACTTCTTTGTAAGTCGCTTTGGATAAAAGCGTCTGCTAAATGACTAATTGTATTAGAAGGCATTATGGCTCTCATCCTTTGTCTTTACCTATCTCCAAAGATGATATGGCTATAACTTCTCTTTGTAGTTGATCTCATCTTATAAATCACCAGTAGTCACAAATCCTTTAGTGGAGTGTTTTGACAAAAGATGTTGTCAGATTTGATTAAAGCAGTGGCTGCAGACATATGCTTGCGTAATATCTTTATTATCAGGCAATTGCCAACAGGCACATCCGACAGATTTTGTGTCTGCAGTGGCAAATGCATCTTATCTGAGTAAGAGGCATAATTGCATTTGATTGAAAAAACAACAAGATAGTAAGATGTGCAGACGTATCTGAGCAGGGAAAAACAACAGGGGGAGGTAGTGAGGTGCATGGTTGGTTGGAAACCGGTAGTGAAACTGACAGTGTAGCAAAACATGTTTTCATACTGTTAGACATTATTTTCTGTATATAAATGTATATAACATAACTTAACACATACGCCTTTCAGGTTAAAATCCAACATTATTTTCACAATGATCTAACTTTAAGGATATCAATGTCCTCTGAATTGCTGATGCTCCATATGCTAATCTGCAATTGTAGTGAATCCTGCACAATAGCAACATTTCACCTAAACGAATGAGTGGTTACTTCCTATCGTTCAGTTATTGTATAACACAATGTGGTTGTTTGGGCATGATTAAGTTGATATTTTAGACATTTTAGGTTTAGAAATTTTTTGCCAGATATTTGTCCGAAAATTTTGAATGATAATCAACCTTGAACTAGTTTTGTCAGTGTCAATATTGGCACACTTACTGAGTTTTATCTCGGTAATGCAGTATACATATCTCTTTCTTTTTTGTAGGGGCCGTTTTCAGTTCCAAATCGAGTGCTGTGTTGATTGCTCATGTGATGGATCCACTCTGAGACACTCTAGGGGGGAGAGAAAGTGAATTAAAGCAAGAGACAGACATACAAGATACATTTACAGGAAACACCTGGAATACAGAGACCCTCACATTGGACAGGACAAACCTCGCCCTTCTTTTATCCTGTCTTCCTGTTGTGAAATATGAATGCTGTTTTTGCTAAACTGGACCCCAGGAGGATCGAATGGGGGTCGTCCTGGTATGGACTCCATTCACGAATCTTGCGCACCAAACCTGTGGATTCCATGCAGGAGGGATCTGATGACCTGCATGGCACTAAACTTGCCCGGGTGCTCACTACGGTGGATCTGGTGTCGCTTGGGGTTGGCAGCTGCGTGGGCACCGGCATGTATGTGGTTGCTGGGCTTGTTGCTAAGGAAATGGCAGGACCTGGCGTGATCTTGTCCTTCATTATTGCAGCTGTGGCATCAATTCTGTCAGGTGGATGTTTATAGCCTTTTAAAATGAATGTACTTTTTAAAATCATTCAGTGTTTGTGATCTAACTTCAGTCTACAATCCTATTTTTTATATTTTGCTGCTGTCCTTCTCAAGTCTCGTATCTCCATATTTCGTGATAAATTATTATTATTAGTCACTCATTCATGTTTGTCACCGGGTTTTGCAAATATTTCATAAAAAGTATTAAAACGTGCTTCTCAACTTTGAACACACAGTATGTAATCATTGAAACAGTACAGTAGGTTATTTAGCATTTATTGAAAAACAGCTCATTTGGACATTGAAGAAGGTTTCAGAAGGACAGCAATGAGACGTGGCCTTGTGTTTGTTAGGTAACACTGTCTATGTGAAATTATATTATTTTTACAGTCTAACATGTAGGAAACCACAGCAGTAAGTTATTGACTTATGTGCTTATTCAGCCAGCTGTCACCAGTTGTCTAAATCTAATTTATAAAATGCCAACTGGAGGTTAAATTGAGAGCAGGCCGAAACCAGAACCATCAAATCCAAGATCCTGACCTGTTGGTTCAATAACCAGGCTGAAAAAATAACAGAAACAAATGAACTGATATTATGAACGTTGTACTTTATCAAACAGCTAATCTCGGTGATTCTTACACAGGGGTCTGTTATGCTGAGTTTGGTGTCAGGGTACCCAAAACAACAGGCTCCGCCTACACCTACAGCTATGTCACGGTGGGAGAATTTGTGGCCTTTTTCATTGGTTGGAATCTCATTTTGGAGTATCTGATTGGTACAGCAGCAGGTGCCAGTGCGCTCAGCAGCATGTTTGACTCTTTAGCCAATCACACCATCAGCCGCTACATGATCAACCATCTTGGAACGCTGAATGGTCTGGGTGGGTATCAACCTAATAGAAGAATGTAAAGTGTGTAAAATATTAAGTGTGGATGGATCAGTGTTGTTACTGATCATACACTTACACGATAATTCTTCAGGTAAGGGAGAGGAATCTTATCCAGACCTGCTGGCTTTGCTCATCGCCATGTTGGTGACAGTGATTGTGGGTTTAGGGGTGAAAAACTCTGTGAGCTTTAACAATGTGCTCAATGTGGTTAACCTGATCGTGTGGATCTTCATGGTCCTCACCGGCCTTTTTTTCCTCAGTGGAGCCAACTGGGAAGATGGCATGTTTCTGCCATATGGTTGGTCAGGGGTAAGAAGGTTCACTGCATACAGTATGAAACACAATACATAATTTGTACACATGTGCATCACACATTTTTAAATACTACAAAATATATTTTATGTATGTAATATGACATGTTTTTGTAATCAACTTTCTTTAAGCCTTTCTATTATATTCTATACATTTATAACCATGTTCCCTTGTTTGTGGTCATATATTATGTAACGTCTAGCACAAATAATGGAAATATACACATACTGTATGTCCATGTTTATAGACTGTACATACGGCCAAGCATCATCTATATGGGATATAACTGTGTTTTGTAGGTCATGCAAGGAGCTGCAACCTGTTTCTATGCCTTCATTGGCTTTGACATTATTGCAACCACAGGCGAAGAAGCCAAGAGCCCAAACACTTCCATTCCTTACGCAATAACAGTCTCTCTTATCACCTGTCTCACAGCATATGTCTCCGTAAGTACTTGTGTTCTGCTCTCTAAACTCTGACTTCTGTCTATAATAATCAATACTTTAAGAAAAAGATTTCTTCCAAACCTTTACACAGTGAATTCGTTTTTTCATTCTGAAAATAAAAATATCTTAAAATAAATACAGAACATGACAAAGGAAATCAACTATTAAATCATCCCGGTCTACACCGCACAGTGGCATGCTTTAATAAAGTATTTCAAGCATTTCTCACCTGAACAGTGATTTATTTATTTCCTCTAGAGACTGAATCTTTAGACCTTTGCTTTTCCTTTCTTCAAATAGCATAAAAGCCCTCTTAATTTCCTTCTTAAACATTTTGAGCCACATTAAATACAATTCTTCAGACTACACTTTATCTTGGTTGTTAATGGCTTTACACTGGAAATAAATAAGTCACACCATGCTACCTTGGCATCTGATTTCTAAAAGATATTACATAATTATAGATTATTGCATCAGACTGCATAAATATTTTATGTTTTAGGTAAGTGTTATTTTGACATTGATGGTGCCATACAACCTGATTGATGGAGATGCTCCACTTATGGAGATGTTTGCGGTTCATGGCTTCCTAGCGGGGAAGTATATCGTAGCAGTTGGAGCTGTTGCAGGCCTCACTGTCAGCCTTCTAGGATCTCTGTTTCCTATGCCAAGAGTCATCTATGCCATGGCAGGAGATGGTCTGCTCTTCAGGTACTTGTGTTCATGTTATGCTTAAATTGATATGTTTGCACGTCTACTAAAGTATCTGTATGCACGCCAGGTTCCTGTCCTTTGTGAGTCCCCACACAGAGACCCCCATGGTAGCCTGTGTCATATCCGGGTCTCTGGCTGCTCTGTTGGCTCTTCTGGTGAGTCTGAGGGACCTGATTGAGATGATGTCAATCGGCACACTGCTGGCCTACACGCTGGTTTCAGTGTGCGTGTTGCTTCTGCGGTATCAGCCCGATAGGGATGGCTTCACCAGTTTCCTTACTGAGGAGGAAGAGGAGGAACGGAGAAGGAAGGAGGAGATGATGGTAGCCAGTGAGAAAGACATGAATATTAATGCTGGTGGTGAGGACTTAAGCGACAACGCGTGTGGGGCCAAGAACCTCCCATCAAAAGGCGATGACGAAACGCTGATTGGAAAGTCAGATTCAGTTGGATACCAGTCAGAGAACTCTGGCTATGGAGTAGGAGAGAACGAAACGGAGGCGGAAGGTTCTGATAGTGCCCTGGTGGGGGTCTTGAAACGTGTCCTGGGCTCTCACTATTACACTCTACGGGTGCGTCTTGGCTTGCCGAACTCGGGTGATAGGCCGACACCTGCGACAGGACGTACCGTCACTTCCTGCGTTATCCTCTTCTTTGTCTTAACTTTCTTTCTGTGGATCCTTGTCATCTACGGCTTCGAACGGGTCTCAGGAGGGGCTCGCTGGGCAATAATGCCTTTTATAATGACTATAATTGTCCTGATGGTAACCCTGGTTATTATAATTCTTCGGCAGCCGGAGAACCCTGAAAAGCTGCCTTACATGGCACCCTGTGTGCCTTTCGTGCCAGCAGTGGCAATGCTGGTGAACATCTACCTCATGCTTAAGCTATCCAGCATCACCTGGGTGCGCTTTGTAGTGTGGTGCTGCCTAGGTAAAAATACACTCCAAAAATACAACACCACAATGGTTAGGTATAATATTTGTAAGGCTGAAAACAAACTCTATGTAAACATAAATCCACAGCTATGCAAGCTTGATTTTACATTTGTCTGTTTTTACCCCCACAGGTGTGCTGATCTACTTTAGTTACGGCATGTGGAACAGCTCACTGGAACTAAGCGCTAAAGAAGAAGCAGCCCATGCCAGCTCTTACCAGAGGTATGACACAGAGGTAGATGACAGCTTTAATGTGGACGATGACTTCCACCCTCAGGAGGATCAACAGGAAGGACAGTACCAGGGCTGGGCAGCTGAGGAGAGGGGCAGTCAGCAACAAAACCAATATCAGTATCATGAACAAAGATCCTCATCCAACAATTCCAGAAGCAAAGGCAGGACCAACAGAGGCTTTGAGGAACTGGTCAATGAAGAATATTCACCCGAGTGAGCATAACAGACTAAAGCTACCACATTCATAGTTGATGGTGTACCTGCCAGTCTGTTTCAGTCATGTTTTGAAACATCATGTCCTGTTGTTTTGAGTATTATAATGACTCCCTGTGAACTAGTGTTGTGCCAGCAGCACTTAATATTCCTCCTGTATGGCCTGTACCAAAAACTAACAGCGGTGATTTTGAGAACTAAAAAACTTCCAATCTCCCCTTTCTTGCTAAAATGTTAGGACAAATTGTTGCTTCTCAGTTGCTATCTCATCTGACAGTATCTGACAAACATTTGAGCCCCTTCAATCTGGCTTCTGTAAAATGCACAGTATTCAAACAGCGTTGGTTAACGTCACAAATTATGTGTTAATTGCTTCTGATTCTGGTTGTCTATCGATTTTGATTCTTCTCGATCTCACTTGATCTCAGTCTTTCGACACTGTTGATCACTGTATTTTGCACACCCGTCTTTGGTTTCTCTGGTCTTATCTTTCACAGCAAGCAATTTATTGTGTTGGGTAGTTGCAGATCTGAGGTTGGTGTGGTGCAATCTGGTGGTCCCCAGGGTTCAATTTGGGGCCTTTTACTTTTTAGGATGTACATTTTCCCTCTTGGCCAACTTCTGAGGTCTCTTGGTCTTAATTGTCATTTTTATGCAGACGACACCCAGATATATATACATTCAAAATCTGATGTTAAAGCAACGGTTTCTTTTCTTTCACACTCTTTCTCTGAGAAAAATGGATGTCTGGTCATTTTCTCTGTCTTAATAGTGATAAGACTAAAGGGATGCTCATTGGTTCACGTAAAGGTGAGCCTTTGGCCCTCAATGTATGCAGATGGCTCAGTTATACAGTTTCAAACTAAATTACATTTGGGGGTAATTTCTTATCAATTTTTTTTTTGATTTGATCTTCATGTTCGTAACACAGTTAAAGTATCCTTTTTCATCTCAGAAATATTGCCAGATTACGCCCCATGTTGACATTTTCTGTTGCTGAAAAGTGAATCAACACTTTTTGACTATGGCAATGCACTGTAGGCTGGAGTCTCAAAATCCACCCTCGGTAAACTACAATTGGTACAGAATTCTGCTGCTCGTATCTACCAGTGCAAGAGTTCATATTACACCTATATTAGAAACCTTGCACTGGCTTCCTTTCAAGTTTCTAATTGATTTCAAAATTCTCTTGATGACTTATAAGGCCTTAAATGATTTAGCTCCTCAATATCAGATCTCTTAGTGCCCTACACCCCAGTCCGAAACCTCTGTTCTACTACAGTCAGTCTTTTAACTGTTAAAAGTACTATGGGCAACAGGGCTTTTTCCTTACTGGCCCCAAAATTATGGAATTCCCTGTCCTCCGAGATAAGAAACGCAATATATGTTGTCTCTATTTATATTTGTATTATTATATTTATATTATAAGTTTCTGTTTGTTTCGATCTTCTTGTTATTTTGTTTGAATTCTATTATATTTTGAATTTCTTTTACCTTATGTTCTATTTTTCATTATTTATGCAACGTGCTTTGAGATGCTACTTTTTAAGGCACTATATAAAAGAAATGTATTATTATTGTTATTATTAACGTTCTATCTCTGCATTGTAGACTAACTTAAAGGATTTGGGTGACCGTGACTGTGATTTTAGGACATGTTTAGAGTTGGGAATTGAATATCATTCTTTTTAACTTATTTTTCTTTGAAATATGTTGATTTCAGGAACATGTCCTATTCGAAATTCACAGTTATGCTTCCTACTTAGATTGCAAAGATAATTGATTTAACAATGAATCAATTATCTTTGATATCTGGGTTGGTATTAATTACATATTTAAGTGTTTTGTTTTCTTTGTGAACATTAGAAAAATAATTATTTCTAAACAGTTACCCATCAAACACATACCTCTATGCCCCTTGTGATAGATATGTGACATACTGTATCTATAGGGGGAATGTTTTTACTCTTTCCACCAGTTTGGCTTTTTCTAACAGTGCCATTACATAACCCTATTATATTGCTAATATGAATAATAAATATATACTTATATATTCATTAGAATACTTAAACCGTAATAGTCTGATGTGAGCCAATGTCTCGGTTTTGGTTTACAATGGCTTCGTTTTCATGTATTTACTTATACTGTTTCATTACATTACTTCACTGTTCATGTTGCGAGTTTTAGAACTTAAACCCTTTAAAAAACGTATTTGACTTTATAAAAAAAACTCAGTGATCATGAATTGAAACCTTCTCGAAAGATGCATTGAGTGGACTTCACATCTTCACAGCTGTAACCGATCTAACATCTCTAGCTCTCTCTTGAATTCTGGGGGAAATATTATGATTGGCTCCCTGTGAAAGCTTAATAGTTCTCAAAATATTTTGGGGCATTGATATCAAATTCTTTCTATGTTGGTTTGTGGAAATGTGTTACATCTTGTGGTTTTCCTCTTGTTTAAGTTTGCATGATATTTACATTTTTTCCTTACAGCTATGTGAAAAAGATCCTTCTGATTCACAATACATGTAAATACACTGAGAGACCTAGAGTTACATTTGTCTGAAAAAGAATATACTAATATGAAACATTAAAAGTCATATATTTTACAAACACAAAGTGTGTCTAATACTTTTTCACATTTTAAAAAGAGTATTTTGTGGTCTCGTGTTTTCATTCTGAAAATACATAAACCAGTATAACACAAGAACATGGCTGGAATCAGGGTTATAGTTTTGATTTTAGTTTTATAAAAACTTTTAATTCGCTTTTAATTTTAGATTTGTTGTTTTTATATTTATTTTACTTAAAGTTTTAGAAATGTTGGTATATGCTTTTGTCATTGTATAATGTATATGTTTTTGTTTATTATTATAATTTAGGTTCACTTTATTTTTGTAGTCATTTTTTTGTGGCAAAATTTTCAAATTTCAAAAGGTCAATATTTAATTTAACTTCATTGAGCAGAAACTTTTTCAAAGTTTTGATTTTAATATACTAAAATAACCTTG
Source organism: Barbatula barbatula (assembly GCF_947034865.1). Taxonomy (NCBI): domain Eukaryota; kingdom Metazoa; phylum Chordata; class Actinopteri; order Cypriniformes; family Nemacheilidae; genus Barbatula; species Barbatula barbatula. Next base: position 16,183,727 of record NC_136786.1, on the reverse strand, counting down.
CATAGAATAACATGACATTTTAAAACAAAGTGGACATTAAAAGGAATGTTGTTCACATGGTCCCAAAGAAAGCACAGGGAGGGTACAATGACTTTCATTAGTAATATGAATCAATCACTGACCACATCACTAAAATGAGACTTTCTGAAAAAAATTGTTTCCTGTTACAAATATGTTTTCTCTGATTACAAATGCTGTGAGGAGTCCTCCAGGAAAACAGTGCACATGACATCTGGTCAGACTGATTTCCTGTCTGTCTGTCTGTCTGACATTATTAGGTGTCTGATTTTGTAATTTGTCTTTACTGGAGGAAAGCATGAGCTGATAACGCAACTTTTTCTGAAAGTAAAGAATGTGCTAACATACTAGATTTCTTGTCACTGAGAAAAAGAAATACAGGAGCAAAACTGAATACTGTGTAAATAGATATACTACTATACTGATATATAAAAAAAATATGCTTTGACAAGAAGGAACTGTTTCCATCTGGATTCGTTTCAAAGTTTGTTCAAACAAAGGCTTTCATGCTTCGGTGTATGTGAAGTTCAGGGAAAAAGGTTTCCATCAAATTCTCTGTTCCCTCCAAATCTTCACATGGTTGCAGTCAAACCATGGCACTGGAAAACACAAATATTTTATAGGTATGTGTGTGTGTGAGCTGAGCTTGAATGTGTGTGTCCAAATCCCATCTTGAGATAAGGCGCCGAGGTCTTATCCACTGTGTGTTTATCTGACTCCACTCTCAAACATGTGCGCTCTTGGCATGACTGTTTATAGGAGGGGCAGAGTTAATACCTCCACCGTGTTTTGAGTAGTAATAGCTGTTTCCAGAACTCTGGCCCGGGCTGTCGCTCCTCGAACAACAGGTCATTACAGACCCACCAAAAAAACAGAGGGCTGAGCCGACCCATCCAGCATACAGCGAGAACCCGAATGACATCAGACCATCCTCGTGAAGGACTCCAATGGGGAACCAAACGGTTGACACCATCCCACACAGAGCTAAAGAAAGAGGAAGGATGGTCACAGTATTCTTAAAAAGATGAAAATTGTGCATGTACATGTGGCAACATAACTAACGTTAAACATTGCGAACTTTATCTATAATATTTACATCAATTGAAAAGAATTTAAGGGGGGAAACTGAATAAAAAAATGTACGGTCCAACAGCTGTCAGTGAGCTCTATCCACTGAAACAGGATATAGGAAACCTCTGTATGCTTTTGACTTCAGTCAAGGCCATTCTAAGCCCTGCTGAAATGCATGTTGAAAGCATGACTACAAGCAGGATTTTGCTAAATTGAAGTGCGTAAATAATACACTACCATTGAAAAGTTTAGGGTCACTTGAGTTAAAGTTACAATGTGTTGATCGGTTTAACTTCATTAATAAATGACCTTTTGAAAGGAAATGTCACTTTCCCCCTCAAGTGTGCTTTACAATATAACACAACGTGTTCAATACGACCTTTTACTCACAAATGAACAGTATAAGAATGCCACCCAGGACTGCCCGTTTCCCTTTAGTGTCTTCAGTTTCTTGGCTCAGTTTGACGCAAGGCATCGCCAGCAGCGCGAGCGCCAGAGACGGGAGACCGAGCAGAGAGGCAGAGACCATCAGAGCACGAGACGTCTGGATGTAAGCTTGAAAAACAAGTGCATGCACAAACACATGTCCACATAAGACATCATTACACTGAAAGCAGATTCGACTGCGGCGCTGCGCAGACCGGAGGCGGCGTGACGTCAAAGTACCGCGAGAACTATTCAAAAGCGCAGGTCTCATCCACACGTTCTGCACAGCGATGCGCAGTCGAAAACACTGTCTGGGAAACCGCTCGTTTTAATAATAAATATTATATGTTATGTTCATACAAATACAATTTCTTGTGATAATAACCCGTTTTTCTTGAAAACGAAATAGAAAATTTGACTGATTCAATACGACTGAAAACAAAAGGTAAATAAATCAAGACATTTAAACAAGTGATAATTTATGCATAGTGTATTTACATGAGTTAAAAAATATCTTTTCTCACCAGGTATTTCGAGGATCTGGTTGAGTGAGATGCAGTGGTACAGAGCAGTAGAGATGATGCACTCCGTCCACAGGCCCTTCGTCTCGAGCTCGTCCATCTTCCTGCAGGTGTGCATGCCGTATTTACAGGTCACCACCCAGTTGTTTGTTGACGTCGCGATTATAATACCCGTCCAACCGATGCAACTCATTAAAAAACCACAGAGGAGACGACAGCTATTTGACATTCTGCTAAACACGGATGCAAGAAATATGTATGTTAAATATATATGCCCAAAACCTGGCTATTTGGTTGAGAAGCACTTTGTTTATTGTTAATGTAATTTGCTTGAGAGATTAAGGTATACAGTCTGAGTACAGACTGCAAGTGTAAAACACTCCATTTGGGTCAAGTGAGTTTTTATCCTAACCTCGCACCCCTGCAGAACTTTCAGCCAATCAGAGGAAAGCCTTGACACAAACGTCACAACGGCCTTGCCTCCTAAATAATATTTTGGATTAATTATGTAATCAGTGATGTTTTATCTTACAATGTTATATTTTTTTCTATGTACATAACGAAAGTGAATTGCGTATTTTTTGCTTGTTTTAACTTATTTTGTGCGACTAATATAACTATTAAAAAAGTTTTTTGGGGTGTGGACGCCCTCTAGTGGGTTAATAAGTAACTATGCTCTCCAACAGAGTTTTCGTGGTCATGATGCAAAACAATCTCACAATTTGCAATCAGGCTTTCAATTGACATCAAAAACAAATCAAAAAGCTTTATATAAAGGCACTTATATATTGACAGCCAAATCATACAGAAAGAATTAATATAATTGAGTATGTTGAATAAGCATCACTGTTATTTACAAAGCACAGGAATTAGAAAAAAGGTCGAATAAATGACTGATACAGGGTTCTGTAACAAAATGTAGCTGGTTTAATTAAATAATCAAAAGTGGCACAAGAAAAGTAATGTAACAATGAGAAACAACACTTTAATGATGACACTATCTAGTACATTTTTTGCCTCAGCAAAATGCCTACAGTAGTTTTATTAGGTCTCAGAAAAAAGGCACCTTTTCACTGCCTTGATTGAAAACGATTGACTTCGGGTACCTTCTTTTTGTCTTCTGTTGACAGTTTTTCAGATTGACAGTACCACTGTGGAGATTTCACAAAATTTCATTTTCTGTCAGTATCTTAAATGTCGTTTAAAAATGCTTATAAACTTGAAACGATTCGCGTTTGTACTTTTTAGAGCCTTAGAAGACAAATATATTAAATATTACAAATCCTTCACAAAACATTTTTTTTAATTTATACACACAGAACACTGTATTGTTATACATGTATACATATGGAATACAATAGAAAATATATACAATGGGACATGCACACAATAACAGCACTTCCGTATTTGTCGAACCTCTCTGCGCTGACCGAGGCAGCGATCTCCTCTGCTTTCAGTGAGAAATATAAAATCAGTAACCCTGGTCGAAATTACCCATACAAAAAGAGGAGACTAACAGTTTCCTCCTATCCGATTAAATAAACCGCCTATAAATTGCTCACAGACTGAGACCATTATATTGCTACCATGCTTTCAGACAGAGGCTAAGTTTACAAGAACTGTAAGATTTTGCTAGTTTAGTTCAAGCAAATACATGTAAGCTTTCTGATAACATTGAAATTATCGCGTAAATCTCTGAAGATTAAAGTGCACAAAATGGCTCTATTCTATTGGCAAGTGCTCTTATGGTCCACAAAGATATACCTATCTTTTTGTGTCTGTTTCATTTTATCTTCCGCCTTCCTTCAGGGAGTTTATGCGGGCACATATTTTGAGCGCGGGGCCGAGTTTCACGTTCATGGCGCTCATCAGATGATCTTCGGTCAACAGAAGCAAGGCCTGGCCGTCTATCTCTTGGGCTCTGAATGCTTCAGCAATGTCATGACACCCTAAAACAATTAAAGTGGGGTATACAGCTTTAAAACAAGTTTTTATTCAAAATATAATGATAGGCCTACAAAGAATTAAATAATCCACTTTTCTATGTGATATAACTATAAAGGGAGGGGGCTTTTATCAACCTGGGGGTGTTTCTTTTGAAATACTGATAAAATGTGATAAACTTTTTAGGAAACTTTAAATTGATCGACCATAAAGTTTAGTGTATTTGACAACAGGGTGTTTTCTGCTGACCAATTAGAAGCAAGCAGAGTAAAAACCAGAGTACATGTGATTGGATTATACCTGGAGATGCAACCACATTTTTATTACCTGGCAAGTTGGATATAAAGCTTGACACTTGATCCACAGACCACTGAGATGGTTTTGGGTAGGGAGAGACCTCAACGGGTGACACAAGGTCTATAGGTGAGGTGGGGGCACTTCTCGTCTCCTTCACCGATGGCCTGGCTCTTATCCCTCGCTCACGTTCCTGTTCTGTGTGCCTGCGAAGCCTCGTCTTCATGGGAGCGGCGGTCCCATCTTCGCCTTCACGTGGAGGCTGTTGAAGGATTCTCCACTGCTCTGTCGTTGCATGTCTTGGCTGAAGAGTGATTAATACATGTAGACTGTTAGTCAGTGTTGCGGTTTCTCACCGCGGAAAAGAGCTGCATTTGTCATTTCTGAACATTTATTTTTACCTTAATTTTTACAAACCAAAATACACCTCATTATGTCGAAAATATTGTGGCAATAGTAACAAGATAAAACATATATTATATAAGGGGTTTATATAAATGAACAAATAATCTAACAGATACATAAGAGGAAAGGATACTGTGATAGTTTTCAAAGGTGTTTTCAGTCAATTTAACTCTGATTAAGTACTGTTATAAAAAAACTAACCTGATGGAAATTTTCTTCTGTGTTGTCCTCAGTGCCATTGAGTACAGATCGATGGCCACCCTCGCTCACACAGCGTCTGAGCGCGCGGAAACGTTTGGTGTAACTGAACCTGCGGAGAGATGGAGAAACGTAAACAAAGGGTGTCTTTAAAGGCAAACTGACGCACTGACCAAAATCATGTGCTGCTTGTAAAGATGCATCATGTTCGATGTGTGTCAAGGGTGTTTATCAAAAACCATAACCACATCCTGTTACACTTTATGTACGCGTGTACACAAAAATATATGCAAGTCTTTTATGACAATGCAAGTGACTAGCATGACTTAATGTTTAAACATTTATCGATGTATATTTACTGTTTATGCATGTTCATTTGTTAACGTAAGAACGATTATTTGCCACATCACCAAGTTGTCATTAATGTTGAAAAATGTATAGACGTACACATAGTTTAGGACCAAGTTGATGCTGCAATAAATAATGACACCTGTCTATCTGCAGTTTTGGGTTAGGTGTGTTTTAATGCCAGGGACAAGAAGAAATGTGGTACCTCTTGGCACACGATTTGGAGCAGAAGCGTTTGGATCGCTGGAATGTCTGAGCTGTGCCTTTCCTCTTGCAAAACTGGCATTGCAAAACAAGTTTGCGGGCTGCTTCAGTAAAAATTTGGAAGAAATTAATCATTATTTTACAACAATAAACCAATAAATGTATGCAATTCTAAAAAGGAAATACATTAAATGTTACTTTTCTGTAATGGGTCTACTTACTATTTGTGACCATGTCCTCATCATCCGAGTCTGTGGAGTCGTCAGGAGGCTCTGAACTGGACGGGATATGTTCTGGTTCTTTCACCCCATTTAGCCCAGACTCCCGATTGGGACCAACCATCAGAGATGACCTACTCACCTGTGGAATTTGAAAGAAACAAACTCAACCCAAACAGTCGAAGTGATGGATCTCATGTAATGAAAATCTGTCCTGCAAGCACTGGTCTGTGTGGCTGATTTGTTTACCGGGAATGGTTCAAGTCCTTCCTGTATAATAAAACCTTCCACCAGGTGTGTCAGGACCAAAGGTTTGACTGTTCCTGACATCTGCTGAACGTCCGTGGGCTTCGTTTGGCTGAATGTGGAAGGCTGAACTGGTTGCTTCTCTGACACGGGGTGAAATTTTTGGGGAAAGCAACGGTCCACGGGAGACATATCTAAAGGCTGAGAGATGGACGTCTGGATGGGTGACATGTCAGAAGAAAGACTCGAGATTGCTGGAAAGATGAAGAAAGTTGTGATATTACTAATTCAGTCTTGAGGCATTGAGCAGTGCTTATCTTTGTGACCAGAGGACAATTCTACTATAGCTCAGGAGAGTCATCAGATAGTTTTCATGTACTATATTTAAAACAAGTGCAAATGACACAAATGTAAATATGCAGCACAAGTTCAGAGCTTTACAAATATAATGAATAGCTCTGATAATTTGGCCTTAAGGGAAGACACATGCAAGATAACACACAGTCACACGATTCATCTCAAAAAGAAAATATAGGTTTTTATCTCGCTGTATACAATAAGAGAAATTACGGAGATATTAAGATCTCATTTATGATCTACAGGTGACACTACAGTACCTGAGTGATTGTCTGATTGGGTGGATGTTTCCTCGCACTGTTCGTCTCTCTCAGCCTGCCATGACGGCGTTGAAGGTGAACGTGTTTCACTCTTCTGTGACATCTTTATCTGCCCATCGGTCCTTGAATCCTCTGTGCAGACTGTCATCTTATTAAAGACCAGAAATACTGAGATAGTTAGCATCAACACTCACTAAAACATTATTACAAGTACAAACACATAAATTTACAGACTGATACAGATGGTTTCATCGGACGAACATGCCTGGCCCGAAGATAACTTCCGGTCTGTGTTTGGTTATCGGTCTGGAAAGTGGCTAGCTATACAACTAATCATTTTATATTTAAATTATATATCAATATTAACTTATATGAATATTTTTGGTATATTAATTGAATTAAATTAAATTAAAACTGCTTAACAGTTATTGATTCTTTGCAGAGGTCTATCGAAAGTTACGCTTTAAGTACCGCTTGATAATGTCTATATTAACGTCTATAATTCGGCTAAGAAGAAATAGCCTTAACATTTCCTGTTTACAATTCTCAATTTAGAATAAATATTGTGTAAATATTTATAGGTGTTTAAATAATTTGATAAATCATTAAATATCTATTATCAGTATTACACCGGACACCCTGTTCTCTTAATATCCGTTGTTCAAAAACACATAACTAACAAAGTAACTGACACCTAATAATAGTAAAGTTCTTAAAAACACAAGCGTTTAAGCCTTTTTAGCAATGTTGTGGATCTCAGTGTGTTTAACATCTCACCGATGACTTCTCGGAATCGTCTCTGGACTGTTGATCTGTTGTGCCAATATGGGCGATTCGAATTTGTCCTGCACTTTTCTTTTGCACTGCTGGACATTTCAGATCTTGAGGAGTCTGCTCTGGTCCTTCGCCTTCGTTCTGCTCTGCCTTCCCGTCTTTCTGCTCTTTTGACGTTTCGGCTGCTTGTGTGGGACCCTGTGCGGTCAGGGGGGAACGTGGGGGTGCGAGAATGCTGCTGGTGGACACAAGAGGCAGGACTGGCGAAGGCGGCGATGCCCTCTGTGGAGATGCTAGCGGAGGGGTGGCGATCAGAGGTGTGGCCGCTGTTGTTTGTCTAGATGGCGACAGCTGCACCAGCTGCGGGCAGGGGTTTGGAGTCCGCAGCGGCTGGGTGGGGCACTCTGGTTTAGCAAGCACAGGTGAAGGGGGCGGTTTTGATTGGACGAGATCATGGGGTGGAGACACAGTGGCTGCCTTGGATTGGCCATTGGTACACTTGGCAGACGCGGAGGACAATGCAATCCTCAACAGCTGTTTTGTAGCCAGTAGGGATCCAGCGGTGGAAGAAGGCCTCAAGGGCAGAGTCAGGGTAGGGGGTGTGAGGTGGGATCTTGCGGGGGAGGGAACAGTGATGGGTATGGAAGAGCCAGACACACTTTGGGAATGTTGGGTGGATGGGCAGCGCCTTAACTCTGGAAGAGGCTTCTTTGGTGCGGTGGGGGGAGAGTTTGGAGGGATGTGTCTTTGATTGAAAGGGTGTTGGGGGATGCTGATCTGACTGTGGGGCCTTTTGAGACTGCTGCTGTTTAGCTTCTGTTTCGCTAAGGCGTGGGCCTGTGAGGGTGCATATAGAGCTGGAAACATGAAGATAAAGACAAAGATGACCAATTTGCTTGATTTTACTCAACTTTAACATGGAAAACTAAAATAATTCTCGTAAACATAACCTCCCTGGAATGTATCTGACAAAGATAAATGTATATGATTAAATCATGACATCCACACAACCTGTATTTTGTAAAAGAAACATTTTATATAAAGATTTAATTTTTGATTTTTTACCTTTGAGGTGATATATGCGTTTAGACTCTTACTGTTAAAGATAAGTGCTTCTAAAAAGAACCTGTTACTAGGAGGTAATGTACAATGTTAAAAGAATTATAAATAAGAGCATTTTTGGCTCCCGCTTTTTAATCCTTGTTTTTTACTAAGCTAAATGTTTGCTATGTCTAGTGGAAAACCAGTTTATCTTAAATAAGAATACAGTTATTATCCAAGGTTGTCCAAAAGACAATTAACCGCATTATTATTTTTTAGTAAACAACGATGCAGTATGGATGTGAGAGACACATGTGTACAGTATGTCTGTACTTACAGGGAGGTGGAACGGTAAGATGGCGCACAGGAGTTGCTTTTGTTTGAGCCGTCTGAGATGTTGAGCTTTCTGTCTTAGAAGGTCCCTCCTTCCCTGGAATGTTAGCTGGCTGGCTGGGTCTCAGATGGAAAGTTGGTAAACGGCATGAAAGCGGAGGGGGCTGACTTGAAGTTGTTGGCTTGAGTGGAAGGTTTGGTGGGATGGTGAGGGTGCCGGGTGGAGGTGGACGGAGAGTCAAACTCTGGAGCTAGAGAAATGAAGAAAATGAAATAAAAAAAACATTCAGTAGAAGACAAAACAATCAATGATCACAAAATGTTAACTCTTGGGGTGAAGATGCAAGACGCAAGTCACATGACCAGACATCCTCAAGCTCACCTGCGTGGAGGAAAATCGAGGTGAGGAAGAGGAAGGGGTTGAGGAGGAAGATGAGAAGGAGGAAGAGGAGAGGGCAGGTACATCAGGTCGCACAGCAGATGTTAATATCAACTGCCGGGTGGCAAGCGTAGCGATAAAGAGAAATGAAAAGAGAGAAGGTAATAAAGATAAAGTCCTGCTGGTGCAAAACAGAAGGCTGTTATTTCCTGCCTGTTGTGCTTTTCTGTGTAGGTGTGATGGTGAACTTCACAACCAATGATCTTTTGATGTGGTATTGCAAAATCTGTCCTCATCAGAAGAATGCAAGCATGCACGAGTGCAGGCCTCTAGACAGTAACCATTCAACATGCCTGCTGGTCATACTAGACCATGACTTGGGAAAAAATGTAACTAAAGGGCAAGTTCTACGACTAAAATGAAACGCCACCTTCACATTTCAAAACTGTTGAGATTGGTAGTTACACTATTAACAAGTAGCCCATTGCAAATAAACAGTGCAGTGGGTCACAAGACAGACATTAAGTTGCAAATTCACTCGAAGCTGAGAAACCATGAAAGTTTCCATGAAGAGATGAGTGCAAAACAGTTTCTCTCTGAACATTGTGGGTAAAACCATTATGTATCAAAGGGCTTCATGTCATGTGTGAGAAACAGTCTAACAACATCATGTTTCTAAATGCTGGAGAAAAGAGTAACCAACGTTCAAAAGTAAGAGAAGGCTACAAAATCCTAATCCTATATAAACCACTAATCTGAATATTGTGGAAGAGAAATGCCTACGGTGGTTTCGGCCCTGTGCATAACAGGATATGACTCGAGCCAGAGGGTCGTCTTACCATCTGGGCCCTCAGCAGCATCTGGGCCTGGCTCGACGCCGGGCTCTTCCCCAGGAGCAGAGCTTGAGGGGAGATCTTTCGGACGGCTGTAGCCGTGCTTTGACTTCCTCTGACTAGAAGTGTTGATCCGGGAGTGTTGGACAGAGAAACCTGCGAGAAAAGGCGGTCAGGAAAACATGGAAAACAATAAGATCACTGGAGGATTGAAATGACAAAATACCCCTCATAACAATAAAAACACAACAATCATTATTGCTTTTTCAGGTACAGAAGAAGTATTGAGCTGCTATGTTGGCACACACATACCGCTTTTGGTGTCTGCTGCGAAGATGAAGCTTGGTTGACTCTCTCACTCGGTGAGAAAGACGGAGCCAGTCGGTCCCCAGACAGATTGACCTAGAATAAATGATGGAGATGATTTATGGAGACAGTGGAAGTGTCTACATATGGACAGCTTGAAATTACGGTAAAATATATTGAAGGAAGATATGAAACTGACAGGTGTAACTAATGGTAGTCAAAAGGAAAGTACGATATAGAGATCATATTTTAAAGTTCACTCACCTGAACCACTTTTCTGTCGGTGGGGGAGGGTTGATTGTGGAAGGTTGTTACGGTTGTGAGAGCAGGGGGGGTTTTGGGGGCACCATTGGCCTGATGGGAAGTGTTCAGCGCTGGGGTGGTTGGGGTGTTGACTGCACTCTTTGGAGGTTCTGCTTTTGTATGGGACTCCTTGTCCATTGTTCCACAGAATCTGGACATAAGAAGCTAAAAGAAATGTGATAAATATAATGTATGTGCAAGTCCTTAGTTTTGCAAAGATTTGCTTTGTGAAAATGACTCTTCATATACTTAAATATATCCTTCATTTGACAACTGACTGGGACGGACACAAGCTGCTAGTATGTCTAAGGTCAACCTACATGCAAATTTCCAACAGCCTTCATTCATTTGCTTACAAGGTCTATATTCTGCTTTTCAGGAAAGACCAAGAACAAGTGTCTCTTGAAAGCAACCGTAAGTCATTTTTGTCAAAAGTCTCATGCCCAATGCATAATGATCAAGCCATTTGTAAAGCTAGTTTCCTGTGTCCAAGTCAAGAGGTCTGCAGGAGAATGACATGTAAGCATTGAACACTAAAGACTGAAACAAGGTCTAAAAATGCCACCAATCAATTAGAAGAAAGCGAAAATGATTCATCAATCATAACTGTTTTAACATATAGGTACATGCATATGCATTAATATTCACAGCAAAGTAAAAAATATAAATATAAATTATAGCATTATACATAAATGTAAATATATATATCAATATTATTAAAACATTATTGAAATATTAAAATATTTCAGTTGTATTGTCTGTCCTTTGAGAAAATAAGTATTTCTTTAAATACACATCGTGATGTTTTAGCAGGAAATGACAATATGCTGGATTAAATATAATTTGGAAAGTCAACTCGAGTATAGAGTAAAAAGTAGATACAACATTTTCGGTAACACTTTATAATTTAACTAACACGAACAATGGGTTTCCAGCATTTATGAATCCTTGTTAATGTGAATACAATTGTTCATGTTATAGTTCATGGTGCATTATCAATGTTTGATTTAAAAAATAGATTTGTAAATGCTAAAATAGACATGAACTAAAATGAATACATGTTTAAGAAGTATTGTTCATTGTTAGTTCATGGTAATGCATTAACTAATTGTTAACAAATACCCCCTTATAGTAAAGTGCTAACAAATAGGCCTATGCAATGTATTCTAGAAATTGGAAAACATTCAGATTAATTTGACAGCCGCTTAACTCAAAAACTAAACGCTAAAACGGAATATTTGGAATATGAACATCTGATTAGAACCATAAATCCATACTTTTTATATTAATATAATATACCAATTCACATCGGCCTGCAGATCAAGTTATACACTTTAAAATCCTCTCTGATAAAGAAATGCAGCCCAAATAGAATACATGTGTTACGCTTGCGCCATTCCTGCGCCGTGAAGATAAATAACGCGTGCCCCTTTGTTTCATACAACACACAAGAATACAAATACACAAAGTAAATTAATAAAGCATTGTGACAGATATTAACAATTGACTTCCGTTGTCTTTTACATTGCGCGTGAAATCTAAACGACATTAATAGACACATACCAGGAAGCGCCACGCGCACAGGTGCCAGAATGCCACGCGTGTTTTTCAATGTTTATGCGCGAGCCGCTGACGAGGCTCAAGAGACGTGCGTTTCTGGAAATACGCCGCGGTTATTCCCAGCAAGACGGGTGTATTTGTCAACATGTCGACGGCCTTTAACGGAGTGGATGAAATCCTCAAATAACAAATATCTACATCCCGAAAGCCCGCTGAAACCAATCGCTCACGCTTTAAATACGACGGCGTCTTGCATGGTGCGCGCGTTCACGTCTAATGTTTATTCCCCGAGTCATTATTTTGATCGGTTCATAAATTGAAAATGGGCGTGTGTTCGCGCAGTGACAGCAAGAGCTCCCCGTCCGTCCCCGAAGACATGCACTTCCCTAAAACACGGCTCGTGTTGATACATTATAACAGATCCCTTCAATCGAGCGAAAGGGTAAACCGCGCAACGCGCATGGTAACAGATCGCCGAAACAACGAAATACACAAAATGAAAGTCAAAAGGGAAAAGGATGATGCACTGCGTACGGTCGTGCACCCTTCGGCGCCGCTCCATTCCAACCGAGCCGGGTTTAGACCTTCCATCGTACACAGATTCGTTATTTAAAGCTTTATTAAAAGATAATCCTACCTGTCCGAAGTCAACGGGGTAGTTCTCCCATCACACGCTGACCGTTTTCGGCGACTGCTACAATCCCGTCATGTCGTAGTGCGTCAAAGGTAAAAGTAGAGACCGATAGAAATGCATCAGGGCGGTGAACGTTACAGCACCGCTTACAGTGTAGGAGGACCGTAAATGTCTGCCGTTCGCTTCTGTCAGTGCAAAATCTGTGAAGAAAATGCACATGCACATGCACATTTAACAACAGACATGCATACACGCAACCTAAAAGGGAGCCTTTATTACTTGAACATTTTGATATAGTATGGGGAGACCGCCGTGCTATTTGGGTAAATTGGTTAATTTCTGTAAAATAATTGATTGCTGTCACAAAATGTGACATTTGAGTGTTTGCCCTCTTGATCCACAGTCATTGATTATCTCAAAACATTAAAAGGTCAAAACCTTTTCTTCCCTTTTCTGTTAAAACAAATCAATTTCACTGCTGCATGAAAACAACATTTAACCAACATTAAAACGCAGTTATTTTAGTAGTATATAACTGTGCATATTATTAGCCTACCAATGATTATATATAAAATGTTGTTGTTATCATCACACATAAAACTATTACAATATAATTTACCGTGGTAAACTGTTGAACAACGTTGTATATTATACTATATTGTAGTAGCTTCCAATTATGATATAATATTAACAATGGATAAACTGTATGAAATATTGTAGTAGCCAAACAGCATTTACACTTCAGAGACGTTATAGATTAGAGTAGCCTAAGATTTTGTTGACAAGTAAATATTATATAGCATAGATATTAGTGCAGATTCTATTGTTATTACTATTATTATCGAGCCTAATGTTGAAATCACGCACAGCCTTTCTTTGCGTTTTTTCTTTGTATAACTAACATAAAGCAAACTGTTATCTCCTGCTGACTGACAGATTGTGCATTCAACACATTCGGATTTCTCCAAGGAATAAGGACATTTGCAAAGAGACATGGTGACAGGTTGAAAGTCTCTATCACTGTAAATATGCCAATATGGCAGCCCCGGAGGATCTGCGCTTAAGACGAGCCATGACTTACATTTCCATATCTCCTAGTACTGTGGGTACTTTCGAGTACTGATCAGATAACCATTATTTATTTTTTATACTGAAAATATAATAAGAACTTCATCTTATGGCCGCTAGAAGGAGCTAAAGCTATAGATAAGTGGTTGGGCCAGAAATAATAATTAAATAACAACCATTGAAAACTTACTTTTGACTCCCTGAAAATAGTAATTGACAAATAAAACCAGAACCCATCTGCTAATCTTTGCCTCTTAAAACAACACTAAAACTTTGTTGTGACTCCAGAAACGAAATGCCTTCAAGAAAAAAACATAGTTAAACTATGCCTGCTCGATTTCAAGGTGGATGCTTGACCCTGGAGGAGGTCAGAGCAAAACAACAACAAGAGATGCAAATCAGGAGACACAAACAGGTAAGACTAGAATGATAATCAGTGAATAAAAATGTCCTTATGTAATAAACGCGGTGATAGCACTAATGTAATTTCTTCCTTTCAGGTACAACAATAAAAGTTTAATTACTACATGCAAAGTAAAGTGCTGCTAATCTAAGTTGAGTTCATAAATCATACATTTAAATTGACAAAGTAAATAAAAATGGTTGGGTCTATTTCATTAGATTAAAATGCAAAAGGATACAAATTCCACATTTTTTATGTAAATAATTCACCATGGCCTACTAAAAGAACTGTTTATTGTAAATGGAAAATGGAAATCAAAGTATATTCATCACCCACAAACTTCCAAAATGTTTTGAAAACTTTTTTGTTTTCGGTTATTGTCATAAACCTATTGTGTTGTTATTGCAATGCACGGTGTAGTAATTTCGATTTAATTTGGTCTATTATTTCATATATGCTGTCCTTCTGGTGTCATGTTTTTCCTGTTTCTTAGCAACAAGGATTTTTCTCTCTTTGTTTTGTCCTCTGTGTATATTCTGGGAGATGTCTGCTTTGAAGGTTCCAAAAATATGAACCAGGGTCCTGTTGCCTGGCAAGGGAAAGTGACTACGTAATGAGAGACCATGAAGTAAGGGCAAATAAATTAATAATTTGGGCATTATGACTCTCCTCTCTTTCCCATTGTGATTTAAATTAACCCGTCTCTTTCAATCCCTTCAGATATCAATTGCATCATCTGTTGTAGCACAATACAGATTGCCACTATACTCTAAGGACATGTCAGAACTGTTCAGCTGTTTTTAAAAACACATTTATTTATTTGTGGCTGCAGCACACTGCATTGAAATTGTACATAATTTCAAATTTATGATTTGAGAATAATAGTAAAAATGAATATATATTCCAATGAATATCTATAAATAACATAATATTCTGTTATACTATTCTAATAAAAATATCGTATTCTCTACTCAGACAATTATGCTTGTTTAGGCTCAAGTTCTGCCACTTGACCTATTGCTTTTCAGAAACCTTTTCAATCAAAAAACAGGTTCTCTCTCATCATGTTATAAACACTCTCTTGAAAGAGCCTTTTGTTTTAGGGAGATGTTATTAAAAACTCAAGCTACTTCACATTTACATTTAATTCCGTTCAATTAGTCCCAGACACTTAACACAAAATAGCTTTCCTAAAAACTCACATCCGGTAATGGTTACCCTAAAAGGTTTCTCTCATAAAGATATGCTTTTAGCTAAGAATCATGCATAAATTTTAATGATGGTCATATTTTCCATAAATAAGCGAAATACAAAATACAGAGATCTAACCATTAAAAGGGGGTTTCCTCTTGAGTCCATGCACCGGCCAAGGTGTGAACCTTCAATATGTTAGCAGCTAAACTATAGAAATGCAAACCTTGAATCCAATGAAAGTCAAATTGGATAATTTGCATTATGCTAATACACCAGGACAGACACTGCAAATGGCTGTCCGAAGGTATCATTGCACTAAACACAAATTCCACACACAAACACTAAAGAAATACATATGCTCGAATATATGAAGGTGACGTTTATTTATACAGAGAGCTGTATGGTATTATTTTCATATGGTGTTGATCCTAACCTAATCGAAAGTTAAGTTAAGACCAACATAATGAGTTTCTGAAAATCTATACAAATATACAATAATATAATATCTAAACAGTATCTAAAGTTGATCAAACGCCTTGAATATTTATAGTGGATAACTACGAGATATATGACACAGTTGTCCCTACTACTGCAAAGTATGATTTACATAAACAAAGACCAAAAACACTTGTTGGCTTTCCTTGTCTGACCGTTTAATTTAAAGAACATCTGTGTTATTTATATAATATATAAATGTTCGCCTGTAGCTTTATGCATATTACTAGAGCGCTAGACTGCTATGGTTGCTATGGCTGTGGTTGGTGGGCGGTACTTACAAGGTAATCTACGATTGGATAAATTAAACGTCGCTCAGAAGGCCATACCAATAAAGGCAAATTATCGTCTACTCAAGGGCAGGACTCATCGGAATTCGGGTACCGCCCACGTATGGCAGACAGACCTTCATCACGCCGTCTAGCCGTGACTGTAGCAGCCCGTCGGGTGACGTAGGCTGTTGGGTTGTGGATTGACGTCGCGAGTCTATCAGCATGAAGTCCGCACCGCTGTTATCAGTTCAGGGCGACGGGCGTTTGTGCGGCTGTGAACTTTGACGGAAACCCGTGATATAAAATACAAATATAAAGCGTCCCTTCTTCTCTTCTTGTGTAAGAATCGAGGAGTTAACACTTTACATTTAAAGGTAAGCTCAGCTTTAGATTGTTTTTTCGTTTTCGGAAGCACGTACTTTCAATTTGTTCGTTTTTTATCTTTGAAATAATAATTCAATTACTTTAACATTTGTTTACTATTATTGTTACACATATCTCACCATCGCACTGGATGATTTCTCTAGTGTGTGTATAATCGTATATGATGACTGTTTCGGTTGTATTTTTAACGTGACATATGTTCAAATATTGCTCTCCGATACACAAGCCGTATAACCTTATATTTTTAGAGTCCTTTACAGTTGTAATTGATTTTGTTCATGCGCCGTTAGATAAAATAATAGATGTTTATTTGCGTAATGTATTGCATTCACCGTTTCACTGGGCAGAACGCGGATTCCTTGTATTTGTCATATTACCACCACTGAAGTAAAATAAGGATTATCTTCTACCATTTAAATCTTCTCGAGGGGTTGCCCTCACAGTTTGTTGTGAAATGTTAAAAGTGTCATAGGTGTGGGAACATATGGGGGGTAGTCCCGCAGAGGTCTGGGGCAGAAGTGAATGTCATTACCACGGCAGATGGGGGAGGGGCGGAGCTCCGACTGTGAGTAAAAACTATGGGAGGTGGGGAGGGGCGGGGCTTATGGCTGTGAGTAATCAGAGCCGTAGGAGGGGGGGTGGAAAGTCTATCACATACAGCCACAACACATTACAGATATGATTAATTTTGAAAAGATTGCGCTATCCCTGACTAAACACAAAACCAACGAGGCTAATAACAGCATTCTTCCTGGAAAGACAAAATATTAATATTAAAATTTTATTAAAATAATATAAAAATATTTGTAATGTCTTATGAGAGCATTGTTTTTGTCTGGTTTCAAATCTTGGATCTTGCAGTCGAAATATAATACTTTGTAAGTCTGTTTAGGACATAAAATATAAATACTTAATAGCAATCCCATAAAAAGTATACAGTCACTTTATGAGTAAAATGCTTTAAAATTATTATTTGGCCCTATATATTATATAATAATGACTTCGAGTAATACAAGTCAACAACTTTGTTGTAGGCTAATGCTGAAAATATGATGCATATTTAATACAAAATATGTTAATTTTACGGTTATCTCGTTAATATTTTAAATTCCACAATGACATCTTATTTAAAGTATAATGACAGTAGAGTAGTCATCGATGTAGTTTATATTGGATAAATAATAAGTTAGGATTAATTTGAATTAAAAATGGTTCATTTAAAAACGAGAGGGTAGTCAAAGCCCACAGCAACGTAGCTATTTAGTCTTTTTTAATCATTCTTTTTCTTTGGATTTTTTCAGACTCATTTTGGAAGTGTATGAAGGCAGTCCTTCACCATGATCCACATATAAACGCCCTGCATTCCTGATACTTCCTCTGTGTATATTTCTGTCACTGAAGACAATATCGATATCCACAACATCATGGCAACTACTGAGAATAACCGTCCCGGGCCTCCCAAGGACCACACACTCCCTAAAGTCCCAGTAAAGAGGTTGATGCGAGGTAATGGCACAGACGTCACGCCCATCAAGAAACGCGTGATGGCTGCTCTCAATCTCTCCTGCAAAAAAATCCCAGAAACCTCTCTCAACTCTGGTGGTGCTGGTGGGTGTCAGGTTTCCAAGGCAACAAATGGGATGGAGGCCACTCCAGATCTGAGTCCTGGTTTGAAGCACACTCTAGCGCAGTTCTCTCTCAGTAGCCAGTGTTCCCTTGGTGGTCCGGCTGCGTTCTCTGGTCATTGTGGACAGTATAAAATGTCGCCTCCTTTGGCCCAAGGAGGTATGGCTGGAGGCCCTCTTCTGGTCCCCCCTGACAGCTCCACAGACCTTGGCCTCTGCTGTCTGGAGGGCGAGACTATCTCCTGCTTCTCTGTGGGAGGTGAACTGCGTCTTTGTCTGCCCCAACTGCTAAACACCGTTCTGCGGGACTTTTCCCTACAACAGATCAATCAAGTGTGCGATCAGCTTTATTTGTACTGTTCTCGCTGTGACGCAACACAACTCCATGTCCTCAAAGTGCTGGGTGTCCTACCGCCAGGGACTCCCTCCTGCGGGCTCATCACACTTACCGATGCCCAGCGCCTCTGTAACACGTTGCTCCATCCAGGTGAAGAACCCTCTAGGGATCCACACAAAGGTCACGGTTCTGAAGAGGAGGAAGAGAGTGAGGAAGCTGGAGCATTTTGGGTGGAACACCAATGTCTGGGGAAATGTCAAGGTCTGTTTGTACCCCAGCTTTATTTCAGTCAGGACGCGCCCTGCATCCGCTGCTCCCTGTGCCGGAAACTATTCTGCCCGGAGCGGTTTGTCATGCACTCCCATCGACAGCCCGACAAACGTACGTGTCACTGGGGCTTCGACTCAGCCAAGTGGGCCTGCTATCTGCAGCTCGCACAGAGACACCTGGGAACGGCGGATGAGGAGAAGCTGCGGCCATCTCTGGAGGATATGAAGTCAAAGTTCCAGCAGGAGAAAAAGGAGTCACATGTGGTAAGAATCTGTTTGGTTTTAATCGATTACAAAACAGTATTGACAGTATCGATGAAGAAAGTAGTATTTTGATACCAAGTAAACTAAACCAACTAAAGCAAAACAGTAAACAAAGGGAAATAGATATATGGGTGAATCTCGTGAAAGTGTGAGAAATGTTTTATATAGAAAAAGCAAACTGCATTACTACATTTTAAATGAGGACTATGATGTTGAGTCGTCATGCATCAGAGAGACATTGCTTTGAGAAACACTCCGTCTCCGTACTCAAATTTCTGTAATTTGTTCGAGTATAAAGTAAAAAGCGAATGTAATGTTGGGTCAGCTGAATCCAGCTCTCATGTCGCACCAGATGTTTCCCTCCAAAGGAAATGGCTGAATGCAGTTTAAACCAGGTCACTAGATTCTCAAACTCCTTCTGACAGAATCTGCACAAACAGCGGGAACCACGGCAACAGAGGAAAGAAACAGAGAGATGAGAGGCAAGAAAAAAAAAGAAAGACGAGGAAAGAATGAGCGAAAGAGACATTCTATTACATGTGCCTGCAGAGAACTGCTCCCCCCATGCAGGCCCAGCATTCACCCAATAGGACCTCGGTCCAAGCCAATCAGAACGCAGACCCCCGGCCCCAGCCTCCTTCCCAGCCAATGAATTTTCAAAGCATTCAGTAAATTCCCCATCTCATTATATAATGCTTAGCCAGAGACTCACAACATCCCCAGCAACTGCTGTTCTCGCTGCAGATACAGGCTGAGCTTGATGTTTGGGGGAAGCGTTAAATTTGCAATATCAAATATAATACATCTATCTAAAGGACTGAATAATAAATATGGAATAGCAAAACATGTCAATGGCTTATTTAAAATCAATATATTCTTTATACTAAACCAAAGTGTATATTATTATCAATTCATCTATAGTACAATTTAAGATATTAATGTGTAAAATAAACAAATACATTTTTAATTAATTAACTTAACTCATAAACTATTATTACTAATGTGTTGATATCTCATAAAGGTGTCACCCAGAGATGCATAGTTTTCATATTTAAAGTCACAAATGCACGAGTGCATAATATGCTACCAAAGGCAAACTAACACCCTATAATGGCGAGGTTAAGGCAAGGTCAGGAAAATGAATTGATCAGACATAAAGGCAGATCTGGTGCGATCACAGTATCTCACGAGGTCACAAATGAATCACGTCGTTGTTTTAGTGTATTAGGAGTCTGTGTGTGTGTGTCATGTCATAAATAGCTGTGTAGATTAGAGTCCTCGTGCCGTGAGCTCCACGTGACGGCCCCCAGACAGCCAATTCCTCCCCCACTCGTCTGGAGTTCTCGCACATGACCTCACATGTAAACCTATGGTTGTGTGTTTTTTAAATAAACCTGCATTGCCTGTTTTGTTTCAAGCTGATAACCTTTTTCACTACGAGTATATAGTAATAAATGTACGCGTAGGAAGTTTCTGTTTCCATAAAAGCACTTCACATGTATCAAGTAAAGATCTTCAAACGCAGAACAGTTTGAGGAACGTGCTTCGTAACCACAGCGGAGGGACTTTTGAGTATGTGTGAATTGTTAAGCTATGAACGGAAAGGAATTTTCTTTATCAACACCGTGTGGGTGCTCTTTTTTTTACAAGCTGAATTTGCAAGGTGTTTGGTGGGTCAGATCTGATTTACATTAAAGCACATAGAAGTTTGTTGATGGAAAAACCATCCACCTTTCCTCCAGTGTGATGTGTTCAGATGCGCATTCCTGTTTGCAGTAGGGAGTGAAACATCATAGCACAGACATCCGGCCCCATTAAACGTGTCCAGAATCAGTTTCCAACGCATTCACAGAATATAAAAGTCTCATTCGATTATATTTTTAAGCATTACTCTTTAAGCATGACAGAAACATAATGATTCAGCTTTTTTACGCAACACACATAAAAGACACACAGACTATTAAGTGAAGCAATTAAATCTATGTTCTCCAAGTGAGAAGTTTTGAGGAATAGAGCTGAATGTATTTTTACACATAATGTGGCAATCAATCACTTTCTCTCTGTGAAACCAGGTTAACAAGTTCTTTTTAACTCTGTTTCAGGGAGTATCTTCACCTACTTTTGTGTTTGATTCACGTTTGCTTGCCAGTCTTAAGGAAGACCCCAGTCACGCTGATTTGATGTGGCAAAGGTAACTTCTGTTCATTCGTTGAGAACGCGCCCAGGCTATATTTTACTGCAAAAAGGAGAATTTATTTTAAATATTTTAAATATTTTATTTAGGACAATTACATTTTTATCAATACAGTAATTCGTCCAGGTGCATTTAACTTTTGAGTTTATTAAAGGTTTTATTCCACCCCAAAATGAAAATTCTGTTATGATTTACCCTCATAATGTTACAAAACTGTATACGATTATTTGTTGAACAAAAAATAAGATATTTTGGAGAATGTGGGAAACTAGTTCTGGGTCACCATTGACTAACATAGTAGTTTTTCCCTATTATGGAAGTCAATAGTTACAAACATTCTTTCAAATATCTTTCTTTGTTTAAACAAAATTTAAACAGGTTTGGAACAACTTGAGGGTAAGTAAATAAAAAAATGTTTTTGAGTGAACTATGCTCTTTGTCTTAAAGCAAAATATACACCCTAATAATAGGGTGACACACGTTAACATGATATAACTGTAAATATTTAAGTAAACATAAGAATCATTTTGTAATGCAATTTCAGCAATATAAAACACAAGCAAGTAACCACTTTTTTGGTTCTCATCTCTAGCTGGTACCAGTATGTGCCTGAAAAAATGGCAGCTGGGTGTGTGTCTGGAATGGAAATGTGGACCCCAGGAGAAGACGCATTGGCAGGCCCATCCAAACATGAAGACTCTCAGGATGATGCAAGTCAGGATGGAAGCAACGCTGACCGAAAGACGTCCTCCTTTTCAGGTTTGTTAGTTCCCATCCAATAACAGTGTCTCATTTTAACTCAACTGCTAAAGATCAGCGCTTGCACTCCACGATTATGGGTTCAGTCCCAGGGAACACTCATACTGATAATCAATCTATCTTTCAGGATAAAATAAATACTTTGTCTTCATTTGCGTAATACAGGACAGCAAATAACAAGTCACACACCTGGTCAAACAGATGACGGCAGTCCGGACGAATGGCAAAAACTGGATATGCCAGTTTGTAAGCGGTCTGCTGGTGTAAATGCCGAACACAGTAAGGACGGCATGGTATTGGAACTTGTTCAGATGTACAGCGCTCAGCATGAGAAACTTCAGGCAACTCTACACAAACAAAAACAACTTGAAAAGGTTATTACCCTGCCTAGATTCCAGATACCAACATCTAAAATACAAAACCCACTGTACAATATAGTATCTGTTTTTAGCTTTTGACATCACATTCTCCCTCTGTTACATGAGAACAGGAGCTACAGATTTTGCGTCGGGGTGAAGTCAGTGACCGCCATGACCTGCACTGGGAACTGGAGGCTGTGCAGAGCGAGCACGCTCAGAGGCTGGGCGAGGTCCAGCAGGAACAGAGAAAGCTGAAGTCCAGACTTGATCAGCTGAGACAGCAAGGCTGCAAATGCAAAGATGCGGATAATGAACCGCACCAGGAAACCATCTATGCCAAACAGGTACCAGTTACACGCACCAAAGTCGAGCCTTATCAGGTGCTTGATGTACTTAATTCAATTTCATTAATGATCTTTTAATGTATATTATAATCTTAACATATGATGAACAAGTGTTTGAAATGCATCCCTGTAGCTGATCTGTGATCTTTTGTGCTTGTGAAGTTATCAGAGCTCCGCCGAAGGTTGGACCGTGCCGAAGAGGACCGCGAAGAGTTGCAGGAGGAGCTACGTAGGGAGAGGGAGGCCAGAGAAAGGCTAGAGCATACCATCTCTGAACTCAAACAACAAATGAAGGAGTCTGTACCGCCTGCTTCAATAGACAGTCCCATGTCTTTAGCCTCTAACGACACACATATGTTGCCGACGCCTTAGCTTGACCATTGCGTGAGCTGACTTTTAACGAAATCAGAATGTACTGGAATTCCTCAAATCTGTGATCAAGATTTGTTTAGGAACTGGATGTTTTAATTCCACTTCTGTGAAACTATTTCGGCCCATCCTAAATTGGGTTTATTCAGTAAATTGGCAAAAAAAAGAGTACCTATCAGGTTGAACTGATGATTTTGGGACACGTGAACATTTATTTTTGGTGTTTATAGACATTATGCAAGCATCTAACACTGCAGGCATACAATCAACGCCATCCAGTTAAGTTTATCAGTGCTAGCACTACTGATAGGAAAAGAAGAGATTTTTTCCAATATTGGAAATGTTGAAAAATACATCACGTGATATATTGTTTTAAAGGTATTTATTGTTTTTTGAAAAAGAATTATGTGAAAATTCATGTCAGATAATACATATTTAACATTCTTTTTTTGTCTTATAAGTTTGTATTTTTATGTGAGCTATGCTTGGTATGAAGGTAAAATATATATGCATGTGTACTTTAAAAAATATGAATACATTTAACTGTTTACACTGTGGTATGACTTTAACAGTTCAGATACTGTATATAGCAGAACATTTTTTCAAAGCCATTTCCAGTGAATGTTTTACCTCCTTTAATGAGCAACAAAATTATCTTCTTTTTCATTTAAAGGACAGAAACAAAGTAACAGACATCTTTCAATTGTATGACGCGATTGTGCAAGTTTAACACTTATTGCCACATTATACAGTTTAAGTACAGGACATAATATTTTCCTTGTACTTTACATTCTATCAAACGTCTAGACAAACTAGGTCTATTTGTACTTCGATCTGAGATGTGGTATTCTGCGCGTGAGGAAGGAAATGATGATATAGGTAATGGTATACTTTGCCGTAATTGACAATCAATGTGTCTCTCTGTAATTGCTTTCATATAGAAAACCTAAATAAGCTTAATTTAATAGTTGCTACCTCAAAGGGACTCATACAAATACATACAAATATATAAAACAATACAGGTTGTGGTTTTATGTATAGGAGTGGATGGAGAAATCAGGTGTATGACTGACAAATACCTCTGTTCTGCTGCTATGTCTTTTCTTTTATGCTTTTCTTCCTCTTTCTTGTTCCAGAGGACTTAAAGATGCATGTGAGATTGCAGAAATATTCATACAAATATATATACATATAATATATTAAATACAAATATTCTGAGTATTATTCCCTAATCTTTAAGCCAAACAAGTTTCACATGTTATCACAGACACAAACAAAATGATTATATTTGCCAGTGCCATTCTTTGTGTGTTTTGTATTACTTTTGTCCTTCCTACTCATGATCAAGACCCTTTGTATCACCCACTATGTTTTGTATGTCGTTTTTTGTTACATTAGCTTATGGGAAATCAAATACTTATTTATTATTGGAGAAAATAATAAAAAATTATGATATATGTTGGTTTGATTCAATTTGCTTGTATTGTACTATGCGTACTAGTTTCTATTAATAGGATTTAGTTTCCACTAAAATATCATATGACATCACATAAAATTTAACCATACCAGTATATTGTTTTATTTGATAAGATAACAATAAAGATGATTTGACCAAATGAAGAAAAAGGAACAAATGAAATCGAGCTTCGGGTGTTTTATAAATTCTAGGCAAAAGGGGATTACAATAAATGTGCTCAAATCTAGTTTTCGTTTAATACGTTTTTATTTAAAACACGATTTCCCCAGTTACATTTTGTTTTGAAATGTTTACAGTAATATGATAATAAATATAAATAAAGATTGAAAAAGTGACCATAAACCTTTGTACGGTGGTTAGCAAAGTTTAGCAGCAACTAACCTAAGGCGTTTTGGTGGCAACTCGCGGTTTCCATGGCTACAATGTTCAATTCACGTGAAGTAAAGGACGTGTTAACCATCTCGGCCAAAGTCCACTCAAAGGATTGTTATAGAAAACTTCATACGTTTTTAATGAATAACTGAGATTGTTTCATAATCGAGGCATGTTTCTGGACTCATGTGACAGCTAACAGTTAACATTGTTTATGTAAACGCATGTTTGCCAAAGTTCAACCCGCCTACACTTCCGGGATCCGGGATGAGATCAATAACAGCTCATATGGGAGACTGCATCTACTAGAAATCATCGGGCATGTGTAGACTTTAATGTTGCAAGAAACACATTAAGGTAGGAACGACAATAGTCAAACAAATAATATAAAAACTGGTGATTTTTAAATAGATCCTGTTCAAGCGAAGAGTATGAAATAACATTACTCGATTGTAAAAAAAATGAAATAAAGGACAGATTCTCTAGTGCAAACACAACAGCACACGCATTTCTCTTCCCATGTATAATGTACTTATTTACCTTCAGGTCACCACGAGACCACCGAAATCAAGTCGCAATGGATTCAACAGGTATGTTGTCTAGAGAGAAAGTGTGTGTCAGGAATATTTCCGGGTCACATTTCAGCCCAATTTAAAAGAAAACCGCTAAGATAAAATATTTTTTATAAATACAGTTTGTTTTGCATTGTCAACTTAGTTTTATGTCAGTTAATAATATTTCCCAACCAATTCTCTTATGGAAAATCATTATACAATACTTTGTGAATTAATGTGAATCAGTAACCATCGTATAAATATGGTATTTGTGGCAAAACCAACTACACATTTGCTATGGTCTCATTAAATGACCAAAGTTTGTTTAAACATGCTATTTGTAGTAAAACTGTGGTAAATCCACCCAAAATTACACTTCTAATATAATAAAATGGTGGGTTATTTTCCCATGGGTGTTCTGAATGTATCCGACTTGCAAATAAACAATAGTTAAAATAAAGGAATCATTGAGAATAATGAGAATTGCAAAATCAAAGCCTCATTATAAGTTAAATGTAAAAAATTCTTATGGTGTTTCATTTGTAGTCATATTACTTTTTAATGCAGAGTCTGCTAAAGGCGGTTCGAAAAGATCTCCTCTGGATCTGATTATGAACCAGCTCAGAAGAAAAACTTCATTCACGGAGAGAAAGAAACCATCCGTGGGCCGCCTCTTTCGCCCATCCGAGAGCAGCGAAAAGAGAGACGGAGGGATACCTGAATTAAAAGAATCAGAGGCCAGTGAAGGAAAAGAGAACACTGAACCTAAGAAAGGTGGGAATCAGGTCAAACGCACATTTACAAGGTGCAGCGTAACACAAATATACTGTAGGTTGACAGGCGCTTTTTTTCCCTTTAGACATCAACAATGTTGATTGCGAGACCAGTTCTGTTGTGGGATGGGGTCGGGTGAAGCAGTTTGTTCAGAAGTTGGGGAAAACCCCACACAGTCAAAATCTTAACCTGAGCCACTGTGATCTGACAGCCACAGATATGGTCGAACTGGGTGGGTGTGACGTATTTCTTTTTCACAGTACTGAAATGTCTATGTGAGACTGTAAATGGTTCTGGATATTTAATTATTGTTTTGATGGTACCTCAGCCTCCTTACTTCCATTCCTGCCTCAGCTGGAGGTGATGGATCTCTCATGGAATGATCTGGTAGGAGGCTCCTTGAAGGCACTTACGACCCATCTGCAGCATGTGGAGAATCTGGTGGTACTAAAGTTGTGTAGCTGCAGGTTGACAGCGCAAGACCTCGCTGCTCTTGGTAAAAAATGCATTAAATTAAACTTATGAACTACTGTAGCAGCGCCCCTAACACAAAATCCTTCAGTACTATGTCAGTGTACCATGGATATCAAATCATGGCCAGATTAATATATTTAATCTTCACGTATCTCCTGCTTTTCAATATAAAAATGTATCCTTAGGGAAAATGTGCAATGAAAATGGCATTTTGAAATATATTACTTCATTAATAATTAGTAAATTCATCACATTCATGTAAATATTCATAGTAAAACCGATTGTGTCTGATGTTGCAGGTGAGTCTTTTGACTGCATTCCTCTAGTAGAGGTGCTCGATTTGTCCTGGAATGTTGGCGTAGGCGCAGGAAATTTCAGGGACTTCGCAGAGCACCTCCGTTCTGACAACACACTGAAAGAACTCCGGCTGGTGGACTGTCAACTCACAGAGTCAGACATTACAGCTCTAAGTAAGAAGCAATGTCTCATAGCAGTGATGGAATCAGTGTGGAACCTTCGAGTTCTGCATGCTATGATTCTTGGTGACTTAAATACGTTTTATTAAAGATTCGTATAACACATTTCAAGAGTATATCATACAGAAATACCTATAATGAATTCTATAAGCTAGAATTGCTTCATTAAACAGCATTTTGTCAATTGGAAGCATTGATATATTTATATTTTTCTCCAGGTACGGCTCTTCCCATGTTGTCCAGTTTGAAGGACTTAGATCTGTCCAATAATAAGCTCTTGGTCAAGGGAATGGAGATCTTTACCTCTTCTCTGAGCTCTATTCCACGGCTGAAGACACTGAAACTGAGCATGTGTGGACTAAATAAAGAAAGCTTTAGTATTCTGGGTATGAGAGATATTTAATAAGAGAGTATAGATAGACTTAACCGGCAAATTAACTATTAGCAGCACAAATAAACATTATAATTATCTTTTAATTGCTTAAACCTTTAAGGGTTGTTGTTTTTAATGATTTGGTGTACAGGATAAAATTCATAATAAATGTAGTTTTTTTGTGTTCAATGTTAAAAGGTCAAGCTCTCAGATTCATCAGTGAGCTGGAGCACTTAGACCTGTCCTGCAACAAGGAAGCGAGTGGAGGTCTCACCTCACTGGCCACTAATCTTACATTTCTCAAGAAACTAAGAAGTCTGGACTTGCATTTGTGCTGCTTAACAAAGGAAGATCTGTTGGCTTTAGGTAAGAAAAACGGTTAGTGTTGTTTGAAATGTGAATATAAAAGTTGTTTGCATTATTTCAATTCTTTCCTTCAGTCCAGGTAGCTCCATCTCTACAAGAGCTCAGAGAGCTGGATATCTCCTCCAATAAAAGTGTTGGAGGTACTCTGCAAGATCTCATTCATGCCCTCCCTCTCCATCAAATATCCAAACTCCCGCTGAATAACTGTGCTTTGAGCACATCAGCGTGCCACGCTCTCGGTATGAAACCAGAACAAATTCAGAAAACATTGAATTGAAAAATGTAACAAAATGAAAGGATTCTCAAGAACTTGTTGGTGTTTTTCGTAGCTGCTGCAATGGTGACGCTAAAACAGCTTGAAAGTCTGAATTTATCTTGGAACAAGATTGTGGGGGAAAACCTGAGGGAATTTTTGGAGCCGTTGCAGGAGTCTGAGTGCAAACTACAAGAACTCAGACTGAGTAGCTGTAATTTAACCACAGAGGATGTGTTACACATAGGTGAGTTTTAGTTGGGTGTAGTCTCAATAACAGTGAGATCATTGTTGAATAACTGTGAGATTGTAGTTGATAAGGTATTACTTGTAAGTTGCTTTGGTCTGGCAAATGCGTAAATGTAAATTAATCAAAGTCGTCTCCTCAATTCATTATTTTAGATCTGTCTATCAATGTCTTGTAATCCCCTAGAATCTGCCTGCCAACGTGGTGTTCTGTCCCAGCTGAAGCTCTTGGATCTGTCCTATAATGGCAGCGTTGGAGATGGAGGTTGGACATCGTTGTTTGGAAAGGCAAGTGGTCTGAAGGGTCTGGAGGAACTAGATGTCAGCCTTCGTCCCATCGCATCTCTTTCTGTGTCCCCCTGGCTACCCTCACTGCTGGAGGCCCTTTCACAATGGCCCTGCCTCACCCGTCTGTCTCTGCAGCACTGGGCTGTAAATTCAGCTGAAAGAGAAAAGCTGGAAAAAAATCTTAGCAAGAAGAGCGTCATTCTGGAATGTGACAGTCTGGCCATGCCCACACAGAAGGCAGCAGGTTAAAAAGAGGCGTTGAGGCCGCTTTGAAGTTCATGTCTTTTCTATTACTGAAGTTGCGAATCAGGATGTTTCTGAATGAATCGTTGATTGACGGGTGACAGTCAGAACCAGATTTGGTTTTAACTTTTTTTTAAGCGTTACATTTTCATTAATATGATTTTCATATATTATGCTATGTGTTTGAAAAGGAAAATTATTGCACAAATCAGTAATATATAAAATAGTTTTATCGTTTATTTAAAGTATTTATATGTTTAAGTCCAACCCAGTAACACAGAGTTAAGAAAATGTTACACAAAAAGGAAAACTGCCAAAAGATTTGGTTAGACTGAAGTCAACAAAATGTTTATTACTTTATTGTCATGACAAAACTGTGGGAAAATTAGCATGTGACACCGAACGTAACAAAGACTAAGTGTCAGAGCAAACCATTTACATAACTGATGTGTTATTCACAATTCATCATGGCCGTCTGTGACATTTCCAAATACTAGACACAAAGATGTAAGCTGTAATTAAGAACTGAAATAATAAAACAAAATGTAACCAAGAGTACTGCATTTTGCCTCCTAAAAAAGTCCTAAATCCTAAAAAAGTATTATTGAAAATACATCACAGTTGCAAGTCTGGCTGGATCTAAGATACCAACGAATGTTACGAAATCAGTGCCAGTGCAGCATTACTGAAATAATTCTCCCCATATGGGGATGTCCAATAGTAATGTCTCCGCAAACCATGAGATGCTTCTGCCAAGCAAACATGACCGTCAACCTCAAAGGGGGAAACATCTGTGTGCCCTTCCAACAGTCGCCCGCTGCTCATCAGCTGGGAGAAAGCCTGTGAACAACAAGAACTTTTTGCAGCTGTTTGGAAACACTATTTGATAACATCAGACATGGAGTCTCACCACACAGACTGGCTCCTCAAGTTTGTTCCCCCAAATGTAAACATTTGTGAGACTGGAATTGACTCTGATGGCCTTGTAGAGGGACATAAGACCTGCAGTTCCAGCGTTATTACCGGTAATGGACAATCTAGAAGGGAAAAAAAGAAGAAATCTGTTGGATGACTAGAATGATGGAGATGGTTATGGTGTGGAATGGTTTTAAAAAAAAATTGAGAAATAAGGAGTATTAAAATAGGTCACTAACGCTCTGAGTTTGCTGTGTGGAATCTTGATAGCTTCACTTAGATACACAGCACCATCATCCTCAATGCAATTGAAGGAGAGATCTAGAATCTCCAAATTGCTATTTTGTTGTAAAACCTCTGATAGGCATCTGGCGCCATCTCGTGTAATTCGGTTACTGTAAAAAAAGGTAAGGTAAGTAAATGACAGATGCTAGATGCTGCTAAATTTCATACACTGGACCTTTAAAGGTAAAAAACACAGCGACAAAATATTTGTGTGTATGTGTGTATGAATACCAACGAAGATCCAAGTAGCGTAGAGAAGAGTTCATCTTCAATGCTTCACACAGTCTTTCCACACCAGTATCAGTCATGCCATGTTTTCCCATGTGCAGCTCCCTTAATGTTTTGTTGACCACCAGCATATGTGCCATATGTACCGTTGTTTCCTCCTGTTGTTTAGTGCAAGATTGTTTTTAACCAATTTACCCAAATACAGTAGTCAACATTTTATGTGAATTTGAAATAAATACAGTAATCATAAAGCAGGTACAAAAAAACACCATTTCAGTATACCTGAAGACTGAAAAGAAGAGGTCGGCTAACATTAATCGCACAAATTCTTCGGTTGTTGTTCAAGACGATGGCAAATGCTATTACACTTTGTGTCGTCTGTTAAATAATCATAACATAATCATTTGATTAATTCAAGTTTAAACGTGTATTTAAATATACATCGATGTATATCATTTTATTTGTGTACCAGGTCACAATCTGACACATCCACTTCCTCTAGAGTAGCATTGATCTGCAACATGGCAGCCAGTTGCATGGCGCCTTTGTTTCCGATCTTATTTCCAGTCATTCTAAGCTTCCGCAAGCTTTTATTTTTCTGTAAAATTAACACACTGGACTTGAGTGGTTTGTTGGAGCATTCATTGTGATGTGTATTATAATGCACTTTGATAAAATATAGATTATAAGCAGACCTACATGGAGACTTTTTGCTAGCATTCCTGCACCCTCTGCTTCAATGTTATTGCACATAAGATCAAGAAACTGAAGGGACTCGCTCTGCTGTAAAATGGTCATATTGCTTTATTGCTTGTATGCCAGGATGGTACGTGCACATACACTCTTATAAATAAGCACGCATGTTGATATTTATAGTAAAGTATACTGACTTGAAGTAGGCCTACCTGAATTAGGTCTGCCAGATAAACAGCTCCTTTATCTGTAATGCAATTGTATCTAAGGTCCAAACCTGCAATTATTGTTTGTTTTCAAGGGCAGTTTTTTTGGGGGAAAGTTACAACCCAAAGAATAAAATGTATTTTAAACGCGAGTTAATATTTACCCTTTATTGCCGAATTTCCAGCCAGCGTTTGTGACAAGACAAACACATCGTCATCTGCCAGTCTTTCTCCATGGCGATCGTTTCCCGCTAATGTTAATACGAACGTAACAACATCGCTGAACAAAATAAAGCAAAAATATATTGACATAAAAGCGAGGCAATTGGTTATTGTACTTGTATGTTAACCAACCTGTTCGTGCTATCTGCCAGTACTTTCAAAACACAAGCTTTGGGGGCTCGCTGAACTTCTGCACAAACGGACAAATATCTACTTTTTAAGTCCTCCATGTTTTACGCTTTGAGTTTCTATGGCAACAGGAACTACGTTTGCTGTTACTATGCCAGCACCAGCTTGTTAAATCTGACGCGCGTGACGCACCGCCGCTTTGGTTTAAACGCCCGTCACGTTAAAATATTATTTTTTAATAAAGGAAATTACCTTCAAACTTTAACTATACAGTAAATAACTCTTTGTTAAATTTGAAAATGATGCAACTTGAGCTGTTTTTGAGATACAGATGAAGAAACGTTTTCTTTGTTTTGCGCCCATGCATTTATTAATAAAGCTATGGTATTTTTTTATACATTTATAATTGAATATATGAGCCCCACTTTTTATCTTTAGATAATGTCCCTTTATTTTTCATCTTAATTTATGCTAATTATCAAGGGTGATGGATATAATTTAAACTCCACACTCCGGAGCAGAAGGGGGCGGTAACGCGCCTATTAAGTTTTACTCCAGCCGCCTTTAAAAGAACAAAAATAACTGCGGTAAATTCGACAAACGTTGTAACATCTATCGCAATGGCCAGTCAGGGTGATATGGATGCGTGGTATGCCAATCCAGTTTATGCTCGCTACTGGCAGCATTACAAGCAGGCCATGAACTGGCATAAAAGGCACAAGCGGACATACATAAAAGCAATGGAGGCTTGCTACATCCCTTCGCTGTTTCCCGTGTACTCCTCTGGCGTGCAACGATACTCAGATTGGCATGCAGCTGAGGTTAGGGTTAGGTTGGAGAGAGACGAAGCCACAGAAGATGAAAGTGAGACCGACGAGAAAGATGAGAGTTCGGATGAGGGTCTGATTGAGTGTAACGTCAGCAATGTGGACATCTCGGAAGAACTGCGGCAATACTTCGCCCAAACTGAGCAGCACAGGCAAAAGCTCAAGATTCAACAGGAGATAGACGCAGAGAAGCATGAATCTTATGTACTGGCAGACGAAGACTTACACCGGGTTTCCTGGAAAAGCGTACTGCCCCCATCTGAACGTCCAGGAGAGTCAAGGGCTGTGGAAATGAAGAAACTTTATGGCAAAGATACAGCAAAGATTCAAGGGATGGAGACCGCTATGCGGCTCACCTTTGACCGCAATTGTGACAGGAAGCAGCCCAAGTACTGGCCTGTTATACCACTCAACTTGTAAATGTTTCATGAAATATTTTTTTAAATGCAGGCATTTCAGTGGTTGATGAAACTGACTAATAAAACATTGCGTTAAATAAAAGCAGTCTATTTTCTTCAATGTGTATGTGTAATAATATTTTTGCTTTCAAAATGATTCAGTGTGTTGGTAACTGTACTCTTATTGTTGATAAATCTTTAAATTAACATATGTTTCTACTGTAATCTTGCCATCAACCCACAACAAGTACAAAGATTTACAAGACAAATGAGTTGCAATTCTCTCCTTATATCAACTTCAACCCTAACATAGATTATATATTGAAGTATGCTCCTGCCACAGTTTTTTGTATTTGGAAGTATCATAAATACGACAACAACCAAGATCCAGATGAGAGATGATTTATTATAAAAGTTACCCAGTTAGATGATCCTAATTCTTTCACAATGCATTTGAAATATTTGACACTAGGTCATATAACATTTTAGATATTTACAGATTCTAAAAGACAAATGCATCAACATATAAGAATAACCAAATCAATGATAATGTACAGTATAGTAATGTTCTCTCCGTTAAATATAAAAGTATTTTTAAACAACTGAACAAAAGTTGAACAATATTCTAAGCACTTCAATTTCACAGCTAAGTGTGGCCTTCCCTTCATTTCAAAAAATACTTGACGCCATTGATGATACGGATTCTCCTTTGAAAGAAATGGGGAGTTGTTACAACAGCTGATACCTGCTTCGATTTTTCTATCATTCAAATGCTTACAAAAAAGTTGTCTAATGGGACGTTTTTGACAATAAGATGTTGCTTTCCTGCATTCCCCAGATACCCATTTGAGTCTTCACTATATGGAGATCGCATTTAAAAGGGAGGACAAATCTGGAAC
Organism: Barbatula barbatula; assembly: GCF_947034865.1. Lineage (NCBI taxonomy): Eukaryota > Metazoa > Chordata > Actinopteri > Cypriniformes > Nemacheilidae > Barbatula > Barbatula barbatula. Next base: position 16,150,020 of record NC_136786.1, on the reverse strand, counting down.
TTTAGTCAATGGTCTGAACGATGACGATTTGTGTGTGTTCCATCTCTGCAGAGGCAGGGATTTCATACTGTTCCACGACATAGCTCACTTGCTCGCCCGATTCTCCGTGCTGGATGAGGACTGGTGCTTCCCCTGATTCGCTGTGCTGGAAGATCATGGAGGGTTCTGATCCGTCTGCGTGCTGTATGATCATCTGAGGCTCTGCAGACTGCTGGATGATGAGTGAAGCTTCCTGGGGCAAAAGGGGCAATGGTGTTTCCATCTGGATTTCATGATCTTGCGAATCGATGAGGGCGGAGCGCACCCGTGCAATCAGGCCTTGGTGGTCGATGGGGATGTTGAGAGCACACGGCTCGATTTTTGTAGTTTGCTCTTGGTCAGGAAGAACTGTAAAGGTTTAAGATAGATTTTGATAAATAATTTTAATGAAATTTAGTGCTATTTTTTAAATAGAAAATGTATAAACCCATTACAATAACATACCATTGTGTTTTAAAACACTGTGTTTCTTCAAGCTATAAACATCTGAAAACACGTTTCCACACAGGTTACAATTTACTCTTCGAGAACCTATACATAAAAAGAACAAACAATTATACAGTTTTGCGATGTTCTTGCAAGGTTTCCATTTCAAAATATATACTTTGTTTTAAATCACCATTGTGGATGTCCATATGCTTTCTAAGTTCAGCAGATGTGATGCAAGGTTTTCCACAATCCAAGCAGATATAAGGAGTCACACCTACCGATAAAAGGAAACAACAATACATAGTCCATTAACCTCCTGCATTAAACTGTAATGTCCATTTTATCTGGTAACATTCTATTCGTCCTTTACATAATCTAATATTACTAAAGAACACAAATCTACATTAATCTCCCACTCTCTTATATTCATGTATGGACAATTGTTTTAGGCAAGATGAAAGTAAGCAAAAGAAGCCCCATCAGACCCACCGGTGTGTTTCCTGGTGTGAGCGATGAGCGAGCTGGATACAGCAAAGGACATCCCGCAGGTGTCACAGATGTACGGTTTCTCGCCCGTGTGGCGTCGCTTGTGGTACATCAAAGTGCTGGCTTGTGTAAAGCGCTTTCCACATTCTGCACATTCGTAAGGCTTCTCACCGCTGTGCTTCCTGAGAGCAGAGGAGATATACAGAATCTTAATGCATTATATTCATTTGACTTCATATTTAATTTTATTTAACGTTAACATACACACAAAGTAAACTATTAGTACAAGTATTAATTATGCTAATAAAATGTACAAATACGCACCTTATGTGTATTTTCAGATTGCTAGATGTGGCAAAAGCTGCACCGCAGAAATCACATTTGTGCGGCTTCTCTTCTCCGTGATGCATGCGGCAGTGATAGACCAGCTGACACTTCTGCGCAAAACGCGAGTCACAGGACGTGCAGGCGAAGGGCTTCTCACCTGAAAGCAGTAAAGAACCTCAATCATTTTACAAAATCTCAAAACAAACAAACTGCCACAAAGTTAACATATTTACTGTCACACCTGTGTGTATGCGCATATGGGTCTTCAGTTGGTTGCCCTGTCTAAAGGAGCGGGTGCAGAGCTGGCACTGGTATGGTTTGAGGCCCTTGTGTATACGCATGTGTCTGCGCAGGCTGCTCATTTCTGAAAATAAGTTTCCACAGACGTTACAAATGGGTTTGAGTTTATCCTGCGAGGGCTTCACTTCCTCTTCTCCTGCCCAGTCTTCATTGTCATTGGCAATGTCGTCATCGTCTCCCTCCTCGTCCTCCTCCTCCTCCTCCTCCTCCTCATTACTGGCTTGGCTTTCCTTAAGCTTTTGGCTCAAGCTTCTCTTCCTCGTGCTGCTGCGAACCTTCTTGGAAGGACTCGACTCTGCAGAATCTTCTGTAGCTTGAGAAGAACCTTCCTCGGTATCAGCAAGTTTATCAGAACCTTCATCTGCTTCTTCTCCACCTTCCTCTGCATCTGTTGGGGGCTTGGACCGAGGTCTTCCTCTTTTCCGCCCGGTACCTTCCTTTTCCTTCGTTTGTGAGGCTTCTGAACCTTCTTCAAAATTGATAGTTTCTGACTCTTCATTGGCTGTTTGGTACTCTGTGGGTAGCGGCTTAGTCCGTGGTCTACCCCTCCCTCTTTTGATTACCACAACTTCCTCTGCATTCTCTTTTGCGTCAGCCTTACTGCCGTCTTCATCACCAGCTTTACTTTCATCTTCTTCGAGAGCTTCAGTTTCTTGATTGTCTCGATATTCTTCATCTCGGCCTCCCTCTGCGTCAGCGGTGGTCTCGGGCATTTCAGAATCAGGCAGGGGCTTGATTCGTGGACGACCTCTTTTGCGGACAGGGCTCTCCCCCTCCACATCTTGTGTATCTGCAGAACCATCTTCAGCATTTGGAGAATCAGCTCTGTCAACGGGCAATGGCCTTATCCGCGGGCGACCTCTCGGTCTTCCAGTTCCTCTCTCTATCCCTCCCCCCACTGGACTAGTGGTTTGCTGTGCTGATGAATGGTCAAGTGAATCCGAAGTTAAGGGCCTTACTCTTGGTCGACCTCTTGGTCTACCCCTTCCTCTTCCTCTGCCCCTCTGAGCACTGATACTGTCCTTTCCAACATCATCCTCATAAAGCCTGGTTTTGGGTTTTCTATCTCTATAGCCAACCCGCTGGGGGGTCTGTTCACTAGAAGACTGGGCTTCATCGGAAGAGGCGGAGTCATCTTCATTTGACATCCCTTTCTTTAACCACTCCTTCTCCCGCTCCTCCACTTCTGAGATCGGCTCTAGAGGTTCATAATCATCTGGGCTCAGAGGTGAACGTGGATCTATATACTCGGTTTGCCTTATGGGTGATCCACCACTTTTCAACTCATCTGGGGTTAGAGAACAGCGAGCCACAACCTCAGGCATTCCAAGGTAGGTAGCAGCTTTTTGAACACTCTCAATTTCCTCTCTAGAGAGAAACAAGCATTAGAAAGAGTCAGAAAATGTTGTTGGAGTGACTTGCATCAGAAATATGATCTAGATGTATCACTATACTGTGTCTTTTTACATTTTTAACAGGTCTTCGTGGTTTTTCAAGTAAGAGGACAATGAACTCACCTGTCCATATTCAAGTCCCCTGTGTATATGTAAGTCAACAGTTTTTCAAACACTGTAACGTTCACCAAGTCTGGGTCCAGAGTTATGGTGGGATCTTCTCTGTCGATGCACTGGGTTGAGAAATACTCGCTGAAGGCCGCCAGGACATTATGATGTGCCTGGTATTGAGATTGTCCTATTACTATTGTGCAGTCACACAGAAAGCTTCTCTCTCGCTGCCTTTTCAGCTGCTCCAGAAGGAACTCACTATGTGTGATATGTGGCATGATGTATGAGCAACCTGTAATGTCGAGAACATATTACAATATTTGCAACAGCGTAACAATTATATGATCGATTTGGCAATCCATTATTGAAATTAAGCATTATTTTACAACAGTAACCACAGATTAACTATTATATTTGAAATCTAATTATAAGATTATAATAAGATTAAAAATATTTGTGGTAACACTTTAGTAATGAAAACCACATGTACTACAGTTTTACTATAATAAAGCCAAGGTTAATATTGAAATGACATCGTTTTGACAGAAATAAATATGAAAAATAACGTACCCCTTAAATTTAGATTGGTTTATATACCACACACCAAAACCTGTTTAAGTAGAAAAAGACATGCACTTAAAATGTAAAAAATAAGCATGTATATACACCACAGCTCACATATCTATGTAAAATTAGCTAGAGTTTAGAATTGATTGCAGCAAGTATGAAAAATAAAAGTTCCCGCCCATTGCTCAAAAGTTAGTAGCAATAACGAGCTTGCCGGCCTAAAAACGCAGTTAAAACACTATTGAAAATAATATAACGCATTAACTATTTTCATTTGTAAATATGCAACTAAAATAACACAATTCACGAGTTTCGGGTGGACGCACAGAACTAATGTTTGTAATTTTGACATGCAAAACAAAGGGCTCTTATTTCGAAAATGCTCGATCCGGTACAGCGCGAACTGCAATTCAAAGGTTAGGTTTATAAATTACCGATACAGTAAAATGAACGGTGCCATAATTACTTCAATTGAATTCCAAATGGTTATAAAGATGCATTTGATTTTTAATAAAAATTCAGGTCTCACGTTTATTCGACAGTAGATTAAAATCTCTTTGCTTTGACGTCCATTTTCGTGGTCTTGAAGGGGACTCGGGGGATGACGTAATATCCGGTTTGAATTCTTTCCGGTGGCTCATCCAAACCGACACATTCTAATTGAATCCATTAGGTGGAGCCAGAGAGAAACACCAGACATAGTTTTACAACTCAAAATATTGAATTACAATTTTTATTTTTTTAATAAATAAAATATTACTTAATAAACCTAATTTATATTTTATTATAATTTTTGGAATTCAGGTGTTCATACATTTGACATCACCAAGAACAGGGTAACTTACCAAAACGGCTCAGAATAAATTTGTTTAGTGATAAATGGTCACTTTAAAAAACCAATAATCTTTTTGACAATCTGTGTCACTGTCATATGTTCTTGATAATCAGCGGAGTCTGTTAGCCAGTTTAAAGAATGACCAAGGAAAAGAGACGGGGAATCTACAGAATAAAATCATATGACTGTATTACATACTGTACATACAATGAGATTGATGTTGAGTTTCAGACATAAACATAATACTATAAAATCGGCCAGAGTTTACTGCAACACTGTGTACTACACAGAGAAGGTAAAATAATGGCATTAAAATATATCTAACTAATTTATTCTATTTATTACAATTGTAATACAATTAGACCTCAAATAAAAAAGGGAATTACATTTGTTGTTCATCCACCTGTTGCCTTAATGTTAAATCTGTGTTTTTATACTTTTTAAACAGCCCAGAGCATTTCCGAAACAGAAGCCGAACCAGAATAATGACAAAGGACACAATGCACCTCACCCTGTGTCTGTCAGTACTGGTCCCATGACATTATAAAATCAGCTGCTTCTTGCTAGACAAAACCACAATGACAATGCAATCTCAGTCTGTTTTGTAAGACTCCTCCCTTTAAAAACACACAGTTGTAGAATCAATGCACGGCACCCTTAACACTTTCAACTCTACGAACAGGTTGAAGGACAGGTAGGAGCTCACCTTACGTTTTTTTATAAATAATGAGATATGTCTGTGGTTTTGTTACTGTTAGGTGAAATTTTGTTTTATGATTTCATTTATGTGTACAAATTATGTATATTACTGTATGATCTGTTGCCTACTGTAAAGTACATAACAAGGGTTTAGTCTAATGCAACTTGATATAAAATGTATCACCCTAATTCATTGTAAACTATATAAAAAATAACATAATATCCCATATTTCTTATTGTTTCGATCGTGTCCCTCCGAAATTGTATTTTTACTTAGTCTCCTCATAATAACTTTCATTAGGAACATTAATTGTAACTATTGCATTATACAGTGTACTACTTAACAGACCGTCGAGTTGTATGTTAGTTAAAAGTAGTCATTGTTATATCTATATTTTACTGTATATTTACTATAAATTCCTGACACCACTAGTATTGATCACGCTTTTATTGTCGTACAAAGTATATTATTTAATAAACACGCAGGTACACAACTTTCATAACCAGCTAAATTTCGTAACACTGTGTCATAACATGCTGCACGTTTACACTGCAGATTTCTCCTGTTAAGAACTTAACCAACAGGTCTGACTACTTACTGAGGAGAAAAACATGCCATACAAAACAAAAGACTGCGTTAACAAAAACAGTTTTAGTCCCACAGCATTGAATACTTTGTGACATGACTGTGTGTTATATAAATTGAAAAACCATGACAATTAAGGGAATTAAAACAAAATAATGCTCATGACTAATGAATGATGATTTTCTCCTCCCTGCACAGAGACAGCAGCTCCTGGGAAGATGAAGGTCATGATTGTATTACTTGTACCGCTACTGGTTCCCTTTGTCTCCGCTCAGACGTTTCGCTGGGGACCCTGCCCAACACCAATGGTCCAACCCAATTTTGATTTAAATCAGGTAGAAATAATGTTTATATTTTCATTGTGTACTTAAAGCCCTAATACTGTACACTGTTTAACACACTGCAAGCTTTAAAACTCTAAACAAAAACCTTTTCCACCTTCAGTACCTTGGAAAGTGGTATGAGATCGAAAAACTCCCAGCATCCTTTGAGAAAGGCAAGTGTATTGAGGCAAACTACAAGATCAAACCTGACAAAACCATCCAAGTTCTCAATGTTCAGACATAGTGAGTATTTATAATTCACTGTCAAATTAAACCTACCACGCATACAAAAGTAATAAATTCACAAATGTGTTATAGTAACCACAGTGTTCATTTTTCATCTCACAGTGAAGGTAAAGTTGGGACTGCAGAAGGTACAGCAGTTGTCAAGGACATAAGGGAACCGGCAAAACTTGGAGTCAGGTTTTCCTACTGTGAGTCTATTAATGACATTCAAAAGTTACTTGGACAGTATTTGTCGTCAATATTTCATGCACTTGATCATTTAAAAATCTCTAACATATATTATGACTTTCTTTTGTGTCTGTTTGTGATGCAGTCACACCCTACGCCCCATACTGGGTCCTATCCACCGACTACAACAGTGTGGCTCTTGTGTATTCTTGCACTGATGTTCTCAGGCTGTTTCACGTCGACTTTGCCTGGATTCTCTCACGCACACGCACTCTGCCTGCAAAAACACTCTCACAGGCCAAAGAGATTTTCTCACAGGCAAACATTGATGTGAGCAAAATGTTTCCTACAGATCAGCAAGGGTGTGATGTTCCTGTTTGAACAACGAAGACTGAATAACATATAATTTCTGGAGCACATTTATGAGCTGAAACTGTTGTTATATGCAACTTAATGCCACATCAATGTATCTAACCCAGAATATATGATATAATAAACATCATTTAAATGTTTTATGCAAAATCAATAAAAACATGTGTCTTATAAAGACTTTGTCTGTGTATATTTAATAATCATTTTATTAAGCTGGTGTTCATGGCTTTAATATTATACTAATACAAATCATTAACAGGTTATATTAAACATATAAATAATAACATTATGTAAGGGACTTGAGGTCTTAGAGTCTTGAGGTGCATGGGTTTTGAGGATGTAAATTTAATTTTTGAGGGGACATGGTTATTATCGGACTTTTGAAACTCGAGTCCTGCGTGTTCAAAATTTGAAGAAAAGTCAAAGAGATCGTTTTCCCAATAAGTTTAAGTATAATTTATTATCAGATGTAAAAGCTTCTTCCAGCTGGGGCTGTTCTCTCAACATACATATGAGACAAAACCAACAGCCCCCACACTTCTGGGTTACAAGTATTTATAAAGTATGTGACGTCGATTCTATCTTCGGGCTCCTCCCCTTCATCGGGCGGGCGTTGAATCCTCCGGAACCAATCACCTCGGGACATGTAAATCTGACTCCATTCTCCCCCAACCATTGGCTCCTGCAAAACATTTTGAAAATAGCCGGTCCTGCCGAGAGATGCGATTGACGCACACACACATACACTCACACACTTGTTATCTGAGACCCTGCTTCTGCATTCCTCAGAGCTCATGTTACACACTTCTGCCAAATAGTTTTCAAGACAAAGAACCCAGCACAGCATGGACATACTCATCTCATTATATTTAACAGTAAAACAACAGTAAACATGAATTTATAATACATAAAACATCATAATCCCAATAATCCCTCTCTTGACCTCGACAGAGGTCAAAATTCTTGGTCCTCTGGGTCGTCAGTATAGCTGGATAACAACGGCATATTAAATGGTTTTGGGCTTTCCGGTCTCTCAATAGCTGAAACTATTAAACGATTACACAGTGATCTAAGGCAAGGAATGCAACAACAACCACACGTAATCAAAATTGCTATGAATACCCCTATGGACATCACAACAGACATTACTATTGCTTGCCATCTTCCCAATGTTTTGTCTAGCCAATCTCCAATAGGATTATTTACTCCTGAATGTTCCTTCATCTCTATAGACAAAGTTTTCAAACCTTCCAATGCCCTCGTCACTGATCCATCTGGGGCAGTATTATTGGGAATGTACGTACAACAAAGATCACCAAACATTACACATACTCCTCCCTTCTCTGCCAACAGCATGTCCAGAGCCATACGGTTCTGTATAGCCATCAGTGAAGTTGGTGCTAGCTGCTCCGCTAAACCATCTACGGCATCCCTTGTCATATTCGCTAACCTCATCACATTATAATGCACATAATTAATCCTATCTACATTCTTGTTTGGGGTGACTGGAAAAAGGGCAGCTATTATGGGTATATTCTCAAAACCTGCTGCCACTTGGTTTGCTAGTTTATACTCATCCGGCACACCTCGTGGAATGCCTATCGCATCAATGTATGTCGGGCTATTTAATGATAAATCTACACTTGAACCTATTGCTCTCCGTTTTATGATGTGTCTCCTACGTTTTCTTGTCAATGTTGCTGAATTTATAGTTTCCGTTCTGACTGCTCTGTCACCTATCAGAGTTATTGGGGCTCCCAGTCTTACCAAAGCACACACTCCCTTTGCCTTCTCAGGTATCCTAGTAAACAATCTTCGATCTCCACAATAATAATATAAACCTGCTCTAGCCCACGTACCTATTTCAGTCCCATTATCCACTATGATGTGATCACACCACTCCTTATTTATCTCCCCCAGGTTGCTGGTTGGTGATAGACGTTTAATATCAAAACAGGTATAATTTGCTTTCTTTGGTGTAAATGGACCTGCCCGTGAAAGGTTAGTTATTGGTGGGAATATTGCTGCCAATGTGGTACAATTTTTTGGACTGGCCATCCGTGTCAATGCCAGCATACACTCATAGCCCCACGTATCATTTTGGTACAACGGGGCTGGTTCAATGTATAAATGAGGTCTTGCATTAGCACATCCAACACAATCATCTAACCTCTGTTCTCTGGCTGTGGTAATTATCCATTCCAGCCACAAATTATTTTCCCCATATCCTGTAGCTCTCTCTATCATATCTTCTGGTTTTAACATGGTGTAATCTATTTCCACCACTACATTCTTTTGTCCTACCGATAATGGCTCAGCTATTGTCTCATTTCTTTCCTCCTCAGGTGAACTGTCTATAACAAATTTTATTACTGCTTTTTTATCTGTTCCTGGGCTGTGCACCCCCATTATAAGGAAAAACTCCCCTGTATAATTGGCTGATCCCGTTCTGGTGGATATTGAAAGGGTGAGTGGATTTTGACTTGCACTGTAATCTCTCTGCATTTTTAAATCAAATTTTGCCGAGGTACGGGTCCAAAGGCTAGGTTGTTCCGGAGTCCAAGCACCTGTATATGCGATTACCTTATTCCATGATGGACACCATTCACCCCTATAGGTTTGCCTAGACTGGGACACCTTACAAACACTATCCATATTCCCATCCATACATATATATATATTGTACCCCCTCCATGAGCTATTTTTTCCCCCACAATTTATGACAGCGCATAGGTCGAAAGTAAATGATGTAGTCTTACCCCAAACATAATTAATTACGAGTTGTTCACACGGTAACCTCGTATCGGCTATGGCTTTTTTGTGTCTCGATTTTGATATGGTGTTGTTGCTTTCCTGACCCTTAGTTAGGCTAAAAATTATTCCTACTATAACTCCTGAAATTATTAATAGGATCCCCGACAGCTTACAGTTTTCCCACAGCTTCATCTTGTTGCCCTCTCTTGGACTTTAAAGGAATAATAAACACACTCTTGGAAATTAAAATGGTTAAACACACAATATACTTAATGGGAATATGCAATTAAGGAAAAATATATATGGTTAAAATCACACAAAATAAAATGGTAAGGAATGACAATATAAAAATCACAATAGTAATATAAAGGTATAAAAAATAGTAAATATTAAAAAATATGGAAAACAATAGGTATGAAAATAATAAATATGAAAATCACAATAAGAACAATATATAATATGGTTATAAAGAATATATGGTAATACGTATTTCCCCTTGAGTATTCACTCAAAATTTATTGCACTGGAAAATGATTCTACTGTCCTTCTCTTTGGTCGCAGCTCATTCACCCGGGACACCTGTCTTGTGAACGATTTGCAATTGTTATTGTACTGGTGGTGTTGTGATTTCACCTGTGGCTTCTTCAGCCTCTGGTTCTCCTTCCCTCTCTTGGACCTGTCTACGCAGGTCCACCCGTGTCTCTGCAAGATCCCTTGAGGGGGGGTCACAAGCTACACATGAGGTTAAATGAAACCAAGTGTCACCCTTGCCCTGCAATCGAACACAATGTGATGTCCTCGCTGTCACCCTATAGGGTTTCGACCACCTCGGCTCATTCCACTTTCTCCTGAACGTCCTCAGCCTCACCCACTGTACCGTCGTTGGAGGGGGGTCTGCTGCTGGAGATGGATTGACCTGGCATGAAAAAGTCTTAATGAGAGCAGTCAGTTTATCAAAATAGACAGCGTGAGATAATGGTGTCACAATGGCATCCGACAGTGCATTCCGTGGCCCTGGAAACTGCCGACCTGTAAACAATTCAAAAGGGGTGAATCCTGTGATTCGGTTAACAGATGATCTTACTGACATTAAGGCCAATGGCAAAGCTGACAACCAATTTAGTTTTGTCTGTGCACAGATTTTAGCCAATTTGAGTTTTAGGGTGAGATTCATTCGTTCAACCTTACCTTGGCTGGCAGGATGCCAGACTGCACCAAATGCATGTTTGAGGCCTAGGGCCTTTTCAACGACTCGCAAATGTTCATTCTTGAAATGACTGCCATTATCTGATCGTAAACGCCGGGCGAAACCATAGCGCGGAATATAATGGTTAATTAAACATTTTATCACCGCCGTACTGTCTTCTCTGCCTACAGGATAAGCTTCAGGCCATCCAGTGAAATAGTCTACAATTACCAGAAGATAACGCTTACCCTGTATCCTCGTGATCATATCTGTGAAATCAATCACGATTTCGTCCCCCGGACCACCGGTCAAAGGAAACGAACCCCTTGTTGGTTTAATCGTGGGTTTAACGTTATATCCCTGACAAACTTCACACGTGCTCACATGTGCTGAGACCATAGCTTTTAAAAAAGGATGCCACCAATATTCAAGCGCTCTCATCATCTGTTTGTCCCCGACATGGCTCACTCCATGAACCTCTACCATGATGGAATGACACAGACTCGCTGGGAGCGCCGGACGTCCATCCGGAGCTTGCCACAGTCCGTCAGAGGCACGAACAGCTCCATGTTGTGCCCACACAGAGACTTCTTCAGGGGTACAGCGCTGATGCTCTTTACAAAGGTATTCCCTTGTGAATCTCGGCAATAAATCGTTAGATGTTCTTTCTGATGTGCACATCATCTGCGAGGACACATAACCAGCAGCAGCTTTTGCCGCCAAGTCTGCTGCGTCATTGCCTCTGCTCAAAGAGCTATCCACCTTAGAGTGACCAGCGCATTTAATCACTGCCACCTCTGAGGGGATCATCAGAGCCTCTAAAAGGTCTCTGGCTTCACATGCATGTGTTATTGGTCGACCTGACGAAGTGATAAAGCCACAACGTTTCCACAACGGCATTTCTACGTGTACAGCTGTAACAACATAAGCAGAGTCAGTATATATGTTTACACGGTGTCCACCAGTATGTCGCAAGGCTTTGATCACTGCTATCATTTCTGCCCTCTGTGCTGACTGCTTCCCCTCTAACCTTGCTGCATCCCTCGTAATCATCTCATGTCCTACCTGCTCTACCACTGCATAAGCCGCTTTCAAACTTCCGTCCTCCGCCCTGAAACAGCACCCGTCAGTGAACAAAATCATGACTGGCTCAGGGCCAGTCAATGGTTTTGCAAACAAACCTGGTCTGACCACTGATGCCCTCTCTGTGATCGGTGCACAGTCGTGTGGTTCTCCCTCCTCCACCAAATCTGCCATGTTAATGCCCTCATGCGTGTATATGATATGGTCGGCGAGCAAAATTGCTGCAATGCGTCGCTGTCGTAAAGGGGAAAATGTGAATGATTCAGAATTAACAAAAGATGCGATTGAATGCGTGGTTAAAACAATTAGGTGGTGGCCCATAACAATGTGAGACGTTTTCTTCACTATCTTTGCCAGGCCTGCGACAAACCTGCTGCATGGTGGCTGTCTTTGTTCTACACTGTCCAACAACATGCTAACATACATCAACACTTTTCTGCCCCCCTGGTCTTTTTGATAAAGTACCCCATGTGCACTTGACCCTGTCTCAGAGACGTCTAAGTGAAATGGTGATCTGTAATCGGCACTACTGAGATTAGCTGCATGTGCCATCTGTTGTTTCAGGTTAATGAACGTCCGTTCAGCTTCCTGTGTCCACTCAATGTCTGCTCTCAAATTCTTCATACCCTGTTGTTTTACAAGATCTCTCAAAGGGGCTGTTAATGAAACATACATTGGAATATAGTGTCTACTATACCCTGTTAGGCCTAGAAATGACAACATCTCTTTAACCGTGGTTGGTTTTGGATGACTCAAAATTCCTCGTCTATGGGCTACAGTTAGCGTGGAGCCCTCTGGGGTGATCATGCGACCTAGAAATGTAACACAAGGTCTGCAAAATTGCAGCTTTTCCTTGCTTACCTTGAAGCCACTTTTGTGTAATTGTCTTAACACAGCTTCGCTCCCCTCCAGGCATCCTTGCTCTGTTTTGGCTGCCAAAAGGAGGTCATCAACATACATGATCAACACACAGTCTCCAGGCAAACTACAGTCCTGTAATTGTTGTTTTAATGCATGGTTAAAAATTCCTGGTGATAAAACAAACCCCTGGGGTAATCTGTTGTAAGAATATTGACAACCTTTGTATGTAAAAGCCACACACGCCTTGCATTCCTCTGCTAAAGGGATACAGAAAAATGCGTTAGCCAGATCAATACATGTAAACCAATTGTGCTCAGGTGTTATCACAGAGAGTGCAGTATACGGATTAGGCACTGTTAACGATGGTGTAGCCACAACAGCATTGATTGCTCTCAAATCATGTACCAACCTGTACTTATTCGTGCCTGGTTTTGGCACCGGAAAAATAGGTGTGTTCCACCTAGATTTGTATGGTGTAATAACACCCCTCTCTAGGAGACCTTTTACTGTTGCGGCCACACCCTCGTCCGCCTCAGGTTTGTTGCGGTATTGTGGAATCCAGATTGGGTCAGGTGTGCTTAACTGAAAGTAAACTGGAGACATGTTACAAAAACCTACATCTGTTGGGCCCTGAGACCAAAGATCCTCAGGTAAATTTTTTATGATGTCTGGTGCTCCCACACTATCTGACAGCTCCCTGCCATGGAATCTAGAAACCTGCACATGCTCTAGAGCTCCAGTGTCTCGTGTGGCACCTTCTATCCAATAGGCTTTGTGTTTAGGTGAATATTTAACATCTGATTTTTCCGTGGGCTCCCAATCCTGGGTGGCCAACAGTGTTTTTGTAATCTTACCTAGCTCCCTGGCTTCATGGCTTGGGTGTAAGGCTAACGATATGTGAGGTGCTGCTGTGTCTGCCATCTCATACCACTTCAACTGCTCTTCTGTCAGCTTCACTGGAGCCATCACTCCTTCTTTACTCACAAAAATTCCAGCTCCCTCCAACACCCATCTGTCTCCCTCCACTTCCTGAAACATGTCTTCATAAATGGTTATGTCATTTCTGTCATAAAACAATGTACAATGCAATGGGTCTATGGGGGGTAAATAGATATCTAAATTTGAAATCCATGAACGGTATTTATTATACAGTTCCATTGCTGTGCCCCACTGTGTGTCATCATCTAATTTTACCCAGTAAAGATCAGCTGCCTCCTCCTCACCACACGAGGTCAGCATCCACTGGCTGTCTGTTGTATTACCTGATAGGGAACAGTTAATGGTTGTACCATCTGGAAATGTAACTATTACCCCTTCTGCTGAGCACAGAATGCTAGCCCCTAATTTTATTAATAAGTCTCTACCCAACAGAGGAATGGGAGCATTGCTGGAGAAAAGGAACGAGTGTGATAAGCATTGATTTGCCACTTCTACTTTAAATGGTTGTGTCATTTTTAAGCTTTCACTTCCCCCAGAGAACCCGGTGACTGTCACAATTTTGTCACTCAGATCAGATTGTTTTATGCCGCCTGTGACAGTCGAATAGGTGGCTCCGGTGTCCACCAGAGCTTTTAATGGTTTGTTGTTTACCATTAACGAAATGAGAGGTTCGGCCCTAGCCCTCATTTCGGTTCTCTGGGGGCCCCTTCAATAACTGCTCGCGCCATCCTCCGGGCCCGATGGCGGGAACATCGGCACCTGTAGGTTGGAGGGTGGTGGAGGGTATTGCCCCGGGTTGTATGGGGCTTGTGGTTCCCTGCCGCGACCACCGGCACCACCTCTTCGAGGACCCCATCCCTCCGCAGGTGGTCCGTTAAACTGACCTGAAAGCTTTGGACACTCTCTCATCCAGTGGCCTGCCTCACCACACACGTAACAATTTCCCTCGCCCTGCTGCCTCCCTCCATAAGACCCCCTCCCTCTATTACTACCCCTCCAATTGCTCCTTTGTCTATTTCCCCTCCCACCTGCTGCATGGGCGTCTGTACCATAGGGTGGGCCGTTATATTGGTAAGGGGGTGGCTGATAGGGTTGTTGTGGCATTTGCTTACTCTTTTTTGTCCCTCCCTCATTTTTTGCTTGTTCTAACTGTAGTTTTAGCAACTCTATTTTTATCTTTTCTAATTGTTCTTCCTCTTTTCCTGTTTTCTCTACAGCCCTATCTGTGTGGTGGACTAAATGCCTTTCCCATATTTCGTTACTAGCAATTGGAATGTCAGGGTTATTTTCCATTATTTGCTTAACACCACTAGGGGCACCTGCCATAACCGCTGCTCTGAATATGTCTCGTGTAATTGGGTTGGTTAAACTATTTTCTTCCACCATCTGTTCCCACTCAGCAGCGCACCTGAAATAATATGCTGCACCTGTCTCACCTGGTTTTATGCGAAACTTTATGTTTTGGTATACGGTGGGTGGCAATGGGTACAATCGACCGAGTGCCCTGCCCACCATTGTGATTACTTTTGAAAAATCAAGATCATTTGGATATTGTAATGTTTGGGCTTCGAGTTCAAAACTCCCCATCTGAGAGGCTGTCAAAATCTGACCCAACAGACACCTTATGTCACCCAAAGCCAAAACGGTCCCATGACTCAAGGCCGTTAATTTACTTAACCACTTAGAGCCCCCTGATGTAATTGGAGGAAGTTTACTGGAAATAGCAGTCATGTCACTGTGTGACCAGGGCTGGTACTGCACCCCAGTGCTCTTTGCTAACAATGGGGCTTGTACGCCTGGATATAATTGATTAGTATGATGACTCATTGCCTGCTCTCTCTGCTCTGGTACGTTAGGGGGGCAATGATCAATTGAAAAATTAGACAGCTGCTGCTCTTTTTCCCTTCCCCTAGTACGTTTTGCTATTGGCTCCTGATCCATCACCATCGTTCCCTTAATACATACTGTATGCATCGTGCCCTGGGCCTGACCTGTTGTTTCTATAGGGCCAGCTGCTCTACAACTTCCCCTTTCATCTTCACTTCCTACTCCGTTCTCACTACCATCACTTCCCTCTGGAAGTTCCATATTTTCTGCCATGTGGCGCATTGTCTCATTCACCTGAGCTCGTGCCGCATGTACCTGTTCTGTCACTACCTTGCCCAGATGTTGTACTTCCTGTCGAAGTTCTTCTAATTCTTTTAAATTACAGTCTAAAACTCCCTCTCGTACCTCAAGCACGACCTGTTGTTTGCTGTGAGTCGTATTTGGTGAGATGTAGGGGGGGGGCTGAGCAATAGGCGGGGCAAGAGGCGGGGCAAGAGGCGGATACAATGGGCGGTACTGTTCAGGGGGCGGTGCTAGTGACTGGGTCTCTCTGTTTCCATCCTTCACTTTCAGTCTAACATCATCGTCTGTAGCTTTCCCTTCTTTCCTATGTCCAATAGGTGATATAGCTGTCGCCACGAGGGCAAGACGACCCCATTTTCTTAAATGTTTTTCTAAGTCACACCCTTTACTTTTATATCTACTTGCATTATACCATTTAATCGTTTTTTCATCACCTTTATGTCTGACTAACCTACAATGAGCCTTTTTCTCCATATTTCTTATTTTCGGGGCCAGGGGCACTTTGAATGTCTCTGCCTCTTTCGTCCATGCATAATTATCACACAATTCTAACCAACATTCCTGAGCTTCTCTTTGTCTCCCTTTTTTCTCTCTTGGTTCAGCCTGTGCTATCATCATCTCAGCGATACTCTGCCATTGCGCTAATACGGTCGGACATTCGTATTCATCACACTCCTTTTGAAACTCTGCCATTCTATTTATTTATTTACTTATATATATATGTATTCAATATAACTTTCCTACTAGTTCCTTTACGATCGTCTCCTTACACCAACTTAGATTATACACATACACAAGGCCTACACACACCACGTGCTGAATTTTCCGTTCACTTATGCATTCAACTAAACACCACGTCTAAATACTTTCATCCCCAATACCATTCATACAAAGTAAATAATTTACGGATTTCTTTCTCCGAAGGACTTTAACCTAACAGAATTTGTGATTCGCCGATCACGGGATTTCTTTCCCAATTAAACAGACTTTAATCTGTTATTAATTTATGGCTTTCTCGCCAAGGGACTCCAACCCGTAAACAGAGTTTAATCTGTTTTAATTCCAGGGACTCTAACCCTTATTAAACAGACTTTAACTGTTTTAAAAGAATCTTTTAAATCTGATTTTCCTTATTTCAATTTTACTCGTCTATTCATCGAGATGTTCATCAAATTTAACACAGAAATTTAGTATATCCAATAGCAGAATTCGAAATAACAGGTTTTCTGCTTACCTTTGTATTTTAGCCGGCCTTTTGTGTTAAATCTGAATCGTCTCGATATCTTTTTTTCCTCCCCCACGGGGTCCGCCGAAATGTGGCGCCAAAACTTCTCTTTGTCCTTCAAATCACGTCGTCGGGGTCACCAACTATCGGACTTTTGAAACTCGAGTCCTGCGTGTTCAAAATTTGAAGAAAAGTCAAAGAGATCGTTTTCCCAATAAGTTTAAGTATAATTTATTATCAGATGTAAAAGCTTCTTCCAGCTGGGGCTGTTCTCTCAACATACATATGAGACAAAACCAACAGCCCCCACACTTCTGGGTTACAAGTATTTATAAAGTATGTGACGTCGATTCTATCTTCGGGCTCCTCCCCTTCATCGGGCGGGCGTTGAATCCTCCGGAACCAATCACCTCGGGACATGTAAATCTGACTCCATTCTCCCCCAACCATTGGCTCCTGCAAAACATTTTGAAAATAGCCGGTCCTGCCGAGAGATGCGATTGACGCACACACACATACACTCACACACTTGTTATCTGAGACCCTGCTTCTGCATTCCTCAGAGCTCATGTTACACACTTCTGCCAAATAGTTTTCAAGACAAAGAACCCAGCACAGCATGGACATACTCATCTCATTATATTTAACAGTAAAACAACAGTAAACATGAATTTATAATACATAAAACATCATAATCCCAATATATTCCAGTCTAGCGACTGCTGAACCTGCATTCTACTTCAGACCTCAAATATCAGTGCTGCAAATATTGTTTATTTCCAAGTGATGAGTGCCCTTACTGTAGAGTAATAACACCATGAATATGACAGTATACAGAAAGACTCTCATTCTCAAACGTATATTTTTTGTCTCAACCTATAATATCTAAATCTAAACTAATAACGAAATTAAAATTAGAATTAATTTTTTCGTAATTTCTCTATTTCTTTTCAGTGATGAAGTGCTGTGCCCTTTTTTCATTTTCTTTCTATGAATTCTTGCCAATTATTTCAGTGGTATATGTGAACAGTATATGGTTTAACACATCTTATGTCACTAATAATATTATTTCTGACTATTGCATTGATGATGCGAATACAATACCGTAAATATAATTGTATACCACAAAGTAGTTTACAGTCAAACAATGCAATAAATAAAAAGAATGTTAGTGTTTTGTAAAAAAAATATAACACTATAAATATTAAATACAAAGTTAAGCGGTTTAAATATGAACCCAGGCATTGTTAAATATGGTATCGATCAGGAACAGTGCATTTATTCATAGTTTCATATTTGGAGAGGAAAATCTCTCACATTTCTTGAATCCTCTGTTTTTACCCCTCTATGTGTCAGGCTCTTTGTGAGCAGGAATACAAATTTCATTCACTCTTCCTCTGCCTTCTAATCTTACAGATTTATACCTGAGGGGGTAACTGGACTATTGACTCTTTTCTTCACAATTTTAGCCTGTTTGCATGGCATTCTCAATTTTTCCTTAAAACAGCAATGTCATGATTCTGCCCCAGATGTCATGTCTTTCTTGGTCCAGTGGCAGGATCATGACAGAGCCTCGTGTTTTGTGTGGAGAGAAACATATTATTGTTGGCCATGACAAAACATGCATTTTCAATGGTCTCGTCTTCGGTCCAGCCCCTCTCGTTTCCTCGTTTACCTTCCCTTCAGTCTACAGGAACTTTCTTAACAAAGAAAGAGAGTAGAGATGGGTCAATGCCATCGAATAGATGAAAATGGGAGATTGGACCCCCACCTGATTTCTATAATGGTTAGGCTAGTAGTCCATAGACAACTTCCTGCATGAGAAACGGTGGGGTCCTTACTTTACAGGCATGGACTACCACTGCCTTGAACAAAATAAATGGTCTAGCATGGCAAGTTTTGTCTTCAGAGAATGATACACCACAAGGACTAAATTGAGTCTCTATTCAGCTAAAGAAAATGAGAGAAGCAGTTATCCAAAATAGCACTGGATATCCCGACAGCGGATAAAGGCGGAGTGTGTAAAATGTTAGGAGTATCCTGTTGTTTTTCAATTCCAGATTACTTGGACAACATTACAGATATCGTGACACACCTGAGATAATCCATCCTGGAGCCTGAGAAAGTTGACGCTCTTGGGTGGGTAGGCAAGCTGGATAACCAGTAGGCCTACTGTTATACCAATTGTTGTTAATATATAAGCCCTACTAATGATATTGCCGTGTTTCCTACAGTGTATTAGTACCTGTGTTATGCCCTCTGTTACACATGACAGGGAATTTATCAGGTGATGTTGGAACCAGTGGAAACGGTTGTGGTTGAGGATGATGCTGGGGAGGATTATTCTTTTTAAACTGAAGTCTCGGTAGTAGACGTAGATACAGAGGAATCGGAGGAAGGAGAAGTGGAGAAGTTTCTTTAGTTTTCTGTTTCATCATTTTTCTTTCAAAACAATGTTTATAAAAATATTTTTAGCCCCAAAATAGAAATTCGCTAAAGTCAAAATTTGTATAGGTATATTTTTATGAATACATTAAAAGGTATATTTTGTTTATTTTAAGGGACACGGGGTTGTTTGTAAAACTGTTGGTCTTATAGTGGCCATTGTGAGATTTTAGGTTTGATGATACAGTTTTATCCTGCTTGAATTGTTTCTCACGTCATAGGTACGAATTGAAGTGGCTGTACCAGATGCTCCACTTCCAGATATTAAGAACAAGGTAGCGCTAACATAAGCAGAAAGGACTAACAATTATGTCTCGTGATTTTCCATATAGTGTCTGAATCGGAGACATTCAATAAAAGTGTTTCAATCGTATTTAATTGCGCACATCTTCCTGTCAGGTAAAATGCATCCTACTGCTTTATGTGCATAGATTTAATCAATTGAATTTAAATACGAAGCATTCTTATTGAGCTTTTTTTTCAGCACTTTGTTTATGTTTGTGTTTTATATGTTCCATTTACAAGATTAATTTTTGCTTACATTTTTCTTAACTCGCAGACATAACAAAGTACATGATTATTATTCACAATATCATTTTAATCAGGTTTAATTTATACACTTTGGCGCAAATTAACATTCTGATCACATTTTATAAGCAAATAATTACACAACACAAATAAGTCCTAAACCAATTAATTACCAAAATCAAATAACTTATTTATCCAAACGAAAAATGAAGGAAAGATGGACAAGGAAAGAAAAGAATAGATGAGGAAGTGGAAGTTACATGAGAGTGTGGCCGGATAACATGTTAAAACATGCTTAGCACATAAAAAACACCACAGAAGAGATTTCCTCGGTTTCTTTTTAATACTAGCCTACTATAGAATGCATATTATAGCCATGTATCTACGCGAGGGACATAATCCAATAGGCAGAATACAGACAAAATAATAATTGTCAGCAGTGGTCAATGTTTTTCTGTTACAAATAAAACATTCCATTGGCATAATCATTCTTCACAATGGAAAGTGTGGATGCGCCTGTTATTGCCGAAATTAAACTGAGAAATCACATCTCAAAAACACAAAGATGCTGAATTGCTTTTAATTGTTTACTTTTATCATAAGCATATTTTACAAGGTGAAAATGAAAATACATGAAAATAAAAAGCTCTGAATGTGCTGTATTTGAAGAAAATTGAAAGCTTTGTTTAATGTGTTGTTTACTTGTACAAAACCCATGTTACGGTGTTAATGCAACCTGTCAGTTGGCTAATATCTGGCCCACATTCCAGTACAGTAGGTGGCGGATATGCACCTCAAACGTAAATTGCCACCCGCCATTGAAAAGAAACAGAAGAAGAATTACGTCACATGATCACGTCAATATGGCATACTACGGCCGGATTGCATCCATACTACATACTACGCAGTTCATGAAAAACAGTATGCTTGTTCAACTTGATGCGGCGCCGAAAGAGCTGACAGGCGGATGACATCAAAGTACCGCGAGAAAAGGGATAAAAGGTTTGCTTTCGAATCGCTCTCGCGGAACTTTGATGTCATCCGCATGTCGGATCTTGCGGCGCCCTCATCAAGTCGAACAATCCTAGTACGTACCCATTTAGCCCCGATAAGTACGTACTTACTGAAATTAAGTACCTACGTATTAAGTATGCGATTTCGGAGACAGCCACTGTGAGACTTTTTACTCGGGTCTCGCGAGATCTTGCGGAAAGCTTCCAGTAAGTTACATTACTTTGTAAGGTTATATCTTCATTTTATTTTATGTTTGGCTGACATGTGTTTTTCTTTGTTTTTGGCTACATCTGCTTTGATACAATACAAATGAAGCGCTATACAAATAAATCTGACTTGACTATATAATTAGATATTAAATATAATTTCGCTAAGTGTTTCACATTTTACTGGAGTTATGTATTTTGTAAAACAGATTTTTTTCACATAATTAAAAACACTACATTGATTATGTTTGCACTTGCTAAGTGCGTCCCACCGGGGAGAGGAAACCTTGGCCAGAAACCGGAAATACGTCGTGAAAGAAGTCAAGTGGTCAAGTGCAAAGACCGCAAGTGGGGGTCTTCGAGGGGACTCGGTGGATGACGTAAAGGCTCGTCCAAATCGACAGATTACAATTGTATCCGTTAGATGGAGCCAGAGAGATACATCAGGCATATAGTTATATAATACAAAATAATGCATTTTATTATCATTATTAAATAAATGATTACTTAATAAATCTGGTTTATATTTTATTATCATTTTGGTATTCAGGGATATTGACATCAGCAAGAACAGGATAACTTAACAAAATGGCTGTGAACAAACTGGGATATATTTGGAGTAGTGATACAAGTTCATGCAATGGTCAACACAATCTTTTTGACAATCTTTGTCACTGTCATATGTTCTTGATGAGCAGCGGATGACTTTACAATGAATTAATTTAGTGGAAAAGCTCATGGAAAGTCTGTTGGCCAGTTTAATGAATGAGCAAGGAGACTGGGAATCTACAGAATAAAATCATATGACTGTATTACATACATAGTATGCTAAAACCTTTTCACTGTTTTCATTGAGATTGTCCCAGACATAAAAACAATAAAATTGTCCAGTGTGTACTGCATGTACACCAATCAGAGAAGGTAAAATAATTGAATTAATATAATTGTATATATATATATATATGTGTGTGTGTGTGTGTGTGTATTTATATAATATATTATATTTAATAAGATTATAATACAAATAGACCTCAAATAAAAAAGAAAATATATTTTTAACAGAGGAAATGTGAAGCATGTTTTCAGGGTAATTTTAAGATCTATTTATCCACCTGTTACCTAAATATTAAATTAGTTTTAATATTTAAATATTAAAACAGTTTTTTTTACTTTTTACTTTTACTTCCGAAACAGAACCCAAGAACCAGAATGATGACAAAGGACACAATGCACCTCACCCTGTGTCTGTCCGTACTGGTCCCATGACATTATCAAATCAGCTGCTTCTTGTTAGACAAAACCAATGACAATGCAATCTCAGTCTGTTTTGTAAGACTCCTCCTTTTAAAAACACACAGTTGTAGAATCAGTGCACGGCACCCTTAACACTTTCAACTCTACGAACAGGTTGAAGGACAGGTAGGAGCTCACCTTATATTCTTTTTATATCTTTGTTTAGAGATATGTCTGTGGTATTGTTACGGTTAGGTGAAATTATTCTGATTCTGTTTTATGATTTCATTTATGGGTAAAAATGGTCTATTATTGAATGATCTGTTGCATACTGTAAAGTGCATAATTGATTCTTATGCCGTTTGATATAAAATGTATCGCCTTAATTCCTTGTAAAATATGTTTGAAAAGCTTTATTTAGCAGAAAATAATATAATGGCCCAAATTTTGTATTTTTTGTCTCTTCATAATAACTTTTATTAGGAACATTAATTGTAATTATTACATTATACAGTGTACTTAACATACCATTAAGTTGTAAGTACTTTTAAAGTAGTCATTTTATTGAATTCCTATATCTATATTTTACTCTATCTTTAATTGACTCCAGTTTAAATTCCTGATTCCATTATAGTATTTATTACAATTTAAGTATTTATAGCAAAATTTCATAACACTTTATAACATGCTACATGTGTACACTGCAGGTTTCTCCTGTTAACGGTCTGGCGTTGTAATTTGCTGTATTTCAATTAAATTACTAAATTTTTCTGGTGAAATAATTTGCACAAAAAATAAATAAATGGAAGTAAAAGAATCAAGTAAATCTGAGTAACTAAATTATTTTATGTCAAATAAAATTTAGTAGATCTGTAAATTGTTTCACAAAAACGTAGTAAATCCCAGTAAAATTGTAAGATTCTGAGTAATTAAAACCATGGCTTCCTTCCCACAGCATTGAATACTGATTTAACATGACTAATGAATTGTGCATTTGTATTGGCATCACATTCCGGTAATCCAATAGCGTTCTTTAATAAATCCATTAAAAAGGCAATTGTACACGTACACGTAACATAAGTATAAAACCAGTGCAAGGAACTGAACAGTGGGTATAAATAACAAGACTAATGAGAGACTAAACTGAACACAGGTGAACTGAATGACTAATCAACAGAAACAAGGAAAGAGAGAGAACAGATTGAAGACACCAAATCAAGACTGTAACATGAAGAATGATTTTCTCCTCCCTGCACAGAGACAGCAGCTCCTGGGAAGATGAAGGTCATGATTGTATTACTTGTACCGCTACTGGTTCCCTTTGTCTCCGCTCAGACGTTTCGCTGGGGACCCTGCCCAACACCAATGGTCCAACCCAATTTTGATTTAAATCAGGTAGAAATAATGTTTATATTTTCATTGTGTACTTAAAGCCCTAATACTGTACACTGTTTAACACACTGCAAGCTTTAAAACTCTAAACAAAAACCTTTTCCACCTTCAGTACCTTGGAAAGTGGTATGAGATCGAAAAACTCCCAGCATCCTTTGAGAAAGGCAAGTGTATTGAGGCAAACTACATACTCAGACCTGACAAAACCATCCAGGTTCTCAATGTTCAGACATAGTGAGTATTTATAATTCACTGTCAAATTAAACCCACCACGCATACAAACGTTTTGTCTGTCATTCATCCGCAAATGTGTTATAGTAACCACAGTGTTTACATTTGTCACCTCACAGTAAAGGTAAAGTTAGGACTGCAGAAGGTACAGCAGTTGTCCAGGACACGATGGAACCGGCAAAACTTGGAGTCAGCTTTTCCTACTGTGAGTCTATTAATGACATACAAAAGTTACTTGGACAGTATGTGTTGTTAATATTTCAAGCACTTGATCATTTAAAAATCTCTATAACATATATGATGACTTTCTTTTGTGTCTGTTTGTGATGCAGTCACACCCTACGCCCCATACTGGGTCCTATCCACCGACTACAACAGTGTGGCTCTTGTGTATTCTTGCACTGATGTTCTCAGGCTGTTTCACGTCGACTTTGCCTGGATTCTCTCACGCACACGCACTCTGCCTGCAGAAACCGTCTACCACGCCAAAGAGATTTTCTCACGGGCAAACATCGATGTGAGCAAAATGTTACCTACAGATCAGCAAGGGTGTGATGTTCCTGTTTGAACAACGAAGACTGAATGTTTTGGTTTATTTGTATTTGTATGTTTCCACATCATTGTTTGCAATGGTTTTGAGACTTAACATTTCTGGAGTAGATTAAGTGGACTGGAGAACGCTGTTGTTATATGCAACTTAATGCCACATAAATGTATCTGACCAATAATATATGATATAATATAATAAACATCATTTAAATTAGATGCAAAATCAATAAAAGCATGTGTCTTATAAAGTTTTTGTCTATATATTTAATAATCATTGTATTAAGCTGGTGTTCATGGTTTTAAATATTATACTAATACAAATCATTAACATGTTACATAAACAATAATATTATTGAATGGACTCTTGGAATGTTCTAAGCAGGTTTTGAATGTATGCCAAAGCCAACATAATTTTAAATACATAACATCATGGACTCATGGAGAGTCTTGAGGTGCATGGGTTTTGAGGATGTAAATTTAATTTGGGAGGGGACATAGTTATCCCAGTCCAGCGACTGAAGAACCTGCATTCTACTTCAGTAAATCTTATTTGGCTCTTAGAAACGGACTGACCTCATCAGTGCTGCAAAGGAGGTAATATTGTTTATTTCCAAAACAATCTTTTAAATATGTGATGAGTGTCCTAACAGAGTCATAACGGCATATGACTGTATTATAAAAAGACGAATTCTCAAGCTTATTAAATTTTTTGTCTCAACCTATACGTAAATTTAAAACAAATAAAATGTTTTCAAATGACAGATTTCTAATTTCTCTATTTCTTTTCAGGGAAAGATGAAGTGCTGTGCCCTTTTTGTCGTTTTCTTTCTATGTTTTCTTGCCAATCATTTCAGTGGTATGTATATGAAAAGTATATTTTTTACACATCTTATGTTACTAATAATATTATTTCTGACTACTGCGTTGAAATGCTAGAATGCATAGACAGAATTTTTCTAGACTACAGTAAATATAATTGTATACCATAAAGTAGGTTGTTTACAGTCATACATTGCAATAAATTAAAATAATGTTGTAATTATAAATATTAAGTACAAAGTTGAGCGGTTTAAATGTTGTATCAGAAACAGTGCATTCATAGTTAAGAATAATATTTGGAGAGGAAAATCTCTCAAATTTCTTTAACCCTCTGGGGTTTTTACCCCTCTATGTGTGAATCGGCTCATTGTGAGCAGGAATTCAAATATCATTCACTCTTCCTCTGCCTTCCACTCTTACAGATGCCAGATTCATTCCTGAAGGAGGTAACTGGATTATTTACTCATTTTTTTCACAACTTTAGCCTGTTTACATACTAAGGATGGCGTTCAAATCTTTTCCTTAAAACAGCATATTTATCAAAAGGTTTGCCAAATCACTAAAAAAAGTAATTCATACAACTTGCTGCAAACCCGTATAAGACTATATTTCTGTGGAAACACCAATAACGGAAGGTTAAAATTAATATTGACCCCATCAGCCTCCACTTTCATTGCATTTTTAATTTTCCCATACATTATTATGTTGGATGAACAATACCTTTAAGTTAGTGCAGTGCTGCCTGCATACAACTGCAGTATTGTATACGCTGATGTCACACAGAAGCGATTTAGACACGCAGTTACACCAGGAATTCAGGAATGTGGTAAAGGAATACTTTAGCTCTCTCTTTCTCTTTCTCACGTAGAACCCTACGAAGAACCCCCAGCTGTGCCCTACTGGCCATATTCCACCTCAGATTTCTGGAACTATGTGGAGTACTTCCGCAGCATCGGGGCCTACAACCACATCAATGAAATGGCCAAAACATTCTTCGCCCATCAGCATCTCGGAGACACTCTGGGCTATGAAGTGGCAGAGCAGCATGAACATTGAGTTGATGTGATATGTACAAGAGATTTAGTATTTGTCAAGAGAAATTATGCAACACTGCATGTGGTTATGTTACTAAACACCATTTAGAGCCATAGAATGATGCATTGTAACTTTTGCTAAAGCCTTAAAATGTACAAGTAGGCTACTATTAAAAAGCTTTTAGTAAATAGCTTTCATTTTATTATAGGTTGTTGAAATTACAGTTGTTCACGTCAGATTTTACAATGATTCATTGTGATACATGTCGGACGTGTAAATAAGCAAGCAAAAGAAAATCCAATGATGTCTTAAGTAATAAAAATGACAATACTGTATTATTAATAGTAAAAAGCTGTGCGACAATAAAAATGTGAGGTCCAGTTCTCCAATCGAGCCGGTGGCGCCTGTTTTTACCCGGACACATTTTCGTGTAACACAACCGGAAGGTGAGAGACGAGAAAAGGGGTTGTTTTGATAAGTTCGAGACCGAGCTGCCCAGCTGAACAAAAAATAACTTCTTACATTTTAGCTTTTTTTTAATCAACGTTAAAGTACAGTTATGAAGCCAGCAGTTGATGAAATGTTCCCTGAGGGAGCCGGTCCGTACGTGGACCTGGATGAGGTTTGTGTTTCCACTTGTTCTGAAGAATCTGTCATAAGACATTTTATAGCGTCTATCTTCAAGTTAAAACCTTTAACGATCTGTTACCTCTACCACAGAGGAAAAGTTAATCTTATTTTATTCACTGTGCATAAACCATGCATTGCTTGGCAAGGTTATAGCTGATAGTTTCTCTTCTAAGTTACCCTCATGAAAATGAACACTGGTTTTATATATGGCAGGAATAGATTGATGACCATTTGTATTATTTTACTACATGGGTTAACTGTGGCTAATTTATTGAGACTGTGGTAAATCTGTGGTTGTGCTTGACGTTACTGGGGTAAAACCGTGGTGAATATCTAGCGCGTGAGGGATATTGCTACAAATGCACATATTACTGCTAATTTATTTATTTATCTAACGAATCGTTTATGATAAATATAGGTTTATGATAAATGTAAGCTGTTGGGCTTGACGTGGTATTTTGCTAACGTTGCAGTGATGTATGTTAACAGGCAGGGGGCAGCACTGGACTGCTTATGGACCTGGCCGCCAATGAGAAGGCAGTGCACTCAGACTTTTTCAATGGTGAGTTCACATAATAATCAAATAAATACTTTTACCTGATATCTAAACACTTAAACAAGCTGGTGTTTTTCTACTTGTTATTTTGCTTTTAATATCTGCGCACGGGATGTTTAAGCGTATCCCAATTTTCTGTGTTTATCAAAAATGTTAGTTGGCATTAACTATTTACTCCGTCTGAATGCAGTGCAAACGTGTTTTTCATTTTCTTCATTCCTCTGTGAGTTGCTGTTTTTGTTTGTTTGCTGGGTAACCGGATATTGCTGGCAAAGTCTACAATTTCCTTTAGCTTTTCCGCCTCCCCATACAGTTATAGTAAAGGTGCTTGCAGCAGGATGACCTAAAAACAGGCAGTTAAAGAATAAAGCTGAGCCCATGTAAAGCACTTTTATTGGGCTCCTTTGGCACCAGCTCAGCATGTTTTCCCCTTTTAGAGCCTCTGTATACATCTGTAGTAGTTGAAGTAGCTGAACACGTGTCACTCAGGCCTTTTTAATCAGGGGCACTTTTTAAAGATTTACAGAAAATAACCCAGAGACCCAGATGGGTGCTTAAAGTACACCGATGGGATATCATCTCTTACACATTTTTATTTGTGCACTGCACTTTTGTGACTTTTGACTCACTTCAACAGGTTTTCGTTGAAGACTTGAGACTGACTGTATGTATTCTTCTCACCACAGATTTCGAGGATCTGTTTGATGACGATGATATTCAGTGATGAAGATGACCAATAGGAATAAATGCTGTATAAAATGTTTTGTTGCTGTATACTGAATTCGTTTTTTTTGTTACGCTATGTTGCCACCTCTTCAGTTTTGTTAGTTTTGCTCATCAATAAACGTTTTTTGAAATAAGAAGTCTTCACTTCGCCAGATGTTTTCACATTTAAAAAATCCCAGACATTCCAAGTCAAAAGTTGAAATTATTGTAAAGGATTATTTCCCTAGGCTGAAATCTGTTTCTAGCCGTGATTGTAGGTTTTTGCACATTCCTGCACACCTGTAAAGGTGCATAATTACATGTGCGATTCACTGTTACCATAAAGACACAGATGTGTAAAGCACCTCTGTGACAGAAAAGCACATTTTTTCCTCACAAATATACTTAAACTAACATAATCAGGTTATTCAGTTAAGAAAACAAATTTTTTGGTATAAACTATAACAATGCATTTTGTGCACTTAATAGCAGAATGATGCAATGATCTGGTGCTCGGCAGATGTGTCTATGATAAAAATATCCCATGGGCCCTTTACCCTTTTCAATGCATTACCCGGTTCAATGCTTCAGTACTTTTCTGATGCAACGTTCCGTCCAAAGAGGTTACATTTGTTTGACCTCAGTGATTCTGTTAAAAATCTGCTTAAATTCATGACGCTTGCGACATTATGTTTTTGGTTTTGCCTTTCCCCATATCCTTGACTAAGTAAAGATGTGTTTAGTGGTCCCTCCTCATCACAGGGACAATTTCTGAGTTGTCCCCCCAATGAGAGCCATTTACAGTACATGTACTTGAACTTTATTGGGCAAATTGAACTAAAACTAAAACTTATATGAATCCCAAAAAAACAGAAATCTATTTTTAGCACACTTTGTAGTAACTTTATATTCTTGATATTTTCAAGCATTTTCCATCATGTGAAAGTAAATCCGAAGCTAAACTAAAGCAACAGGTAAAATGGAAATTTCCATCCATGTGTGTGTTTTTTGTCCTTCAGCATATTTC
The DNA here is from genome assembly GCF_947034865.1 of Barbatula barbatula. Lineage (NCBI taxonomy): Eukaryota > Metazoa > Chordata > Actinopteri > Cypriniformes > Nemacheilidae > Barbatula > Barbatula barbatula. Next base: position 16,120,590 of record NC_136786.1, on the reverse strand, counting down.
TTTCTCTTCTCAAAAAAAAACCCTTTTATATTCTCTTCTGTGCTTCTGTCTTTAAGTCTATAATTACATCTTATTGGTTGACTAGCCGGGCCAGCATAGGCCAATGGCAGCACTGGAAGCAGCATGCACTCGGCCCCATGGGATGCACCGTTTTTGTTTTTAATTATCAAGGTTGGGTTTAAATTGTGACCAGGTTCTCAGTGGCACAGTCTTTGTACAGAGGTGTGTTGAGAAGTACACAAGGGGTTTGGCTCACCATCCTCTTCCAGACAGTCAGCTGTAGGGCTGAACTACAGGGTCCTATCACCTCATCAGAGGTAATATCTAACACAGGTAAGACAGATTACATTTCTGCTTCTACCAGTATATGTTCAACATTTGCTATAGATACTTTAATTATATTTGCAAAGTGACTTAACAATATGCTCATGTGCTTCAGACATTTTTCAGATACTTTTACGTTTAATAGTGTTAATTCACAAACTTGCATAAAATTAAACATTTTTTGCATAACATTTTTTTGAATTATTGAATAATTTATATTACGCATTTGGCAGAAGCTTTTATCCAAAGCGACTTACATTGCACCATACAAAATTCGTTTCTGAGTTTGTGAAATCCCTGGGATGGAACCCATGACATTGACGTTTATAGTGCCGCCGCCATGCTCTAACCTCGGAGCTATTTTGTTCTTTTAAGGACATCATTACCAAAGTTGCACCAACAATACAGGAAAAATACTGTTGGACAGAACAATTAAATTATGGAATAGATCATAATGCTTACACCTGTAAAGTTATGATAACTAATAATCTTATTTAGTCATTGAAAATGTACAGGTAAAAGTCAAACCTGGTATAAGGGTTAAAACATTTTCCGTTTTATTTTAATATTTTATAACATAAAGTTGTTTTTGTGATATTCTAACTAGAAATAAATCACTATTGGACAAGTCTTTTCCCCACATATAAACGTTCAGATAAGCATTGTCTTATCAAAACAAAAACACATTTTTACATACGAAATATTTCTACTTTTTCAAAGGAATCGCCAAAGTTAAGAATGGCTTGTTTAAGAAGATCTCCCCTCTTCCATGTATTCACTGGAATGCTGCTAGCAACAATGTTATTACCTGGTAAGAATAAGTCATTTAAAGTTATATATTCATGATGATAAGACTGTATGTGCAACCTTTTTTCATTCAGTTTTTTCCGTATGCATCTAAACTGACAGCAGTTCTATTAAAAAAGGCCAAATTTGTTAGAACCCCACAGGCATCACTGATCAGTGGCATTGTATTATCATCATACTGTACATGTCCTGTAGCAAAAAAGGAGGTATCTGGTTGCACATTATCACTTTTGCTCTTTAGCTGGTAAAATAATTAAAGTCTGTCAGCAAAACTCAAACACAGAGGTGTTCAGATGTGCCAGCACTTTAACAAGCTCATAAAAATAAACCCTCTGAAAGATCATCATCATACTATAACTTGCCTTACTCACACTGAGGTCTTACGATCAGATATTAGATACAATGTTAAACTACAAAATGTTCAGAATCCACGTAGATGATCCAAAGCAGCATACATCAAAAAAGCGCCATTTCTCTTGTATAATTAGGTTCACCTGCAGGAAAAGTCTCCTTCCCTTTGTAGATTTTATAGTTTTGCTTGTATAGGCCTGGTTACAGCAGCCTCCTGCTGTCAGGCATCAAAGTGCTGATGTGCACCGTTTGAAGATTAATTTCCCACAATAACCTGTATTATATCACCTTCTCCCCCACCCCAAACTTGTAAAACTGTATCCTGCTTTCCTCAGCTCATTTGGGCTCATTACTGTTTGTAAGCATTTTCTTCTACTCATTCACAAATGCAACATCTGGTTGAGACCAGGACCCCCTCATATCTCTCTCTCTCTTTAAACCCTTTTAAACAGAGTTCCTGCTGGCCGGGCCTGTGATCCAGCGTTTAAAAGGAGATGGTAGGTTTGGCTCCTCATCAGAATCTCATATTGAGTTTCAAACCAGAAGCACAAACAAGTACAACAGCAACATCAATATATACATGTTTTGCATCATATCAAATGCATTGTGTTATAGTTTTGATGTAGTGTTGTGAATGAAAGTTAGGCTTTCTCAGTGACCCATGCTGTTTATGACAGATGGAAGCAATGACAAAGCAAGCGTTGAGGCTGGATCACCAAAACTAATCCGCAATCGAAGAAACATCAGCTGGTACAAGCAGCACTCTGACTTCTGGAACTGGTACAAGTACTTCACTGACAATGGAAACCAGGAGGGAGTAAGTAGAGCATTCATGTCCTAAACGAGAATCACAATCCAAGTACACACTCAAGATCATTCTCGTGTCTTTCAGGTTGCAGAGCTCGATCGCGTCTATCTGGCATACCTGCAGAATAAGAACAGAGCCGAGTCACGTCGTTCCAACAAGATGTACCTGCAGCACCTCGCCGACATCTACAAATCTTGTTCCGAGACTGACGACCCAAACTGCGTGGCCTCTTACGCAAGACCCAAACCCAAAGTTGAGGCACCAGCACCTGCGCCAATCAAGTCCTGTGACCCTTACAGAGACCCGTACTGCTTGCACACTAAGGGATACAACTATTACCCCTACCTGGCCCCAGCTCCAGCCCCTGTCAAAGCTGCTGCACCTGCTCCAGTTAAAGCCCCAGCTTACCTCCACACCCCTGTGATGAAAGACCCACGCTCTGGTCACTACTATTATTCTCCATTGGTGCAGTCCTTCCTGACAGCTGAGCAGAAGTCCGAGCTGTTGCGCATCTGTGATGCGGAGGACGTCGAGTGTCTGCAATACCACCTTCGTGCAGCCTACGGTTACAAGCCTGCAGCTGCCCTGGCTCCATCCTACGCCCATCTCGGCTGTGACCCTAAGACCGATCCTCGTTGTGTCCCCCACCTGTCCCAGAAGGCACCATCTGGTCTGTACAAGCCCTATTCTCACTGTGATCCTCGCGTGGACCCGTACTGCGCTTATGCATACGCCCTTGCATCCTCCCAGAACCTGGAGGCTCCTTCATCTCCATCGGCTTTGGAGAGACCCTGCAACCCACTCTACGATGACAACTGCAACCCTCTGACAGCCACAAGGTTTGGCAGCTCATCCTACAATTCGCCAAAGGACGAGCCTGCCTCTGAAGCCGGCGCCATGCGCGTACCTCCCAGCTCTCGTCACGACCCCTACTCCTTGTACCGCGACGCATCTGCAGGGGCAGACTTGCGCAGACGCATGCCCACCGATTTCCAGCCTCCAAGGCACCAACCGGAGGAACCTCAACATCATCTTGGGCCTCGTGGGCAGACCAAAGAGGGCTATGATTGCTTCATCGGGTATGACGAAGAGTGTTACCCGCTGGGTTCACAGAATGAACCACGCAGTGATGTGCCAAGACGGGCGCCCCACCCTTCCGAAGCCTACGAGCCCTATCTGAACGCTGATGGAACCAGAAGCGGAGTGGTCGAGCCTGATCCCGACTGCGACCCGGAATACGATAGAAACTGCCGTTTGCGTCGCTATGAGCCTGAGGCGGCCGAGGCTGCCAGCCCTTCACCTGTGGACACCCATCCAACCCAGGAGCACAGCAATGAGCAGGGTCACCATGAAGTCCCCCAGTATCGTGAAGACCCCTACCCGGAGACCGCAGGCTATGAGCAGCAGTACGACCCCTACATGAGTGGACAAGAGGATCCGTATGCTGGAAATGGCCCACAGGAGGCCGGAGCACCTAGATTTCAGGATGTCTTGAGAGGATACGGTGGGCGATATCCTGGCCAGGATGACCACCGTGGTTACACGGGAGACTACAGAAAGAAATAAGAGGCTCATGACAATGTACACCAAAAAGAAATGTAGAACGGGACATAATGTGGGCTGGAGATAAAAAGTGCATACACCAACCGCCAGAACGTAGATGCAGAATTTTATATTAGTTGCTCACGTGTCATGTTTTCGAGAGCTGCAGTATTTTAAGCTCTACACTTAGAAAGCACTTGTATAGGGAAATAATTTCGTTTTTTTCAAATGGTCCATGTAACCCGAGTGCGTTATTGTTGGATGTATTTAGTTCTGACTTATAGAGTACTTGAGTACTTTGTATATGTGAAAAAAGGCAGGAAAAAAGAGGTGAATTGTGTATTTGAACATACCAAAGTCACGATCACCCGTTTTAGCTTTAACGCAGACTTACCCAGCATTCCCGCTTCAAAGGAATATTTAAAAAACTGGACCCCTGCTTGTTTCTTTCATTTAAATCACTAAAAGTGTTGCTTTGTATTTTGTTTGCTTATGATTTGTAAGATTTTAGCTTGGAATGTTTCCAATAAAAGCTTTAAAGACCCTAAGAGCTGTTCTTATTTCCACATTTACTATAACTGTAAACATTAAATAAACAAATGTTTTTAACTAATGTTTCCCATTTAATGCTATCCAATAACACATTGCAGTCATTATTATTTTAAAATCTTTATTTTCCTTTCAAGTCGCCCATAACACAATAAAATGTAACAAGACATATCGTCCTACTGCTGTTCTCTCAGTGGGTACATTTTTTGTAACTTTCAAAGAAATAAACACTATTAACTGTATATATGTTAGTAATGTGCATGAATCCAGAGATTTTGGAGTGCTGGAAGTTTGGAGTCTTGGGATTTAGATGCTTTTGTTTCTTTCATAACACTTGGAATAAATAGTGATCACACAGAAACAGAACTGACGCTGTGTTAATGTGATCATAGATCGACCTTGAACATTGATTAAAAATATCTCAGTGAATGAAGTGAGCCCAACTGCTTTACTGGGAGAAAGCCAGTTGGCTAGATGTTTAGTTGGAGGACATAGACTGCTGAATGAACCAAAAACTTCAATAATTTATATAATAATTTAATAATTTATTTTCTAATTTAAACCACATAGTGATGACAGTATATAAGACACAAACATGTTGAAAACAGACTTCAGTGAGTTTCCTTACCTTTCACTGGGTAATTCAACAAGAACTGACCTGCCTTTTAAGAAAAAAAAACAATCCCTGTTCTTGGTCAAAATCTACCTTCAATAAATGGTTGTCATACTGTTTGTATGCCAGTATTGTTTGTATTGTTACAACTAACAAAGAAATATACAGGTACAATTTTAAGTGATCTCTTTATTATTTCCTTATGGCTATAGAATACACAACAAAACCATTGCAACACAAAAATATGCATTTCTAAATCCAGATTGTTTACTTAAAACTTCAAAGTCACTTAAATATAGTTTGTGACAACTAGCCCCAGACTGAAAAAGGTGGATTTTAGCGCCTGCGGTTGTCAAAGGGGTTGCTTCGAATTTTAGGAGTCAATAAGAAGCCAGTGAAGGTTGAATCATAGTTGTTATCAGCGTAAATTCCTGCATCAGATGCATCTTCACCATACAGCTGAAGCCAAACCTCATCTCCACCTGCGAGATTTAAAATGACCCCTCCTGAGGCCTGATCCAGATTTCCGCTGTGAAACTGGTCAAGCGTAAAAGCCACAGTCCTGCCGTTTTGAAACATGGCTACTTTGGTCTCTTTCCCGTGGATGGTGAGATGATAAGTGAAGTAGTAGATCCCAGGGACGGTGCAGCGAAACTTTCCAGAGATCTCATCATAGTGATATTGCTCATTGTAGTAGGTCTTGGTGAAGCGGATGGGTGCTCCACTGGCGTTGCTGACTTTACCTGTGAGTCCCATGCTAAAAGCTGAATGGTAAGGAAAGTAATTCTCTCCATTCTCTCCTTTCAGACCCGGGTTTCCAGGAAATCCTCTTTTCCCTGCAGACCCCTCGTCCCCTGGCTCACCAGGCTCTCCTTTAGGCCCCTCCGAGCCTTCACACAGATAAGAGAATAGATTCTGCAATTCTGAAATGCTTGCAGTATCATCCAACTGCATTCATTTTGAAACACGTTCAAACAAATGCAATTTTTTTCCTTTAATGCAATTACATGCATTTATTTTATGCCGTTTCAGTGTCTAAATATTGTGGCGATAAGATACTGTGGCTATTAGAGTTCTCAAACGAGTCACCTGGATCTCCAATATCTCCATTCTCCCCCTCACGACCATCACGTCCGTCTCGCCCAGGGATGCCATCGAACCCAGGTGTGCCAGCAACACCCCTCATCCAGCGGGCGCAGGGTTCTCTGCTGTCCTGCTCAGACGGCACCGTGCCCTCTTCCAGAGAGACACCCAGCTTGAATGCCATCCCCAGACAAAGCACAGCTATCCATGTAGTTTTCACCACAGGAGCCATGTCATCAATCTGTTACAATGAATAAAATTATAATGACTTTATAAGATTATAAACTTCAATTAAAGGGATTTAAACACATCTTGTTTACAACACCTGACTGAGATAACATATACAAGGAATACTCTTCTTAAAAGTGTTTAGATAAAAAGATTATTTAATTTATGATTTAATTATTTTGTAAATTAAATATTAAGCTTTTACCCCAGGGCGGCTTACCTGTTTATTTAGTTGTTTGACAATCCTTTGTGTGGGGCTTGAGGTCTTGTCCTGTTGCCTTTTTGTGAGCTTGTGAAAGCTATTACTCTGTGCTTACCACTACTAAAAATATCTAACTGGACATGCAAACAGCTGTTGGCATTAAACAACCTAATGGCAGCACATATCACATGCAAGACATTTGAGGATTGTCTGGGCAATATATATTCATACTTAAGATCATTGATGTTGTTCAATTTAATGCATAAATACAGTAGAAGTGATTATAGTAGCTTATACGTGAACTGTTGTAAAACACTAAGCAAAGTGGGAAGTGAAACATATCAAGCAAGAGATCAAACCCACTTCTTCAGGCATACCAGGTCATCTTTTTATCTGAGAGGAAAAAATCAAGATCCCAACCACAATTTAAATGTATATAGGGGGTTTGGTCTGTACCAATATAGAGAATTGAGTTGCTGGTGTGAGAGGAAGAACCTCTCAAATATAAGCGTAGGGCGCCGCCTTGTGGCTGATATAATATGAGGCGTTTACAAAACACTGCTAGTAAATAATCTAAAAAAGCATGAGACAAAAAGGACAAAAATGAGAAAGCATGGGCCTTTTGCCACGGATGCTAGGGGGCATATCCGGTTCAGCATTCTGAAACCCGGAAGCGTAAAAAGGCCTATAAACAACATGTTAAAATTAGCAGTCCATTAAACAAAATGTTTAGATTTATTTTACAATATTGCCAAAATACATTATTATTGAAACAGTCCTTTAGAAAAAGACCAGTCCATGACTACATATACAGTAAATGTAACTGGAAAGATCAATATTAAGGCAGACCTGCCCAAAATCATTACAATAATGCTGCTTCATTTTTTTACTTTAAGCGCAATCTCAACATCAGCAAGACGTATTACTTGGAAATCAATCCACGGTTTTCCCAAAACTTTACGTGGTTCCAGGATCCCATCTCTGTTCTGCTGTGAAATGTCAGCATACATTTTAAACCGCTCCCCACCTGACAGTTTACCGGACTGATTTTATTGCGTGTACTGATTATAAAATGCCAACATATTTTGGAATAATGGTTTGCTGAAATGTCACGACTATGAATAATTGGCCCCTTTTGTTTCACCTTTGATGTGCAACACTGATCTTTCGGTCTTGCACATGTTTGAGCAGATATGGGGTCGCTTGTGTGCAAGATATATTCTCATTAATTTCAATGTAATGAATAATTGCTTTTTCAGGTTCAATGTAATGAATAATTGCTTTTTCTGGGTCAGACATTCATCTATAAAGGATTTATTCTTTGATTTAATATTGTCTGGTTGAGCTCAAACTTCTGTGAACCCAGCATTGTATGGGTGTATTGTTATATTCCTCTTTTTGTTTTATAATTATAACTAGTTTTCTCATTGCTGTCCGTGCAGAAGAGAGCAGCCGACCTGTTAAGTATCAATGTGGTAACAGACCAAAGAACGGTTTTGTGGTTTAAGCAATACTGAAGCATGAAAACATGAACTAAAGTAAGGTAACAAAGTATTACAAAAGCATTTAGTTTGGTGTTAAAGAGGATATTGCTTGTAGTCAACAAGTCTACGTCCAACACAATTAACACATACATCACGGCAAGCTCCCACAATCACACCAATCTTTGGTGAAAAGTAAACAACTGCGCATCAGTTTCTATGGACACAAATGAGGAATTTATAACAAGCCGTAAACTGAATGTCAGCTCAGTGATTTCTGAAGGTAAACGGCCCTGTGAACAACTTGAATGGTAAACTGCAAACAAAGTAGGCTTATCGTTTCACTGCATCGCTTTCCAATACGCTCAGTTAGACTTATTTCATGGATGCTTGTCTGCTGCTCCGAATGGATACGTCTGGAATTGGATTATACAGGAGAAATCATACAGTGAGGCGTTTGGTACGATTATACCAGCTGCATTCGCCAAGCAAAACGAGCGGTAAAACGATTTTCCTGTGCCTCAGAAATAAACGCTTTAAACAGTAATTTGAATTGAAATACTTGGGAAGCAGAATGTCGTCAAACTGTAGTTTGTGGAAAAGTTCTTATACCTTTCAAAGTCCATTTCTCCCTCATTGAAGACAGCAAAGCCCCTCGGTCAGCTCAAACGGAGAACGCGAGTGACTGACCCCGAAATCCCCTTATAATCACAGACCGGGAATGTAGGAAATAATGAAGTTTAGGGAAGCTTCCTAAAGAAACCCATGTTTGATCACACAACCTGTTCTGAAAATTCACTGCCCGTGCCTATAATGATTAGCTTAACCACAATCTCTCTAAATAGAGATCTTTGATCTCTGTGAGCTTCGCTACTTCGCTGGCTGTTAATGCAGATTTATTGGCAGCATGGCAGATTATTTCTCTAAATTCACGTGTTGATGTTTTATGATAGTAAAGTTACTACTAGGATTTGATTGCTGGGAAAAGTAGAGGCCACGGGCACGTTTAGCTGCCATTGTCATTGTGAAGAAGTAAAGATTTCATTTTTTAATGATCATGCATAGTAAAGAGAAGGGCTGCTCTGCGTAGTTTTTTAAAATCAAATAATCCGTTTTTAAGAACGACCGACGAAAAGTTGCATTTCTCTAGATATGGGCATTTTCAATTTTTACATGTACCTCCTTTAAAGCAAAACTAAAAATAAGGGCAAAAACTATTGTGACACTTATGGTTGTTGAATATTCACAAAATTCATTTTAATGCTGGCTGACTGATAGTACTGTAAATGGAAACAAATGATCAAAAAGTTAGATCAGAATTAAGTTCGGCAATCTCCTATACTATGAAATTTACACATTTTAAGCGTCACGTCAGTCTTCAAGTAGACAGTAGTGTGTGTGGAAGTCTTCTTGCATGTGTAACACTGGGATTTTTGCAGAGGAAACCAGACTCCTCTAAAGCCACTGCAGGTCATCCGAACTGCCTTCACTTGATGGATGGCTCTTATTTTGCTGTCAGCCTTGAACTATTTGGGTGTTTATCTTATTAGCTTCCACACATGCACTGTCATTTATCTGATGCAGTCAGGTTAGAGGAGATTTTGCCATGTGTATCACTTGATTAGATCATCATTTTTAATTAACTGTAAGAAAGTCCTTAACTTAAGGAATTTAATGCTATATGTATTAGATACAAATACATTCTGTTACACAAAAAAATATAAAAAAAAATTTTATACAAATCAGAACACTAAACCTAATAAGAAATAGCAATAAACAAATCATCAAATTCATTTGCTTTTTAAATACATTTTCATTGGTTAATATTATTATTTAAACGTGGAACAAGTGTTAAACAAAAAATGGCAAGTTTATCAGTACTAAAACTATTTTTGTATGTTAATTTGAAAATGAGTGTCTGAAAATACACTGTAAAAATAATTTGCTCCCTTAAAAGGGAGTGGAAAGTCGCAATTGATATAACTTAAATTTAGTTGATTTATCTTTTCAAAAACAAGTTGAAGTTAATGAACTTATTTGTGATGTGCAAACTTTCTTTTACTAAGCACATTAAGTACATTTAAGTGTACTTATAGTGCACTTTTATCACCTGGGGTGAAAGTGACTTTATTTAAAAAATGCTAGTGCAAATGATGCTTTATTTAAAAAAATCCTGGGACATACTGTAGCAATCTGTAACAATGTGAATGAAGAATGTCTTTGTTTTGTTGATTAAAATTCTTTGTATTGTTGTTTATGGTTTTTAAATGTTCATATGTTTGGTTTCAAATCAGCAAATCCACAAAGATCTACCTGAACACACAGAGATTTCATTGTGAAGGTATGAAATGCCTGACGGCGATCCAGCCTCTGATCATTCAGATTCATGCGAAGTTGCATTAGTAGCGAGCAGCTGTAATCTTCAGAGGCAGCTGAGATGCCCGAGGTCTGTGCGTTTGAGAGAGAGAGAAGCAGCGTCTCGGGAGACATACTTCCTCTCTGACAGACGAATAAAGTCCCTGCATCTTCTCTTCAGGCGCTGCACACTTTTTTCTTGATGCCGTCACACCCTCTTGACCTTTGTCCACACTCAGTCATCATTCTACATCCACGCTCCTTTGAACACCTGAGAGTACACCTTTCCTTAACTTTATTATTATCAGGAAGCCTGCTGACCCTCTCCAAGGTCTTGTAATGTATCCGTGCATATATGCTCTCTGCCTGAGATAAACGTCTGCCAAACATCGCTGCCTTAAAGCTCAAGAGCTTGCTTCAGGCTGCATAGTTTCAACCGTATCTCTGGAGTTTCGCCACTTCAATCATCTCCTGTGTGTGAGAGCAAAACACCACGGGATGAAAGTGCTTAAATACGCTGTTCTTATTACCTTGTGTGGAACAACCGGTCCCTCAAAGTAAATCAATTTTGACTCTGATAAAAAGTAAACTTTCATCTTTCAATGAATCTTTTGGCAACGGATAACAGACAGGGTCGTGGCAGAGGCAAGTGCTATTGAGACCCTCAGAGACCAGGGCCTCAAAGTGCAAAATAACACGTTATTGCAAGCTTTATTATTGGACATTCTCCTTTGAGAATATTATCTGTGATGCTGATTCATCTCGATTTAACTGATCTCTTCCAAAAGAAAAATATCTTGAGTCTTGAGAAGTGTTCATTTGGTCAGAGAGCGGAAAAACCTCTCTGGGAGGTTCTTAGATTCACTAAGCCCTGCGATAAAAACCTTAGCGAAGGGAAAATTGCACATCTGGCTATTTATCAGGCCGAATTGCTTGTGTTGTGGGTCCTGACAGATCTTCCCTGGAGCTGCAGACTTTTGCACCGGTGAACCTCTCAGTAGAGCTTTGCTTTAAAAAATATATGATGAGAGGCTGAAACGCCTTGAAATGGATGATCTCCATCTTCATGTTCAGGCCTGCAGCAAGGGCAGCGGCTGATTGTGATAAACGGATGAAACGATGCTGTCAAGCTTCTCGCAGCGGACGCTGTGATCTATCTGAACCGCCAGGGGACAGTAGATTTTATTTAGGATAGTGGAGTCGAGCACATTTTCTGCTTACCAAAGTGCTTAAAACCGATTACAAACAGCTACATTCAGTTGTAAAGATGTACAGTAAGCTCAACAGAAAAGCTATTATTGAAAGATTATTGTTTGGACTTATAAAAAAGTGGTACATTTTCAATTAGTTGTTTTGCTGTAAAAACGTAAAGCTATAGCACCAAATTATTATATTATTTTATAGAACTAATTTATAATATATTTGTTTATTTATGTATTAATTGTGGTTTTATTCTACATTTATGCCATTATACTAAAAAATCTTTAACATTTGTGTTTCACAGAACCACACTCGAAGTGTTGAAACCAGATGACTGTATATATGGAAATGACAGAATGTGGTTGTAACCAAACTTATCCTTTAGACACCCTGATTTGTTTATCTCATTGCAGTCTGAGGCTCTTGATTTAGTGTCCAGCGTTAAGGTACTCTCTGATTTATTCTGGATACATGGTGTCCGGGCAGAGAGGCACACAGCTGCATTGGTCAAAGCGAGCGTTCTTCCTTCGGGCGCCGTCTGTCATGTCTGACTGTGTACGTGGCAGACGCTGCTGGAGATGAAGTGTCACTGCTGAAATATAAATATGCCCAGAATAAACTGCTTACTCCCAGCTGTCAATTAACGCTGGACACTAAATCAAGAGCCTCAGACTGCAATGAGATAAACAAATCAGGGTGTTTAAAAGATAAGTTTGGTTACAACCACATTCTGTCATTTCCATATATACAGTCATCTGGTTTCAACACTTCGGGTGTGGTTGTTTTGTGGACAATTAATACATAAATACACAAATAAATTATATATAAATTATATAAAATAACATAATAATTTAGTGCTATAGCTTTATGTTTTACAGCAATCATATAAAAACCTTTTCTATTGGTGGGCCCCATTGACTCCTATAGTATTTATTTTTCCCACTATGGCAATAAATGGGGGATGAGATCTGTTTATTAGGACACAAGGGTGCAAAAATAAAGACCAAATATTGATTTTTAGTAAACCGATTTCTCAAAAGGCATGACTAAGAACATCCACTAGTCCACCAGTGGCCTGACCACAAAGTCATAACGTTGGAACATCTAGAGAAAGCACCTGAAAACAAATAACATATTGATTATTATATCAAAGCCCGGGGCTGAAGCAGCAGGTGCACAACTCTAAGGTCTGGTGATGTAATTAGGGTCTCATCAGTTTTAGGAACAATACCATTTACACCATTAAATAGGTGATAGTCAAGGGACGGGGTCTGTGACATATCGGGCCTTTGGGAAGTAAAATGAGATGAGAGCTAATTAAAGGGCATGTGAGATGAATCATGCGGGACAGGTAATTCATTCTTACTCCACGGGTTGTGCTTATGAACAGAAGGAGGCATGCTTCCCAGCAGACCTCACTGCTTTTTTATGAGCCCCTCATCTCCTTCCTTTAATCCGATTCGTGGCTCTATTGTGGAAAGAGGACTCCCATCCTAAACCATTGTGCAGCGTGCACACATACTGCAAAGCACACAATACAAACGACTTTACGCAAATGTATGAATTATCAAAAAATCGAATTAATTTCCATTCCAAAAAAGCCCATGCTAGCAAAAGCAGCAGCATTTCTTTCTGTACAGAGGTCTGACAACATCTTGACACTTAGAAATAAAACTATGCCGGAGAGTTAGTTCTCGGTTTGAAACAAATTAAGATTTCACAGATCTAAATAGGTCGAAACTCTTAATGGAGGTCAGAGAACATGACTGATGCTGCCCATAGCACTTCATTCCACCTAGATAAGAACAGGCACAAGTTTGACATATAGACTTACAGTAGGGGGTCTCAGCCCCTTTTTGAGACGTTGTAGCTGAGAGATTGAGAGTTTGAATCGTGCTCGACAATTTCCAAAATAAATAGCATCATTTAGTTGGTACAGAAACGAGTAAAAGTATTTCGGTGTTACTTCTTGATTTTCCAGGAATAGCCTTCAGATGAAAAATTTTGCATGTGTTTTTGACACTATTGGGAATGAACTCGTTTAAAAAAAATCAAGATTGGCCGATCCATCGCTTCCGCGATAATTTTCCCGATATTTAAGCATTTTCCCGTCATTGGGTATCGGTTTTCTAATATCGAATTCACCAAAAAGCGCCGCCATCTTGTGGCCGTTTAGAGAATCGTGTGCAGGACAGTCATTGCAGCCATCATTGAGCGTCTGAGTGGAGACGAGACAGAAACGACAGTGTCACTTGCTTCAATTAATAAACTTAACTGATGCACAAATGAGATGTTACATTTAATGCAGATATGAAGTTTGCAAAGCTGCACATTTTGACAATTGGTGCAAAGATGTTTTTCACAATTTTGTATTGAACGTTAAGGAGACCTGATTATGTCATTTTGTCAGCAGATATAGCCTGAATAATGTGATGTTAGTTTGTCTATTTCGTGTGCAATCTGTCCTTTCCCTTCTCTAGTTCTCTCATTTTCTCGTGCTCTCTCTCACTGGCCTGGGGCTGTTTTAGGAAAGTGGACCATTTCACTTATGCAGGGTCCGTTTCCCACAGCCGAGTCCCTCATGAGAACTTAAGTTGTTATCGCAAGAAGCTAGTGAAAACTTGAGCTAGAACCGTTTGCAGAATAAATCTTTTCTTTATCAATACTTTCCACTCTAATGTCTAACAGTACATTACAAAATATCACACCAAGTGCCATGCAGGAAATAGCAAAAAAGAAACTTTTCATGCAAAACACCTTTGCAAAAAGAAGCTTTTTTCTTCAAAAATGAAATATGAACGAAATGTATTTTTAAATTATAGTTACTGTGATGAATTACACAAGTTGATACATGGGTTAAGAGGAAATGCTGTTTATTGTGAGGGGCTGACTGACAAGCTGCCCGGCCCACGTTTCACTCTGCAGACTCTTCGCATAAACATTTAGTGTTGGGAAGATGAGAATTCAGCTACAGATGCAGTCTGGTTGCGGTCGTATCGATATCGTCTAAATTTTGATGACACTCACACTGTTGCCAACTGGTTAATTTTCCCCCTTTTGTCGAGCCAAAGTGGTGCAAACCTGAGATAAGTTTAGAACCTCAGGGCTTGGTCAAATTTCCAAGCAGGTATTCTGTTGAATTGAATTATTGAAAAATGCAAACGCGTATTGGAGAACTTTTTTTTTCTATAAATAATAATAGCTTAATAATGAGATCATTGAATAAGAAACAGCAGCTGATTCAGAGGCCGATATGAAATTCCTGCATATAACGTTCTCTGAAATGTTAGTTTGTATTCGCATGTTTTAAGTAGGCCAAGTATATGAATAAAATGAGGACCACACACACACACACACACACACACACACATTCAGACAATATTATCTGTAGAAATCGTATTGCACACAACGTATGTAATAACTTTTGCATGAGCGTATATATTCTATGAAAATGACCTGAATTTCAATTCCACCTCCACCACCTCTCGTTTCGTCTTTATCTTTCCACTGACATGGTCTCAGCAGACCACCAACACAGAGAGATGCCCTGAAAGCAATCATTAATTAACACGGAGCATGACAGGTTTCAACATCCAGAAATAGCCTCATCGCCTCATTTGTACCTCTGAAAAGCTGATTTTTCTCTGATTAATTGCTTAATGACTCTAATTAATAATCCTTCTCGATCTTGGCACACTCCTAAACAGACCCCAGATGTTTGGGACACTAGGACGCAGCTGCTGATGTCTCGCCCTGAAAAAGTTTTTAAAGATCAACCTGAGGGCTGCTTTCCCAGATGATCCACTACATGCGCTCTACACAAACCAAAGGTCATCGTAGCTGCTTTATCCTGCAGAGGAATTTCGCTGTGACTCAGAAGCCAGAGATGAAAGGTTTGCTTGACTACTTTTGAATTGCCTGCACATAAGCCAAAATAAAGTTCAAAAAGTCGGGGGTGTAAATCTTTTAGCTATGGCCCAGTATGGAGGACAGAAGAGGAGAAAAGGCTTTAAAAGGAAACCTTATACTAGTCCGGATATCACAAACATATATACCAATATTCATAACGGTAAGCTTATAATAATGATTTATAATTTGCGCTTTTGGGTCGCCCCATGCAGGAAATTTGAATTTGGGAGAGTACCTCTTTGTGTCATTACATCACGTCCGTAAACACAAAGGAGACGAACTGGCTATAGTTTATCACGTGGTTATGGATGGAGCTGCAGTGGCGTAACAGAGTGGTGTTCATTCTTATAAAGCGATCAATTATGGGAATGTCATGTAAACATCCTAAATTGTTTAGTTCTGACACTTTTATTATTAACAGATGATTCCCCAGATGTAATCAAAGTAACCTGGCGCTCCGGAGAGCTAAAGTGATAGCTTCGTGCTAACTCTTCTAAAGCAAAAGCTAATATCAATATTAGCTTTTAGCTTATAAAGCAAAAGCTAATTGTCACGGTGTGTGGACAGAACCCAAACGCAGGCAGCAGAGTCAAATAACAAAAACTTTATTTAAACAAAAGACCCTCGATGAGGAAAACACGATCTAAAACAAGACAAAAAGTGTAAACTAAAACTTTCCACAAGGGGAACAAAACAAACAAAGTCCTTTGAATAATAAATCAACGAAATCCACAAACTTAGAACAGGAACAAACACGATAATCCATAGAGAGGAATAGTCCAACAAGGTGACATGAGGAGGTACGATAATGACAAAAAGACAATGAACCGACCAGGGACAGAGGGAAACTGGGCTTGATAAAGGGAAACACTAACAAGGACAGATGACACAGGGAGAGTGGCCACAGGTGACATGGATAAAACACTAAGGGAAAGCTAACAGGAGGATTGCACGAGGCAGGTGAGGGGACTGAAACACTAAGGGAAAGATGGATCAGGGCTGGAGACAAGACTAACACTAATGGACTGCTAACAGGGAAACAAGGGGGCGGGGCTAAAGGACGTGACACCGGAGAGAGAGCATGGCTTCTCAAACCAAAACAATGCTCTTTCTCCACACAAAACACATGGGACTGACATGATCCTGCCACAAGACTCGAAAACCAAGACAAGGAGAGGCAGGATCATGACACTAATATCAACAGGGATTGAGAGTTGGCTCCAACATCTGAAAGGATTGCATTAACAGGTAAAACGCCACTATAGTTTCATGTAGTCAGAACAAAGGCAGCAGATATTGTAGATGTTTCGGATATATTACCCGAGGATGTAAGGTAGAGGTATTTTCCATGTTATTTCCAGTTTTTGCGCGATGCAATGTCAAACGCTACAATGTTGATGCAGTGATGTTTTTAAACGTTTCGTGTAGTATCTGGTATAGACAAGCTCACACAGATGTGCTCTGATGCAGTGTGAGCAGGCAGTCATTTAGCACAGAGCTCGGATTCGTCCTCGCAGAGCAGCAGTGCCAAAGCACAAACCACTTAAAGAAAATAACACTGCATGTAAGTGACACTTTATGTTTCAAACTGAGATGGCAACAAAGAGGCCAAAGTTAAGGACAGCAGCTTTAACTCGGCATCTCCAATTTACTCTTAACATCACGTTTTGCTTCTTTGTGTCACTCTTCTGGATGTTCTCTCTTACTTTATTGATTAAGTTGGATCTATTAACAGTGAAAATGTCTCAAGGGGCCTGACATCTGCAGAAATTGTGCTGAGTTTAGTATAGGAAGACTCATGCTATGGGTGACAATGTTTGATGGAGCAATGGAACTAGTCCCAGTTGAGCTGTTTGCCTCTGTGCACAAACAAATACACACACAGACACACAGACACACAGACACACAGACACACAGACACACAGACACACAGACACACAGACACACAGACACACAGACACACAGACACACAGACACACAGACACACAGACACACACACACACACACACACACACACACACATACAGAGAGAAAATTGTAAACGCGAAACAATTATTGTGAAACTCAGAAACTGCAGTTCTTTTGAAGCAAATCAACTTTTTGCGACATCGGTCTTCTTTGGTTTCTCATTTACATGATGCAAAGGTTATTGAAGTAGAGAATGAGGCTTATGAGCTTATTTTCTGTTTTCTGTCATGATTCTGTGACATAATATTGTGGATATATAAAGTCGAGTGACAGTATGACGCTATCAAACGTACTCCACGTAGATGTAAAACTATTGAAACTATTTATGAAATGTAAAATGTTGAAATGTTGTTTTGCTTTAATAAAAAAACACGCAGCTCACCTGTTTACTTGTACTCACAGGCCAGTCTCGCCCTGTCCGATATGGTATCGTCGATGACGTAACATCATCCGTCATACGCGTATATGCGCAACGCCGTTGGAAACGCTTCCTTTACGGTACGTTCACTGCGCATGCGCACACTACATTCCACACACTAGATTCCAACAAACTATAAGTAACATAAATAATAAACACAACATTTTGGTAATGTTGGTCATTTTGACAGTATAATGTTTTGGAAACATTATTGAGAATATTATGCTACCTTTTTGTTCTTTAGGTCGTATTGCTTAAAACTGCATTTACATTTAATTTAATTTACATTTGTGCATTTGTGAGACGCTTACCTAGCATTATCCTACACATTTAATTAAAAGTATGTGCAATCCCCTGGCATCGATTCCACAACCTTGGCATTTTAAGCACCACGGTCTTATTACTAAGGTACAGGAAAGCTATATTAAGCTATTATACAAGCGTATTATTTCTACAAATGTGTATGCATTATGATCAGATTTAAGCATTTGATATTTCTATTAAAGCATTTTTATATAATAGTGTTCTGTCAGGAGATTTCCCATGCACAAAGACCAGCTATCAAAGGAATAACCATGACTGTAAAAAGAATCTTGAATAAATAAGATCCTTTTGTCGTGAGAAAAAGAAACAGGGGGTTGTCATATTCACAGTGTTTTCAGAAACCTACCAAAACAAACAATGTTTACTCAATGCAGCAAGTATGACATCTACTGTATCCTGGCATAGATCTTGACAACAAACCCTGTTTGACAGACAGTTATTCATATAGATTGAGTCTGCCTGTATAGGAGACATGACAGAGGACCTTGGAGAGGCCACTTTTCTCTCTTTTGAATTCCGAAATCGATTTAATTTTCCTCACCTTTGAGGACCCAAAGTGGGCCAAAAGAACTCTTCAAACGCCACTGTGTTTCTGCCGGGGTCCCTGAGGGCCAGACTGCCATTTGTGGACATGTGAACGTAGAGTGTGAAGGCAGGAGAGCCTGGTGTGAATTAATGAGGAGCAAACAACAAGATCACGTATACAGAAAGAGATCCAGCGAGCGAAACGGCCGTCTTTGAATGTGCAACGGACAACAGCGCCCTTGAGACGCGTGCTCAACAGTCATTGCTATTTGCTGCTCCCTGTTTGCCACCCGTGAATAAATCATAGGCCTGGTAGTTCGCATTCACAGATTTTAAATTATCAGACCGCCGCACAAGGTCTGACGCACATCTTCATCTTCCCCACTTCAGTTTCTTATCCTGTCTGTATGTCAGATGGCATCTTGCTTAGCACTCTTAACAGAAGTGAATTAGTTCTAATAGTTTAAATAATTGCATCACTTTGAGCTGCGCTTTTAATATATAGATTTCGTATTCACTCTATAGATCTGTTGGTGATAACATCAATTTGTAGGTCGACATGAAGGCTAATCTGACATTTGTTATCTAATTTATTTGTACAGTTGACAGTTTTTGATTTAGAAGTATTGATGAACTTTGATGAACCTTTTTGATTCACTTCAAATGTTGACTACTGTACATAGGTATTACAGTAAATTACAGTAAAATAAACAAAACTATAAAATATGGTAAAAATACAGTAAAGTACTGTTTTGTATCTATACAGTAATATTTCTTGTAATGTAAAATGTATTACAAAAGCTTTCCTGTATCTCAGTGGTAAGAGCACTGCGTTAACAACGCAAGGTTGTGGGTTCGATTCCAGGGGATTGCAGACACCTATGTAAAATGTATAGGATAAAGCATCTGCCAAATGCCTAAATGTAAATGTATTACAGTACAGCACTGTAAATCAAAATACAGTATCTTACTGGCAACCGTGCTGCCAGTAACTTACTGTAAAAATACAAGCAAATTGTTAACAGTGTATATACTGTATGTTGTTAACATTAGGTTTACATTTACATTTAGTCATTTAGCAGACGCTTTTATCCAAAGCGACTTACAGATGAGGAAATATTGGAAGCAATTATAACAACATAGGCAACAAAATACAAAAGTGCATCAAAACTAGTCCATTAAAGCCTAGCACAGTATACAAAGCTAAGAATAGTGAAGTTAGTATATATTTATGTTTTTTTGGAATAAGAAGAAAGAAAGGGAAAATAATTAGGTTAAATCAATCTGCGGACGGAAGAGATGCGTTTTTCACGGTTGTTTCAATTCCTTCAGTCTATTGAAAGTACACTTCGACATGATTCATGACAACTGGAGTAACCTGGGAGACAAAAAAACTGCCGTTGTGTTCTTCACATGAGACTGAATATTCATATTTAAGACTGAAGTATACAGAAGCATTACTGTGGGGATGACAGATATGGCATACAGTTGTCTTTTATTAATCTACATTGCTTTAACATTAAAG
Source organism: Barbatula barbatula (assembly GCF_947034865.1). Lineage (NCBI taxonomy): Eukaryota > Metazoa > Chordata > Actinopteri > Cypriniformes > Nemacheilidae > Barbatula > Barbatula barbatula. Next base: position 16,100,378 of record NC_136786.1, on the reverse strand, counting down.
AACCAAATCGTTTTTGACATTTGCCAAGAAATGCAAGGGTCTGTTATTTTACATATTCTATCATTTACACTGCTTGAAAAAAATAACAACGATGCACCTAAGGCTGGAATTGGAATACATAAATATTTTAAAACACAATTACAGCTAAAAAAAAATTTAAAATGATGTTGATGAAAAATGTCTATCTTTATCTAAACCAAGTAGATTCTGCCTAGGTAATTTTGTCAAAATATTTTTTTGTAAAAATCCTACCTGTCACAAAAGTATAAAACTAAATAGAAAACGATCATATTCAAATTACTGTGGCATTGCATTCAAATAATATAAATAATAATAAAGCCTTCTTTGATTGATCTTTCCCGCTTAACATTTCAGCTAACATTACAAATAAGATTAACCAGAAAAATCCCTCTAAGAAACAAATTAGCATCACAATGATCTTTTAATAATTTTTCAAATTCACAGTTGTATTTTAATCGCGGTTTATGTGATTAATGTAATTGAACTTTTTCATATCCTGTGGCCTGCCTAACCCACATTCACAGCCATGACATTTACACACCATCAAAAGCAGCTGGTGCAGAAAAACGGTGCGGTGACCCAGTTTGACTCTAAATGATTCAGACCTTTACAACAGAGGAACCCGAGGTCTGATATAATGGAACCATTTCAGCCCAGTCTTAAATGTTCACTGGGAACCTCTGAAGAGGTTGTGCTCTAATGCACAGAATAGCATACGATGACAGAAAACTTTTACAAGAGCATTGCACTCAAAAGGATGACTTTGCAAATGGTCTGTAAAAGGTCACCAAAGGGCTTCAGGAGAGACAGGCATGAATTTTCAAACCCTAGTGGAAAGTCGGATCTCCGTCTTTTTTTAAATAACATGCATCTTTTAAATATGTATTTGTTTATCAAAAATAATGATGACATCAAATTGTGCATGAATGGAGATTCTTGTTCAATGTAATGCCATGTAGAACGAAAATGCTATAATTAAATAATGGTTTAAAGCTGTGCAGTAAATGAAATGCTATAGGATACTGAAAAAAACGAGACAGGCTCTTTGATAAGTCCCATCTTTTTGTTTTGATGGGAAATCCTCAAGCCATTTCAAGGCTATTTTTGTGTCGCACGTGTAACTTTGTATGCCATATGTAAGCTGTGGCATGGTTAAGATAAGTGACGTGCTAACTAAGCTGTGGGGTGGTACGATACCAGTGTGCCACAGCGGATGGCCGAGCATGCCCACACTGCTTCCTCCATTTGTCTAACTGGAGCCATTCACTGGCATCTAATCTGTCACTATAGTATCTGGCTCCTTTCGTGGAGAAGCACATAAGCAGATGGTTCTCTCTATGAGCCGGCAGTAATAGAAACAGAGACAGAGAGAGAGAGAGAGAGAGAGAGAGAGAGAGAGATTGTCACAAAGGCACTTGCAACATTTGGTTTAAGATAGTAAAATGTTTATTGCATGAAAAAACTAAGACCATATTTGTTGCGATCAGAGCATTGCCGGAATGTGACAGTACATGGCGCCCCTTTATAATAGAGTTCCTTTTATTTATTTAAAACATGAATAATTGACAGGCTTTTCCTTTCTGATAAACAAGCAAATTCATCACGGACGTCACTGTGACTGTAATGCTCTGTCAACATAAGGACAGTGAAATGATGATAGTCAAGCTTTAGGGCAAGTCCTTTACTCTGCAGAAGGATACATGTGGACAGCTGACTATTAATACTTTTCTGTATGAGATTTATTATGATGGCCTACGAGGTGATAATACAGTTTCATTCCATTTAGTAGATAAATGTTGCAGTTTTATTTGTAAACATGATTTTACACCCAGAGATAAATGTGAAATCAGGTGAATGCAATGGGGTCCAGGAGGATGCAATTGTGAAGTTAAAAATAGGAAATTGTCAAGGTCTCAATCACACAGTGTGAAGTGTGACATCCCAAGTAGACAATGCTATGCAGGCCTCTGACATCTGCTGTCTCTGACTGACATTCGATCAACAACCCAAAAAAATTATATAGGCAATAATACAAATTTTGTGTAAACTCCTCGAGCCAACCACGCTGGCGGTGACACCAGCGTGTGTCATGAATGCATAATGTGCAGACATTTTTGGTCATTTGAATAATATTGTAATTGTGTTTTGCATTGAAATTCATCTTCAGCATCTTGGACGGTGTTACCGTAGCTTAGCTGTTCATGTAAGAAAATAGCAACAAATAAATTGATATCCTTTGGTTTTAAACTGTTTAGCCTATCTCTGAATCAAATTATTTACAAGAATGTTATGTACAAGTTACTTTCAGGTGTATGCAAATAGAATATGGACTGATGTTTGGTCAAGATAGTCTATGTGCTGAGTGCATTTAATGTTCCTTTCTGCAATTATTATGTATTAATATTAAGTAAGGGATAATGTACAGGAATATAATATGTCAAGTAGCCGTGCAATAAGCAGGATAACAAGAAGCAAGAAATATCGCAGTTGTTATCGCAGAAATAAGCCCTGATCATCCTGTCGCTCCGCGTCCTGATCACACTGTCGGGGTTTCTTTCTGCGATGATAACCGGCTGCTTCTTATCCCGCTTATCACATAGCTACTTGCCACATGAGAAAAAACTGGACATGAAATGTGAATTTGAAATATTACATTTTTACACAATACAGACCTTCCGCGAGGAAAAGCCGTTTAGTACGATTTTACAGTAAGAAATTAAGTTCAAATGTCACAAATATGAAATTTGGTTTAGTCTTTTGTAAAAATTATATATTAATAATATAATATATAAATATTTATAGTTAATTTATCAAAAAAACTGTAAGAATGATTTGCTGCATCCGGGTTACCGTGTGTTATTAGTTTTGAGAGGTTGTTATCTGGGAATAACGAACCTGCAAATGTCGCAACTGGCCAATCAGAATCAACACTGAAATAAAACAGCTGACACCTAAGAGTGTGATAGTTTTTTCTAGATAGTAATGCCATTTTTCTCCTGCTTCTGATGCATCATCAAGAACATCTTTTTACAACCAATTTCAGCAAAGCATATGACATCTGTCTTTCTTTCTGTTTTCCTGCATTTCCTGTCTCCATCACCCCAACTATTAATTCATGTTCCTGAGTGTCAGGATCGTGACAGCACCCACAGCTTAGTGTGGAGAGAGCCATGGCATTGTATGTTTTGGCGTGCCATGCACTTTGTCCAGTCTCATCTTTGTCCCCGCCCTCTTGCCCTACACCTGTCCCTTGCCTGATTTTGTCAGTCTCCTCGTATTTGCTGTCTTGTTTGTTTTGGATTATACCGCTCGATATGATGTTGTGTAACTTTCTAGCCTCTTGTAAATATGCATTTGTCGAGTCAGCCTTAGTTTACGTCTAGTGTTGTTAGTCGAGTCCAGTCAGTTTATTGTTTCCTGCCTTCTGTTTATTCCCTGTTTATTGTGGTTTTACCCCCATGTGGGTTTCTTGCTTTGTCTGTGTTTATTAAAGTCTTTTGTTTACCACCATCTATCTGCGCTTGGATCCTCTGCCTGTACAATTCATGACACCAGAGAAAAGGATTTATCACACTACAGCGCTGCTTTTTCTATTTCAAGTCTCAGATGAGATCCCTGTACATCACACTGCAACGACCAAAACCAGAGAAAGCCGACATCTGTCACAGAGATTGATGATGCAGGATCTTTACTCTCAGTATGTTGGTTTGAAAGAACAGGAAACATAACTCATTTTGTAGAAAGAACAAACATCCGAGCAGATTTTGACAACTCAAAGTTTTTCGATGGCCTATTTATACCAAAGTAGCCTGGACACATTAATAAAACAGTTTCGATGGTGCATCAGGTGCCTATTCAACCGCAGACACTTTTGGCTGTCTGGACGTGTTGAGAACAACACTTTACACGTCTGTGTACATGCATTATAGGAAAACGCTGTATGTTACTTTTAGCTTTCAATGTGTTTAGCTGAAAATCCTCAAAACGACATTTCAAACATTTGTGGAAGAATAATTCGTCTGCTCACCAAGCTATTCAATCTTAGTCTGGGGAATTTTTTTTTTTACATTTGCACAGTTAAGGGACCACCAGTAAATTAAACCCCACGCAGCCCACCGCAAGCAACCATTTTATAACACTTTTATCAGTGCTAGCACAAAACCAACAACACATCTCTTTTATAGACACCTAATTGAAAAATGTTGATCAGCTGGACTTAATTGCTTACGTGAACTGTTTCAATGCTAAAATCAGACCTTATTCTGAATATTCATTTAGTGTATGGACAGCACTGTGTTTTGATAAGTCTGTTTGGCTTAATGACTCTGAAATAATAAGTTTGTTAATTCTTTTAAAAAAGCATTTGTAAAATGAAATGGCACACGCTTTTTACTTTTGTGCTAAGGCAAGTTTTACATTAGAGCACAATTTGAGCAAATCTTTCAGTTTTAACCTTTGGATCCTAAAAGTGCCAGGTTAAACAAACACTCACAAAAGCATTTATGGACAGAAACAGATATTTTTTATAAAAACACGATTTTACATCCAGATGCTATATTTTATAGCATCAACATCTATACAACATCTATAACATGAAAAAAAATCTGTTTTGGCAAAACAATTTACTGATAATAGTTTGCAAATACATGTGTACACATACTAAAAAAAATCTGTCACGCGGTCCAGTCCTTTGAAATGGGCAATCACAATACAGAACATAACATAATAACAATTGAACGATCATATATTATATGAATTTAGGGGAAAATAATAAAATAAGGTAAAAAGGACAAGTCATCAGAAATCGAATTCAGTCTTATTTACAATGTAACAAGCTGGAAAACATTACAAAACATTAATCTTGCTGCTGGACTGAGCTTATAATTTTTTCTTAAGTCTAAAAATTGCATCTAACATTTGCATTTTTATGTAGGCCTATTTCCATTCTCAGGCTCTGAAACTTGCATTTCCATATTCTGAATTGATATCTCCAACATTGCCAACCCACAACATTCTCGTTTCATTTACAGAATTCACAGAAAGTTGTCAGCTGTAATCTATAGTAAACTATAGTTTAAAAATAGTTTAAACTATAAACTATAGTTTACCAGAAAACATAACTATATTACAATCATAAAAATGGGTCACAAAAAATCCTTTCACTAAAATGAACAAATAAAAAGTGATGTTATGAACTTTAAAAACCACAAAAAGTGTTTTATTCATAAAGTGAAGCTTTATCAAAATGTTCTTTCTTATATCTAATAACACATAAAAATTCCAGTATGTCTCTGGTGATTCATTTCCTCTTTTTTTCTCTTTTTGATTGTGGTTGCAGCTGCATCAGTAAAAAGGGATCAGTTGACCCCCAGCACCAATCCCACATTATTCAAGTATGCAGGAATCAACAACTGCTCATAGCTAAGAATTCTGTTATTTTAATGACAAACAAATATAACGACAGTTCAACCAACAGACATAAAACACTTTATATATAAGCACTTTGACCTAAAATACACGTGGAATTAATTCACAGGTTTTGTCTTCCAACAGACATCATTGTGCTATAGTTCATGAAAGCTTTTTTTTACCAAAAACCAAATAACTTGCATATCACAAAAGAACAATTTGTGATTTAAACCTGGAAATCTTATTGGTAATTACAATGTAATATTCTAGATTTTTCAATTGAACGTCAAGCAATTTTACTTTAAAATAGATATCGTCACCGTAAAATATAATTTCAGAGCTTATAAATATTAAAAAAGTGTATTTATGTAGGCTATTGCATGGCTACAATTGAATGTACATTAAAAAAGAACTCTTCATAAAGGCTTCATGTGCTTTCGGCATTTAAATAGGCTCATGCTTCATTTCACAGCGGGAGAGACCCACACAAATAACATTCTGGACACTTAACCAACAACAATATAAAATTGATCCATGAGCCTGGGTTTGAATAGTGACCACTTTCAGTTCACATTCAATATACAGTTTTAGTTTTTCAGATCTCATGCCCACCTCCCATTATTTTACTGCACGTCATCTGTTGTTCACCTCGGTATGTATTCAATGTAACACCGTTTATTTCTTCTTGCATTTTTCAATGTATTAGTAGGGGTTTGGTGATGTTTGCTTGGCTGTACGACTTTAGCCATTGTAATATGCCACGAGAGACACGACCGGTCTGGTGTTCTCTTGGCCTGTAGCGGGAAAGGGTTGGCCATCCTCTGTGGAACTTTTGTGCCCGCTGCTGTGTGCAGCACAGATAGTAGGGTGGACGGTGGATGCTACAGCGAAGGTCACGTTCTTCCCGTTGGCACGTCGCGCCGTCCTATGAGTTCTGGTGACTTTGGAGGAATTTTTGAAGCTGGAACCTCTCTCTGGGGTAGTGCACATGAGAAGTGCATGGACACATCTGCAAAACTGACATACAAACATACAGACTGAGACGGAGAAAATTGGAAAAACTCATTGTTGAAATAAAGTACTCACAGGAAGAAAAAGATCTAGTCTTTATAATAGATAAGTCCATTTATATCATGCATTTTCAATAGCTCTGTGTAATAAAAAAGCCATTACACTAAAATCTTCTCTTGAATTGACATGATGTTAAGGAAATAAGGACAGGACTTTCAAGTACATAAAAGTCTTCAATATTGGTCTTTTCCTTTCTCATTTCTTTACTATTATAATGGATTTATAACTGCATAGAAAGTAATGGAAAATGGAGGAATCACCATACCAGGAATAACAGCTGATGCTCTGTGAGTCCTAGGGTGCTTCTCAATTCTTATTTGTGCATCCTCTTTTCCATTCCCCACGAGAACGGAGGTGACAATGCAGGGGAGGAGAATTTACAGTATAGGCGTGTCAGGTTAAGTTGACAAAACACTTGCGCAAAGGAAACACCTTTGTATCCTCGCTCATGACACCTCAGAAAGCCTCCTCTCTCCTCGATCCTTGCCTCGTCCCAGTGCATTGGATGGTGGCGGAGGAGACAGGAAACGAGGAGGCATATTGAGAAGCACCCCTAATGTGGACAGGCATGTTCGCAAATTGAAAACTCTCAGTGCACAAAATTCATTAAGTGATGCAGGAGCTCTCAGCAGAAGAGTAGACAGAGATAATCACAGAGGGATGGAGATGACTGTTAACAGATTTTAATTCCTTGCTGTGAAACTGATTATATTCTTCTCTGCATATAGATCACACAATCAAAGGAAATGAGTAACAGGCACTGACCACTAGCATTCACAGATGGAGACAAAGCGGACTGATTTGCTTTAAGCCAAGAAAAGAAAAGACTTAAAGGGGCAGGGGATACTCGGGAGATAAAAGGAATCAAAGACTTTATTATTATTCACAGCTTGGTTTGTGTTTTAGAACTGCATTTTTATTATCGGACGCAAATATCTGGCCCGAAGATTATTTCCGGTCTGTGTTTGGTTATAATATAACAATGAATTTGTTTGCATATCAATTGGACGGAATTAAATTAAAAATACTCAACAGTTGTTCTTTGTGGAGGGCTACCAGAAGTTAATCTTGGGCCACATAAACCGTCTATAGATTAAAATATATTGTAATTAATAACTGTCTACAAAATCCTCAAAGAATAAATCACATTTTTGGAGAGAATGTTAAAAAGATTGACCACATCCTTACAAAGCTGCACTCACCATAAAATGTTGCCAGATTTAGCCAAAACCTTGAAGAAAGGTAAATGAATGCAGAGATAAAATTTTCAGCAATATCAAAAATTGTTAAAAGGAAAAAATTACTTCTAACGTTAATATGCCAAATTATGTGCCAATAATGTTATGTGTTATAAAAACACTTGCATTAAAGAAATCCATATTCATTTACAAATCTTTTTTATGATACATCAGTACAAAGTTCAGAGTAGTATCCACAGAACAAAGTGTGAGATTTCACCTCTTGAGAAAACGTAGTGTACTTAGTATACGTCCCATTTTAATGTATACTTATAGTCTACTACATTTTCTCAGAAGATGCACAGCACAGAAGAACCACCACATTTTTTCAGTTCACGGTTACTTTGTATACATTACAGCACAACCTGCATGTTTAATGGACATTCAATATTCAATTAACAATCCAAGTGACAACCTTAAAATGATGTGGAACAGAGAAAAGAGAGAGAGAGATAAAAGAGTGTAGTATGGTTTAGATAGAGGCTGGAAGGTCACGGTTAATGCTAGACTGTAACACACTTTTCTCAAGACAATTGGCTCCAGTCAGCCTGTTAATGGCCATTCAATGTTCTGTTAGAGTTTATAGGACGCAATCATGCATGACAGTCATCCCTGAATCCATAGCCGGTTGTGACATACATCTTAATGTAACACTGAAGGGATGACCAACTGTTAGTGATAATGTCATGAACGTGAAAATGACCCTGCTGCTCTCTGAGGTGAATTGGTGCTTTTTTGGGCAGGAGAAAACTGAGATGCTTTCTGAGGTGTAAGGAATGAGTCTATAAATGGATTCAGATCCACAGGCTCATTACAGATAGCAGCCGGTGGTCCGGCGAACCCTGCGGAGCTGACAAAGGTGGCACAGGAAGACGCTGATCATCTGGACATGATTGTTAATGTGGGACGATATGACTGGCTATTCCAGATGTAGCACAAGTGTCATCACAATTCTTTCATGGTCACCTGATTAAAATAATAAGGACTATATTACATGACTTTTCTTGACCAATCTCTGTACTTTCTTTTTCAAGTTATAATTATATTATAAATATACATTGTTAAAACTGTATACACACACGCGCGCACACACGCAAACACGCGCATGTTATAACACGGAAATCTACGGGGTTGTGTAACAAAACTTCGTATTTTATCTTACACAATTGAACTTCTCAGGTACATTTATCTTCATTAAATAATCCTAAATAAATCTATACTGTAAAGATTTTTTGCAATGTACTGTAGAAATCGGTTAAGAAAGGACAATCACAGAAGACTGTACGCCTCAACAGTACATTGACTGTACGAAATGAGCGTGCTGAGAACTTCAGAGAACTTGGGAGAGAACAAATTTAAGTGGAAGGACAAAAATCTTCCCAATCCCCCTAAGGTTTACTTAAACTATACTGGGGTTTAGGAAATCTTTTAGGTACCTGGAAGGTAATGCCCAATAATTCAGGTGCTGAGAAAGTTAATGGCAGGTGGGAAAAGCCAGGATCTGAGAAGATTGATGGTGAGCAGAAGATGGCCGGGAACAGAGATAATAAGCTCTCTAACTGTGCTGAAGGACTTGGGAGAGATGAAAATAACTTCTTGATCATTACGCTACGCCTGTTCGCAGGTGGTCCTGAATAACTGATTCCATAACTCGGATGCACTGCCCTGTTATTCTCAAGTTCATTGTCACTGCTGCTGGGTTGTGCTGCGTCTACATAAAGTCACATTTCAATAAACCAATTAATGATTAAGGGAGCTTTTCAAGCCTTTAAACACACACTGTGCACATAATAGTGGGAAAAGCGACAGTGCCAGAATATTTTTAAAGCCCCAGGAAAGAGAAGTAGGAATCAGTAAAAGTAATAACCACATGACAGCTTTCAAACCCAGGTGGTATGAGAGAAATGATAAATACTCACAGTTTCAGGAACTTCTCTGCAAAAGTGAATGAAAATGAAATCTTTCCATCTGCCGGTCATATCTGCACATTCCAGTAGATACTTGAATCTGTACAGCACTTTAAGTCTTCAACTCGCCTCAACTCACAGTTTCCATGGTTACGGGCTGGGAGGAATTGAAGACTGAAAATGACATACAGGTAACCGGTGTCACATCCGACGAGAAAGCGTTTCTCCAAGTGCTCGTCTCTGGTGTTATCACAAAATGTTGTTTGGAGCAGAAGCTTAAACCCGCACAAAAGTGTGCAGATATTACAAACACATAACTAGGACTGTTCACATGTACAAAAGTTTAGAAATTATAATCAAATTGTGCAGCTGGTATCGGTTAGATCATATAAGTAAAAGTGGAAAATTAAGTAAAAGTTCTAGCAACATTTTTACTACTACTACTGCTACTACTTTTTTGGATTATAAGTACATTTACATTACATTTAGCAGACGCTTTTATCCAATGCGACTTACAGATGAGGTAAACAATGGAAGCAATTGGAACAGCATAAGGACAACAAAAAGCATAAGTGCAATCAAAAACCTTGTCTCATTATAGCCTACCACACTATACAGAGCTAAGTTGTAAAATAAATTTAAGCTTAGAAAAGAGATAGAAGTCAGAACTGATCGGTCAGGTGTGGACGGAAGAGATGTGCTTTCAGACATAAGTAGTCCTAGTCGGAGCCGATAGCCTTGTGGTTAAGTGCTCCGACATACAGCGCTGTTGCGCTCCGGGCGACCCGAGTTTGAGTCCCGGCTTGAGGTCCTTTCCCGATCCCACTCCCTCTCTCTCGCCCACTTCACTTCTTGTCCTCTCTACATAATAGCTGTTCAAATAAAGGCAAAAACGCCCCAAAATAAATCTTTAAAAAAAAGTTGTCCTACTATAAATCAAACGTGTGTTTACGTTCACTCCAATGGTTTGTGCTTTCTTACTAAATTTGAGCATAATTGCATGCGTCACTATTTCATCTTGGGAGAAAACTTTTGATTATGTCGGCCAGCCATTAAGCAGCATGAATGGTGGAGCACAAGAAACTAATTATAGCCAAAACAAAAAGGGTGAAACTGCATGGCCCTGAGAGACTTCTACTATGCGGCACTATGCCGTTCAGCTCCTCCTTATTTCAACTTCGCTTCCCATTTTTCCCAAGTCCTCGGCTACATTTAATCGTAACACATGTCCTTTATTTCACATTCAAAGCTAATTTGGACTAACTTGTCAATGCCAGAGGAAAAATTAATTTCTTTGTGTGATCTGTGTCGATACTGTAGAAAAATGTAGATACTTTGCTTTTGCCAATGAGTGAACTCTAAGGAATGTGAAGTGTATAAAATGTGAGATTACCCTGACACTTAAATAACTATAGTATACAGTGTAAAAGAAACCGGGCTGAATTATAAAATGATAAAAACACACCAACAGACAAAAGAGATAAGTAAAACATACTGGCATGAAATATTTATGAACACTTAAGAGGCGATTCACATTTTGCGTGATTTGCGCGCTCAAGTTCATTTTTTAAAATCTAGGCACGTGGCACATTCAATGAGAACTACTTGTGAACTATGACTAATTATAAGGAAGTACCAATGAATTACTAATAAACATGTAGAGAAAGTGAGTATTCATCTTTTTTAAACTCTTAACATGTTTATAAAATGTGTAAAAAATAATATTTAAGAAGTCATGCGGAATAACAAGCAATTCAACAAATGACTGACAATCAAACTTTGTTCTGTTAAACACAAAAGAAGATATTTTAAAGTTTTAGGTCACTTTTGACTACCATTTAAAATGTCCTTATATGGTATATTCAACGGTTGCCAAGAATTGTTTGGTTACAAGCATTCTTCCAAATATATGTCTCTGTGTTTATCAGAACAAATGAATGTACACAGAATTAGAACTGGAGGCTGAGTAAACGGTGACAAAATGTCATTTTTGGCGGAGCTGTTTCTTTTTAGCCATATTTAAGATAAATGAATTGCATTGCATAGCAAAATATCAAATTTCTTTTGTATTAATGACACATTTTATATAAGTAATTTTAATGGCTAAAGTCTTAATGACCAAAGGTCATTTTTTGACAAATTTTACATTTTGTGTAATCCTTTGACTGAAAAGTAATAATTTTATGTTTTTCATTTACAAAAATGTCAAATGTGTGACATTAATGAAATTAATTAATTTTTGAATTTGTCTATGCTGTGAGATCTATATCATTTCATAGTCATATTCACAGCACTGTACTTAACTTACAAATATTTAATTATATTTTTATTTAATTCATATTTTAAAACTTTGTATCTCAGGTGGTTATCAGAACTCAACCATTCATCGTAAAACCACTACATTCATGTAAAGTGAAAAATGTGCATCCACTCGGAAATAACAGTTTCTTATGTGCTATCATCTATTGAAATGTTGATGTCCACACTACTATAAATTCGATTCAGGAAAGCTAATGCATTCATCAAACTCATGTAATATTCATATTTTTAACGTCACTCATGACCAAATCATCAAAAGACATCTGCGCACATTGACAGATTGGCTCTTTACACACCCACCTGTTTGTTCATGAAGATATAGATGATGGGGTTTATGACGGTGCTGGTCTTGGCTAAGAGAGAAGGAATGATGCTGGCTGCAGGTGTGATCAGACCAGGCCGTCCAAATGTGGCCATCAGGGCCATAATCCCATAGGGCAGCCAGCACAGCAGGTAACACACCACCATGGTTACCACCATGAAAAGCACTCGCTGCTCCCGCTTACGACTCACTACCGTAGTGATCCGGCTCACCTTCGACGTTGCGATCAGGACAAGCATGTAAAGAGGGGAGTAAAGAACACAAGAAAGATGTAAGGGGCATGACATTACATTAGACCAGTGTTTCTCAAAGTGTGGGGCGGGCCCCACTGGTGGGGAATAGAGACATGACAAGTGGGGCGCGACAGATGGGTGGACATTTTGTCATCCCTATTATTTACTTTATTATTGACCATACACTCATATTACTTAAAACAACATCAGATCACAAAGAAAAGAAAACTAGAGATTTGGCACCCGCAGCGAAAACCAAGATAGACAGTGGACCTACATTTAGTCATTTTTTTTAGCAGACGCTTTTTTTATCCAAAGCATGTACCATTTTGTTTTTGGCTATTGGGGACAGGTGGGGCTCGCACCCCTTCCTTACCTCCAAAGTGGGGAATGGAGTAAAAGTTTGAGAAACGCTGCATTAGACAAACAGCCATTTCATGCTTTGTAAACCTTATGTGATAATGCCTGTCATCTGTCTTTTTACAGTAAAAGCTACGTCTATGACCATTGACAGAAATGGATACAGCCATGAATTGATTACTCTTGTGTAAAACCATCCCTTAAAAAAAGCTACAATTGACGCGTGAAGGGTCCATTACACATTTTAGAGTCACCTACTGAGCTTGATGGTCCATTTTCTCAGTGTTGTAGCACTTTGTCAGACTACTGCTAAGTGCTTTTTTGATACAAGATGTTACTGTAGTTGTTTTGGCGAGCTTTATGTTTGCTGTAACAGTGCCCTAAAGCGCTCCTAAAAACAATCATTGTCATGTGAACTCGGACAAAGCGAGACTCGTGGCACTTTTAGTGAAACATTTCTACAAGTTATCTTTTTTGCAAGCCACCAACAATCCGGTTTAAGAATGCATTGGAATAGAAGCAGTGCTTCATCTAATGACAGAGAATTATATGAACATTAGTTTCCAAATGTTTTTTGAGAAGGCATATCCCTACAAACAATCCGTCTGTTTTCACAGAATATTGTATGTTGTACAATATTGCATGTTGTTGCTGTCCTTCTGTAACCTTCTATGTTCAATTTGCAGTTTTTCAGGAAATGGAAAAAACACTGACAACACAGAGTTTAATCTGTAAAACCTCAAAGTTGACAAGCACTTTTTAGAACTTTTTAATAATGATTTATGGCAAAAGATCAGAAAATATGGAGATACGAGGTTTCAGGACAGCAGCGCTATAGTAAAATGATATAAAAACCATGCAACACTTTAAAAAATTACACACACACATGTATCAGAAAGGTTATTATTGTTGCCTATAAGAAATATGTGACCTCAGAGATACACATCCTACAGTTTTAAAATGATTATCTGCTGAATCCGTCACAACCTAGCGCTGAAATAAATATGAAAAATTACAGCGTGAACGTTGCATTCAATACATATTTTTATGGGTGCATTTGTGCCGTTACCTTATTTACATAATTGCTTTAGTGAATTAAATCATCGGTGCATGCAAATGAATGGTGCATCAGCGAGAACAATTCATTCTTACAGAATCATCCACACTCAAGATTGCTCAGCAGTGGTTTCAATCCTTAGGGGGAAAGACAAGCGCATGAACAAAGGCCAGCTATGCTGTGAGGTAAAGGGCTGAACAGCTCACATGAACCTAAAGATAAAATATTTTATTCCTGTCACACCGTCTAACAACTCGCGGGTCAGCTTAAATTACTCTCTGTCTTCTTCTCTCTAAGGGAAAGTAAAGCTCTTGAGGAAAGACATATAGGAACTTTAAAAAGACTGTGACACTGGTACTAGCCACATTACTTTGAAGTGCAATACACATTTATGGGAAAAACCCATAAACACAAGCACATTCACAGACTTTATAGGATTTTTATAATATTGACTGAAAAACACATGCTAAAATGTCACCTGGAAAGATGTATTTAAATAGAACAACTGTCGCTAATGTTTTATAAAAGTCACTTGAATCTATGGATTACAGTCATTTGAGTGCCTTTTTGCTTTTATCGCTGTTTCAGGTCAAAATCCTTCACTCTTGCATAATTCAATGATCTGATTGACAAATTTGCATTAAACATTATACTTCTAATCATAATGAAAACACTTTTGGACGGTGTTTCCTGAAGCCTGGTGTCTAGAATCACATTTTTGTGGATTTCACATGCAGCTTAGTTTTCCAGTATCGCCTACACACCTTCATTTCCACAGTTCACCTTGAAAAGTCCTGTTATTTGACTAATTCAAATTTATCAGAATGTCAGCTGAATGACAAGCTGCTAACACAGTTACTGCGGCACAGTTTTTGTGTTTTCTGATCACATTCAAAAATGACTTGGCACAAAAGGCCCCATTCGGACACAGACTGTGAATAACATATGCTGACAAGGTGTCAAGGCCTATGGGCAGACTCCAAAATTAAGTAAATGCTTTGCATACTGGCAATGGCGAGTGAATTGAAAAATTAATGTACTTATTTAAATCATTTATATTTTAATATGGGTTTTGTGTGACAAATCGTGTAGCTCATTTTTGGTAGCTCATGTGTCATAGCAAAGTTCTTGAAAAACAAACTATTTTGGACTAAATAATAAAGTAAGTTTGGAGTTAACAATCAACTGCATTGCTTCAAAACACCTTTATATAAACCCGCCTGTGACGCTGAACCCCAATTCTGGGCTGTTCCTCTGCCCTGAGGCCATAGCCAGGGGTGCATCTGTGGCTACACCTATCAATTTAAGCGATGACAGCTATTTTAGATTCAGCACATAGGTGGGTGGACAGAATCCCACAAGTGCAACCAAATGAATTTTGATTGACAGGTGGAAACTCCATGGTCATATTAAACTCAGGATGCCACGCTGAGTAGACTGAAGATAGCTTCAGCCATGAATCACAATAGGAGACGGTGAGATTGTCAAATGTTTAGTGGGCTCGTGTAGGTGTTCGTCTGTTTTGCGTAATCCTCAGATGAATTTCGGCAATTACGGATACGCTCGCGATGGAATTGTAATTAACAGCGGTGATTAAAAAGTGCAGGGTTGCTAAATGGATTAGACAAATAAACTGTGAAATAGGGAAAATGAGTGAAAGTAGGGCAGAAAAATAAGCTTTGGTAACATTACAGTAATCATGCGCAAATAATTCTGCAAACACATTCTGTGTGAAACCAAATGCTCAATCAGGACTGGAAACCTTATTAACATACATTAAATATATTTTTGCATTTCCTCCCAAAACCAGAGCTAATGTGAAAAGATTAAAGCTGTAAATCTACACCAGACATCTTTACATGCTTGGAGACCCAAAAATGCAGAAAATGGCCACACTGCAACAGTCAACAAAAGTTGCATCATTACAGAGGACGAGTACATGTAAATCAAGGTGTTTGTTACACACATACAATCTCCTGATGTGTGGAAATGTCGTGGTAATGAGACTACCCCTCAGGGTGAATCTGTGCGCCCTCCAGTCAAAAGACGGCAAGCCCAGCGGGATGGATCGCTATGAAGGAGATGCTAAAGTGAATGGCGAAACAGCGGCTGTCAGAGAGTGTTTGGTCATAGAGCGGGTCAGGGAAGCCTTTAGGGAATCTCTGTACTGTACATATGCGAACACAAACCACTCTTTCACTGGAAATGTGTAATGTGAAATAGAGATGCATCGATACAAAGTTTCTCCACGGTTTATCCGATTATTCAGAGTAATATCAGATACCGTACCGATTTGGATTCTGACGATATTTCTTAACATTCTGAATGTTATTAATTCATATAATGACTTTTAATATTGAGCATCAAACTGTATAATTGTATATTGGCCCTGATCATCTGCTGTTTTAAAACTATCAGCGATAGCCGATGTGGTGAGGAAGGCGGGACGATCAGACAGCAATCAGCTGTGCGCGCACCGGTCCCGCATCTATCACGGAGGAGATTGGGAGCTTAAAAGGACGACCGGCAGGACTGTTGACGAGAGAGGACCGGGCCCGGACATATGTTTAGTTTATGTGTATGTTTTATGGCCGGCAGTCTACCGTGAGGTGGCTGCCGATTACTTCCGTGTTTATTGTTTATTTAATTAAAGTTTTATTATTTGAATGTCCGCCGGTTCCCGCCTCCTTCCTTCCCTTCTATGGAACTTTATTAGAGCCGATTATTGGCCGACATATCGGTGCATGTGAACATCATGTTAACGTGTGATTAAATGTTTATTTACCTTTATTTGTTTATTTATAGTACACAAAATGCCACAACTGCTGATGATTTACTGGGAAAATGAAGGAAAAAATGAAGAACAGCAAAATGAAGAAAGCTCACATACTCTGGTTCAAAAACTTTTCAGACACCCTTTTAACTTTGCAAGGCATAGTGTTAAATACAAAAAAGTTGATATATATATATATATATATATATATATATATACTGTATATTGATAAATATGGTATCAATACTTAATAAACAGGTCTCTCTTAAAACCTAAATTAAAGAGAGTTAAATGTCAAAGAAGAACACAAAGCGGACACAGACTGTGAATAACATGCTGACAAGGTGTCAAGGCCTATGGGCATACTCCAAAATTAACTAAATGCTTCGCATACCGGCAATGGCGAGTGAATTAAACACAAAGCTCCAGAAGAGAAAGAAACTCTATTTTCATGCAATTATGTATCTTTAATATAACCATGCACCGGCAGTATATGCCTATTTTTTATCGTTCCAATGATTCTATCTTGACTCTTCAGAGGAATGGAGAAAAGACAGAAAAGGAAACCTTTACGGGTAAGAAAAGCAAAGAAAGTATAACACATTCTTCTGGACCCATTTTCCTCTAACAAGCCCTTGCGATCTCTTCCTGATTGATTCAGGGCATAATCTGATCCGTCTTCAGCCGCACTAAACAAATACAGTGGACTAGATCATTAAATCTTGTGTCTGACAGGTGGGCCGAACAGTTGTGAGTACAGATTCTCAAATAGCTCCCAGGAGAGTGTGTTTCTCTATTACTCTCTTTCTTTATCATTCTCGCTCTGCCCGTGTCCCTTCAGCGGCTACAGCTGCCCGTACGACATAAATCAACGTCTTTAAGCAAATGGTCCAGCATTGTGAGTTAATCGCATTTTGTCTTCTATTCTCGGTTTTTAGTCATTCAAATGCTCTTTCCACCACATATCTCATTTACTGTGTTCAATTATATACAGTGAAATTATTTGACATTTCTTTTTAATGAAATTCATTGTCCACTTATTATATATTGCTGTTGCGAGGCCCATTCTGATATCCATAGGATTAATCACAATCAGTTGGGTAGTTTTATAGGGAATATAGATAGCTGAATCCATTATAAAAAATGGGTAGATGACAAATATACTGTACATGTGTCTCATGGTGTGACATGATATAGATATAATTTATACGGATAATATTTATATTTATAATATAAAATGGCATCAGAGAGATTTGTCCTCACTGTTCGTTAATTTCTACTTTTTGCTGTCACGCAATAGGACACATTTACGGTATAACTACCCAAATATAAGTGATAAAATTAGCTGATTTGTAAAGTGTAAAAGCTCAATATAGAACAGGCTGATTTAATTGTCAGTACGTACATCAAACACTTTGTAATTAAGATCAAGGTCCTTTAAAATGTTCATGGATGTTTTTCCACTCATTTGGATGATCAGTCCTGAGGAGTGCCATTAATCACACAAGCGTACTTTTATTCATCACGACTGGTTACGCTACTTGAGCCGAAAGAAACATCACATATACAATTGTATTAACACAGCCTGTGTGTAGTAGCCAGTAGTCTCGCTTGTTGATGGAGAGGGGTAAAGTGTTCTGGTTCTGTGCGACCCACTGGAATAAGCGACTGTTGAGATACTTTGACAGCTGCTTCATCGTATGCCCTTGATCCGTATAAACAAAAATGCAGTATATGCATTTATATACAGATCCTGGACTTCCAATAGAAAGATTGGAAACATAAACAAAAATAAAAATTCCAGCATCATTAATTCAACCTGAGGATGTCACATACAATGGATGCCGACGGGGCCAATGTTGTTTGGTTACAAACGTTCTTCAAAATATCTTCTTATTTTGTTTATATAGCGCTTTTCACAATATGCGTTGTTCCAAAGCAGCATTACAGGAGAAAATAAGAAAAACAGAAAAACACAGCACAGTGCATGGTGTTTATAGAACAAGCAAGATCATTCTAGTAAATAAGCAGTCTCCCGGTAAGCAAGCCTACACGGCCCTGTGGCGAGGAACCCAAACTCCAATGATAAATCAATTCAGCGGGGAGGGCCAGGTCCCCTCTGACGTGTCACAGCTGCACTCAGTGACTTAGATTAAAAGTTCATATGTGTTCTCCAGAAG
This sequence comes from Barbatula barbatula, assembly GCF_947034865.1. Classification (NCBI taxonomy): domain Eukaryota; kingdom Metazoa; phylum Chordata; class Actinopteri; order Cypriniformes; family Nemacheilidae; genus Barbatula; species Barbatula barbatula. Next base: position 16,081,488 of record NC_136786.1, on the reverse strand, counting down.
TAGAAAAGTCATCGGTTTAGAATGACATAAGGATGAGTAAATGATGAAAGAATTTTAATTTTAGGGTGAACTATCCCTTTAAAGACATAATATCAGTAGTTTGTACTTATCTACTGTATCTAAAAATAACAATAATCAAATTCATTAACATCTATTGACTGAACATTTGTTTGCACGCTTTACAAATTTGATAATGCATGCCTAAAAGAGTTGAACAGATTATGAAGAACAGACTATAAAGAATCATTTATTAGCAAATCACACACAGTTAAAGGCTTTTGAATTGATTTAATATAAGAGTAACTGCTGCAACATTCACGCAATAACAATGATATATCTTTGGTGCCTTGTAATATCCTGTTCAAGACACACTACATCCTTTCAGGGATGCATTAAGGGACATCTGACAACACAGTTTTGTTAAATTATCTGACATTGTGCAGGCTTTCGCTGCAGTTTGAAACATAACTGGGATGTAATGGCTGGAAGTAAGATGGTACAAGCAATGCGCAAACACAATCAGAGGTCCTCAAAGCTTCTTAAAATGAAAAATGCTGACAGTGCCGTTCAATCATCCGCAGTATTTGAACCGGCAATTTGTATGACAATAAATGGGTGCTTGCAATATGACAGTATGCTCATTTAGAGTCGCTTTTACAACATCTGCTCACTTAGCCTGGAAAATTAATTCCCCAAACTGGCTTCAATTCACTGGCAATGTCCAAATTAAAATGGATTGCATTGTTAAACGCAAAGTGATGAAGTTGTAAATAGTCAGTCTCATCTTCAAAACAAATCAAACTAAATATAGAGCGGAGCTACCGTAGCATGATAGATTACCCATAAAGCCACTCACGCAATTCAGCAGAGACAGCTTGAGAGATTGCAAAAAACGCAAATGAAAATCAGCGCTGGAAGAGGCATGATGTGACGAATTCCAGGCGACAAACTGAGTGACGTAACACAATCACAACCAATTAGAAGATATTAGCTTTAATGCATAGAGATCATAGGTCAGTGGAATTTTAATGGTTGCCTAACCCAAATATAAAGACAGAAAGAATCGATTTAAATGTAAAGTTCACCCAAAAATGTCATTTATGCACCCTCTCGTCATCTCTAACCTGTATGATCTTCTTTCTTCTGCAAAACAAAAAAGAAGATATTTTGAAGAATGTTGGTAGCAGAACAATGGTGGCACCTATTGAGTTTATTGAGTTTTTTAACCGTAAAATAGAAGTCGATTGGTACCGCCGTTGTTTGGTTACCGACATTCTTCAAAATATCGTATTTGTGTTCTGCAGAAAAAAGAAAGTCTTACAGGTTTAAAAGGAGTAAATGATGGCAGAATTTTAATTTTTTGGTTGAACTATGCCTTTAAAACAACAACAAAATGTCTATTATGAGAATAAAACCCCTGATTTACACAGGAGAGATTCGTTTTTCTTAAAATACATTTGTGTCAAGGTCTTAAAATATTCCCAAACACACTAAATCAAATCTTGTGCACATATAACTCATTGTCCAAACTTTTCAGAGCTAGCAAAACGCCTCCAAGTTAGACAAAGCTTTTGCTTTCTTGTGCACAGACGGACAGCTTTGAAAAAGGAACTCTGTTGCCACAGGGTGCTTTGTTCCACCCACAGTGTGAGTTTACAGAAAGAGACAACCCGTGTCCAAGGAAATAAGGCTGTACTTTGGGAAGGCAGTCAACCCCCCACCGAGTGACATTTTGGATGGGTTTGTAAATGGCTGAGCGAAGCGACAGGAGATGGAATGGTAACTTTAGCTCTGTGTGCTGTGAATACGGATGTTTGTCACGTCTCCGTTTAAAACTTATATAACGTGCGACAGCCCTGGGGAGATGCAGTGACAAAGCAGGCAGCTCAATATACAGCGGGTAAAATAAATATTGAACACGTCACCATTTTTAACAGTTAATATATTTCTCAAGGTGCTGTTGAAATGTAATTTTCACCAGATGTCAGTAACAATCCAAATAATCAATACATACAAAGAAGAAATTACAAATAAGTTAACAAATTAGGTTATGTATAATAAAATGGAATGAGACAGGGAAAAAGCATTGAACACATGAAGAACGGAAGATGGAAAAAGGCATGGAAAGCCAATACACTAAAGATATATAACTATAGAACTAGAGGCATGTTTGTGTTGAAGAATGGGCCAAAATCACACCTGAGCAATGCATGCGATTAATTTCTCCATACAGGAGGCGTCGTGAAGCTGTCATTACGGAATTGTTTTTTTTAAATACATTTTAGTAAGCGTGTTCAATACTTTTTCCCTGTCTCATTCCATTTGGGATGTTAACAAGATCTGGTGAAAATTTTATGTCAACAGCACCTTGAGAAATATATTAACTGAGAAAAATGGTGACGTGTTCAATATTTATTTTACCCGCTGTAGGTGACATTAAGATTGTCTTCATGGTTTGCACAGTGTACTCGCACCTTTGCAAAGAAAGCTGAGCATGAGCGTTTTACTGATCGCTTAAAAACTAAACCAAGAGTCGGTTCCTATAACATCACACGGTATTTTTTCCTTCTGGGATTTTGCAAAGCAAAGGTTGAATATCATATCTGACATCCATTGCCCGTAGACTTTAGAGTATCAAACAATCACAGTGTTGAATTGTATAGAGAAAATACAGGGTGTCAATTGTTCTAAAAGCCTGAAAGCTTATCAGCATTCATCTGTACACTCGTGGCTCAAAACCATCGAGTTCAAATCAATCTCATACACTCATGACAGTTTTCTAGTTATTTGATCTCATCATACCATTATATGAATGATAAACACTATTATTTCATATGACAGAGTCAACCTTCTACACCAATGTAATTTGTTTTAAGGGTCAGGTCATATAGAATCTGAAAATTTAATCTGCACAAACTCACAAACCTCCTGTATTCCTGCTTTCTATCAAAAGGAGCTCCAGAAACAAGGTAATCAGCAGAACCATATAGATATTTCTAGAAAAAGAAAAGTAAACATCAGATTGCAATGGTAAATTAATAAAAGGTCATGCAAAATGCAAAATCACAAGCGTGCAGTGTTTCTACTACGAATTCGTGGAAGTGTGGCGTTTAGTGATGTCACACGCTAATTTATATATTTGTGATGTTATTGTCATGCCTAGTTTTTGAGTTGCAATACCATACTCGTTTCGCTTATACTCTCAGAACATTCTGTATTTAAATACAGCTTGTTGCCCAAAAAGACGTTCTTATTTACATATTTTCTGTTTCTGTAGGATGACATTTACTACAGCACAGCGCGTATCCTCTATCTATGTAATTATGCGCTAATTTACAGACAGACTGTGCTCATGTTTATATATCAGTCGACATAACAGTGACAGATGTTTGGAAACGACATTTTGTATTCTTTTATTGGCGAATCGGCTGCCGTATGGTGAACTGAATGTGCTGCTTCTCCCTGCTGCTCACTGCATGGAGTCACACTGCGAGAGAGACGAGCCCTGTGCCCAGGAAAAGGAGACCTTAAACCTGTACCCCGCAGGGCAGTATTGGCGATATCTATTTAAAAATTATTTAAAAAAGCATTTAAAAAAACAATAATAAAAAAATTAAAAAAATTGCCCAGCCCTAATAATCACAAAATCACATAGAGGTCTTTCAAAGCTTAAATCCAGTCGGCCTCACTCTCCTATGGATGTTTACATTCTCAAAAAAACATTTTATTTTAATCCTTTAGTCCATTTAATACGCTGGGAAGGCCATGAAGAGGTACATGTACAGTACATGAGGTCTACAGTACAACCACACACAAACACCCATTCAATCTACTCACACTGCAGAATCTTATCTCTGAAATAAGCTTATGCCGTCGATCACAACCACGCGACACCCACCATACGCATTGTTTGCAAATCTACCGACGACCTTCGGACAAAAATGAGATTCAGGCTTTCAAACGCACACCGGGAAACAGCATTTCAGAAAATTAATGAATAAACCGCTCACGCTAATGCTATGAAAGGGCGGGGCGATTCGGGTTAGCGCCAAGTAAGAAACAGCAGTTTGTTCCCTCACCTTTTGAAATGCATCACTGGCCCATTTTCAGAGAGTTGAATTTGTTTCCACATAAAGGTGTAATTCAGATAAACACGGACCCTTTAATTCATGAGCTCTCTTGAACAGCACAGTCTATTAAAAGTGCTGAAACGTCTCAAAGAAGTTGAAAAGATGGGAGTTTGCGAGGAGATGTTTTCATTCACGCTGGCTTTTCAAAGTAATTCAGTTGCAAATCAAAGCATTTTGTTGTGTCAGGCCTCTGTTCGCTAACCCACTTGGGGGTGAGGAGGATAGAGAATTATGGGAGCTTTCAGACTGTGTCTTGTTTATTCTAGGAAATTGGGCCACTCAGGGGACATCAAAACTCAATTGAAATCTTGTTTTCTTCCCATCGCCATGAAAATTCTGACACGGTTTGCTCTGTACCCCGCATAAAATTGCTTACTTTAATTTGCATTTAAGACGTCTCATGCAAAGCATCAAGAATAATCTTCTATTGTTGCTGACTACCGATGTTGATAGTCGGGCAACACAGGACATCTGGTGAGCGGACGTAAAATAATTAATCTTGCTTCCTTTGGTTAAGTGGATATGATGAAGGAACACAGACAGGAACTGCTGCTAGGAAAATGACACAAACAGTTTTTAATCTGTGCCACTAGTCAATAAAACAAAAGAAATAAACAAAAGTTTCTCTGTCTGCCATATTATGATACTCCAAGAAAGATGTACAAAGATTGTACTGTACATGGTATGCTATACTCATTATAAGTTTTATGTCTCAGTTCTTCACGTTTCAAGCTAGTTTGCAGTAAAAGGTATCAGTTTTACCGGGACTGTACGGCAAGTAAAACTGTACCATATGAAATCAATAACTAATCATATGAGGCGAAGTGTTGGCCAACCGTAAAAGGTCCTGACACCTACCTGCGTGATAGCCTGAAGGAGTCGGCCGTAGCTGTACACAATTACGGCGAAAGGAAGAATAAGGCAGAAGATAAACAGACAGACAATGTAAGACACATTATTCGCTGTCTTGGCGGTCCAGTTGACGCTGCAGGTGGTGCCGGGACCCTCTGGACCGTAGCCACTCCATCCAAACAGCGGAGGAATGGTCCACACCATGGAATATATCCAAGAGAAAGCAATTCCCATGGCGACCTTTCTGTAATTGGTAGAATCAGCCTGTGTGGCCCCCATCATAGTACAGTAGCGCTCGTAAGAAAGCACTGCCAGAGAAATTAGAGATACAACACCTGCAAACAGAACAGATGAAAGAAAACGTTACAATCTTGGTGATGAGTAAAAACCCTTAAGCCATGTTACACTTTTTAAATTGCAGTCTAATTGTCAGATTACACTTTTGGCAAATCTGCCAGCATCTGCTGTTCAAATTCAATGTCTTTCTGCGGCTTGTCCATATTTCTATCAATGACACACCTGCAGGCAAAATGACAGTAAATCTATGTAATGTCATTTGCCGTCAATGACCTTTAAGCAGCTGCTCCGTGCCTGTCCCGAAGGTGACTACTTATTTTTGTGAGAGTATCTTGCAAAACTGTTTTCAACTCATTTTTACCCCCAGATAGAAAGAAGCTATTTCATATCGACCTCTGTCTGATTTGGTGACATTCCTGTCCACAGTGTAGATAATCAGGATTTGCCCACGTCACACCCGGCCTCACAACTATTATATAAAGCAATTGCGTCAGCCCATTTCAAACTTTTCAGAAGTCTAACCTTGTACATGCTCGAACCATTAATCTTATGGATTTGTTCACACATAGCGTCAATATGAAACTATTCCTCAGTTTTAACAACTTTATTAGCCAACAATTTCTCCTGAGTCCTGTCCACACAATCACCTCCGGCTGAGGTGGTTGATGGGAACCATACAAATGGCATTATCAGCAATACCTCACCAAAAGGAATCTTTCACCCAGGATAATGGATGTGATGAAAGTGGAATCGGACACACAACTCATGAGATGTCTCTCTGATAATAGAAAGGAAAGGTAAGAACAGTATTCTTTAATCATTTATCCCCCCAGAAGATGACTATCCGAAGAACCCAGTGAAACATCAGACCTCCTCTCCTCTATTCATATTCTTGACTGCTACCTCTCTGTCATGCATACGTCGTGGGAAATGTCCTATTGGGCATTTCAACTGTGCTAAAATAGTGGGGTAATAACACCTAGTCCTATTAAGCGAATCTACACATGTATACAGTACATACAGTGAGCCGGCTTGTGAAAATCAGGCTAAAGAATATAGAGATAACAAGCATCGAAGTTGGATTTAATTATTAACCATAAACTTTAATATGATTTCAATCTTTGATATGGGGTCGCATAGGCAGGGGTCATCTAAGGAAACATTCAAGATGTACGTACTTAGCAACAAATGTAAAGGATAATGCAATGTAAGTCGCTTTGGATAAAAGCGTCTGCCAAATGCTTAAATGTACATGTAGATATAATTACAGTTCCTTTTCAATAAAAGTACACTTAGTTTGGAAGTTTGAAACTAAGCCGTTGTTTTATTGAACCATTGATGTAATTCATCTTTGTTCAGCAAAGGTTCATGACAAAGGGTTTGGCAATCGAGATTAATCAATAAACGTATGCTTTTAAAGATTACTTTGCATTTCAACAGTGCTAATGCATAAGACATATGCATAATCTTTCCAACGTGTCAATGTGAATCACACTGTATAATGTACTGCAATTGCACTGCATTCACCTAACAAAACTTGTTACCTGGTCTTTAAGATTTGGCATGTGAATTTTTATCTTATTGTGACAAACCTTATATCGTTAGAAAGGTCTGAGACTCTAGAATAAATATTTCATCATTGTTTTATAAAATAAAGTATGCAGGAAGTGTAATTGATTCATAAATGACAAGAGTGTGTATCAAGTACGGCCTGCAGAACGCTTACATTAAGTTCAATACTTTGCATGTGAATTCTTATCTTATCATGACAAACATAATATCATTGGAAATGTCTTAGACTCTTAAAAAAACATATGATCAGTGTTTTATAGAATAATTTATGTAGGAAGAGTAATTCATTCATGTGTGCATCGAAAATATAGTTTCATACAAATTTCTTGTTTTGTTTACATGTTCCTGTGCTTTATATTTTCATTGTGTCTGTCAATCGGAAAAGTAAAAAAAATGAAAAAATAATATCTGATCAAATTTCAGATTTGGTGACCAAAACCAATGGAAGCCGATGGGCCCCCTAGTGGATGTTAGTGGTAGAGCAGTTACAAAACTCAGACGCGTCAATATTTGGTGTCAAGACCACACTTGATGGTGAACCTTTGCACATCGACTTCTGAAATTTTGGGGCTGATCCCTAATTTATTGATGTTTTTTTATAAAAGATAAACAAAAACCTTTTAGAGTTTTTTGTTACAATAACAAAATCACATTTAAAAAAAGAATTCTGCAATAATCTGCTAATTTTCATCTTTCAAACGAGACTTTCTCTCTTTCTTCAGAGTTCTGAAGAAAAGCAAAAGTCCTATAGGGGTTTGAACATAACACGGATTTTGGCTGAACTGTTCCTTTAAAAGCTGCAGGCATTAGAGAAGTTGGACCTGTTAATTGACTAAAGTACAACAGCTATTCTACTCACTGGAAACAAAACACCGTTTCGCATGCAACACATGCATTCCGCTCCATTACACAATCTGCTATGCGCAGGTCAAGTACAGGACAGCTTGCACATCCAGTGAACCAAACACCCTTTGCCTCGTCTGTTTATTCATTCCTTCAAGGTTAAGAAGTCTTCGGAGACTCGATATCTACCATTTTCTCTCTGGGGTTCAAATTCGATAACTTTTCTGAATTTTTTTATGGTGGTGGACACCAAATTAATTAATTTCATGGACACACGGTAATATGCTTTTGCATTAACCACGGAAATGGGATGTTTTATGATTTGTTTGTACCATGCAATGTACACACACTGTAGTTTACAAGTGTGCATGTCCAGAAGCAACGCAATAGTACTATTTAGTTAATGAGATCTCTGTAACCAACACCATACAAGAACACTCAGACGTGAATATGTCAGCAGAACCATCCAGTGCAGGACATCTTTGCGTTTGTCATCACAATATCCACTTAAAACTGACGATACAACATAGAAGTTACTAGAGGAATACACCATATTTTGAATATTTTATAGATTAAAGGAGCTTTCCATCCCAAAACATTACCGCGATACATCCCCGATCGGCCTGAAACTACGACAGGTGCATCCGAAATCGTTTACGCACAGACTCACCCAGGAATGAATTGGCGAAGCCATACCACACGCACCCCGCTTGCCCGATGAGCCATCGTCCCTGCGTGCTCGCTGCGAAGCTGAACGGAGTGCCCAGGACGCACACCAGCAGATCACTCACAGAAATGCTCACCAAAAGACAGTTTATGGGTGAGCGGAGCACTTTGTAGCGACAAAAAACAACGAGGACGAGGGCGTTGTTGAGAAACCCGAAAGTTCCGATGAATCCGAGACACACGGCGACCACCAAGTGTCCCGTCGGGCTGAGACTGTGCTCTGAATGATTCTTGTCCAAGCGCTCGCTGGTGCCGTCCCTTCCCAAAGCGCACCACGCGCAACTCCGACTCACGTTGGATTCAATCATTGCACCATTAAAGATGGCTTATACAAAGAACTGAATAACTTTTTGTGATTTGAAAACGAAAGTCTGTGCTTTGCAGGTGTTGTAATCCGAGTTTGGGACAGCGCTGCAAGTTTACCAAATGCTGCGTGCAGAAATACGATTTTAGCCAATAAACCTTATAGGTAGTCATTACAAGATGTGGTCAAGCCAATTATGCCCCTCCTCAGGAAGAATGGGAGTTTTATTACCCTCCGCCTAGCTGACGTCTAACCAGGAGAGAATATCTCCATATACCAATAGTTCGCACCCCTCACCCTCACAGTGAATTTTTCATATTTTACTAGTATTAGCATACATGCCACCTATGTTAAAGTTTAAAAAATAGGTTAGAGTCTTTTACACGAAAGGAAAATACATGAGCATGTTGTGTATGTGATTAAAACAAAACAGCTAACCAATGAACAGATAATGTAAGGTCAGAAGGAAAAAATAAACAAATAGTTTTTTGCTTTTTAGTCATGTATTCAAGAGATATACCTCATTTTTAAACAAATTCTGATTTATAAATGTTAATAAGATCATTTCCAGCTGTCTGGATAAGCAGTCCGATTGTTTGTGTTCCTTTAATCTCCACACAGAAACACAATTTCTGTCCCATGGTTAGCTGTTGTTCCTATACTAATGATATATGATCTATTAATGAACTGTATTTAATGTTCTTCTAGCCAAAGATGTTTTCACATTATTTCAATAGTCTCAAGTAATGAAAGTTATTTATCATCATTAAAAAAATTCTCCAAATAACAATAAACGCAACCCTACGACTTTGCAAACTAGCCACCTGCTGTTTTTCCTTTGTGTAATATTATATTACTATTCCTTATTGAAGTAACCAAATAACTTGTATCATAATTATAGGAGTCAAAAGGGATTCTACTCTTAATTAATCTCTGAAACTGCTCTGGGTAAATTAAATTTGGATTTGTAATTGGTATAACTCCCCAAAATTCAATTTTCAAATTTCGTACACCAAGGGGAAAAGTTTACTTTTAGACACCCGTACAATGTTGTTGTATTTAGCTGTAGTGTTTTTAATAGCTATCATTAATAAAGGTTCAATATTTTCTGGAGTAAAATTATTTTTTAAATAATTATGTTCAAAATAATAGCAGTCCAACATCACTTCCCAGATCAGTCACTGTGTTTTTGGGAGAAATTATATTTCTATATGGCAAATGTTGTAGAAGAGTAATAGAAAACACCCAACAGTCACGACACACATGCTGCTAATTCTAATCATTAATTGAAAAGGGCGTGTTCAAAATAAAAACATTGTAAATTGTAAATTCAAATTGAGAGGTAAATCATTCTGTGAACAAAACTGGTGTCACACAAGTGGCCCTTATTTATGGACGGCAGCAAATGTTGTACTGTGCATTTCTCTCTGAAAACAATCCACACTGTAAAAAAGGATTTGAGGATTTAGTTGATTCAACTTTTTTTCCTAAGTATATGCAACTAAAATGTTGAGTGTACTTAGGATATTAAGTTTACCTGTGTCCAACTAATCCGTTTAATCAGACTAGTTCATTCAACAAAGATTTCTCAGTTGTCTGAGTGGCATGGAAACCCCGCCCACCGAGCCTGTCAGCAGCGCGCGTCACTCACCCTTCACCCCTGCATAATTGCGTCAGGAAACCCTATCAAAAATTACACGGATCAGAGGCGAGGCGACCATGCGCTATAACTGACGAGAAGCTTCCATTTTTTGTGGTAAGTGCAAATTTATATCTTGTTATTTGTGAAAGTCCACGTTAAGGTGTTTACAGAAACCTGCACATGTATGTTCTTAGTATTACGAATAAGCTATTATTTTACTAGTTAATTCGTTCACCTATTGTTGTAGGCTATTCAGTTGTGACCACATCCAGTTTATTATATATATATATATATATATTATTATATTTTAGTTACAGTGAAGAGAACTAAACTTTGTATTTCATTTTCGCCAATTTGTTTGTGATTATTATGAGGACATAGGGCCAAATCCATAGGGCCTCTAATCAGTCAGCGGCCCCTGCAAAAAACCCGCGGAGCCTGCCTCACAACACAGAACACAGGTGACCATGCGCCGTGGCTGACTTCTATATGAGTTCTTGAGGAAAAATGTATATCCAGATAGTATTTGTAAAAGTCACTGTTAAGGTATACAGGACGCTGAACATGTTCCAGGGTTTGACAAATACGCTTGTCCTCGCCAAGTAAGTTAACGAGCAGAGTTCCGTGAAGTGCCTTCATCGTTTTGCTTCTTTGTGTGTGCTCACTGCCATTTTACGGACGTGGCATCCTGTTATTGAAATATGTCATCGACGGTTTTCCTGCATAAAAAATAAGAAGCCGCCTCCGTCTCACACTCTTGCGAAAATTATATCGGGACGATCAACAGACTGTCATTTGTAACTGTAGTTGCGGCATTACGCCACAATCCAGGCGCTGTTTCTTTATTAGCACCACTGAGGCGCTGAAGAGTCGCAGAACAAGAGCTATAAGTAGCTGTGTTTCACGGCAGTTTAGGTTAATTCTTTTTCATCAAAGTACGTTCATTTTCTTGAAATTGTAAAACGTGCTGTACATCGTTGTAACGTTTTATAATGTGCAGTTGTTTCATTTAATTAGCGTTATACTGTTCACAACGTGTTCGCCAGTATAAACGCATATGTGATACGAATGACTCATTTGAACAGGTAAAACAATTCAGTCACTAGCGAATATAAGATATCGGCGAATCATTTATAGCTCCGTAAACCACAAGAGAACGCAGGATATGATTGAGATTTGCTCATTTTGTAAAACTGGTTAATACAGTTGGCAAGTGCGGGCTGAAAAGTTAGTTGAAAATGATTTTTACCTGCTGCTCACAGCAAAACTCTGCGGTGGGAAACCGAGACCTCTTTTTTTTTACTTAGATTGGGCAGTTTGCAATGAATTTCAAATTGTGGATTAATTTAAAATGTACAGGAAATCCTCAGTTTTGCATTTGTCCCTTCTCTTCCAATAGGGTAGCAGATTCAATTTGGTATTATACGTCTTTAAATACAAATATTTCTGTTCATTTGTTCTTAGGATGCCATTTCAGAAAAAGATGCAACAAAAGGAGTTGATGTTGGCATTCTCATTATTACTGAGGGAGGCAGCCAAGCGTTGCTGGCAAAGGAAATGGTGAATGTTGCCGTGGTTCTGGAGGAGCAGATCATCCAACATGACCTGGAAGATGTTGCAAATGCCTTTGCTACACTCATGGGTCTTCTTTACTGTCTAGACATAGACTATCCCAAGACACTTAAGTATACATTTGAGGTGATACAAAAAGTTTTCATGGGCATTGGCAGTGGCAGTTGTTCTGCAAAGGTTCATGGACTGCGCAACAGGCTGCTTCAAGAAGTGTAATGTCAGTTAGTGTTTTTCTTGCACTTTCTAGCTTTGGTTGGTTAGTTAGATAGCTGCTTTATAGTAATATTTATACTGTCTTCATTGTTCGAACACTTAACTTCTGTAACGAGAGACATGTTTTTGTTTAATGTATTTGTTCAAATTTAGCAGCAATTAAAGGCAGTAAGCTTTTATATTTCTTTACGTATGCACTAGTTTGCATAAGTAGCATGCTAATATGAAATGTCAATGTTAAAATATACCTTATAAAGGAAATTTAAATGAAATAAAATAACATTCTGCTTGTAATTCCATGTCCGGAAGTCATTTTTATGCAGTACTGTTCAACCTGTTGAATTAACTTAACATTCCAAGTAAGATAAACAAATTTTGGAAAAAGTAACCTGGCTGCCTTAAAAAGATAAGTTAATTCAACAAGCTGTTTCTTTTATCTAGTTTGCACAACTAATAATTATAAGTGTATGCAACCAGATACTTAGTTTTAACAACTAAACATTTGTTGGTCTTACAAATTCTATGTTCTTTTTACTCCAATTTAGGTTTCCGCAACTTTCTTTTCTTGTTGGTCCAATTGCCACAATTGTTGGTCAAAAAAATATGAAGTTGATAACACTTAACCATTTTAACCCCAACTATTGATTCTTAATTCAAAGAACTCTTAATATGTGTCAACAACTAAAGTTTTTTAGCATACTGAACTCAATATTTTAAGGCAGCCAGGTTACAAATTATTTCAAGTTGAATTAACTTGTTTGTTTTTACAGTGCAGACATTGTTCAGAAGAACAGCGTACTTTGATTTAAAAATTGATTAGAGAGGAAAAAACATATAAGAAGTGCAGAAAAACATAGGCTGCTTAGCTATAATGATATCAAATGCTTTAAAATGGCAACCAAAACCAGAAAGACGTGGAAGAAAATGGAAAACTACCATTAGAATGGATCGAAGAATAGCCAAAATAGCAAAGACTCCACCAATGATCAGCTCCAGAGTTATCAAAGAAAGTCTGATGTTTATCGGATTCCGGGGATCATGAATCGGTTAAAAGATGTCATGTTGCCTTATGCAGAAGAGGAAATGCCCTTGAAATGGGTGTTTCAACAAGACAACGACCCCAAACACACTAGTATGCGAGTATTTACTCAATAAGGATTAGGAATCGATTTTGTGGTCAATCTTATTATATGCAAAGATTGAACACGCTCATGTTTTTACTCTTTAAAAATGGCACATTTCACTTGTAGCCTTTAGTAATACACACATTCGGGAGTTCGTTACAAAGTGACTTCAGATTGTTCATCTGCTTTTTGTTGCCTGTAAATCTACTTATCTCTTGCACAGGGAGTCTTTGAGGGGTGAGGGGTCAGGGAATGCAATTTTCTCTTTCTATTTGTCCATCTTTTTTCCACAAGGGCCATCAGAGAATTGCTCTGCAATCAATTCTATTGATGTGGGATTTCATTTTGTCCTGGATTGAATAAGGTCCAAATTCATGATGGATTTTCCTGTAATGGCAGGAGGAACATATACTGTACGTGGACTGTGTCACACAAAAAGGAACATTCTTCTTCTGTACGTTGATGCCTCTTCAGGCCCATTGAAGCCCAAATATCAAATCCCAAATAAGACTGAGCAAGGATGGGGTTCTTGCGTCATATAACTTTAAATCTCTAGCTCCTCTGGTGGAAGTTAAAATAATGTGATTAGGAGATAAATGGCCCTGCACAGAGGGGGTGCTGCTCTCGCTTTTTCTCCCGCTTTTCCTTTTAAGAATTTTCTAATGGAGGGATCATTTGTGTCAGACAGAATTTCAGACAGCTGATCACGAGTATAAAAAGAGCAATGTTATAATACACATTGTATATTATATTTGTCAACTGATCAGAATCACACAAGCATACAACTGAGAAAAGTAAATCCATCTAAGTGTGTCCGAACTGGTGAAGTATCTTTTGACATTTGTATTATATTAACTGGAAATGTCATTGTATTATCTGTATAATTATTCAATATCAATATACACTTATGTCAAGGTCACTCAACAAAATAAATTGAATACTTTTTCAGGCATTTTCCCTTTCTTTTCATTTTAATGATGTCACCCTTCACAGCGGCACATCTGGGTTTAGCTAGACAAGGTCACTGGTGTGAACAAAAAACGAACCAAGAAAACTGAAACTAGGTCAGTTTCAACATCCCTGAACTTACTATTTTAAACTTAACTTGATATGTACAGCAGTACCTCAGATACAGATCCAAATCTGATTTGAACGAAGATTCCACTACCTATAAGCAGACCGATGACTGACACGCAGAGGTAAAAAGCAGATGAGGGAAAATTAAGTTGTTGATCATTTTTCCGTCTGCAGCTCTTAAATCTCACCTGTGGCTATACGTTTATCCAGATGTTGTGCAGTTGAGAATAAATGTAATGGCATTATCGAGATAGTGATGAGATCGGTAAGTTCTGCATAGAAAACGCAAATATTGTGTATCATATTAAACGTGTGATAGTTAGCTTATTCTAGATAGACAAGAAATCCAGTATGCTAGCAGTTTGCATTAAACTGGATATCATCCAAGTGTGCCGCTCAAGGTCGAAATTATGATGTCTGATCAGTTCATATATGGGTGGATATGAGTGAAGTGTTTTTTCTTGATTAACTTCCTCTCATTCATCAGCCACACAAACAAAACAAACCAAACATATCACAAGCATCCTATAACCTTCACAGCTTCTATATTCAGCATCACACATCTATGTAACGTTTCTAGAAATCCTTGCCGGAATAAAAGCAAATAATCAGGCATGAGAACAAAATGAACATTCAAATGTATTAGTATATATCTCAACTGACTACTGACTAGAAATGCCAAGGTCATGGGTTTGATTCTCATGCCACATAACCCACATCTACTATTATGTAAGGATCACTCTTAGAAAGGTGTTAACCTGGCAAATCTATCTTAAGAAGACCATAGGTCCTCTTTCTTAAGTAAATCTTCTCATCCCAAGAGTATTTGCAACAAATCACATTTCCCTTCTTTCAGTGCAATGTATGTGTGACTGTCACCACAAATTGACATCAACTCTGCCTTACATGGTATCGTCCACTTCTCTCACAGTGGTAGTGACAGAGTTATGAAGAAAACTAAAAAGGTTGTAAATGCACTCAAAAAAACAAGACCTCAAAACGGCTGCGTTTTCACGCAAAGCAAGGCACGATCCACTAGCACTGTTGTGAGACGCAAAGAAAAGGAAAACATTATTTATAAAAATGTGTATAAAGAGAAAAAACTATTCAACCAGTATTGTACTTTGACCACCATGTTCCTAACCGTGATTACACGACAGCCCATAGCAACGTTTTAATTCAGGCCAAATAAAAACAGAGAAACATTCTGATGTACCACCTGATGTTTCCTTCTCACGTTCTTTGATTTAGCAAAAATCACAGAGGGACTCTTCTGTCTAACCTCAAGTGTTATATCAACAGGGAGTCTGCATTATATTGAATTTTATGAGACTGAAGTGTGATGCCAAAGGTCGTAATAATGAAGTCTGATTAGATCGTGGGTGGACATGAGTGAAGGGACGTGGCCTCAGGATCAAAAATGGATTTGGTATATATAGTCTTAGCTACTTCCCTTCCACCACACACGCAAACAAATCCGCATGTGACATACGGGCATCCTGTACGTCTCCTGGGTTGTCTGCTGACTCGAACCCCTGACCTTGGTGTTGCTTCTGCTTGCTTTGCCAGACAATCTTAAAACAGAGATTATAAGTGTATATGGGACTAGATATAGATAAACTATTACAGTATGCAATTTAGGTTGCAAAACTAAATTGTTTTTTATGTTATGGAAAAGCCAAATCAGGTTAATAAAAATAAAGAATATCAAGGTACTTCGGATTTGGACACTCAGTTAAATACAGTTTTTACTTCAGAGTACTCGATCGTGTTCTGTACACACAAGAGTTCACATATTTAATGAAGTGTTTACAATCAATATCAAATAATCTGATAAATTCAGACAGTCACAGCCACGTTACATGACATGTTCATACAGACACAGACTGTCTATCTGAGGGGGAACTTGTGTCTTGACTTGGGGTAGTGTCTCATTATATCCGCATAATATTCTGAACACTGACAGCTTGTCTGAGGTGCACTGCAAAAAATCATGGGAGGAAAACATGGGATGTCGAAAATCCTTCAAGCAATTCGTAACACTCTCTCTCTTAAAAATAGTTCCTCCCACCTTGATTGTTCACCACCCAAACATTCCAAACTTGTGATATCACTGCCAGCTATTACAATTGCAAGACATGGTTCCTGTTCACATGGAAGAATAACTTAATTATTTAACTTAATATAACTCCTGTTGATGCTTCAGGAAAGATGAATCATTCATTTGAATCATGGCATCCCTACTCTATGTGTGCATTATGAAGAGTCACCACTTGTGTTCTTTTCACAGTTATAGTGATTACTTATCACCTCCACACAGGGAATAGATTTCAGCCCCAAACCTTACAAACAGCATGGAGTGGAATGAGAGGAGTTGTCAGCTCCATGTTTCCCTGGTGTCCTCCTGGGAAATGGGCCCAGACCGGACGAGATTTGATTGAGGGAACAATGAAAAAGAAGAGCCTGAGAGGTCATGAGAATGTATTTCCCATCATTAATCATGGTCCTCTGAGCTACAGAATCAAAGTTGGTGGTGCTACTCCATTCCAAAGCCATAGGAAAGGAAACCAATCACAGAACCACGATTGACAGCATCACTTTACAATAACTCCTGTTATAGTGTACAGTACATCCTGCCTTTCTTCGTGAAACAGGGGTGTGTTGTGTGTTCTGTTTGGTTGAATTTCTGTGAATACGTGTTTGCTGTAGAACACACAAAAATGAAATGTTCAGCTGTTTTTTATGTAATTTTATGTAATAAAAAACATAGAGTTGGGTGTGATATGAGGGTGACTAAACAATAATGAAATAACTGTTTCTGTAAAAGTCAACAAATCAGTATATTTACCTTGTCTACTCGGCACTATGATTTCAAAAATAATTTAGTAGCCCTCCAGAGACACATACTCACCAAAACACAGTCATAATGACATCACAACATTAAAGCACGAAAAGCATTATAATACACACTTTTGATTAATAAATGGAAATGGAAAACTATAAATAGATATGCAAATCTGGTGCATATGCATGTAAAATAGGGTAATTTGTCCTAAGGGTATGCTTTCTATTCTTTATACACAAATGTATGGTGACAAATGTTAGGATGACAAATAATGGCACAGCCAGGCAAAAATAATCTCTCCTACTGTATATGCCTAGGTTAAAAGACTTCCTGTGCAAAAGGCGCCACACACGACAATCACTATAAGCAAGATGTCCGGACAGAAGAGAAAAAACTATACCATTACCATGCTGTCATGACAACTTTCAAAGAATAACTGTGCAGTCAAATTCACACAACGAAGGGGATAGAAAATAACACAAGCCTGGTATGAGATGGACGTCTATGCCCTCACTGGTTTTTTGAAGCAAACCTTACGATAAAGTGTATTTTATGTGACGCAAAGAAAAATCTGCCCTGAAGGTTTCTTGAAAGGATCAGACACTGAAATATCTCTTTCTAATACTTATCATTTAGCGGATGCTTTTATCCAAAGTGATGGATGGAACATTTTTCTTTCTCTCCAGGCATTACATGATATACTAAAAAAATTCCAATAATGTGACAGTAGCCTTGGAGAAAATTCAATAATGCTCAAATGTGATGGGCACTGAGCTATCCTTCACATATGTGGTTCAATAGTCAAGCCGAAACTACTATCAAGAGCGTCGGTTTTTCCCTATGAAAAACTGGATGCAGACCTCTTAATTTGTCATTTCTTTGGGAGACAGTCTACTGTGCAAACCACGACTCGATAGTTGAAATAAATAGTCCATCAGTTTTTCAGCAAGATGACCAAAGTACTTTACTTGAAATGAATGCAAATGCTTCTAGCTATGCAGCTCAATTCTATATGGCGTTGCATTTCAAATCTGTCGAACACAATTCATACCGTAATTCATGCTTATCTTCGGCACATGCACATTAATATGAACAACAAGCCCATGGATTTGCAATACTGTACATTGTTCAAGCATTTGAAAATACACATGACTCATTGTCTCAAACCGTTTCCATATACTTTAACTTTAAGAATATATTTTCCATATGATAAAATTATTTCAAATAATCCGTTTATGGACTGCACTCTTCAAAAGAACAAAAGAACCAGCTTCATTCATAATAAAACCGCATGCCTTTCATTACTGACTTGAGCAATTTGACTTGGTGTCAACTAAGGGCCTGTCCATTTCACCCAGGTATCTTCAAATGAATGCAAAGCTCACTATTTAAAGGACACTTGAGTCTGCTTGAGTTTACTCCAGGCAAAAAGAGTAAAGTACAGTTCTGCTGGAACACCTTGCCTTCTCCAAAGCCATTCATCACGTTGTCAATTACTGTAGTAGAAGAGAAAAAGTACATACATAAATCACCATTATGAGTAGGGATGAAGAGGCAGTCAAGGTGAAGTGACACAGTATCACCAAAGTATCAGCCACAAAATATGCAAGTCCTGTTTTACTCGAAACCTTTGAGATGCTGGCAGCCACCATCTGAGATTGTGTCAGAAAAACTTTCCAATTAGGAGAATCAAAGAGATTTACAGAAGCAGATATCCGACACACACTAAATAAGACACTGATACAGTGTAACAGTGAGGAGTGCATGGCTTCCAAAAATTCATAAAATATTGTAGAAAAGACGTTTCAACACTATTAACTGTTAGGACGTAACTTTGATGTTTATTATGATACTTTGATGGGCCTTTCGGCCTTGTTGGAGAATCAATGACAAAGCACTTTAACTGTCCTAGCCAATGTACTGTATAAAGGCTAAATGCCCCCTACGCTGATCATACAGTACACGCCCCACATGCCGGCTCAGTCATCCCTTCAAGAACACTAATGCCTAATAATGAGGTATTTGGGGAGTGAGGGAACAAGGTGGACATACTGTATTAAGACTGTCCTCAGTGGTAATAGAGAAACTGGAGGTCAGAAAGTGAAAGTGTGAAAAGAAGATAGGAAAGGGAGGCACTCAGCAGTCATTTTTCATGTTTAAAAGAGACCCTCTGTGCTTTTCCATCACAAACTTGGTCGCTGATGTGCGACTTTAGTTAGTGATGCATCTGTGTCCATTCACACAGACCATTACAGGCATCTGTCTCCATTAAAGAGCAGTAAGACAGACAATCCCCACAGAGAACAACAAACACATACACAAAGTCGCGTATGCAAACGCTGAAAACTTATACAGACACTTTGTCTCTGCACTGCCTTACATCCCTGTGTGTATTCATCCTTTTTTATATATAAAATCTATACATATTTATATTATAACTCTCACAATAAAAGAACTGAAATAAAAATCATGTACCACCACTGCTGCTGTTCTCCATCAGAGAATGCTTATGTAAAACTGTACAACTATTGAAATACGATAATCCTACGCTTTATCACCACAACAAAATCCTGGATGTCAGGTGTAAAGGTTAGCATGATAACAGTTAACGTTTTGTGTTGTTTTAATTGACTAAAATACTATAAGCTAATAATAACATAATAATGAATCGTGTAATTTTTATAAAATGACGTCAACAAGTGAGCTGCGTGCGTGTACGCTTCCGGTCCGTACCTGACTGACTTTAAAACAGAGAATGAGACTGAAGGGGTGTTCTTTACCCACCTAGGTTACATTTTGACCACGAAAAGGTCATAATGAAATTATTTACTAAAACAATACATCAGGCTTTATTTGTTAAATTTAAGTATTTATATCTACATTTATTTGTTTATGCATTTATTTTGATAAAATTGATATAGGCCAACACTTCTGTATATCAAAATTAACATGTACAAACAGAATGTTATTTAGCACACAAAAGAGGAGCGACATTAAAATTTAGCTGCTGCGTGTAAGGGCCCAATGAGAGATGTGGCTTAAGAAACCATGGAGCACACTTGCATGGATCTTTCTGTGTTCTTGGTTTAGGGCAGCACAAAAAACCTTTTCACACTTTTGAATCACACCTACAGAGAGAGCATAATTATTATAACAAGAATTCAGAAAAAGTGCATGGCTGTAAGCAATGGCACAGTATGAGCAGAGGTGTAAAAGAAAGTTTCTTAAAATTTCACACCTCAGAGTGCACGGCGAAA
Source organism: Barbatula barbatula (assembly GCF_947034865.1). Lineage (NCBI taxonomy): Eukaryota > Metazoa > Chordata > Actinopteri > Cypriniformes > Nemacheilidae > Barbatula > Barbatula barbatula. The sequence continues at coordinate 16,061,034 of NC_136786.1, read as the reverse complement.
ACAAACTCAGCCCAAAGACGTCTGCTTAATGAGAAGGGAAAAATGAAAAGGCACGGAGCATAGAGGAGAAATAGAGAGACTGTGTATACGTCACATATTTCAGAAGCTCACCTAATGTTTGTTATATATAATAGATAACGCTGAACTTTAATGGGAGTGTTTTACTCTGTTAGTCATCAAGGTGTAAATAATTTTCCGTCTGCTTTTTATCAAGACTGGGAACTAGCGCACATTGGTGTTATGATGGTGGGAAGTATATTTGGTGACCCACAGTTATCAGTCGCTGTGAAATGAAAGTTTTTGAATTGATAGATGGAGAGTTGTTTGAACTACAGCCTTGGTCTTATCTAAGACGAGCCACCTGTACACAACGTTCTGTCCCCGCAAACAGCCCACGCAACAAGAAGCATTGAAGGAAAATGTCAACCTTCTTTCTCTGTCTGCCCTTCAGACCTTTAACAACAAAGGAAAATATGTACAAAATACATTTTTGGAAAATTTGTTGATGAGTTCATTACTCGTATAGAAAAATGTGCACGTCACATGCAACCTCAACTGTAACTGTTAATGTTTCTTTATTAACATACAGATGTAAATACGTTAAATGATTTCTTCTGGCAATTGACGTCATCGCGGATGTCGAAAATATTATATTTCTTCCAGGATTATTCTGTAGCATCGGGTCACTAATACACACAAAGTGTGTCACTTGGGTTTAACACTTTCAAATGAACCCGGAGGAGAGTGAGACATCATCCAAATGTGATGGGATCGATATTGCCAGTTTCGGGAATTCGTCACAGACCTTTAAAGTCTCCAGCCAAGAGGAGACAAAAGGATAGGGAATACCTCTCGTCCTCTATTGACAACAAGCATCGCAGACAGCACTTTCCTTTCCCTTGGAAATATCAAACAACACACCCTTTGCAGATATTTAAGGCCATCCAACTGTGTCATCTTCCTCCTGAGATCCAGCAGATGATGAAAACGCCTGTATATAAAGTCTTAGTGCCAGCTGCTTTGAGATGCCAGAGCAACTCATGGGCCACGAGAAGCACAGCTTTGTTTACAACACAAGTGCTATCGATCGGACAGAAAATCTCAGCCGTCTGAGATGTTTCTGTGATAGTGGTCGGCAGAAGCTTGAACTGCATGTGGCTGAAGTAAACAGATTTGACTTGTGGCGTCTGATCCTAATATTACACATATGAATGTGGTGGGGCTTTTTCGCTAAGAAATAAACTTTGATCTTTGATACCAGAGCTGATCAGACGTCCGTTTGTCATAGTTAATTTAGATAAACATAACTGGAAACAATTTTTTTTCTACATTTTACATTTACATTTATACATTTGGCAGACGCTTTTATCCAAAGCAACTTACTGAAATACAAAGCTCTGTATACTGTGGTAGGCTATATGAGACCAGTTTTATTGCACTTATGCTTTTTGTTGTCCTCATATTGGTAAATGTAATCATGCATCATCAAATCACGCGCATGACATCAAGTATGTCAAAATAATCAAATAAATTTTAATGATCAGATGTGAAGTCTATAAATCGCAAATGATCGTGATCTTGCACACAGCAAACGGTATCAGATCTCAGACAAGCAAAAGTGCGCAGCCTACGTCTGCTCAGCACTTTTCCACATCTTTACCATCAAATCTGTGCGTAGGCACGTTTTTATAAATGAAGCCTCATATATATATATATATATATATTTATTTTCACACTTTTTTTCCACAGGCACGGTAAACCTAGTAACTTAAGACAAACGTCTTGTTTTTCTTGGGTATTTCTGAAAATCTAAATGAAGCACACTTTCAGGATCTCAGTATTGACTCTGAATTGATTTAACAGGGGACAGGGAGGAAATCCACCGACGCTATCACATGCACGACCACTGAGCTTAAAGTGTTAGACGAAAATTCTGTCATCATTTACTCACCTCCTTGTCATTTCAAACCTGTATGACTTTCTACCTTCCGCAGAACAGAACAATAGAAGTAAATGGGTGTCACCACTGTTCGGTTATCAACATTCTTCAAAATATCTTCGTTTGAAAAATCATACAGGAAAGTCATACAGGTTTGAAATGACGAGAGTAAATGATGACAGAATTACAATTTTGGGTGACTAAACTGATAATGTATTTTTATATCTTTTAAAAAAGAACAATTTTGAGAATAATTTTGCTTGGGCAAGTATAACTTGTTATTTTGTTAGTCTGAAATTGCACAGATGTGTATTTCTTGTAGATGTGTGTAACACATGGGCCTGGTTTCACAGACAAGCCCAGGCTTATCTTAAACCAGGACTAAACCTTAGTTGGATAGGATATTACAGCCACTTTTCTAAAAATGCTTTAGAAAGAAACATTACCTGTGTGTATCTTTAGCCAAAACAATGGCACATATTCTATGATATGTAAGGGCAATTCATTTTCAGTTGAGACAGCTCAATCATTCATTTAAATCTGGGACTAATGTTCCTAGTCAAGATAAATATACATTAACAAGTTGGGATCCAGTCAAATTTAGGGGCTACAATAAAACAATTTTCTAAACTAAAATAACATTTAAAGCAATTCTGTTGGTGAGATCAGAGAGACCTCAAATTTGTAAAGGGTCTAAATAATACAGATCTCTTAAATATCATCTATTTAGTCAACAGACTAATGATAAATTAGAGAGTCTTGAACACATGTATAAGTTATATAATTCCACATCATCATACTGACATCTTATAGTGAATTCGGGGCAGAAATGATTTCATTATATTTTTAACGTACGTCAGTGGTAAAAGAGTTCCAGTATATGGATGTGATCAGTAAGGTGTATGTCCATTTAAGCACCAAACTTATTCAGTTTACCAAAAAGAATGCAATCCCTATGACAAGTTTTAACGATTTAATTTATTACAAAAATACAGATAAATAAGTATACAATACACATGTATAAAGCTTTCACAATAAGCCCATCATTCTGCCTACCACTTCAGAAAGAGTGGAGTGAACTCTACATGATGAGGTGAGCACTGACACAGGCTATATTTTAAAAACTGTATCGCACCAACAATTGCATAGACATGTACACAAAACAAGTGCAATAAACGCCAGTTATAAGCATCTGGAAACAGAGATGATGAACATTACAAAGCACACAGATGCATAGCCGAAGCCTCTGTGTGTGATTGATTCAAAGTGTGTGACGCGTAACTGTAAATGATCAACACAGTTAAATTAACTACTTTCTAATAGAAGACCAAAGCACATTAAGGCTGTTATAGGCTACCATTCCATGTGTATAACAAATGCTTTTCTTTATAATAATACATGCGATCCACTCTTTGCGGAAAGTTAAATTTCAATCAAGTTTTGAAACCTGCGTTCACTTATCCGAAACTAAAAAGCTTGTTCTTCATTCAAAGCGGCAGCTGAAGCAGTGACTGTGTAAACAAATGAAAGAACATAACATGTCTTTGGTGGTTTGGTGATTAAACACAAGAGACTGAAGACTTCTGGCGAAGAAATTAAATTAATAAATACAATAAATATTGTAGTCATGGCACATGAAAAATGGACCACTGAAAATACTGAAAATCTAGCGAAAGCTCATAAGCATCAAGGAGATCTGTGTTCAGCATGCAACTACATGAACCAGAGTTAACTGGAGGACTGGAGTGTTAGGCCTGTTTCATACGTCACTGTAGCAGCACGTTAAACTTTCACGCTGCATCAGAGAACTGTAGTGCAATATACAAAATACAATTATTTCTATGTATGCACATGAAGCATTCATTTTGAAAAACGGCATAAATTAAATAAGCATTTACATTACACTTCAAATGAGAGTTTTATACAAACGCTCCTTATTTTCTACTGATTTCAGCACACAATAAAACCAAAAGGCTCTGACTATACCTATACTGTATACGCTTCGGCTAAGCAGTGCCACACTGCCGATTTGTGTTAAACAGGACTAATACAGGTCCATACATCCAACGTTTTTTGTGCTAGCGCAACGTCTTTACACTTAATACACTGAATAAACTGCAGGCACACCTCAGACTGAAGAAAGAAGTCTTGGAAAATCACGACATATGCAGTCAAGCAATGAATTTGAAAACGTACTAAGCAGGCGTTGGGTACAACAAACCTTGTACGCTGTCCCTTTTTGTTTTTCCACAATATTTTATGTCAAGCAAGTGAACTGTGCATTTTTTATAAGCACTACTGACTGATGTGGCATCTGTGAAGCTTGATTATCATTGGCTCCATCCTCTTACTGTTAGAACCTGACACACACAATAAAGAGATTTAAGCATGAAATGCACTTGATAAGCCCCGATACCGTATAAACAGTAACACTTTACGAAAAGCTTGTATTTGTTAACATTTTAAAAATGACAATGTTTAATTTTAAAAATGTATTAGTGAAGGCTGAAATCAACAACAAAGATTCATAAATGCTGTAGGAGTATTGCTTACTGTTAGTTTGTGTTCACTAATTTACTTACGCTTATTGCGTAAACGCTCACACTTCAGTATAGGGGGGCAATTCTCGCTATTAACAAACCATTAACTACGACTTTTCCCCCAATAAACTCTACATTTGTTGATTATTAATAGTTAGTAAGGTAGTTGTTAGGTTTAGGTATTGGGTAGGATTGGGGATGTAGAATATGGTCATTGAGAATATGTGCTTTATAAGTACTAATAAACAGCCAATATGCCAATAATAAACATGCTACTAACAACTAGTTAGTAGTGAGAATTGCCCCCTATACGGAAGTGTTACCAATGTTAACAAATACAACCTTATAGTAAAGTCTTACCATATAAACTAGAATCATGTACAGGTATATGCAAGTAAACTACTGTACCTTTGTCTAGATGGACTATAGGAATCCAGCATTTGGATGCTGGCCTGCTCCAGATTCCAGCCACATCGCTCCAGAACTTCCACACATTCAGCTCGAGGCTTCAGACCGAGTCGGAACAGCTGCTCCACCTACATCAAAAAACAAAATCATATACAACTGCTACAAGGATCCATCACTAAACCACACGTACCCTTCTCCTCCGAAATAAAACAAACAGACTCCTGTACCTTCAAGTATTTCACAGACTCCTGAACGTTCCAACTGTGAGTCTGAAGGGCCGTTTGACACTCCTCTACAGTAACGCCATGTACCGCCTCCTGAACCTACAAACACAGAACCCTGCCCATAAATCACCACGACACAACATTATTCATTGGTTTTATAAATGGCATTTTCTCACCTGTTGTAGTGGGACACGGCTGTAGACACCGGATTGTGCGGATGTACTACTCGGCCATGCCAGACTTTGTGAGCTTCCGCTGTTAGGTGAAGGCAGGGAATTACTGACTTGATGTTGAACCATGGGCCTCACGGTGGCCATATTTGCAGTTCTTTTTTCATCATTTCCCTCTGGGTCCTTCACGAACCGACCAAACCTCTCCATATATGCTGGTTTCTCTGGTAGAAGATAATAATGAGTAGTGGTGGCCTTCACACTGCCATAAACTGAAGGCAGGATGGGGCTCTTTGCCTGAGTCTGTCTTATGTCAGTTGAGCCATATTTGGAACTGGTGGTGGTGGATGTCGACGTGGATGAGGTTGTAGAGGAGCTGGAGGGCGCTGATGAGTATGACGATGGGGATAGGCAAGAACCTAGCGACCCGACGCAGCAAAGGCTAGATCTTTGTTGAGGTGAGTCGACCTGTTGTGCCATAGGACTTGGAGCCCGTGAGTTGGGCTGGGATACGGCGTGATCCCTTGGGGGTATCTGAGGTGGACAACGGCTCACATCGTCGTGGTCACCAAGTGAGACAGAAAGCCTGCTGCCGTATATTCCTGCCCGCCTAGAGGGCCGTATGGGTGGGATGGGGATTCTAGGGGGGAGCTGAGGCTTGTCCTCATACGAGGAGGGCAGGATGATCTGGCGGTGGGGTGTGAGAGTTGAAGGCATGAGAAGTGGTGAAGACGGAAGGGAACGTCCCGTGGGAGGGACCCGAAGCTTCACCATCACCTCCTTCTGGAGCTCCTTAAAGATGTCTGCCGATTGTGAAAATGAGTGGCTCTCCTCAATCCGTTTGGATGGTAGAAAGAGGTTGTCCTCTATGCTGTGCTTATGGTCGGTTTTAACGTCGTCTTCTGATCGCATCTCCTTACCTGCGGCGTCTCCCTGCGTCGCAGATGCATTTATGAACCGCACCTCAAAGTCTTCCTGCTCCTCACACTCCACAGCCACCTCGTCGTACGCCGGGAGAGGAGGAAGGGGACGCACGTCCCAATCCACCACCGGTGTGGGGTCCAAGGGGTTAGGCAGGGAACGGTTGGGGCTCTGCAGTGGTGCCATGTCCAGGATGGAAGCAGCGGAGGACAGGATTGGTTGTGGCGTGCTGGGATTGGGTGTCTCTGTAATGGGGGAGGGCGAGGTGGAGCTGAAGCTGTCGTCTCCAAAGTCAATAAGGGAGACTTCGCTGAGGTGGTCCCTGGGGCTGGTGCTTTCCCAAGGACGGAGACGCAAACCCAGGTATGTGGGGGTTTTAAGAGAAAGCTTCTTCACACCCGTCACTATCAGGTCATCGTCGTCGTCATCATCAAGCACAGAATCGTAAAACGGTTCTGGGAACATCAATAAAACCTCTACAATCAAGGGAAAAGGGGCAAGAAAGACAAATTCTACCAGAGATTCTCAAAGAGGAAAAGAAATGGATCTTACTCTTAAGAAGAACTGCTGGCTTAGGAGGCCTAGGAGGAGGTAGTTCTGACACAGATAAAAACCAAAGATAAGAAATAGAAGACAGATGGAAAGCGTAAAACAGAATATGTGATGAATTTAAAGAAGAGCAGAATGTTGTGGATAACAGAACAGTTGAGCACCAGCTCAGTAAGATCAAGTGGTTGTTTACTTTTTGACCGGTTTGGCAGTTTGGTAGGCTTGGCTGAAGTCGAATCAAACCCAAGAACATCCGGAGGATCCATGGGATTGCCAAGGTACAGGCTGAACAAAAAGCACAAAGAATGTGGTAAGCAAATAAGCAAACCTCCACATAAACTCCAGTCAATTCCAAAGTTTATCAGTTTTTCACATGATTGTTCACCCGAAAATGTCTCAATTTACTCACCCTCGGATTGTTCCAAACCTATATACATTTCTTTGTTCTGCACAATGAAAGATATTAGTAAGAATGTCACTCATCAAACAAATCTCATCCCCTATTGACTCCCATAGTCTTTATTTTTCTTACTATGGCAGTAAATGGGGAATGAGATCTGTTTGGTTACCGGCATTCTTCCAAATATCTTCCTTTATGTTTAGCAGAACAAAGAAATGTATACAGGTTTGAAACAATCTCAGGGTGAGTAAATAATAGCAGAGTTTTCCTTTTTGGGTGAACTATCCCTTTGAAATAACACATTGCTGCCATCTAGTGGTGAAAGCAGGTAAAGCTGAGAGGTCAATGAGAAAGAACTGCTAGTGTCTTACTCGTCGATCTTGTCCGGGGCGCCCCAGCTGCGGTGCGGGTCTGTGTCTCCGTGTCCTGTGTGGATGAAACTGTGTTTCAGAGGTCGGCTGATGTCCTGAGCAGACAGGCCAGCCACAGAGGTCACCACATTTCTGGGGAACTGTCCCACTTTCAAAGTCTGTCTGTTCTGACCCCTCCACCAGTAGTTCTCCGCCCTGCACCAAAGAGAAAATTATTATATAAAACAGATGTAAATATACAAAGAGTCCAATTATTATGATTACCAGCGATTATGTTTTGAAATAACTGATGTGCTGTTGTTAACATGCCTTGTTTAGAAGCTACACAAACTAGATTCACCTAGATGATGTGACATGCTATCATGATGTACACTAGAGGTATTTGAAGGACTGAGTGTTTTCATCTAACCTGTAAGTATAATTATTATGTACTTTGTCTAAGAATGTACTTTCACATTTTGCAGAAAGGCAGACCTTTAATGTGCATTCATGTCTCTGACAGCTGGGTAACCCAAATCTAAATGAAAGAAAAGGCAAAGGTGACATGCAGACCTGCCCTCGATGATGGTGATGATGTCATTGGCATGGATTTTAAGTTTGTCGGGCTCGTCAAAGTCCTGGAGTGCCCTCATGTCTGTGGGCATTGTCTACAAACAAGTTGCAACTTTAATATGAGAACAACATAATATAAAACCAGTTCAAGTTATCATCTGACATCTCACCTCGACCAGAAAGTCCCTGAGGGACACAAATGTCGGTCTGTCCTCTGGTTTGGGTGACCAGCATTGTAGCATGACATTATAAATGTCCTGCGGACAGTCTTCTGGTTTGATAAGCCTCTCTCCCTCCCTATCGATCTTGTGAAGAATCTATACAGGAGGACACACACACAACATATCTATAGCTAACTTGTACAGCCACATATATTGTTTAGGGTCAGGTGCTGCATGTGTGTATACCTGGCTACCATTGAGCCCAATCCATGGCTCTTGACCGTGAGTGAACATTTCCCACAATGTTACTCCAAACATCCAAGTGTCACTGGCATGGGAGAAGGTACGTGTCTTCAAGCTCTCTGGAGCACACCTGGGAAAAAGGGGATGTCAAAAAGACATGGAGAAAATAAATAGAAACGTGAAAGTAAATTGACAAAAAAAAGACTGGAGACAATAAATAGAAACGTGAAAGTAAATTGAGTTCTAACCAGGCAAAAGGGACTTTGTGGTGTTCCTGCATGACGTAATGATCATCGTTTTTAGGCAGGGCTCTCATGAGACCAAAGTCACCGATCTTGATGAGGTCATTGGAGGCTAAAAGGATGTTGCGTGCTGCCAGGTCTCTGTGGATAAACCGCCGGGACTCTAGGTACGCCATGCCACAGGCGATCTGAACGGTGTAACGGCACAGCACTGATATCAATATATGACCCTGTCGCTTCCTCAGGCGGTCCAATAAAGAACCCAAAGGGGCAAGTTCTGTCACCTGAAACAAAAATGAAAAGATTTTTTAGATATTTGTTACTAAATAATCACGTTATTAGTGTTGCGGATGATTCTCCGTCCTCACCATCTTCATGGGGTGCGTAAGGACGACGCCATACAGGCGAATGAGATTATGGTGATCAAGGGAGTGCATGGCATTCACTTCCCTAATGAAGTCATCTAGACCATCACCCTGCTCCAGCAGATCAGTCTTCAGGCACTTCACGGCCACATTCAGCTTCAACACAGACGAAGTGCACATTTACATTTTATACAGTGCATACTGAATATAAATGTTTTTTGGCATGGGTGTTCAAACGACAACCTTTGCGCTGCCAATGCAATGTTTTTCAATATGAGCTCCGGGAAAATAATTATTTGGAGTTTCTTACGACTCTTCCTGAGGGCGCTTGCCATTCTCCACGTTTCACCACTCCAAAGGATCCATCTCCTAGTTTCTCATTGAGAGTGAGGTCTCTGTCACTGATAAGGCAGGTGAGATCTGCCGGCTGGCCTTCTGGCTGTGCCGGGGAGGGGGATAAACTTCGGAGTGATGTTGCATCAGAATCGGGTCGCTTCCCGGTGAATACCTGCTGGCCCAAGCACAGAGACTACGGCTGAGGGTGATTCTACCTGCCTCTGTCTGCAAGGTGTGTGAATGCCAGACCTATTTCCCAAAGTATCTTTAAGGTGATTGTGATACACTGTAGCAGATGTTCTCAAAGATTTTAAGGTACATTTACATTTAGTCATTTATCCAAAGCTACTTACAGATGAGGAAACATTGGAAGCAATTATAACAACATAGGCAACAAAATACATAAGCGCATCAAACTAGTCCATTAAAGCCTAGCACAGTATACAAAGCTAAGAATAGTTACAATTCTGACGAAAGAGCTTTTAAAGGAACAGTTCACTGGTTCAAATCCACACCATACCTTGCTCATCCACGACTTGCGCTTACACATGGCCCTTCTTCTTTTCACTGCATCCCAGAGACGCCTCTGTCCTACAGAACCACAAACACACAGCAACAATAATAGGAACCCAAAGCTGAAATGCACAGCGAGATAACTTTCTACTTGCTTGCACTAAAGCACATTAAAACTCTTTCCAAGAGCAGTTTTGTTGTTCATAATTATCATTTATATCATTTTCATTCACCTGGGCGGCCCATGCCAATTTTTTCAAGGTCCTCGTTTTTGACATAGTCAAAGTGCGAGAGGCGTGTGACATTGAGGTCGTCACGGATACGCAGGAAGTACTGCTGGAGCTGCACATCGGTCAGCAGCTCCGTGAGCCATTCTGTCCCCTCGTCTGACTGCATCTCCACACAGTCTACCTGCACACACACACACACACACACACAAATTACAGCAAAGCATTATTCATGCAAACAGAATTCCAAAATATCAGTAAATGTTGTATTTTACCTCGTCTTTCACATTATAGTGCCTCTGGTAATCTGAGGCAGTCGCCATTTCTGTGTGTAAAGCAAAGATTTTAGTGAGTGTGTGTGAGCAAATCGCACTCCCTCAGGGTGCGTCCCGTTTTCACAGTAAACTGTCGAGCTTCTCCTCTGATATGCAAGATATTTCGGTCTGATTCTCACTCCCATCAGCAGCTCGAAACTCTCTTTCGCAAGCTAAAGTTACAGAGAGAATAAAACGTGTAATTTGATTCTGTGGCCGTACAACAGTCTTGTGTGAGTCTTCTGTTGCAAAACCTTCTGAGAATGAATGTCAAAGATTATTCCCACCCTTCTGGATTCACGTTTTTTGTGTGCTAACTGATTGTGCCATGAATCCAGCTAACTGCAGCATCGTCCGGTTTTCCAAACAAAATGTCAACATCCGCCCTCCGTGTTCATCATCTTAAGTCTCCTGTCTGGGTCTGATGAATAAAAAGGCTTGTCAATAGCCCGTCTTGAGTCTTTTTGATCCGCTTTTAGTCTCTCGTCACGAAAGCTGCGTTGTGTTTTCTCTTGCTGAGTCACTGAGAGCTGCAGTACGAGTGAGGCAGACCTCAAAACACTTGCTCTCTGTCAGCATCTACCTGGAAATACTACCGTCTGAAGCTGAAATCTCAGTACGAATTACAAGTCCGGCATACTCAACTAGTACTGCAATGAAAGAAATGAAGCATCTAGGAAAACAGCAATGACCTCATTATACAAATATATTTAAATATAGAATGACAAAATTGACCAATCAGAAGCGATTAATATACATGCATGGAGAAAGACATGCTGACCCATTCATTACGGATGATAATGCGGTCTACCATGCGAGTAAGAGGCAGAATAAATGAGAGAGAAAGTGCGCTCGTGTGAGTTTCCAAACACCATGAATGAAAGTAGTTTGCCCACAGACTCAAACATATATTCACACTCTGTCTCTAAACACACAAACCATCATAAACTGAGGTTGATGACGGAACATCATCACCATGTCAGTGACGCAACTACCCTTAGTAACTAGAGCATGACTAAGAGGAGTCAACAGATGGCTTTGCCATCTCAAACCCACCCACATGCCCCATATACAAACATTTGGACATTATTTATGCTTTTCAAAATTCTAGATACAAACCTGTTTTTAGCTACAGATGAAATCATATCCAGAAGTGGTCTTACCAAGCTATTGGTCAGTCCTGGGGTCTTCAGACAATGTCTTCTGAATTCAGACAGGTGTCAGGGATGATCCTCCTGCATCCTGTGTTTGATAGGCACATGAATTCAAGGGTTCCCTCAGTGTAATAAACATTTAACTGCAAAAAATACATATGGAGGCCTACATGACTCATGTCACGGAGGGTGAGCGAGCATCCATAACCTATGTCTGTCGTGTCAAACATTTTGCTGCTGTCCTTTTGAAACCTCGTATCTCCATATTTCGTGTTTTTATTTTTAGCCATAAATCATCATTATTAGTCTCTCTTTATGCTTGTCACTGGGTTTTGCAATGATCTTACAAATAAAAACTATTGCTTGTTAACTATGAAAACAAAAGGTGTTTTTTGAGGCCATTACAGTGCACACATCAGTTTCCAAAAGCAAGACAGTTCCCAGGTCTATTGTTTTGTGTAGAAGGGTGATAGAAAGGCTTCTTTTACATTTAAAAATAGATAGAAAACCCTGAATTTGAAGATTTTGTAGTTTTGTTTATAAATGTAACAAAAACATTGCTAAAAGACAAGATCATATTGTATTAAACACTAAACTATGATGGTCTTGTTAATCTCTATTGGTAACGGGTTGGTATACATTGGTGGGATGTTACCTGATGGATGAGAACCGACACCATTAAATGCTAATGGTTTAAGGCCCAAAACACACCACCTAAAGGAATTTAATGGTTTTAATGTCACAGAGCTTCATAACGGTACCTGTAATGGAAACCATCGTGATTTTTCACCAGGAAAATCACTGTCGTTCAAGGCCTCTCGTGAAATGTTGCTTTAAATCATTATTTTAAAATTAAACACACATGGAACATAAATACGAGTCGATAACTAGGAAACCAATCGTGTACGAAACAGTCGCTAACACAGCAAACGCGTAACGTCACATCGTTTATCTAGTCAGCGCGTTTTACATTTAAGCCAACGACCACTATACAAATGAGACGTTGAGACATTCATTGCAAACGTAAGGTGATTTTATATTGCAGTTACAATCAAGCACATTAAAATGTGGATCAGGACCACTGAGCGAGTGCGTTGTAATGATGCAGCAATAGGATGCGGTTACCTGCGGTGCTTCCCGATCACCTCGGTCCCATATCTCGCATATGCGGTTTTAAGCAAAGGATTTGTACAGGCAGACAGGTCATTTACTCGGACATCACTTGTAATTTTAATGAAAGACAAGTAGCTTCTTAGCGGCTGTAATCCTTCAGCTTGTTCAGCATTCTGGATTGATCCGTTTCTTAAAGGGACAGCGCACGTTCACCAGCACACAGAGGGGGCGGGGTCTCACTAACAGTGCGGTTCAAAACATGGTGTTTATGTTCTTAAGCTTATTCAAAAAAATGTAAATAATATATTTTAATAGGAGGACAAATGTCCCATAACGGATTTGATGTTTAAGCTTCACTATATTTGTAAAGTAAGACCATTCTGTAAAACAGTAGCCAAAAGCTGTACATGTCGTACTGTACAGTAATCCAAGTAGCCTTCTACACAATACCACAGGCTTTTTGAAAACATTTATTTATGAACAATTAAGTGACTTATTGTACTTATTGGCACAATATAGGTAATTGTCACTTCGCTTTGTCCATTTATAATGGCTGTGCTGGTAAAGCCTATGTTTTACTGCATTGGGGAATGCTGTTAAAAAATGAGTCCTTACAAATAGAGCAAAACAGGTACACACAGATAATTGGAGAATGGTATCGAACCATTTGCAGTTCTTTGTGTTTTTAAAAAGGTGCAAGTCATACACAAAAAACAAATACACCATATGATCAGAGTAAAGCAGGTTTATTACAGTTGATTGAGCTTTGTGTGCAAAGGCTATTCTAAGATCACAAACCCTACAGCCGATACATCATGACAAACTCCATGATCAACTTTAGCTCATCAAATGCATGACTGGGAAAAAACTAAGATTGAAGCATGTAGCTGGCAAGTAACTTGACATTTCTATCAGCTAAAGCACAAAGATGGTTTGCTTTGTTTTAAACCGATGCAATGTTTAGTTATGTTTTATGCACATATTACCATGCAATGAAAGAACAAACAAGCACCTGGTAAGTGCCACAAGAAAAGATAGAGATTGAAAGTGACTGATATGCCCACATAAACAGAAGTGCCTTCATTCATGAAAACCCTCGTAACTTTAATAACATTCTCACTATCCCCACATCCTTTTTCAAACACCTGTCTTGAAATGTAAAAAAGTACAAACTCAAACAACCCTCAAAGACATGAAAGTGCCCAGACCACCGAAAATGAAGGGCAGAAGCACAATAAGATGAAAACCACAACCTACGACCACAGATCAGGTATAGTTTCTAATAGCAAAGCAGAAAAAACACCACACAATAATATAAAGAACAAATATATACAAACTATGGGAAACACTGTCCCCGATAATTCGATCCACGCTACAGTGAAATATGAGGGTCACTGCCCTCGATATATACACACTGGTAGGCAAAAACTACCTTCAAACACAACATTATGGAAGACACTGCTCCCGATAATGGTTTTAGAATAGAAATATAAATGTCACAGAAATGCTCGAACCAGCATTGAGTTGGTCAAAATGGAAATTGTTTGCCTATTCATATTGGTTTCAAACCAAAAAACAGGATAACTGAAATAACAAAGTTGTCATAAATGGCTTTGGTTTCATTTTTGTTCATTTAATACCCTAACTTTTTTTAGAAAAGAGTATTAAAATATTAAAATGAGTATTTCCACCTGTAACAACAGACATTTCTGGTGACAGCTGTTGGTAACATGTATTTCTGTAGCAGATGCTGCTTTTAAAGAACTGACAGTATAACCGTCATAATTATGAAAGGCACTGCTTCCGATAATTAAAAAAAACACTTTTATAGTGAACACTGTCACTGATAAATAAATAAATAAATACTGAACTCAGTCACTGCTAAATGGGTACAAAAGCAGAGACATTCCCTGCGAAAGTTCAGGTTTTACATTAGTGCGACTCAGTTTTCACATAGCAGCCAAATACCAAAAAAATCTCCATATGCACTTAAATGTAATTAGGAGTCAATCAGAAAAGCATTATCTTAGATATAACAGGGGATGATAGCGTAAACCTGAAATGAACCCTAAAAAAGGTTTTGGGAATGGCGTCTGATTATGGCATTGTGCTTGGATTCTTTTATCGATTATATCATATAAATGTCAATATTTGAAATCTATCAATTATAAATAATATTGCGAAAAAACTCTTAATATGGACTTGACCATATCAAACTTCTTTTGTGAATTTCTAAGTCAAACGCCGAAATTTTTCAGCTGCCAGATCACTCAATTTGTGGATATAAATAGTTAGATAGCATTATCTAAGGACCAGATATCTCCAGCCAGGTCATTGGCACAGCCCTGAATGGTCCAGGTGAGCAGTGCAAATCTGTTTAAAAGCTGGTCAACGTCCAGGGTTGCCTTGCCTGCAATCACGTCTTTCAAGTTGTTTTCCAGGTCAGAGGCTGTTTGCCACCCGCTACCAAAGAAAATATGACGGAATGGGACATCTCTCAGAGAGACATAAGGAGAGAGTAAATTATGCTCCACCTTTAAAGAGGAAGTAAAGGCACAAGAATGTTAGATGTTGACCTTTATCTATCAACGTCAAAAGCAGATATAAATCAAGAAACATCAAATCATTGTTTGGCACAAAACAATACTGTCACAGTGACAACGTTTTCATGCAACATGAAAAAAGAGATGTGTTTTAAGAATGCAATGCTGATGAATCAAGCCTAATGACATAGCATATTAATGTAAATTAAGTAAGGTTGCCGTGATTTATGAATGCTTTGTGTGGACAAAGAAAACAAAAAAATGACTTCACCTTCATTATACGATTGTTGATGATACGTGACATCTCCAAGTCTTCCAAATCACTGTTCAAAATATCATTTTTTAAGGCGTCCGAGGCCCGTATAAAAGAGCCCTTTGCTTCAAGCAGCCACTTTGTTGACACAAACTCACTTTTACTGACCTGTAATATTTAAAAAGAACACTGTTAAAGTTTGCATCTCTAAAATAACCTTTTCAGTTATTTTTGATACAACATGCATTTGAAAGGGATGGCGTCACCTTCACACTTTTGAGTTTGTTAGTGTAAGTGACGATGGCACTGATGTGTTTTTCGATCTCTTCGTTATACATGGTAACGTCCAGTTTGAGAATGTGGTCGTGAATGAGGCGAAGCGCCATCTGTCCAGCCACCTGGCCGGCGCCCAATGACAACTCTACCACTTTGCTATTAGTGATATTACTTTTAACATCCAGCGCCGTTCCAAAATACTTGTAATCAACAGACCTATCCTGTTGGATGGAAGTCATAAATCAGAAAGCAAGCACACTTTTATATACAATCTTTTAAAGTAGGCATCAAATTTAAAAATAATCCAAGTAAGAAAACAATGACGTAGATTTATTATTAGTGATAATATATCGCTTATTGCTCCCCGAACTCTTTGCAAGTCGCTTTGGATAAAAGTGTCAATGCAATAATTTGCTTTAAACGTCCAATGTTTCATTAAGATGCAACTAAATATAATACAATGGACCCTTAAATGTTCAGCAATGACACTACAACAAACACTTACACCTTGTGATGTAAAACTAAACGACACCGAAGGGATTCCAGAGAAAGTCAGGAAAGGATACGCCCCATCATCCATCTCCATGGGCTTCAGACTGAGAATGGCAACAGATAAGAGTTAAGCAAGCACTTTACCAACAACATATCAAGAAAAATCTTTACAGATTCCCTCACATGGATGCAAGAGTGCCACCATAACTGCTGAATAGGCTCGGAGCACTCGTTTGTGAACCAACTGGATTTTTTACCTTTCGAAGAGAAAAGAGAGATGAATTTTTGAAAAACTGTGGAACAAACTGTGCACCATTTCATTAAATTATTTTAATTCAGAGACAAAATTCGTTTTTTGTTTCTAATGCATAGCCACCAGATCCTGTTACGATTTCAAAATGTAACAAATAAAGTGACTGTTGCTTTACCTTCTTCAGGGTCATCTCCAGAAGACCCTGCAACAATGGACTGGCAGAAGCTTTAAAAGATCCCTCACCTGCAGTGACAAAACAAGTGCATTGAAGATTCCACAGTATTCTGTATCTACATACAAATTAAAACAGCAAAAATTACAGTAATTACAGAGTCATACAGTAATAAAGTGGGACAAATGTGTAATTCACTGGAGTGTGGATGTGACCAGTCAACTCACCAGTAACAATTCCATCCAGGCTGATGTAGGAAAAGGCCTTTTTGTCCAGTGATGTTGCGTAGCCCTGAATAACACAAAACATGCATCACGGTACAGTCGCAACCGCATTCCAAACAACATAATCCACTCCCACCAAAGCATTATGCATCACAATCCCCATACAAACCTCAAGCCATTCGGTAAGACCAACGTTACCGAAATCACCCGCGCTCCAGCTGGCAAACACAATGCTCCTCCTGGGTCTGAAACCACCTACAGCGAAGAGGTCGGAAAGTTGGTACACAACACACACCACCACAACTAACAAATACAGGGAGATGAGTGTACCTTTCACCATCTCTGAGAAAGCTCTCGCAAGCTCTAACAAAAGAGCAGTGCCAACTGCAGACTTGGCAAAACCAGAGCTCATGGAATCTCTTTGTGCTCCAATTACGACGTAACGATCTGCGGGATTCATAACGAATTTGTGAGATCATCCATGAATGTTTATAATGATGTGCATTTATGCGGAGCACAATGTAAGAATGGAACTCACCGGCATCTATGAAGCCTTTGATGACTCCAAACACGTTATGGATCTTGGTATCGATAAGTTCATTGTTGACTTCTACGGTGAGCAGAGGGTCAGTTTCATTTCCTAATTTGTAATTGGACAAGCCACCCTGAAAGCTTTTTGGGATCCCGTTTCCTCCCATTCTCCTGCAAGAAATTTGAGAATAACAGTTAAAAATTGTCAAAGAAAATCCACCCCAAAGCATGTCATTTCTGCACAACGGCATCACAAATCGCAACTCCAAAAGTAACATTTCAAACTTTTTTTGATACTGGTTGAAAAAAACACTACCGTTTAGCCATAACAAATGGAGCAATGTCATAGTTATGTCAAGTAACACATGTCAAATAACTCGGATGGGCCAAAATGTTTAATAAATTAAATGGAAACTTAAATTATTTGTATTGAACAATGTACACTAATCTACACGATTTTAATGTTGCTGTGGGACAACATGAGACACCTATTAAATAATATTTGTATTGTAAATATTATCATCTCATGAAAACGCTAGTGTGGTCAAAGACTGTTTTAAAACTAAAACTCTGGACAAGGCCTCCGCTAGTAATTTTGTGGCAGCATTTGACGATGTGAGGTGCTTCATTAGATTACAATTACTTGCCACCGATGTGGAGACTCTTCCTTCCTGTGCAAAAGTTGCATGTTACATTGACATTCCTTGTGTTTCACCATTACCTGGGAAAAGTAGTGCTTAAATATTCAACTTGCGAAAGCAACATTTGAATATGCCATCGCTCTCTGACTCCTAGGCATGGGTGAACTCTGTGCAACTGTGTTTTTGAGCAAAAAAACCTGCCCGAATCTGCCTCAGGTTAAATACATTTTCATCTTTTGCCAACCAAAGCCAATCATCATCAGTAATGCGGTTATCTCCCAACCCAATCATTATTAGTAGACAAAAACTTGCAGGTCATTTTTCTCCTTTGGATGAGCACGTACTCTGATAAAAACTGCTTCAGTAAGCTCAATTATAGTAACGCTGCATTTTATTGTCTGTAACAGTAACGGCGCTGTAACTGGGTTACTGAAAAAACTAACGCTGTTAGTTACCCCATTCATTTAGAACGCCATTATTCCCATGACTGATGATAAACTTTACCGTATTAAACTGGGACAGGAGAACGCGTTCTAAAAACAAATGACACAGGATTACATTCAATCTTAATTTATAACATACTTAAAGATTTTGAGTGCCATCTCAGCAGTGATCGTCTGGGCCAGAATTTCAGGAAGACCAGAAGACTTTGCAGGAGGAAACTGGGTGTGATTAAAGGACGGGAATCCAGGAGTATAAGGATCTCCTGATCCCAAGTGGACCTGCAATAATAAAACAAAATCATCAAAACAAAGCAGTAAAGAAACTCTCAATAAAACCACGTTGTGAAGACACTCAAAAGCATGGAGGGCATAACTTACGTGACCATAGAGTTCAGCATTTTGAGGCATGTCGTCATAGTCGGCTGGGTCGGGATAGATCAGAGCTGCTACAGCACCTTTCTTTGCAACATTGGCAACCTATAGCGACAAAAAGAACACATTTTGGTCAACACTACCAAAACATAATAAGTTAGAGAGAGAGAGCTTGATTTAAATTAAAAACATGATAAATTATTTGAGTATCGTTTACCTTCTGTGCCATACTGATTTTCCCAGCCCGCATCAAAACAACAGATAGATTTAGATTTACTTTCTTCTCCTCTAAGAACTCCAGGTCCTGTGGTTCCCCATAGTTCGCATACACGACTCTGCCCTGTGAGAGAAAGGCATGCTGTTAAATGCTATTCCAGCTTTTATGTTTAATTTTATATCGACTTAAAACTTATAGGCTCACCTGTTTAATTCCCGTTGCACTGTAGGCCAAAAACCCCTTTGGACTTCCAATCTCTTCTGAAAGAAACTTCACTTTGTTTGGATTGGAGCTGTTTCAGTTGAAAAATGTCTGAATTACAAACACGTAAGCAGTGCAATGCAAATATGTCATCTTTATGTCATTAAATGAAAGCTGGTGCGCACAAATCATGCTTTTTTTTGGCAGATCAATCCCCCTTCTCAGTTGAGGCATGCATCATATTGTGTGCAGTATCTTAAGAGAAGCACTGACCTGCTAGGATACTGTAGCTTCACAAAGTGTTCATCAACCCAACTTTTCATTTGCAGATTTGCAAATAATTCATGGATTTTGTCAGCCAAAAAGTTATCTTTAGATGATCCTGCCTTACTGACGTCAGAATACTCACTTAAAGGAAAAAGAACATTGAATATAAGAAACAATTAAATGAGTACATTTAAAAATAAAAGTATTTTATTTGTCCCTATGTAAAACAAGCATAACAGCAACAAACCATCATATTCAATATGAACAGATACCTGATTCTCTCCTGAATGCCTGTTTTTGTCAGCTTCTCATTCAGAAGTTTAACAATATCACTCCAGTCCATACTTTGTTCAGGATTATAAAAAATCGGTGGTTGATCATCTTGTCTTGGTTGCTGAGTGCTTGATAACAGGCAGGGAGGCGTCTCAGGCTGATGGTGGACAGAGTAGCCAATGAGGAAACCTGATACAGAGCAAGAGGAAAACTATAAGTGCTGTTTCAACCGAGGCTATTAGAAACTGAGAACATCTTAAACAAACCTTTATCTTTTCGGAATACTTGATTCTGATTGGTCAATCATTCAAATGTAACTAAACTGTACATCACATTGACAAAAATATATCATGAAATATAACACACCGATACAGACAAGGAGCAGCACAACAGTGACTGAACCACAAATCTTCCAGTTGTTCCAGGACGGCGGACGTCTGGGGGACCTCGTGTACATCTCATGCTCTATATGATCCTGCTCAGCACCGTCCATTTCCTCTTCCTCAGTGTCCGCAGACATCTTCACCTCCACATGGCTGCTTTCTCCATCGGGGGTCTGATTGAACCTGGTGTACGAGCGACTGTTAACCTGTCAAAAAGGAAACATTACATTCATCAGGTACAAAATCCATCCGGCTTACACACACATTTAGGAAACATGTCACAAACAAAACTTACAATTTTCGAAAACTTCATCTTTGCTTGATCTATTGTTCCAGCCATTGAACCTGAAATGGAAGAGATGGTCTTAATTAAAGGTTTTTATAAGATTCTGCACAGACAAAGAGTCCTTTTTATAGTTTTCTGATAAACACGGCCCCCCAAATTCAAAGTCCAAGGGTGTTTTGATCTGTTGACAAAGAGTCGGTCTTTTGATTCGTTGAAATCCATCCCAAATGCAGAGCCACCCTCTGCAGCGGCTCCACGGCTAGTTCAAGGCTGATCAACGCAAAACAGAAATCGATTGAGATTTCACATAGATCACGAGTCCACAAACAGTCAGAAATACATTCAATCAGTCACAATCTTGTGACAACAACAGAAGGGTTTAAGCTACACGCTTGCCGTTTACCACAAAAGCACTTGTACATAAAATAGTATAAGACAAAACTATACCAGTATGTCAGTTATGAAACTCAAAAAAAAAACTAAATGGAACTGGCTGTGTCTGTATCATGTTTTTCTATAACCACAGTTGGCACCTTTTTAAAACCGGTTTAGCATGAACGCCAAACAGTGTCTGGATTTACGGTAACAGAGAAAAAGGTTTATCAGTTTTGACTTGCACAGAACACACCAGAGGCAGAGTTATTAAATGAGTCAGGACATCTATGAATAAACTCATTTCGTGGAAAATAAGCCCAACCCATTCGCATAAGATGTAGTTGCTTTGCTTAAATCCCAACCTCACATCTTTCCTGTTAAGAATGCAGGTCTCGGCTATTTCACATAATGTTATGCTGCTTAAATAAGATTAGAGATGTGCTTTTAAAAAAAATTAGGTAATTACTTTACTGGGCCCAGACATGTTCCAGAGATTTACTCAATTGGATCTGGATGCATTTAAATGTTACCCCACAAAGCATAGCCTGAAGACCATGAAGAATCTTACTGAAGAGAAGAGAGTATGACAGACACGTGAGAGTCACAATCACAAGGAGACATTCATGAGGAATGATGCTGCGTAATAATTTATATATCTTGGAGTATTCCCCTCTCACAAACAGCTATGAAGACCTCGTGTTTTATTATAATTTGAACGTAAAATAACTCCATAGGTCAACTTCAAGGAGACTCAGGAATCTCAAGTTACAGGTTATGCCATGTGTCATGACATTTATTATTAAAATGACAGATGTATAAAAAACTTGCTGGTCTCTAATACAGTTCTAACATCTTAACATATGCGTGAATAAACAAAACATTTATTTAATGTTTATTAATTTATTTAAACACTATTTAATGTCAGCACGTTAAGGTCAAATTGTGCACTTCCTGCACACGTGCACGTGCGCGCGAAGAAAGAAAGATGCTATTTATTTTATGGCGAGTGAACTATTAATTAAGAAAATAAATAAGAAATAATATCCGATTATGTTCTTTAAGGAGACCTAAATATGATTGTTGCGGATCGTTTTTCAATGAAAGAATGATTTGACTTCCGCATGTTGCGTAAAGCCATTGCCATTTCCAAGGTGACTGTGGAGGGTTAGATGTATCTATTCTAGAAGCGTGCATGTTTAATAATCATATTAACAGATTCGTAACGACGACAAAACTAAAATTATTATGCAATAAATATCTGGGTCATTTACTGAAGCGTTGTGCAAATTCACGGTGCTTGACATTAAACTGTCAAACTAAAGGCCGTTCTACTCATTCATTCAATATCGTTAAATTCGCTGGCGTACAGAAAAACAGAAATTTACAGAAATTTACTTACTGTTTACAGGTGAACTGGGCCTTTTAAAGTGTTTCTTCTTTTTTTCAATTTGTCATCTATTATGAAAGGGTGGATATTTCTGCGCAGCACCACGCGTTCAGCCACAGCACAAGTGTCTTTATGCACGCACGCACGCACGTCTTCTTCAGTTGTTGGCGCGTTGCATCTTGAACGGGATATAGCCACCTACCGCCGACTACTGGGCATCTAGGTCAATTACAGTTCTTTCCCGTTTCCTTCTTTAATCAGTATTTGTATTTCTAATATTTCAAAAATTACATTCGGGATTATCGATGTTGGTTTTTCTCTATATATCTGCAATCGATATTTCTGAACTGATTTATATTACATCCACATCCACATCCTCTTCCTTTTTATTTAAATATTCACGGCAGTGAAAATAAACATCATCAGCAATATGATTAGCAGAAAAGAGTCTAAATGCCTATGCCAAGAATGTAAACCTTACATAAATCCAGTTGCCTTAACGGTAGATTTAAAATATGGTGATTTAGTGACAGTGACAGTTATAGTGACAGTTCACACAAAAATGATAAATCTGTCATCCTTTACTCAGCCTCTTGGCATTTTAAACCTGCATGACTTTCTTTCTTCCGCAGAACACAAAATATGATATTTTAAAGAATGTTGGTAACCGAACAATGGGAGTACACATTCACTTCTGTATTTAACCTATGCAAACCACCGTTTTATAGACATATTCCATAAAATCCTATTGTAAATGTAATCCTATTGCATTTTTACTAATGTCCCTGATACAAACATCAGCTATGTGTTTTTACTGTGTAAATTTATACTTTTCACACCTTTTCTGGGTCGAAGGTGAAATCTGAAAGGACTAGAAACTAGAGAAAGAGGAATGAATAAAATCCCCATTCACCGATATTTGTCATGCTATCCAAACACCTGCAGAAATCTTCAGTTGAGTGTATACGTGTAAAACTGAAACTCTTCACACGTCTCGGCTGACATTCAGACAGCTTTACCATATAGTTTACATATAGTAGGCAGCAAGCTTTTTTAAAGAAGCTTTCCAAATTGTCTAACGCACATTTTGTATTTCAAAAGATACCAATGGGCGACTCTTAGACTCTCATGCACCTACTGTACATGTGCTGTTTACAGTAGGCATGTGTGTCAGGTAGAGTATAGCCATAATGACAGGTATTGCTCAGACTGCTTCATCCTTTTTAGACTTCTCAAAACAAGACACTGTCAGTCTAAGTTGGGATGTTTGACAAAAAGGCTCAGATCACATACAGTAGATGCATTATATCTGGATACTTTCGAGGTCTGTTTCATTTATACATTTCTTTAAAGGCTTTATTCATGAGCTTTAGACCCTCTTAAGATTGTGTTTCCTGAAATTATAGTCTTTGGTACATTTCAGTACAAATCCCTTGGGTTCAATTTCTGAAAACATAAAAAAAACGTGCTGAGTAGATACACAACAGCAATGAAAAGTGAAATGAAGGACCTTTATTTAGAAATACAACAGCAAATAAATACTATAAAAAATTGAATTTACTATTTATTAAAGCAATTACAAAGAATATTTAATTTCACCCAAAGGGAAAAACGCCTGCTATGCTTGCTTTGACAAGAGGAGGGCAGCACTAGGCCGTTCCACAAAAGAGAACATACAGAACATGCCTTCAATTTAAAGAAACCATGTGCAATAATCTCTTATATGTGAGTATTTTAAATACATATGCACATTTTATATATTCATTATAAACCATAAAATACTTACTAAAATAAATTGAAGTTGGTTCAACTATGAGTTATATGTAAACCATCTAGAGCCAGTCTAATGTAAATTCAAGTGACAAATTAAGGCAGCTTTCAAACTAAAGTTTTTCAATAAAATAAAATATTTGTGAGAATATTTTCAGTAAAATATTTGTGAGAAGCTGTAAAAAACATATTGTCTTGTAGAAAACACAAAACATTCCAAATTGATTGACAACATCCACAAAAGGGTCACAAACCATAAAGATGTTTAACTGGTTTGCAGTAACAAATATACAATTTCTGTAGTATCGTTTTGCGACATCTTAAAAAGTATTGCTAGTCTTCATTTGTTCTGCCTTCGTTCTAAAGGAAAGAGAACATTTGATAGGTCAATTACATTAAAAAACACAATATTTATTAATAATGTTAATGATTCACATACTTCAGGCATGCGACTCTGTTTTGAGTCCATCTTTCCTCAGGGTCTGCACATATTAATCTTCCTTTCACCATCTGAAAGCTGCAATGATATAAATACATTGAACCTTCCTACCACAGACAACATTATCTACAATTTAATCTATCTCTTCACAGTATATAAATCAGGAAACAAGGTCATAAAGTTCATTCAATTGTATTTATAGCGCTTTTCACAATGTGCATTCTCTATCACAATTGATCTATAACACTCTTTATTGCCGTTTTCATGTTGTCAAATTTCGATCGGAGATGAAAGGCATAATTGGACAAACGTGGAATACATGAAAAACAAAGTATACATACACAATTGCAGGGATGTCACATCTTTTAGTGATGTCCTGGATATAGTAGCCTTTCAAATTTCGACAGTCTATCGGTGATTTACGATAGTTGAGGCAACATCTCGCTAGAACATCGGAGCAAAAGGATTGTTAGATTTGTGTCAAACGCTCATGCTTTTAAATCATGAACACTTTAAATTGTATATCTACAATAGCCACAATTATAGTATAGTTTAGCAATACTATAGTATTACTACAGTTACAAATGTAAGAGTATTATTTAGTCAAAAGGACCGTTCACCCAAAAATAAAAATTCAGTCATCATTTACTCAGTATACATTTCGATGTTCTGATGAACAAAGATAAATATATTTTGAGCTTATAGCTGGCCAACATTGTAAAAAGAACAATGTTAGTCAAAAGTTCCCCAGAACTGTATGCTTTCCAAAATTCTTCGAAATATCTTATTTTGTGTTCGCCAGAACAAAGAAATGTATAAATATTATTTTTTCCTACTATGGTTGTCAATGGCGGCCAAGAACTGTTTGATTACAATCTTCCAAATATCTTTCTCTGTGCTCATCAGAAAAAATAAATTTTTACTTGGAACAACTCAAGAGTGAGTAAGACAGACAGAATTTTCTGTTCCTGTAAGGCTTCTTTAGCTGCCAAATAAGGGTGCCTCTGAATTAAGCTGGAAATTTGAACAGGTAATAAGATCCATCTATGCATAAGGCTACTATTTTGTGCTTAAGAAAATTGTAAGTAAGCATATAATAGTCAGGCGTTCAATGCATTATGTCACAACAATAAAAGGATTTCAAAGCAAATGCTTAATACTAAGAAGATATTTTCAGCCCTTTTCCATATAACATACAGTACTATCATACAATAAATGCATTCAGCAGAAAAATGTTGTAAAACACAGTAGCTCACTCACCTGCCTCTGTCTCCATGCTGAAAAGGCCAAATAAGAGCAGGCACAAAGTGCAGGTTTGAATGTTAACCATCTTTGGAAAGAGCTGTTAAGGAGAAGATGATCCGAACTGATCCAAAGACCTTGTGGAGTTATGCACCAGCTGTCAATTTATACACTTCGGAATGGGTTTCCCCCACCTCCCAGAATTTATGTTTACCCTCCCTTTACCTCTCAAGGTCTGAGACCATTTCACTCGCTCTAATTTGCAGTACAGGTGTGTGTGTGTGAGAGCGAGAGAGAGAGAACAAGTTGCAAACTTCCTGCTTTCATCATCACATTCCAATGGTCAGGACATTAAGGTCAAAGTACGCACACATACAGCAGTTGTTTTTAATGTCTGAATATATATATATATATATATATATATATGTATATGAGGAAAGTTATTGTAAATAACATAAGTCAAAAAAGCTAGATGTCCTTTTTTGTGTATCATCAAAGTTTGCAGTTGCACTAATGGTACAGTTTAATGCATCATTTTTCTACTATGAGAAACAATGAGCCCTATTACAGTTCATAAATGTTATATCCTACACATACGTATCATAACGAGTGTGTCAAAAATATTACAAGATTACACGACTGTATCCAGATTAAATAAGAATTAACTGCAACAGCTACACATTTTCACATTTTACATTAAAATATAGCTTAACGGTCCAGTGTGTCATTTTTGGAATGAACTATTGATAGAATTGCAATATAATGTACATAGCTATGTCTTCAGAGGGGTATAAAGAGCTTACTCAGTGAAGCATTATGTTTTATGACCTTAGAATGAGCTGTTTCTATCTACATACCCGGGTCCCCTTGCATGTAATTCACCATGTTCTGTCAGCCATCGTAGTGTTTCGAAAGGGAGGGGTGGAATGTGCGGTAGGTTGCCATTCGCAACCTTGCTGCTAGATTTCATTGACTGGACCATAAAGCAAATACAGCTGCAAACAATATTGCTATAAATTCAACCTCAGTTTATCTTTAATGACTATAAATAGAAACACAATTGGCTTAAACATTAACTATTGATGTCATTTCAATTATTCAGCTTCCTGTCGGACATCTGACTCACTGTCTCTTAAAGTACTTTAATGAAATAGATTTTCAGTAAGTTTGCATTTACATTGTAGCCATCAAGCCAAACATTGAATTCATACAAAGAAATCAGAACATTTAACTATACAAGTTGAGTCATAATATGTCATAAAAATGACATAGGGAAAAAGTACCGAACGCATGAAGATAACGAGGTGCAAAATGGCATAGAAAGCCAGGAGATCACCTGAAATCTGTCAGTATTGAGAGAGAAACCCTGCCCTCTATCAGAAATGTACCGGGACATTCTGGATAAAAATCTGCTGCCATCTACCAGAAAGCTGAAAATGAAAAGAGGGTGGGCATTTCAGCAAGACAATGATCCCAAACACAAGGCCAAGGACAAAATGAAGTGGATTCAAAGAAAGAAAATCAAGCTGCTTGAATGGCCCAGTCAATCACCTGACCTAAATCCCATAGAAAATCTATGGAGAGAACTGAAGATCAAAGTTCATAAAATAGGCCCAAGGAACCTTCAAGATTTAAAGACCATTTGTGTGGAAGAATGCTCAGGAGTGATTCTGGCCCAATGCAGACGACTGGTCTCTCCATACAAGAGGCGTCTAGAAGATGTAAACACAAACAAAGGCTTTTCTACAATGTATTAAATAAAGTGTGTTCAATACTTATTCCCTGTGTAATTTCACTTCATTTACTATGATTTAACTTGTATACTTAATTTGTATAATATTTGGCTTGATGGCTACATCTGGTGGAAATTTTGTGTCAATAGCCCACTTCGAAATCCCCTTACTGATAAAAATGTTGATGTGTCAAATACTTATTTTCCCCGCTGTAAATCATAACTTTCCACACTTTATGTTTGATTGACTCATTGTAGAAGTTTCTGTTTTTACTTGTTTACACTATACAATAAGGCTGTATTTGTGAACAGTTAGTTAATACATTAGCTTAAACATGAACTAATATAGAAGTATCATTCAAAAGCATTTATTAACCGAAGTTAATTTGAGGATTTACTACTAATTTTTTTTAATCAAACATTGGCACTGTTAACATTAGTTAATACACCATGAACTAACATGAAGAAATGTATTGACATTAATTAACATTAACATTAATGCATTTTGCAAATGCTTTTATACGAATTTACGTTTTGCATTACATCAGTGTGTGATGGGATCAAACCCAGCCAACGCAATGATCTATGAAGTGACCTACAGGATTTCAGGATATCTAATGTCATCCTTAATATTTTATTGCATTTTAAAGAAAAAGTTCAAAATTAATACGGACTATGTACTCTTTCATAAGTTTCAACTCTCATAATTGCGTCATTTCCAATTGTGGGACCAAGCTTAAAATAGACTTAGTTGACACTTTTATTCAAATAGAGGTCTAAAATAAGCCGTGAGCTAAAATAAGATGCCCCTTGGTGTACTGAAACTAAAAATAGCACACTAGATAACACTGGAATGTTTCCTTTACCTGTACACTGACCTTGACAGCTTAACTAGCGTCTGCTATTTGCATGGCTGTATTAGACATTTTTCAGACATAGGGCAATGCCAAACATAGAAGACAAAGGGCTATGCAATGCCAAAATAGAAATAAAATTTAAAACATTGTGTGAACAAGTCTTTTAAAGTGTAAGGCAAAACGCATTCTGATAACAGCCTAAGATGCATTTCAATAAAATGATTTGACTTCTTACTACTTTTGTGTGATTTAGGCAATCTAGAATGTGATTTCCGAAGCATATGATTCGAGTGAATTGATCTTGCATCAATGACACAAACTTCAAAATCACAATCATCATTTTTTATTTCATAATTATTTTAATGTATTTCAATTCAGGGGGTACAAAACACCAAGTGATGTTACCCCTACGACCATCTCAAAATAATTGATATCACCTCAATCATCTGAATAAGATCAGGCTTTGTACAAAATCTGGAGCCTTCAATTGCTGCTGATGCCGTTCTGAAACCTTGTATCTCCATACTCCATTATGTTTTAAGTCACAATTTTGTGTTTGTCACTGGGATTTTCAAATATCTAACCAATATAAAGTATACTTGTCAACTTTGACAACACAGTATTGAATCATTTCAAAAGTACAGCAATTTACATGTGCTTGTGATTTTGGGGTTTCAGAAGGACATGCCATGTCATTTTAAACTGCACGATCACAAGAACAAGTAAATCTAAACTTTATGGCAGTTTCTTAAGGTAGAATGAACTAAAAAACTTTTGTAAAGTTAAGATCTATGTGGAAATAACCTGAATACCAGAGATTATCTTTTTGACACTTTTACAATCGTTTGAACACCAAAGCCAGCTATTTGGCCTACAGATACTCTTAGCACATCTGTGTAAACGTCTATTAAGAAATTCATGTACGTAATTTGAGTTTGCCTTTGCGAAGTAATTACAGAACAAATGGGTATAATGTATGTTGAACGTCACATGACTAAATCGGAAAACATGTCTGATGACTTTTGAGGTAATCGGCTAAGCTTGTTGTTGTGACATTCAAATATCAGTGCAAATTTAAAGCTTCAACCTCCATGTATTATTTACATCGATTAAGATAATATTTGGTATTTTTTCTTAAATGTTTACTTTTGCGATCAATAATGAAACATATAAAGGATTAAAATCCTCAGTCAGTTCCCCAAAAAGCCTTCAGCACTATTCCCCTTTACTGCAATAAGTGAAGATTAAAAAGACCTCATACACCAGTAAACAAGAATGTCATGAGCCTCATATGACTGTAATCAACTGCTGGGACCCGTTTCAGAAAGCAGGGTAAGTGCAAACTCAGTGTAAATTAACCCCAGAAAACGGGATACTCTGGATTTTCAGTTTCAGAACGCGAGGTATATCAAACCCGTGACCCGCGGGGTAAGTCAAGCCTGTTTCAGAAATCAAGGTATCTTATACTTAGAGTGAGTAACCATAGTAACCTACTCTGTGAACCTAACCTGGCCTAATTTACGTCGGGAGAGAATATATGGTGAAGCCCCGTTTGGATGTTTTATCATATCCGGAGGATTCTTTATTTGAGCGATACCGTTTTTCTTTACAGTCCATTAAATATATCCACACTCTGCTTCATCCTTACATCACAAACCTCACTCGTCGTGGCCGCGCTCTTACATCTGAGCAGATTCTCTGTTACGTTTCTTTGCTAATGGAAGCTTTCTATATAACACGGGGGATGCAGAACACATTAGCAAGGCAACTGTATGCAGAGCAGTAAGAAACGTGTGCATCGCTCTCACGCACTTTTTATACATTTGTGTTAAGTTTCCTTTGAGAGCCATCAAAGAGGAGTTTCATAGGATTGCAGGTGAATGGTGAACGTCTATCTGAATTAGGCTGATCAAATAAATGTGGTCTTGCTGCCACCTCTGGAATTAGATAATAATTCAAATACCCTTTAGGATTTCCCATTGTGATTGGGTGCACATTTAAAAGGTCCCACTCGCCCCGTTCTGCGCGGGCTTCGAACTTACTCAGAGTGGATTGAACTCATTGAAACCAGCTGTTCTGAAACAGAAAACTCAGAGTAGCGATTATCTGAGTAAATCAACTCAGAGTTCATATTTTAACTCAAGTGTTGCTCTAACCTCCTTATTGAAACGGGTCCCTGGTCTAATTTTGATTGTAAATAACATCAATGCCTGAATAAGAGTTTTCTCTTGCGTCATTTGTCTAATGCACAAATTTCCAGGTGGTCTTTAGGTTTGTCTTTATCTTTAACATGTCAAAGTCTGAATTTGGAAAGAACTGATCAAATTATTTCAGTTTTCCAAAACATGTTAGCTAAATATATAATAGTATCTACCATCATGCTAAATGTGTTGCTGTTTGACCTTTAACAGAAGCATTTCCATATCACTGTGACAAGCAACATTACAGCAAAACCCAACACTGTATCGCGTTTAGTGGAAGAAAATACTTTCTGAAGGGTTGCATAAATGAGGATGTAAACAGGAAATGTTTGGTCTTTAAAATCTTTTAAAAATCCAGTTTGTCTATGCCCTTGGGAAATGGTCCACAGTTGAAACAATTAAAATATTTGAAGGCAGTGAAAACCATTTGCCATGTTCCATTTTTCAATGCATTTAGATCAGCTCAGGTGTGAGATTTGTGGAGGTATGACCTTTATTCACCCGAAAGTGTTTTGCAATACGGTTTTACAAGTTGGCATCACAGCTCTGACACAGCTTGAATATCCTGTTCTCAAATCAATTGAGTGTCACAAGCCAATCTGAGAAACGAAAACTTTCATTGTCAACATCAGGGTCATCTTAATACCAATACAACAGATAAATAACTTAAATAGCTTAGACGGAACACTGGTGCCCTGAGCGCAACCATTCTCAGAAAAAAAGATCAACAAACACATTATGTTGAAATACAGAACATGAAATGCAAGATCACAAATCACACAGGAAAATCAAGAGAATCTGCAGAAGTGGGTCACGCGTGTAGGATTTTCTTGCCTTTTATTCAATAGAAGAATTATCCCCTTGATCTTCCATTCATGCTCTTAAAGGGATATTTCACTACAAAATCAAAATTTCCCCATGTAGAATGAGAGTGAACGGGTGTTGATTTTTTGAAGCTCTACAAAGTGCATCCATGGAGCGTTTGTGACCGAAACTGGCGTCATCTGCCAGGAGAACGCGCATCGGGTGTTGGTTTTTTGAAGCTCCAGAACCAGTTCACTCCCATTCTACCGCTTGGAACCAAAAGGATAGGTGGTATAATAACTCTGACTGGATTCATCTTCCAGAAGAAAACCTCGAGGGTGAGGAAAACATGGTGAAATTGTGATTTGGAGTCGAAATATCCCCTTAAAGCCACTTATATCAAGGTTAGATGAGCCTGAAAATCCTAAATTCACGCTTTGGCATGATACTGGGTTGAAATAGTTATGGCTACAAGTACAACTGAAACGTCTGAGGAAAATAAACTGTGACGTAAAGTGAAACGCATCTATTGGCATTCTGCAAGACTGATCTTGCAAATAATTTTGGATGGCATGCGATTGTTACGACTGTTGAGCATTTGTTTTGTTTAACAGCAAATTCTTAGCATTTTCCAACTATTTAGGTTTGGTTCTCAACACACACATACCAAACAAGCTTCTTATAGTAGCTCTGGTCCGAGAGGTCTGTGTTCATTTTCCCAGACAGTACCTCCATAAAGTGTCACATAAAACTTCGTACACATACATTTAATAATTCAATTGAAAAATCATCCTAAACAATTATAAAGCTAAAACCACAGAAAGCTCTCTTTATCATCTAAAATCTGACCAGTTGGACAAGTTCAGAGCGGCCCATCACTTGGAGATAATCATTCCGTGTCAGCTGACACCTCGCAGCACTCCGGTGTGAGAAGCGGAAAGCATAATCTTTCCTGGATTGAGTTGTTGACATCCCTGTGCGTTTTCCTATTAAAATTAAATGGAAATGAGATGGAAATTTTGGAGAGACTGAAATAATACCCTAAAAATGGCACAAAAGCAGCAGATGAGAGAATCGGGCAAAGTGCGTCAGAATTAGGAGGTTTAAATCAGTACACGTATTTAGAATCCGTCTCTCATTACAGGGATACGCGTAAATGTTTATGCTGGCTCCGGTGTCTGTGAATAATAGATTTACAAAACTTTCATCCTTCTGAATGTCCCTCCTCATTCTTGAGTTTTGTAAGTCCTTTGTTACGGTGTCTTTGAATGGCCCGCCAGATCCGACACAGCACACCGCCCCTGTTGTGCAGGCGTACACATAAAATTATTATATATTTGACACGTTTTTGGTCTTTTTGACACTAAAGCCACACAATGAATTTTATAACATCAATCGATGTTCTTCAAACTAAAACTATGTAAAGGCAGGAAGTCATCCAAAAAATGAAAATGCGGTCATCATTTATTCATCCTCTTGTCAATTCAAGCCTGCATGACTTTCTTCTGCAGAATACAAAAAGAAGATAAAGGTGAAGAAAGTTGGTAACCGAAAATCATTGGCATACATTGCATTGGTTTTGTGTCAATACAATAGAAGTGAAGTGGGTGCCACTACTGTTAGGATACCAACTTTCTTCACAATATCTTCTTTTGTGTTTTAAAGTGATGACAGAATTTCAATTTTTGGGTGAACTATCACTTTAAGTTTCCTAAGGGTTACACATCTGTAAACAAATTTAAACATGGTAATGGTTCATAAATGTGGTCACAATAGTGTAATGTATGTAAAATCATTTTATGCATTGCAGCAAATATCAAAAACAGAATATGATGTTATGCTCAAGTACTCCCGCTTTTCACAGTAATACCCAAATAATAACAACAACAAAATATAACAATGGAGATACATTTCTAAATCTCTAATGTGGTTTCATGTCATAAATATAAATATGGATAATATATTATTAACAGTTTGTTAACAACATTAATAATTCTTTATGTCGGATCAAGAAGTAAAGCATTATGTTCAGATCCTCTTTTATTATTCTTTTTCAATTCCTCTTTTTTTGTATTATTATTTTAGTACATTTTGAATCCTTTATTATTATTATTATTTATGATAATAATTTATAATTTATTATTAAGCCTTTCGCTTTCATGTTTGCAGGAAAGGCACCATACCAGAATCCTTACACAGTGAAACTTGCTGCGGTCCTGCGGCTATGTGGGTGTGAATGCAGTGAATGGAATGTGAAGATTTGTGTGATTGTTAACATGATGTTTGACAGCTAGAAAGTGTAAAACACTTTCACTCTGAACATGCATGTCCTCTGCTTTATAACCTACAATAACGTCTTTTTGTGAAACATTTTGCATGAAAAGTGTGCATTGCACCATTTTCCTTTGCACAATGTAAAAGAATTTCTTTTTCTTGAAGAAATATGTGTTTTCACAGTGCTGCTAAAGTGTATTTGGTGCTTTGGTGTATGGAACGGCACACAAACTCGCACGCTGATAAACATCTACCCAATTAAATCCTCACCTGAGCCTGAGGCAGCGAAGGTCTTCCTTAGTAATATCACAAAGAATGTCGTTAAGTGTATAATCTTCAGAAACAAACTGTCAGAGACAAAAGCCACAGAAATCTTGACATGAATTTTCTATTCTTCTTATGGTTATAAAAATAAAAACCTGTCTGTATGCATGTTGTGGAAAGGATTCTGTATAGATGTTAGGAGTCACCTTGTCTATGGTCTCAGAGTCAGCGCCCTGCTCCTTTAGCCAATCGGTGAGCTTCTTGTCAGGCTCGGGCTGTGTATCAATCTGAAATATGGACGGACCGGGTGCCTCTGGTACGGGGGCTGCATTGATGTTGAAATAACAGATGCCAAGATAAACACATGATTAATGCTCCTTTCCAAAACATAGAAAGCATTGTTAGATTTGTGCCTCATATATTTGTTTATATATAGATTTTGTGCCTAAAGCTTTACCAAAAGGTACCTTGTTTTGACCAAATTTTAAAGAGGCATCACATGTATCTTTCATGCAGAAGGCAATCCCAGAATGCTTTGCAACAAGCTCAGAAGATCGAATATCTACAAATTGGACTATACATGCTCAAGTCATGCTGTATTTTAAGTGGAATAGGTCCCATGAAGATATCCTTTCGTCTAAATGACAAAATTAAGAGTTTGGGTCCAAAATGAGATGACTAGATTTTTTAAATGTCAAAAATCATGTTTTTTATTATGTTTATTGTGTTAGTAAGCTGTATTTTTGTAGTTATTATGGCTTAAATCAGAACCAACCTACTGCAGTTTGATTGGTATTAAAATGGAAGTTCACCCAAAAGTCAACTTTGTGTGACATTTCGACTTTTCAAAATTCTTGGAAACGTCTTTGGAGATGGCTTATGGTAAAGAAAGGAGCATTAAATTCACTGGCAACAGAGCTGGTGGACGTTCCCGCAGTCAGCATGCCAATTGCACGCTCCCTCAAAACTTGCAACATCTCTGGCATTGTGCACACAAGGCACACCTGTGTAATAATCATGCTATCAGCACACATGTGAGGTGGATGGATTATCTCAGCAAAGGAAAAGTGCTCACTAATACAGATGTAGACAGATTTGTGAACAATATTTGAGAGAAATAAGCCTTTGGTGTACATCGTCTTAGATCTTTGAATTCAGCTTATGAAAAATGGGGTTGCATTTATAATTTTGTTCAATCGGTAAATCGGATGGACCAATTTAACAATGTCTTCAGTACTTTTCTGCACCTTGGCAAACACTGAGACAACGAGGAGGCTTGGAAATCTCTCGGATGTCACCGAAATATATTTATTTGTGCTCCGAAATGCTGAAAGTTCTCTAAACATGTTGGATGTCATGTGGGTGGGTAAAAAAATCACACAAAATAGATTTTTGGGTGAACTTCCCCTTTAATTGGAATACACAATTAAAAAAAAAAAAAAATTGAGTTCTCATTTTGGAAGGAAACTCTTAAAATAATGTTTTATTATTTGTTAAGGGTACATTTTGTAAGCTATTTTGAATTTAGTTTTTTTTTACAGTTCATTGTCTAGGTTCCATGCCAAAACAAGTCGTGCCAGGACACGTTGTGTTCAGCAGCGGTTAGGTGAAAAAAATGAATGGAATTGGCGATTTGTCATCTCTCCTAAGAAGTATTACTAATTGCAGGACTATTTGGTGTTTTGTAAAAGTGACACTCCCAACAACTATGAGATGAATAAGATGCAGATTCCATTATGTAAGATATATCGCCTATTTTCATTTCTCCCTCTATATATCATTTGTCTTAGAACGTTAGGCCATTCATGTTTAACACAGCTGACCTGCAGCGGGTTGTTGTCGGATCCTGATGAGCTCGATGTCGTGTGCTCGCTGTTGTAGAGTCTGTCTCAGAACCTGCTGATACTCTCTCTCCTTCTGCACCAGTTCCTCAAGCAGCCTGCAGGGGATGACATTACACTGAAACGGACGCCATGCAAACATCACTACCCTCTCTACTGCATAACAACAAGAAATGTGGGGCACACAGGACACAAAAAAATCACAAATCAAGTTGTAAGATCTGAACGAAAACATACCAAATGAGCAGTAAAAACCTATGATAACGGATGATTGCTTCCTGAAAATGTCATATTTACCCAGGTGGAAAGTGTCTCATTGGAATTTAATCTAGGAGGTTATATTCAGATCTCTTTTTTCTTCGTCGCACGCCAAATACAGTATGCATCATAACACGCCATCAAAACAAAAAGCATGCGTGTTGACATTTTTGGTAGACAGTTTTATTCAAAAGCATCTCGTAGATTCAAAAGCAAAAATTGGATTATATGGACTATATTAAAATGATACAAAAATAATAATTAGTATTTTTTGCAAATGATATAAAATTCATATAAAAGTGTCTGTTTAGGAAGACGTATCATGCACATTGTTACATTGTTAACTGCATAAAACATTAACAAAAATTGTTGAACTGTCAGGTGCACCTGCTGGTTTCCTGTTTGAGGCGTCCGAGTTGGATTCCCAGTGGGTGCTGTGGCCGCTGAGCCTCATGGGATACGACCGAGCTGAGGGTGCTGACCCCAGAGGTAAGCACTTGGTCTTCCTGCGGCGTACGTGCCACCGAAACAAAGTCGGCGTCATCTTCTACGTCAACTTCATCTGCATCCTTCTCAGCTCCTTCACTCTCAGATGCCGGACCAAAATGCATTTGAAGCTCTAATGCAGAGATAAAAGAGATATGTTCAGCTCTCCTGTTATTTTGTATATAATTCAATTCTGGCACACGGAAATCTAGTTTCGGTTTTCTGTCACACGCACCTGGAATCAAAATTGTGACAGCTGCCTGCACAGCCCGTCTGATAATGTTGTCCATGGCAAACATCCAATGAGGTTTAATGTGATGGTTTCTCAACACTTTATTCACCTGTGACAGGGATGACAGACAGGAATATTAATGTTGTCATTCACAAACCAAACACAAAGGGGAGATAGAGAGCTTCATAAAACAGCGGCAACACAATGGAAAGTTCACCCAAACATCACCCTCCAAATATATTTGACTCTTACTTCTGTAGAACAGAGAAGAACATATTTTGAAGAATGTCTTAGTGGTTTATACAATAAAAAACCAAATGGGGCCAATGTTGTTTGGTTAGCAAAGTTCCTCAAAATCTATTGTTTCGTTCTAGAAAAAAAGTCAGGTTTGGAATGACATGAGGGAGAATGAATGATTTTGATACAATGCTGTTACTAGAAATAAAGTAAAAAAAACTGTTGTCTCACAGAATCTTGAAAGCCGAACAAAACCAGTTGGATCTGATTGATGGAGGTGCTGTCGAAGTCCAGGTCCAGTTTGAGTTTTGAGATGGTGGTCGCCATGACACGTCGCTCTGGGCAGCGTATAAAGTCCCGCAGGATGCAGATGATCTGTTTGATGTGGTCTACTGACAACTTCAGCTCTTCTTGACCCTAAAATACAAAAATAAATCCCCTGTGTAAAATGCAAAGACACAAGCATAAGCATAAGCCCACAGACACACACACCTGGATATGATTCTCCATCAGGTTGGAGGTGACTTTATCTTGGTCCTCATTGAGGACCTTGTAAAGAATGGCCCGTCTTTCACTGTCTTTCTTGAGGAGAAAGAGCCCAGAGTCACTGTTCTCGGAAGAGGCCGGAGAGCTCCGATCTTCTGCTGTAGGACTTTCATCTGGAACACTGAAAGGACATCACAGACCGGCGATACATGTTAAACGACACGACGTCATACCAAACCTGTAGATTTTTGATCTTCTACAAATCACAAAAGAAGAAATTTCGAGGAACATTGGTAACCATCGACTTCCTTTGACTACAGGCACAAAACCAATGAGACATTTCTCAAAAAATCGTTTGTGTTCTGCAGAAGAAATAGTCATATGCAGGTTTTGAATAACGTGACGGTGAATAAATGATTATGAATTTTTATTTTTGGGTGTACTGTCCCCTTAAAGGGATAAGTTCATTTACTGGGTTGTTTCAAACCCATCTAAATTATAAGAGATTTTTAGAAGAATTTTAGCAATTTTCAGTTGTGGGACATCATCCACTGCCATATTCTTTCATTCTGTTGAACACACAATGAGATATTTTGAGGAATATAGGAAAACAAGCAGTTCTGGGGCCCCTTTGACTACGAATACATTTTTCGTACTATGGTAGTCAATGATGTCCTGGAACTGAAAATGACTAACGTTCTTCCAAAAATCTTTCTCTGTGTTCATCAGAACAAAGTCATTTATACAGGTATGAAATGCCATGAGGGTGAGTACATTTTACAAGTAGCTTTAATGCCAGAAGTGCTAAAAAAGCATTTCTAATTTGTGTAATAGGTTGAAACATGTCAATGAAACAACGTCCAAACAACTTATACAAAATCGCATCTAGATATTTACGTATGTAGCAGATCTCTCAGTCGTGACAGGTGTGTGTGTTAAAACGGAGGTAAAGAAGTGGTCAGTGAAGTGTTCATGGGATTATTTTATTAGCAGTCAGTGAGGACCTGCTGTAAAAGACATTATCTCATTACGCACACATCCATACACCTGCACAGCACACCTGTCCTTTCATTCCTCTGTGTTAATTAAACAGCGTTTCCAAGGAGTCAAGCGACGGCTAGAACGGGCCCCGACGCTTCATACCCGGAGAGTTGATTTACAGGTCCGCTGAGTGCCGTACCGACCGCGGCCACTCAGCTTCGTAAACACGGTCACGTCATTAACATTCCAGACTCGAGTTCTACAATCGCACACACGTGCCAGGAACTACGGTCATCAGTTCAGACGCGACTAACATGTAGACTGGTTTGAAAGCTGCTGTGTGGAGGAACATTGAAGCTACAGATTTGATGTTTACATGCCAGTCGGAAAGTTCTGAGCTCACCTCAGAAAGTTTGAGCTGGGTGGTTTGATGAGGTTCTCGGAGCTGGAGTGTTTCTTCTTCACGAAAAACACGTCTTGTTTGGAGTCGCAGTCTGGAGATACGGAGCCTGGTTCACTGCTGCTGCTCCCCGTGGCCTCTGCCTGCAGCTGCACCGGCAGTGAAACGCTGCGGATGTAGTCTGAAAAAAGTTAAAAAACACAAGTGTGGTCACACCGTATATGTTTGACCCAACTGAAAACCTCCCAGCTTGAAGAAGGCCTTTGTGATTTCCCTGAGAAGAATGAAAAACATTTCATGGTCTACACAAATGAAGAAAAAGGTACAAATATGAATAAATATAGAATGTCACTTGCATACAGTGTTTGAATGACTATTCATTTTTTAAACAGCTTTTCTTAACATTTATTTGTTTATATATGTTTTTGAAAACATAAGCTAATACACAAATATCAAAATAATACCAGTAAACTGACGAACAAGAAGTTAAAACATGTGCGCCACATGAATCCGAAGCCACTGAAAAATGAATGCAAAAGAAAAACGACAAGAATGAGGAAAGATACAAATGGTCTAGAGCACTTCAAAAAGACACAACCACAATCTCAATGATTATGATCTCACACTTCTCTGAGGAGACACAAGGACACAAACATTAAGACACAAACCTTGCCACACTGTTACACAGAATCCAAGCCAATGTCGGCCGAATGGATGGCATGAAGGGAAAAGGAAACGAAGTTGTTAGTATTTAGTCTGTATTTTAGAAACTAGTACAAACACTAGGCCTCGAAACTTTGACAACCACTACTTTTGACACCTGTTTTATGTTATATATCGGAATCGTAATCACGAGAGAGAAATCCTGAGATTTGTGATTAAACAAAGTGTGTTTTGTGAAACACAAAACTGTGAGAAGCTGTCTGTGGACTGCGGGATGCGCGGCAGGACGGATTCCATGCATGAAGGTAAAGCGAACCTGTGCTTTCGAGATTTTTCTCATGCTAGATTTTTCTCGGACCCCTCCTCTGCCACCTGATGTTCTTAAAATTGCTTGTGTAAGTCCTATGTCAGCGACCGGCTGAGAGCAGTTTGGACAGGTTGCAACTTATCCACACAGCGGCGAGATGCAGGAATGTTGTGTTATGGGGGGTTTGACAGCTCTGCGTGGTTGCTGGAGAGAAAACGCTTTGTTTGCGCTCGAAGGACCCAAACTGCCATGCACACCATGGATATGAGCAGACGGGTCAACCCCGGTCAATATTATCACAGCTGTGGAAAGCGTGTCGCAGATGTTACCTGAAGGTTTAAATGCAATCTTGTTCTTTTTGCCTTTGATGTTCTGACGCAGAAACAGATCTTTGAGCAGGTCCCCGGCCATCGCACGTTTGTTGGGGTCCGGCTCAAAGCAGCAGAGGATGAAGGATTTTGCCTCTGAGGAAAGAGACTCTGGGATCTCGGGGTGGATCTTAAACATACCCACCTGGTAGAAAGAGAGAAGACATGAATGAAGATGATTTTTAGGGTAAATAATCCAGATTATTGTATTGCAATGATAAAACAAAT
Source organism: Barbatula barbatula (assembly GCF_947034865.1). Lineage (NCBI taxonomy): Eukaryota > Metazoa > Chordata > Actinopteri > Cypriniformes > Nemacheilidae > Barbatula > Barbatula barbatula. Next base: position 16,020,633 of record NC_136786.1, on the reverse strand, counting down.
TATTTGTTAATAAATTAATGTTTAAATACAATTTTTTTTCATATTTCTGGGTTTTATTTTTCTTAAAAAAAGAATACAGTTTGTGGAACATTGGAAAAAGATTGCTGTCAAACGATTAATTGTCATTAATAAGAATAAATGTTTGTAAAACAAACACATACAAATATATACATCTTTTTATTTTATAATTTAATAAATCGAATAATAAATACATACAAATGTTTATTCATTTTCATATCTGATCTTTTTCAAATATATGCATGTATGTGTATGTTTTTATAAATACAAACTTAATTTGCACAGTTCACAAACATATATTCTGTAAACACAAACATTTATTCTGGATGTGATTAATATTTTTTAAATAATATATGAAATATTAATAAAATGAATATATGATTATATTGTTTTATAAATAATTGTATCAATTATTTAAATATAATATAATACAATATCATACACCATGAGAGGCTGAGTAATGTCTTGGAAAACACCTCAATTCTTACTGTGACTTTCACCAGCAAAAATATACTGGCATAGGAGTCGACGTGTCCTAAGCGGTTCAATGCATCATCTGCATATACATATCTACGATAGTAATATAAAAAACTATCCTGACCTTAAACATGGCGGCCTGTGGCTCTCCCAGCTCATGAAAAGGAGGTTTGCCTGTGGCCATCTCTATGATGGTGCACCCCAGGGACCAGATATCTGCCGGAGCCCCGTAACCTCTGGGGCCCTTATCGATGATCTCAGGGGCCATGTACTGTAACGTACCTAAAACAGAGGTTCACCAAGAGACAACTTTATTAGATAAGAAAGCGCTATCACGCAGAAAACATACAGAAGTGCTGATAATGATGGACGACTTGGTGAATGGAGGTCTGCACCTGTTGTGATGCTTCAGCAGCCACTAATGAAACACAAACACACTCCCGTCTCAGACGCTATGCTAATCTAATTACTCTTTCACGGGAGACATTCTCACGTTACCAGCGACAGGACTCATTATCGCGTACCGTAGTGGAAGCCGTGCTGTTATGTGTCAGGTAACACAAGTTATCTAAGCCCTGGAAAGGTGACCTAGTTCACCCTTCACAGAAGTTAAATACAGGTTTTGAACGACATGAGTGTGAATAAATGATGAGATAATTTGGATTTTGGGGGAACTATCCCTAAACATTGTTTTGATGTGGGGGTGCCTGATACTCCCTCAGACCCTGTTTGGTGGGGCTAATGAGTGACTGAACTTTAACCAAAACTGTGACCTGGCAAGACCACCAGGATGTATGATGTATGACATACATCAAGGGTCAAATGGAAAAGGGTCAGACCACTTTCTACAGCTAACGAAAGACAATGAAAGGGAAACAAATGTATTACCGGTAAATGTCTCTGTGCAGGGGTTGACTCCAGCGAGTCTCTTAGAAGTTCCGAAGTCAGAGATTTTCAACACGCCACTGTAGGTGTTGACCAACACATTGTCCCCCTGTGGACAGACAGGTGGTCAATGAAAATTCACTTAATGGAGATTTGAAACAGTTATGGGGTTATTTATACCTTGATGTCCCGATGAACGATTTGGTTCTCATGCAAATAACGTAATCCTTCCAGGATCTGTCTGGTGTAGAAGATGATGGTGGCCTCTTTCAGTGGACCCCACTTCGAACGAAGCAACGCTGACAAACTTCCTATGACAAATATGAACAGCAAAACACATAAAATACCAAATGTACCCTCAGGTATGTGTAACAACATATATACACACCTCCTGGGACTTGTTCCATGAAGATCTTGATATAGCCATCCTCTGATACTGAGCCCAGGTACTGAACGATGTTCCTGTGTTTCAAATACTTGTGTAGGGCTATCTCCTCATGCAGAGGCTGAGAGTATCTGTAAGCATCACATTATTTAATATCGAAGATCGACATTTAACATAAAAATATTATGCTTAATGTATTTCCTACCTGCTGTCCTTTTCTGGGATTTCTTTGATGGCGATGCGCACCTGGTTGCTCAGGTCTCGCCCTGCGTACACAACTCCATAAGTACCCCTGCCGAGAACCACCCTGTCGCCATTCTCATTGTAGTCATATTCGTACTGCAGGACAATCCAGGATTTAAGTACCACAAGCCATACAAATACCACAGAGAAACTAAACGTGAGGAGATCTCACCTCCAGGGTGTCGCCATCACCCTCCCCCTCCAGCTCAACGGCATTTCCTGATCCGTCTGCTATTAACTCCTTCACCATTGAGCAGAACCTGTAGAGACCATGTGGGAGTCAACCAACAACAAATCAGAGCAGCCATGCTACGAAAAAAGTGCTACAGTCTGAAAACTATAGCAAACGTTGATTCAACTTTAGCGACACCAACCTGCCGCACTGGTCCTCTGTGGAAAAGTAGATCTGGAAATCATCCGAGTTGTCATGCACGTACAGAAAGCAGCAGCGCTCATCAAATTTGGAGATGCTATGAAGAATTAAAAGACATGGAGAGCATTTGTTACATTATGTGTAAATCACATTCACCTGAAAGGTTTGTTTATGATTTTGTACAGAAAGAAGCAAACTACCCATTGGGAATAAAAACGGTTCAAGTTTTTTTCCATCTTAAAGGAAATATAATTGGGAAATGGTTTTATTACCGAACCGTTTTGGGGCACCATTGACTACTATAGTAAGAAATATTACTATGGTTGTCAATGGTGCCACGACACAGTTTGGTTTTTCCAGCATTCTTCAAAATATCATCTTTTGGGTTCAACAGAACAAAGACACCTATACAGGTTTTGAACAATTCGAGGGTGAGTAAATGATGACAGAACTTTCATTTTTGGGTGAACTACCCTTATAAACCAGCAAAGACCAGCAAACAACAAACGGCTAAGTTTGAATGTTTTATCTTTCTGCAGGGAAAGGAGATCTCACAGTGTGTGATGGGCAATATTGACATTCAGTCAAAGATCAGTGTGTTTCGAACAAACAGAGAATGTGCAATCTTTGATCTCAGTATGTAGTCAAAAAGAAAGTGGGAACAAGAGAGAGAGTCCCACCTGATGCCTTTGATGGAGGATGCCGTAAAGTTCCACTCGTGTATCCCCTTCTGTGCAAAAACCAATAAGCAAGAAAATCTCTTTTAAAAATTATTGTGTACACAACATTGTAAAAACCAGCTATTGAGTGCACTGACCGTTTCAGCTGGAGACACGTGCCATATAGAAACATTCTTCTCTTCAGCTTCACTGTTAATGGACACATATGAGGGCTGGTACACTTTAGTGGGCTCCAAGATCAACACCTGCACATCGACACAAGTGATGTATTTATTAAACGCCGTTCTATATCAATGGGGACCAAATTGTGCCAAATGAACTGACAGCTTGTGGCAGCACAAACGCCTCTTTTGGTTTAAACTATTGTCGGTATTTAAGAAACGCAGTGTAAATTAGCGCTGAAAAGGTGTGGGCAAAGCTGTTTTTGCGACTGATCTAACTATACATACATTTGTAGGAATTTAAATGTGGCCCTAAATGTGGTTGTGTGTTACCGGAAAGCGGAGGCCATTGGTCGTTCCCTGGGTGGCCTCCACGATGATGTCCATCCAGAAGTTGAGTCTCTCTCTCTGGGGCGAATGCTCAGTGTTCTGTTTCTTAAAATGTTGAATCAGTTGAAGGTTCTGGACCACTGATCGTAGGTACCTGAATAAAAAAAAACAGGAAGTGCAAATCAGTTCTGTAACTAAGGCATTGCAAAGGAGGCACTGCACCAGATCTGCTAAGCCACATATACGACGTAAAGCTACATCTGTTTATATGACATTAATATGACATCAGACATTCCGCATGCAGTTAACATTTTTATGTTTACCATATTGGTGGCTTGAGTTTGAAAAGTTTTTCTGCCGCTTGTACAGCTTTAGGAATGTCATTGGCCAGCATGCCGACGGTGAAGAACTGTCCCACATCCCAATAGTTATTCATCTTCTCCAAACTGCCTTTACGGCCAAGCAGACTATTTAACCTTACACCTGTAAAAAAGAGCGGGTTAGAAAGAGAAACATTATTTTTGTAAATATCCTATAATGAAGTAAATGGACAATGGTTAGGGTTAGGGATTAGGGTTACGGAAATGGATTTTCCCTCACCGATCTTCCTGAGCTCTATAGAAGTCTCAAACTGCTGCCCGGACACTATAAGCAGCACTGCCAAGTTAATTCCTGAATAGAGCGTGGGCTGCAGTTCAAAACCTTTTCTATACCTGCAACACAAAATTAAAATATTCAATAAAAATGCAGGTTGCCAGGGTGTTGCCATGTGACTTTTATAGTAGTTTAAGTAGTTGCCAAGTTGTTGCTATGTGACTTTTATGGTAGATAAAGTGGTTGACAGGGTGTTGCTATGTGACTTTTATGGTAGATAAAGTGGTTGACAGGGTGTTGCTATGTGACTTTTATGGTGGCTAAGGTGTTGTTAGGTGGCTGCATACTGCCCAAAACCAAATATTTTTGCCATGTGAAAATTGTAACCTCCGAATGGCTCATTATTGCTGTTGTCTTGGCGTATAAAGGCTTGAAACTGTGAGAATTAAGCATCACCTCTGACTCGCTTACCACTGGATGGCATTTTCTCTATTCTTTGTGTCCTTGCAGTCAGAGTCGAGGAAGATGTCTTTGTAGATACGACCGCAGAGGCAGAACATGTCAGGTGCGGGATGTTCGCAAGACTGGAGGACCTGCAACATCACACGTAACGCCTGCTCTCTGTCCCCGGGACTATTCCGTCTGCACACACACACAAATCCAGTTGTTGTTCAGATCAAAGGGCTGTGTTATAAATAGGACCGAGCTGAGTGTTTGTTTGCCAAGCATGTAAATAAGAGAATATACCACACAATGTAGAATTGTGGTCACCTATTGAGAGCAAAAGCATAGTGGAACTGGATCATGGCCTGGTTGGCCAAGTCACAGGTGGGCAACATCTCAATGGTCTGTACCAGTTTAACCATGGCATCGTAGTCCTGGAAGATAAGGCATAAACACATTAACTAAGACCATTTGTATTGTCAATTTAGCAGGATGGGGACAATCTCTCATTCTCAGTTGTACCTGTATATCTCTATAGGAGAAAAGCAAATTCATCACAATGTCCTGAGTTAAAACCTCTGTGTTGTCGATGCGGAGTTTGATTCGAGAAAGCTCCTTGGCCAGTTCTTCTCCCTGGTATTTTTCTCGAGCTTTTCGGATGTCGTTTAAGAGCGTGTCTTTGTACGAAGCGCTGGGAGGACAGAAGACCACAGGGTTTATTGGAATAAAATAGATGTCTCTGATTGCTTGGCTTTTTTATATATTACAGGATATGTTATATATATGTGTACAGGAACTGCTGATTTTCATATATTGAGAAATATAAGCACCAGTTCCAATATATGAAAATGTATAATTCACTATATTGCATTATATTTTCCGGTATATTCCCATATATTTAAGGGAAGTTCTGGCTTCAAATCAAAGTCTCTTTCTACCTTTTTTATTGTTTTTCTGTACAATCTTTGGAAAAGGACAAAAGCAAATGCTTTATGCAGGTATTTTAGACCTCCACGCACAAGACATGGCGCTATAATCCACAAGAGTTGTAGACTTTTCAGGAATGACATCTGGGCACAATGTGAAACGACACTACAGGAGGTAAAGGAGCACTCAATAAATCCTCCATTCACTTGTGTGTGTGTTTGTCAAGATTATATAATCTGATCTTCACTTTTTTATCCGGGCAAAGTCATGTTTCCCCCTACAGAAATAAGATGGACCCCTAAACGCCTGATGATCATTTGACACCCAGTTGAGCTCCAAGTCGTATCTCTGATACTATGATAAACACAAGCTGCAGAATTTCACAACACTTCAAAATGACAGTACATAGCTAAACACAGTCATACCATGAGGTAACGTGGATGTCTTTGAGAAGGTTGACAAAGCGATCCACCAGCGGGACGCAGAGAGGACCCAGAAGGTTGTCCCAGTTGGGCTGCATGTACTCTGATGCTCTACGTTGGGCCACGTTCTCACAGCACAAGTACTCGTTGTTGGGTGTCATCAAATACGGAATGAAATAATAGTTTCCGCTGGAGGCCTGAGGAACAGAAGCAGAAACAAACTTTTTAACAACAAACATTTGAGTTTAAACTTGATCATTTGCCCTCTGATATGAAATGGCAGCATAAAATTGTCTGACGGAAATGTGATGTACACGGCTGGCTGCTGCTACTCTTGAGAGCCAAAAAAATCTTGTTAACACCTTTAATTCTATGCTCTCCCAGAACCCCACAGTGAAATGGACAAGGGTCGACAGCAGTCCACCATATCAACACTTCAAATGTAAGAGGTCACCTGCACCTTACTTCAAGTCACTGCTACTCTATAAAAAGGATTGTGCTCTTTGGTCTTAACATTGATGCAAAGTACAATTTTTGCCTGTACTCTATGATCCGTCTACACCCAAAGAATGACATCTATTCAAATCTACTACAGGAGACAAAATCATGATGACTTAAAAGTAAAAAAAACTGAGACTCACATTTCCCATTCAACAGTAACTTTAGTGAGACAATGAACCGTCATGTCTGTCGGGAAGGATGTGAGTCAGAGTAATGTTAGAAGTCACTATAATTCCCATACGTGCACTTGAGAAAACACAAGAAGATTTTCCCAGCATGCACCAGCATGCTTGCAGCACCTACTTTGTTTCTAAGGCCAGAGCCTCTGTACTCAGGGGGCAACTGGACCCACGGGAAGCCGATTTTAACTGGCCTTGACGTCTACTCCAGATAACACAACCGAGAGACAGAGAAAGGCAGAGAGAAAGAAAATGAAACAAATGTATAAAGGGAACAAAAAGGGAAGGAGAAAATGAGGGAAAAGGTGACAGATATAGAAATACACTAAATTGTACGTAGAAAAACAGGAAGATAGAGGTAACCGAGGGCAATGGACTGTAGTAGCATGTCGACATGGCACAGAATTTGTAAACAATTTTAGTTCTGTAAATTAATCCGGATATGCCAGGATGTAAAAAAAGTAGGGTGAGAGTTTATCCACTGATAAATGACTGGATCATGATAGAAATGAGTTTCATGTAAGATTAAGTTTCCAGTGTATATTAATTACATTAAATTACATTTATTATACTATAGTTCTATTATATTCTGATTATCCAATAGCTTTTACATTCAAAACCACCAGTTATTTGTATTTTTCTATTTGGTAAATCATGGACATTAAGACCAACATAATGTATGAAGCAAGCAAAAAGTGTGCGTTTTAACATCATGTGGCATTAAAGGTCCAGTGTATGAAAGTTAGCAGCATCTAGCGGTGAGGTTGTGAACTGCAACCAACGTCTCACTCCACCCCTCCCTATCGAATCACTGACACAGGAGTAAGATGTCGTCACGTTTTCGCTTCTTTGGAGAAGGAAATAACATTTTTACAAAATGCGTTCGGTAGAGCAGTTTGCCCGTAAAGGGCAAAAGGTTAATTCCATGCAAGGGGACTTTATGAAGATAGAAACAGCTCATTCTACGGTAATAAAAACATAACGCTTCATTGTTTAAGGCCTTTAAACACCTCTGAAGACATCATGTATGACATCATTATGTATATTATATTGCATTTCTGTGAATAGATCCTCCAAAAAATGACACATTGTAGCTTCTCTGCCTTAAAGCTCCAAAGATTTCAGAGAAAAATAGATCGATAGAACTATTTAATAAGATGACGATGAATCCGTGTTAAGAATTATTTCAACTGAATCATTTCTTACTAATATGCTGCCAAAGTTAAGATCTACACCATCTCAGCAGGCGATCTATTTAACACCTGCACCGGACCAAGTGTCCAGAACACTGAGACCAACAACTAGCTATTTCATCACAAACCACAAATACCCACTGACTCAACAAATTGCCATGACAACCCTTTTGGGTTTATCAAAAATTTCTTTTAGTTGGGATGCGATGAAACAGAACATTGTGTCCATTCACAACACATTAGTACAGTATGTACATAAAGGAGAGTTCAGGAAGCAGTCTATCAGCTATTTAATGTTTATTTTAAGGCCCTGACATAGAGTAGCATGTAAACCACGCGCAGTGTGTCATAAGAGAACCAAAAATAGCCTCATACACAAAGCTCCTGACACACAAGCCTTCTCAGCCAACAGGAGACACCAAACTTATTTGCATTGAAGGCAATGTTCTGAAACCTCATCACGTTACAAGTCCTTCAAAGAGAGAGACTGATTTGATACTTACTGTGTTTTTCTGTGCCACCATGTCCTACATTAAAAGAAAAGAAAGAATTACTATTTCAGGCCGTTTACAAAAATACATGAATACACCACTGCAACAGGTTGACGTATTAGCCACTGATAAATATAGTTGAAGTGTGTTATATGTTGAACTCTTTTCAGGTGATTTTCAGCACCATGTTGTGGGTGGAAAATATGAGAATTGGTATTACCACAAATATATGTGAGATGCCAGTTTTGTAATTTTGCCAAAAGAAAAGTATTATATTATAACTGATCATCCTAAAGCAGGAATTATGTTTTTTGCAATAGTTAAGTATAAGCATATTTTACATTCAGTACCACATAACGTCACCCATCAACGTTGACCATTTACATTTTCCAGAATATTTTTTGTTTATTAAAAATGTATTTATCGGTTGATCTTTTGTATTCATGACATGTGCCCTTATAATCTTTCATCAAAAATATTGCCGTCCTTCCCCCACCAAACATCTCATCTGCTCACAACGTACGTCTCGATGTGGAGGTGGAACTGCTGAATATTGATTGTCCAATGGCCATGCTTCCAACTTCCAACAATCCAATCAACGAAACACTATAGAACTTTTGCTCACGGTTCCCCCATCTAGTTAATAAGCGCAATTGTCTATTACCAGTGTGGTAAATTATGTAATGTAATAATAAATGTAAATTTAATCACGAATTTGTTTACTAAGCAGGTGTGACCAACGAATGCGAAAACATTGTTTGGAAACCACATCGTGCTCTTCAACATGCACAGTGATGGGTGGAGCTGTGCGTACGGTTGCTTTAATTCCCAAAAGACGAAACCAAATCCTGCAATACATTGTTTCTTATTTCGGAAACCATTTTATTTGGATATGCGTTCGAATATTGAAAAAAACACATTTGCAACATCCACTTGATGTCGACTTCATTTTTTTATTGCCATAACGACTACATCAAAAACCACTAATTATATTTGTTACATGAATGACATCTGTGCAACATAGTTAATGAAAATCGACTATTTAATGTTGTCACAAGGCACATTAACATTTACAGTTGCACAAACACCTCATGACACCCCTCCCAATACCACAACGTGTGATTGTCATCATCTCAATTCACTAGAACACATGCCTTCCAAAGTCTCCCTGGGACTTGGGATCGCATGCCCGAGCTGTTTAGTGCCCAGATAACTGCTTCCCAGGCTGAGAATAGCAGGCTGACCCTTGATAGTAAGCATCCCCTTTTTCAGAAAACAAAGATGCTAAATGAAAATGTAAGAGTCTATGGGCCCCCGGCTAACCTCACCCAACCTCTGCTAACGCTTGTGAGTGGGCGGAGCTTAGAATAAGGCAGAGAGTGAATGAGCCAATAAGGGGCTCAGTGCATGAAAAGTTATCAAAAATAAAAACAATGAGTTTGTGTGTCTCACCTTTAGGGACTGTGCTGTGTCAGGGTCTGTGTCGTGGTAGAGGATGACATTGTTGGCCATGTCGAAGCTCTCACGCACACCAAGGTGATAAAACAAGGAGGGCTGTCTGAACACATCGCTCATGTCCACCACTGCAATATCTGCAATCGGTCAGGGACACAGTGAGCACGCTGAAGTAAAATATACAAAAGAATCCCACCAATGCAGTACAGAGTGTTGCATTTAGAAGGCATAACATATAGGCTACTGGACGTATATATTGGTCAGTCTCTAATAAAATCTACCAAAGAACAGAGCTGTAGGTAATGGAAAAGCATGAGGCTTGTCAACCAACCATGCTTCGCGAGCTTTGTTTGTTTATAATTACTTTCCGTGACATAACACTATTTATTTCCTTTAGAGATCCTTTATCTTTTTTTAAATCTTAGGTTAGTTACATATTTGCTTTCAATCAAACACAATTTACAGTACTCTATAGATGTTACTGCTGAAATGTGGTTTCAAAGAAAAGCATGCAATAGCGAAGGTTGCAAAATTCAAGAACAGACATGATGTGACCAGAAACTAATGCAAAACTAAGAGTGGGTGTTGCACAATTAACCGAAAACTTGTCCATACATTACCACACGACACTTCAATTGTTTTGAACGTGTGCGTTCTACTCAAAAAATCTAAATGAACCACAGTCAAGCAAATTCTGCATACACACACAAAAATGCAGAACAGTTCGTGGCAGAACCCTTATTATTAGCCCACCCCAAAACGAGGGTTTTAACACAATACACTTCGTACTAGACCTGGCAAGCATTTTCCAAGAAAGGAATGTGCCTGAGGCAAAAATCCCAACTGCGCTCTTGAAATTATCTAAAGATTGTTACACCCATCCTATGGGAACTCCCATTGATATCTAATCCCCTCACAAACCCCTTCTAACAGTTTACATATGCAAAAAGCTCCATGGCTTGATCAGATCTCTTGCAGCATGCAAATCTATAATCATGCAGAGTTCTGGATGATCTGTCCCTAAACCAAACATAGTGCCATGCATCTACACTTTAGAGACATGAGTAATGCAGATAAGCATGTGGATAAGATCTTTCCCAAGGCTCAAATGGTGGAGAGCATTGCTATTAACGCCAACATAACGTGTTGGATTCCCACGGAATGCACATAATCAAACTATGGGTAGGACAAATGCAAAAACGTTTGCGCATCCAACAGGAGTCTCTCAGTGTTAACTCACCCGCGTCATAAAAAGTATCAAGCACTGATGTCTCTCCAAAGTCTAATCGTCCAAACGTAACAGTGGTTAGTATGGCACTCTCCGCGTCACAGGCGCGCTGGAGACACTGCAGCGCGCCGGACTCCGGACTGTTTGCGGCTACCGCCTTTAGTCCATCATTCAACACATAAACCGCCCGCAGGGACCGCTGTTTGGTTACGGGACCTGGGCTGGTCACATCGGCTCTGTCCGTGCCCGCAGACATGGATACCGCGGCGGTGTGATCTCCACCGGCCTCTGCTGTAGGTTGGTTAGGCATGATCTCCATAGCGCGAGTAATCGTCGTCCCTCGTGCGCGTCCCCCTTTTCTTTCCAAAGTCAATCAATAATGAATAACGAAAGTATAGCGCGCACCTGTGCCGAAGAGAGACGCGCGCCTCTGACGTCCAGCGTCTTGCAATGCATTAAAGAAGCGCACATCACTGCATATTATAATAGAGCAATGCACGATCGAGTCTCGGTCCAGTTTTATCTCGTTTGCACCAGCAGTTAAGCAATTGTACCCAACGCACAAAGCGGTTCTCTGGTGAGAGTCAACAAACTTGCCAAAGACGCGCTGCGCGGTCTGTCTCTCAAAGACTGCCCGCATTATCTTCCTATTTGAGGAAGTCATTCCATCTACCCTCCGTGAAAACGACACAATCCGATCATTTCCTCAAACGCGTATCCTTCCGTTTAACTGTGGGATGCGTTTCAAAAACGAGGAGAATTGTGAAAACCTTCTGCGTCAGTGCAGACACCATTAAATTATTTGGCGTAAGTGTCTAAATATATAACTGCGCGTGGCAAACAGAGTTGCGCCACAAGATTCGACCCTTAGTTCGCTACATTTAAGGTGTTAAACTTTGGACCACTTCATTGAAAGACGCGACAAAACTACACAAAAACACTAAACCGAACACTCACTATAGTATTTGTTGTAGCCTAAACCACTGTCACACGCAGTTTAACCACGGCAACTTTATTTGTAGTTAAACTATACAAATGATAATCAATATCAGCCAACTACACTTTTAGTATACTGTAATAATTATAAAACCATTGTTATTTTTATCCCAATGGCTGTACGTCGCGTGACTAGACCCTGAGACATTTGATACTGTAGAATAACACCAAACGTGGCTGATTTTGTGTCCTAGTTGACTTATATCATGCATGCGCAAAACACCTCAAAACAACCAACGCACATCCGGGAATATGCCTGTCGTTGTCTATTGTGGACCTCACACAGGTGTGTGAAAGATTGTGTTCGACTGCGCAGACCCATCACCGGATTTGGTATCGTACTACCGCGAGAACGATTCAAAGAGCCGTGTGCTTTGTAGTCGCTCTCGCGGTACTTTGACGTCATGCGGATGATGGTCTGCCCAGATCACAAAGCAAAAGGTAACTGTTTACATCCCTGCTAACGAAGTGTGACATTGAACCTATTCAATATCATTTATTCACAGTACAAATTACCCAACTTAACATCACACAGGTCATAGACATGATGCATTTTGTGACAATGACACCATTTGAAAAGAAATGAGTACTTTAGACTGCTTTGTCATTACACTCCTGCGGTGTAATACGGGTATTACTCCAGTAACTTTTCACAAGTTTCTCATTCAAATAATTATTTTTAAAAACTTCTTAAAGTTGAACTTGCTCCCAGGTTGTGCGGAAAACATTCAGCGATCTGGATATACATTCTGCAAATGTATCATGGTAGGTTTGATCCTCCTGGAGGCCGAGCCATCTGCAGGGCTCAGTAGATAGCACCTAGTCCTCAATTAACAGATGATGCCATAAAGAGAATTGGTTATCTAAGAACTGACATCAGTTCATGTCTAAATGTGTTTGACAGAAGCATCACATTAGTTGCCGACAGTGTGTATTTCTCTGTGTGTACTGTATACTGAGTGATGGTGTATCTTGGAACATTCTCATTTTTTGGAAATATTACCAATAAATCCAGCCAATGAGCTTAATAGCAGCACGTACACATCGAAAAGTTTGCAATGGTGCGCCACCTAGTGGTTAAGAAACCCCCCTGAATCAAAAGCACCGAAACATTCTTCAAGTATCTTTTTTTAATAAAATCTGCACACATAATTGCATTTTAGTACATTAAAATATAAAAGTATATATAGAAGATTTCGAAGAAATGACTGAGTCAAGAAAAGAAAATGTGAGTTTTCTCATTGTCATCACCAACATAAGAGAAACAGAAAAGACGAAAAAGTTTGGAACGTTCCAAATAAACAAGGCCTCTGTGTGGGGTTTGCTGTGCAAGGTGCGAAACTCACCTTTGCATGTAATGACAATAAAAGAAGGCCGCAGAGGCTAAAGAAAAAAATGTAAGGTGAAAAGTATTTAAGTAAAACGCAGCAATTTCTCCTTCGTTTGACATTTTCTCCGATTAACAGTACGTTCAAAGGCAGTACCAGAGAGAGAGAGAGAGAGAGAGAGAGAGAGAGAGAGAGAGAGAGAGAGAGAGAGAGAGAGAGAGAGAGAGAGCGAGAGAGCGAGAGAGCGAGAGAGCGAGAGAGCGAGAGAGAGAGAGAGAGAGAGAGAGAGAGAGAGAGAGAGAGAGAGAGAGTGTGCTGGGGTAACTGTGTTGTGCAATCTTGTGCAGAAGACCAGCTAATCCCCATGGCTACCACCATCACCTGTCTCCAGGTGTGAGCATTCATCATCATGGAGTCACATGACCCACAGTATGGCCACACTCAGGCAATGGATGTGTGAAACAGTGCCCACTTTTAGCATAACAGGCAAAAAACAAGCTTCTTAAAAACAAGCACAAAAAAACAAAAATAAAAGTGAATTTGGGTAAACAGTTGTTTGTTTTTTTAAGCAGTTGTTCTGATACGTTTTTGTTCTTTTTTGGCACAGTCTGCTTTGGCTGCAGTCAGAGATGTCAGCCCGATCCTTCATGTCCTTCATTCATCCAGCATGCTTGAGTTTATTTAGACAGGGACTTCTTAATCTGCTCCACTTCCATCTGAAACAGAAAAATATAATCCATAGCTATATTTATGAAAATGAATATGACATAAAAACAAACCATGGTTATTTTCGTTTACTAAAATTCAAGATTTAAATAAAATTAAAAAATAGTAAACCATTTAAACATTTCTTTTTAATGTCAGTCTAAGATGTCTAAGTATTATTTGAAAAAACTAAACGATAATTAAAACAGTAAAAAAGTCGAGGCACTAGAATTATGAATTGAACATAAATAAAAACTAAAATATGGAAAGCAATATAAAAAAGAAAGCAAATGACAAAACACATAAATATTGATTAAATTGTAACCTAAAATAACACGAAAAAGAAACAGTGCTGTCCTACTTAAATGCCACATCTTAATATTTTGTAGTTTTATTATTATTAATAGTCACCCTTTATGCTTGTCACTGGGTTTTGCAAAAATCTCATCAAAAAGTATTAAAAAGTGTTTCTCAAATTTGACAATACAGTATTTAATCATTTAAAAAGTATTGTTTTATTATTGCATTTTCGGAAAAAGAATTTGAACATCCAAGGTAAAACTACAGTAAACATAATTGTTTATTTGCGTCATTTTACAAAATATTTGTAAAAAATTGACTATTAACTACAAGGTAAGTAAAATATTGACATTAAATACATCTTTTATACAGTTTTTCTCATGTTCTGTCTGCATTTGACTGTTAAAGACCGACAAATAATATCAGCACTAGTACAGTATAAATTAAATCGTTTTCAGAAGCATTTACCTTTCCCCAGCATGCACATAAAACGCACGAATAAGTAATACAGCTGCTTTCACGGTGAAACACACTGTGATCCACTTGTGACCTGTTAAATGCCGCCTCACCTGCAATGATATGCGAATCCTCTTCTCCTCATCCAGCTCACTGACCAGCTGCTTGATTTCTTGTCTGAGAAAAACAGGTTTGAGAATTACACACCAGCATTTACGCACATTTCACGTCTATCAAAAACAAATGGCCGATATCAATCTCTTCCTTGTCTCAAACACCTTTCTATCTTTTTTCTGTCTACATTACACACTGTCTTTCAGTCCCCCCCCACCCGATTCATACTTGTGTTGGCTCTTCATCAGTTCCACGGTTCCTCTCAGCTCTCGTAATTGTGCTCGGAGTTCCTCCAGTGTGGCGGTACCCTGTTCATTTTTCCCTCGGGCGTCGATGGAAGGGGAGCGGGGTTGTAGACTAGCGCCGCCCTGCTGGAGAGAAGCACCGCTGGAACCGGATGAGGCTGGAATGGTGGGTTTGGGAGGCAAAGCTGTTTTCTCAGATGCCTGTAAAACCCCCCACAAGGTATTAAAGACAATAATAACACCAATATTAAAGAGTTTGTACCATCCACATTCGGCCACGCCACAGGGCCTCAGTCTCCATGTGTACTGTGTGTGTCAACAAGTGTGTGAAATTCTTGACTAGGGTGCTCCCTTGTGGTAGGACAAGGATAGGCATGCAGGGGAAAGGTGGGTGGGGTGACAAGGAGGGGCGGGGCTTACTGTTATCACAGGCACTGCCTTGGGCATCTTCTTGGAGTTGTCAAGACTTTTGGGAGTGAATGTGTCCTGCTCCCCCTTGTCTCTCCTCTCCTCCTCTGGAGATGGGGAGTCCAGGAGGTCAGGACTTGAGAGAGAGGACTAAGAAGAAGAAAGAGATTTAAACGACTCTACCCACAGACAGGCAGAGCGGGAGGAGCCCACGTGATGGTCACACATAGCAAATACAACAATCACATCTGACGGGTACATGTAGATTCTGTTAGGTCACAAATATATGTCGTCAGTATATTGCGTCTGATAGGTGTGAAAAACCAAATCGAATGTGATTGGCTTAGCACTCTGATTGGTTATGTTGTGACAAACTGTTATGATTTCTTTCACTTTCTTCATGAATTTAAGATCCGAATCAAGTCCAGATTTAGAACGACGTGAGGGTCAGGATATGACAATATACAATTTTGATAAAACTGTTGTTTTAAAAACACCCATATGATGCGTGTGTGTTTTGAGTGAAGACTTACAGACGCGAAGATCTGCGACCGTGGCCGTCGGTCCATCAAGCGTGGACGCGATGCTGTGGGGTGGTTCAGCTTCTCTGTGGATGAGATGACGGAGTCGAAGTCTTCTACGTCAACACAAATATAAACATGAACACACAAGACCACATTCATATGACACAGATACATATGACATCACAAACATCAACACATCAGACTGTAATCGGACATTTCCAGAACTACAGTGAATGGAAGCTAATGATGTGTGAGATGGAAAGAGAGCTCTGGGTCATGTTGTAATCTTATTAGGAATGGATTATGGATTATTAGACATGGCAGAGTTATTGTGTATTAAAGGGACTCACCGATATCTAAAGATTTGTCGGTGGAGACCCGGTCAGCCCCGGTCACACTGCTTTCAGCCTTCGGACTTTCACACCTGTACAATCCATAATACACACAGAGAAGAGTTGATTAGTTGGATATGTCCAATGGCTAGTCAGTAGTGTATTTTGTTGTGGGTGTAGGATTCTAGTGTGCTAGCTAAGCTTTCGTTTTAGGGGGTTTCAATTTTTAAGATGCAATGAAGTATGATCATCCTCAGTTGGGGGACTATCCTTATATTTTATAGGCATAAAACATAAAGGGCATATTTATTTATCCCAAAGAAGGCATATATAATTATAATTATAAAGGTTATAATTATTTGATACCGAAAATGTACATTATTATTTACCTGATCTATTATTTTCTTCTCACTGTTGTAACATTCCGTCACAAAATAAAATACTTTATTATATACAAATTACAAAAGTAAATTTAACTGACTGAAATGTATCTGACTAGATAAATACAATGAATTAAAATGTATTAATCATCAATTAAATATGTTTGTGTGTTTTAATCATTTACTATTTTTATTAGGTCTATTTTTTTAATTTTCTATCTTCAGATCACAGTTTAAAAAAACAGTTTAAGACAACATTTTAAAATTTTAAGCATGCCTATAAATGAGACAATATATTATGTATAATCGCTCTCATATCAAACACAACCTATACATCTTTTATATTTAGTATATAGTTGTTTAGGGCATGCTGAGAATCACTGTACTGCGGTGTTTGTGAGCTTGTACAAGTGTATTTGTGTGTGAGACTGACAGTAGATTGGGCACAGCTGGTCTCTCAGGGCGTTTGGGTGGCAGGGATGACGGTCGATTGAGCGAGTTGTTGTTCTTCGGTGGGAGGGGCTTCTTTGGGAGGACAGCTGGAAGAGAAGGCTTCGGAACCTCCGTCACCTTCGTCTCTTCGCCTGTGTGTAAATTATCACCATCATCATCGTTGCGGATGACATCATCATCGTTAAAGGTTATAAAATGTCAAGGGCTGACATACATGGTTGTTTACAGGAAAGTTGAGAGAAAACATTATTCCAACATCTGTTTACTTCGTGGAAGCAAGAAACTTCACACCTCAATCTAGAGGTGTAAAAAGCCAATCTAGACCTTTTTGAGAAAAGCGAGGTTTACAGCGAAAGGTCAAAATAACTGAATTAGATTTGACCGAGGTAAATGAAAGGTCAGAGGAAATGTTTTTTTTTACCTTTCTCATCGGCTCTGTGTGGGAGAGATTCGGGTCGTTCTGGTGGGACCTTTTTCAATTCTGTCTTTTTGTCTGGGAACATATACAGAGAAGGTTCAGTCAAGCGCCGCTGACTCGGTATCAAACTTTCAGTTAAACTGACATAGCGATGTGTCAAAGCATTTAGGGATTTGTTCTTATCATTCAACCCAGGTAGCTGAGCGAAATTGGTTTACGCGAATAAAATGATGTTTTATTCTATGGGATCTGAGTTCTGTAAGACCACAAGAAGAGATGAAAAAGATGAGAAAGTAAAGCAAAGCGAGATTCTTTGAGATACAAAATGAGACAAGTTACCTGTGATGTGTTTAGTAGTCGGTGCTGCTGGAGGAGGAGGTTTCTTAGGTCTCTGCAAGTATACACACAGTTAAAACACACAGTCCAACTAATGAAACACACATTTTCATGAACACGCAATTAAAACCAACACCAAGACATACACTCACAACCACACACATTTCTCTTATTAACACCACAATCCCTGTAGGACACCTAAACATCATTTTGTTGTCTAATCATCAGGTAAAGGGTGGGAAGCAAAGGTACAGGACATAGAGGGCAGTGTGTGTAAGTGTGTGTGTGTGCGTGCGTGCATGGGTGCATGTGTGCGTTTCACCACAGCCGGATGGTTCAGAGACTGAAGCCCTCCATCACACAGACAGGAAGCATCCTGCTGACAACAGCTGGAGTTTGTGTCACAATGAGAAGTAAACTAGATCTCACCTCTTTTTCTACCTCAGGAATGAATAACTTCACAAAGTTGTCTGGAAAAACTCCCTTTTTGCCATTCAGCTCTCCGAGCCACCAACCAGCATCTGCGCAGTCCTGCGCACACGATTACCAAAACATCTTATGCGAACTCAAGCCGTTAACGTCATTGAATAGAATTAGATGACCATGTTACACTAGGGTGACTGGATGTCCAATTATTCTCATTTAACAGGAAGTAGGATTAAAATGGAAGTCAAAACCAGACAAAACACTAAAGGAACCTTTTTCACAACAACAGCCAAGTGACCAAACGTTCAGATTCATTTGTTTATTACCCGTTTTTATTATCATTTGTACTTATGCTATGTCAGTGTGACTGTTACTGTGTGTTCACATAGAGCGCGAATGAGGCGTCAAGCGCGAGTGATTTACATGTTAAGTCAATGCAAAGACGCGATAGACGCGCTTGCGGCGCGAATAGCGCAAATGAGGCGGCGCGAATGACGCGAATTGCGCGAATGACGCGAATAGCGTGAATGGCGCGAATGACGCGAATTGCGCGAGTTGAAAAATCTGAACTTTGGCGAAAATTCGCGCCGCGTTAACCAATCAGGCGCCTGCTCTAGTAGTGACGTAGACGACGTAGCGAGCAGAGGCAGAAATAAAAAATGGAGGACAAGCTCATCTCAGTGTGCGGACACCCGGAGCTATATGATACGTGTTCATAAAAATAGGAATAAAAAGGATCTTGCTTGGAAGAAAGTGAGTGAGGAGGTCGGAGAATCCGGTAAATTGTAAAAACATTTTCATGAAGCGAATTTCACTCGGGAATGACGCGAATAGCGCGAATGACGCGAATTTCACGTGCGAATGACGCAAATTTCAGGCGCGAATGGCGCGAATAGCGCGAATGACACGAATGAAGCGAATGACGCGATTAAAGCGAGTAAACACAAAATGTTCAAGCGTCCAACTACTCGCGAATAGCGCGTTTTTGACGCCTCCTTCGCGCTCTATGTGAACACACAGTTAATGTCAAAGTAGAAATTTTGAACACACCTTATTGATAATCGTAACAATTTCTCCTTCTTTGATCGACAGCTCATCTTCGTTCAGGCCTTCGTATGGGAAAATTACTTTGCAAAACTCCTTTGCTGTAATTGGAACATTTTAGTCAATTTTACGTATATAAACAATTATATAATATTTGCATAAAATTGGAGTACATAAACAAAGCTTTTATACAGCCGTGGGAAAAATCAAGGGACAATTTCAAAATTAGTTCGAGTTTTTGTGTCGTTTAGTATGTGTAAAATGATCAGTTTTGTTCCATTCAAACTTCAAATGCAAATATTGTTTCTATTTGCATTTACTTGCAGAAAAAGAGAACTAGAGAAACCGGTCAAAATAACAGAGAAGATGCTCTGTATTTTTAGACCTCAAATACTGCAAAGAATATACAAGTTTATATTCACTATCAAGCAATACAACAGTTATGTTTGCACATGTATGTACAAATGTGCAAGTTCAAAAGTAATTTTTGTTACGTGACAATCACAATTTTTATCACAGTTATCATGCGTCTTGTCATGCTGTCAGTCTTTCACATTGCTGTTGGATGACTTTGTCACGCATGAGGTTTGATTTTGTTCAAATTCAACAGACACTGGACTGGAATGGCCACAATACATCTAGAAATTGGAAATGGTGTCTTCATTTTTTCCACGGCCGTATATTCTGCAGTTGTGATACAATCATCTTACATTTGGTCTTGTTCTCGGGCTCCGCTTTCATGGTTTCCTGGGAAACAGCCGGGGCCACTTTCTTTACCATTTGAGGCTGTGGGGCAGAGAGCAATTTTATTCAAATATTCCACTATTCCAAAACAACAACAATTTAAAGTCCCAGTGAAAAAAAATGACGATGCCTATTTTTTCATGATATACTGCAGCATTTATATTAAATAATTTATCAATGTGGGTCATTCTCTTTATAAAAATCGTGTGCCCTCATATTCTTTAGTTAAAATCTGAAAATGCACTTCCGTCCTGTAATGACGGCTAGGGCGGAGCATCCTTAACTCCACCCCTTCAACAGTCAAGTCTGCTGCCAGTTCCATTTTAAAATGCAATGGCTGTTTTTATACATCCAATCAAATCGCAGAGAAAGCCGAAAGCCACGCCCAGTATTTTTCTAATTGAAAATTCCATTTCACTGGGAAATGCGTCAAAATTAAGCAAAAAAACAAACTAACGCAACTTCCAGTTCACGGGGACGTTAGAGGGATATTAATTCAGAATAAAAATAGCGTTTATTTTGCTGTTGAAATGCTAATGCTTTTATACACAAGGCTGCATTGAAGACAACCAAAAACATTGATCTAGGTCCTAGCAGAAGAGCCTTCTGCAATGACAAACATTAATTTGCAGCTGTTTATTTTTAGTATCACATGAGTGGTTCTGGGATTATGTCTGTTTTGGGCCCCACCCACAAACATGTTGTCCTGGGCCCTGTTAATTCAAGTGAAAGCCCCGCTCATGTGTGTGAATAGCATACTGTACTTCTGACTGTGTATATCCGGCCTTCACCACGGGGAGCCACAGTCCTTCCACAAACATGGCGGGAAATCAATCCAACCCACCATACAACAAGCTCTTTAACACCCCGTGCTCCCCATGTGGCCTTCACACAGACACACGCACTGTTCAGGCAGGAAAATCCTCCAACCCTACTCTTCCTTCCTTGTTTTCCCCTCCTTTAGAGCCGGCATGATGGAGTCAGACTTACAAGCACCATGTGGCAACATGATAGAAACATCATTACAACATCTGGCCAGCCAATTCCCTGAGGACGTCTATTCTCATAGACATCACATTTGAATATATACTACAGTGACTTCCAACCCAGAACATTACGTTAGCAGTAAACCCAAAGGAAAACATCAACATCCTGCAGCCGAGAGCGACACAAACCCCGTCTGTCGTGTTTACATTTTTAGCGTCATCAACCTCAACAGAAATATTAAGAAAGAGGTATTATTTACCTTTGTCTCTGTAGAATTGACCAAATGTCCACAAGGAAATGACAAAGCAATCGTTCAGAAGCAAACGTCCAGTATGAATACCCACTACTGTCCCGGCTGCAAGAGGAACTTCCAACTAGCTTTCGGTGTAACCACGGTTCACTCTCCCCCTGAGTCATACAGTGTCTAGCAGTCCTACAGTACTTCTGCTTTAAAAGTGCACTGAAGATTGGATACCAGAGAGAGAGAGAGAGAGAGAGAGAGAGAGAGAGAGAGAGAGAGAGAGAGAGAGAGAGGGGAAGAGAGACAGAAAGGGTGGATATGGAAAGCATGCTGTGTCGGGGTGTGGTAAATTTGTATATGTGCAAACCCACGGCTTGTAAACGACAGGGAGCATTCCCATTATCCAATGGGCGAATGCTTTGCAAAGGCAAAAATGTCCTATGTTTGTAACTGGAGCAATGGTTGATGACTGGAATATATAATAGTACTGTATACTGTGGACCTAAAATGTATTTGGAGATTTCTAGTATGTAGAGTTAAACTGGTGTTCAAGTCATTTTAGTGGGTTTTAGGAATCAGTTTGCATAGGTGTCCTAACAGAGCAACCACGAATCACATGTAATATGAAAATCACAAGTGTCACAAGTTTGACACCCAAAAAGTGGTCCTTTGAAAAATGCTTGTCTTAAGTTTGAACAATATGTCAATTGTTTGATCTTCTTACTAACTTCTTTTGGAAAATGTAATGCGTCTTAGAATTATATAACACCGAGTCATTTAGCACTAAGACAATGCCATATTTATCAACGGGCCAATGAGACAAAGTGCGGAATATGTAAATACTTCATTGACAAAGACTTCCTGTCTCTGTGACCAAACTCTGCTCTGTGTGTGTCATTTCCCTCTAAACACAAGCACACATTTATCAATCGGTTTAATAGTAGTTACTTTGAATTAGGTTTACTGTAGAAAACACTAGAAGCCGCATACACTTATACACAAAACAAATTTAGCAGCCTCTAGTGGTGAGGTTGTGAATTGCAACCAATGGCGCTCCACCGCTCACCCCTCCCTTTCGAAGCACTACAGTGGCTGACACAGAACTAAGATGTTGTCACGTTATCGCATCTTTACTGAAGCAGAACGTTAACGTATTAACGAAATACGCTATGTAAAGCAGTTTCTCCATTTAGGGTTACTGTAGAAACAACATGGAGAATTCCATGTAAGGGGACCCATGGCGTATGTAGATAGAAATAGCGCATTCTAAGGTAATAAATATAATGTTTCATTATGTAAGGTTTTTTATACACCTCTGAAGACATACATGCATTTCCATAAATAGATCCTCTATAAATAGATCCTCCAGAAAATGACACAAAGCATCTTTAAGATTTAACAACATGCAAGTTTCTATGGCTATTTTCATGATGACAAAAGTAATTAAGGGTACATTCATTGAAAACCAAATTCCAAAACATGCATCATGCACGATTTCTTTATAAGAGAGAAGAGTTAGATAACAACTTCCTCTTTTGCACACCGTCTCACACCTCGGGGCAACGACTCTTTAACAAAAGACACCCACATACACCAAATGCACTTTTACACTGTTTCAATAGCCACACACACACACACACACACACACACACACACACACACACACACACACACACACACACACACACACACACACACACACACACACACACACACACACACACACACACACACACACACACACACACACACACACACACACACACACACACACACACACACACACACACACACACACACACACACACACACACACACACACACACACACACACACACACACACACACACACACACACACACACACACACACACACACACACACACACACACACACACACACACACACACACACACACACACACACACACACACACACACACACACACACACACACACACACTTTTGGGGGTATCTTCAAAGGGACCAACCACAGACTTCTATTGACCTAATGGCACTTTCTATTCTATTACAACACCCCTGAAATGTTTTTGCATTTTTATTTTTAAATGAGCATCATTTAGTATGTCATGTATGTAATGGAGTCTACACAAAATCACCTGAAACATCATCCTAACAATGAATATACACAAAAAAGTAAATGCAGGAAAACGAAATGTGAGCACTAAAGCAAAACGACTGGAAAAAAGCAGGAAGGATATATGTTGCTCTCTGTGGGATAGAAAGACCGGAAGCTTTTAATGAACAGGAGACTGTGTCGGCCAGAGGCAAACTAAACAGAGAGGACCCTGATATATTTTGACCAGACCTGACTGTAATTACTGAGGAAAAGAGTCGTCAAAATAAATTAAACCCTAGACCAAGGGTCTCGATCTGAAACTACCTGGGGGCCACGAGTCAGGTTCTGTCTTCATTCGAGGGCCACTTTAAAATCTACAAATATTGACACTGCTGATACTGATATTGATGATGGAAATGTCTTTTTGGAGTTCAGCCTCATACATAAAACAACGCTTTCTGATATTGCATTGCCTTACAACACAGATTTCAAAAGAAATTCACCTTTTCTGCCTCATTCTCCATGTCCATGGATCGTGGGCGGAGCTTGATGGGCTGGTCTTTGAAGATGTCCCCGAAGCCAAACCCCCGGACCTTTTTGGGTTGAATCTCAGAGGACGAAGATACGCTGCCAGTATCGGAGCGTAAACTGATCGAGTCCCCGCCGTCGCTCTCTGAACCGGTGCTGTCCTTCATACCTGCACACACAAATGCATTTCAAAGGACGATTCCAAGAAACTGTTCAAAAGTCTGTCCGTCATCTCTAGTTTTTCCTCGTAGGTTAATATCGGCCGTTTGCAGGAACAGCTACACCATTCCTTAGGTAAAAAACTCACTTCAATGAGAGGCGATATATCTTCAATGAAAGCACACACACATCCATCAAGAATAAATTCAACAAGACATTCAACCATGAATGCCTGGGACACGGCCTGGTTGGTTATGTGAGGGAATGTTTTCAGATATGATGAAGTGAGAATGTGATTGATGCAGACTGACTGGTCCTCGTGCTTCTAGAGTCGTCCTGTGGGGTGACATCCTCCGTCTCAGCCAACAGCTCTTTAGTGAAGTTAGAGGGGAACATCCCAGTTTTGCCATTGAGAAAGCCTTCCCACCAGCCCTCCTCCACCTTTGCCAACAAGAGACACAGTTAAGAAATTACAAAGATTTCAATTGATATTTCACATCCGTGTCCGCTCTCATCCACGTACACTCACCTCTCCCAGAACCTCAACGACATCTCCGATCTTCAGCTCCAGCTCATCTTCGTTCTGTGGCGTGTAGCTAAAGGAAGCTTTGCAGCGTCTTTTTCGGATCGCTTC
This sequence comes from Barbatula barbatula, assembly GCF_947034865.1. Classification (NCBI taxonomy): domain Eukaryota; kingdom Metazoa; phylum Chordata; class Actinopteri; order Cypriniformes; family Nemacheilidae; genus Barbatula; species Barbatula barbatula. Next base: position 15,995,810 of record NC_136786.1, on the reverse strand, counting down.
ACCTGCAAACAAAACCGCAAAAAACAAATGCATTGCGTCTTATAATATTATCTTCGAATAGAGAAGTGGTCTTTCACCACTAGGTGTCTCTCTATCCCTGTCAGCTCAGCTCTAACTGGTCACTAAACACACAGGGCTGCACCCCTCTCATAAAATCTGACAGTAGAAACCATAAGTTTCAGTTCTCAAATATGCAATGTCTCTTCACGTTGACTTTTAAAATACTCACAACATTTCAAACACAAAACAAACATGTGACTGTGACTGCTCTAGACGTGCCAGGGAAACAGACCTAAGTGAACATGTGAGTCTAACCTCACGCCAAAAGCCAAATTTAAACAATCAGAGGATTTACAATGATGCAGAGTAGGTTATAATAAAAGATTCCTCAAAGGGACAGTTCACCCAAAAATGAAATGTCTGTCTTCATTTACTCACCCTCATGTTCTACAAATCTGTATACATTTCCTTGTTCAGATGATCACAGAGAAAGATATTTGGAAGGGTGCTTGTAACCAAACCGCTTTTGGCCACCATTGACTACCATAGTTATTAGAAGATATTAAAAAGAAGATATTTTGAAGAATGTAGGAAAGCAAACAGTTCTGGGGCACTTTTGACTACCATTGTCATTTTTCCTACAAGGCAAGTCAATATTGGTTACAAGCATTCTTTCAAATCTTTCAAGACATTTATACAGATTTAGAACAACTCCAGGGTGAGTAAATGATGACAGAAGCTTCATTTTTGGGTGGACTGTCCCTTTAAGGGCTACATAGTACAAACCTTCACAACACTGTTAGGACAATGAGGCCCAGTTCCAGCCTACAGGGTTTAAATACTATCTTTACACTTATATTCTCACTATTCATCTACTCGTAGCAAACCTTACCCAGATCTGCATTTAATAACATCTTTGATCCGGGGGAACTAAAACTGCATATCTCCTCCTGTGAGACGATGTGAATAATCAGTTTCTAGGTGTGTTTGTGCATGAGTCTGTTCTGCGGAATAAGCACTGAATTAATATTGAAGATAGAAGGAAGGGTGCGAGCACGCTACCTTTTTTGGCGGGTCTGAGGCTGGGTTCTGATTTCGGGCTGGCACTGCCATTGGACAGGTCTGATTTGGATCCGGCCAAACTTGACTCTTTTTTTACCTCCTTCTTTGTGTCCTTTTTAATCTCCTTGAAATAAAACAAAACGGAGAGAGACATTAAATTTGACTATTTTTGCAATTTACAGTACACTGCATAGTATGCAAATTAATAGCATAGAAAGCAGAGATACAATACATTTGCCTAATGGGCAGAATACAACTAGAAAGCGTGTTGGACGGAATCCTGTATCCAACAATGCAATGCACCATTTTTCATTTCCAATGGAAGAACCAAGAGGTTGAATTTTAAGTCTTTTTTTCTCTTGGTTCACACAGATCTGTCACCCTTTCTCAATTTCCTGGATGTTACACGTTATCAGACCAGGAAATAAAATACGATTTGAGTAGTAGAGTTTCTTTTTGCAAACTCTTGCACAGACAGTATGTGTGTTTAAACTTTGAGAGAGTCAAATATACAGTATCAAGCGTGCATGTTAAAGTATTGCTATTCAGTCAGAAAGCTCATGTGGATTTCATCATCATGCATTCTAACATCCATCCTCTTAGCGGACCACACAAAATGTAACACACGAACGCACACACACCTAAATGCAAATAAAATAAACGATAAAATGTAAATGAAATATTAAGTAAATTTAAAGCATTTGCTCATCTGCAAATAAAACTCGCTTTATCTGTCAGATGTTAGTCCAATAAACTGGCAGACGCTTTCGAGATATTTATGCTTCAGAGCACAAACCTGCTCTTTCTGGTGTTTGTATACTTAAAATAGAGCACAATACTTTCCAGATGATGAGCTTTTCTGCAGATGTCTTGGCAATGTGTGTGCGCTCACAGACGTTGCTCTTGCTTTCTAGAGATTTTACAGCAATATTGCACATTAAAGTCTGTGAGTGTGTGTTTTTCTGGCTTCCCAGGGGAAAGATAAGTGAGAAATTTAAGCTTGGGGAGAAACATTCACACACAACTTCACAAATACATTTAATCAAGGACCTTTAACGGAGTTCAACAGGGATAGTTCTCCCAAAATGTTTTTATCATTTACTCAGCATCTTGTCATTTTAAATCTGCATGATTTACTTTCCTCTGCAGAACTTAAAAGAACTGTATGGTGGCATGTTGGAAACCAAACAATGGTGGTACCCATTGACTTAGATACAAAACCAATGCAAGTCAATGGGTACATTGGGTCATTGTTCGGCTACGAACATTCTTCAAAATATCTTCTTTTGTGTTCTCTGTAAGAAAGAAAGTCGTACAGGTTTACAATGACAAGAGAGTGAGTAAATGATGACAGATTTCATTTTGGGTGAACTATCTCTTTAATACATTTAATACTTTACTGCACATTTTATTGCATTGGCTGCCGAGTTAAGTAAAATGTTTAAAATACAAATCACAAAGTCTGTTCATCTTGACATATTTACCCACAGTCGCAGTTCTCTGGTGTAATAAGTGCTCAAGTGATCGGAGTATTGCATGAAAATGTATTTTACTTTACTACATGATGCACAGTCAAATGTCAGTCACAAGCATTATATCGTATTTACCTTTCAATTCAGACAGGCATATCTTTTACAATTTGTAGCTTTAGTTTTAATTTGATTAAGTCACAAAGCACTACTGTGCAATGTGGCAGCATGGCTACTTGGTGCCGAGCCACCGACTATGTTGCTGATGATATGATCAACTGCACCAAAGCTTGTCAAAGGTTAAAGCGTCTGTAAGCAATTCTAGTCATCTTGTTAACGTCCACATGACTCATAGTAAAGTAGACCCTGACCTCTCCTTTAACCACTTCCTTCATTAACACTCTAAACACAGACATGCAAAATGATTGACAGATACCTCCATGTTCATGCGTTTTTGCTGTTAAAACAAGGGAGCAGAGAGTATAGATGGATGTTTGGCTTAATAAGTTGTAAAAGCCTTGCACTACTAGCATTTGTCCTTAGAAACACACCAAATTGTTTCACTTCTTTAAAAAAAAACTAAATGTAATACTCAACTAAGGAGGCCGCCATGTTCTTTTTCGATGACGTAAAATGGTTGCACGTACAGGCGGCCAAACTGAACACATACACACTACACAGTTCTTCTGTAAATATAAGGTACTGTGTGAAGAAAATATATGCATCCAATAATTATTAAAAAATAAAGAAAGAAAATAAAAATGCTATTTGGTGTATTTTCATACATTTTAATATTGTTGGTCAGAATCAATACACATATACATATTAATAACCAAAATCATTGCAAATTTTATATATAAATGATGTTTTTAGCCATTATAAAAAGCATTTTATCCCGATTATGACTTTTTGTTGTTGATTTATTAAAATCAGTAGCCTAGTATACTTATATAAAGACGGGAGCTTATATCCACTTGTGCTCTTATACACAATAAATGATCAAACGGCAAGCATCTTATTATTGTGTTTATCCGTATATTCTCATAATATATAAAGCATATTTTTTAAAGTTTATGAATACTGTGACAGTTACACTGTATTTTAATTTCACATTTATAAAGTCAATGCCATACATCTCTCTATACACATGGTTCCTTTAAACATTGAAGGGTGTCTTTCAGACAGTCCTAAGGACTATTTCTGTCAAGTGTCAAATGGGAAATTGAGCATTAGCCTTGCTAAGGTCTCTCAGTCAGTGTGGTTGCAGACAGGCTGGGGCCAATGAGAAATCAATAGTTCGTTTCAAGACTCCACATATCACAAAGACTTCCTGTGTGACGCAGGTCAGTGTGTGTCAGTCGACAGTGTTGAAGTGACCAACTCTTAACCGCAAAGGGATGTTGAGTTTGGAAATTACAGGGAGTTTACTGAATTGTAGTTTAAAGATGGCATGAAATCAAAAAAGAAAAAAATCATCTTTTTGAAGAATATTGTAGTGTCTTTAAAAAGTGACTTATCTCTGCAAAAAAAAAAAACATCAAAATTGATGACCTCCTCCCCCCTCAAAACGACTTCTCAACACTTCCTGCCATGAGGAATGGCATGTGGGCGGAGCTTTCTTTATGGGAGGGTGCCGGCGGGGAATAATCCTCCACGACTGCAAATTCGATAAGACTACGGATCCATTAATGCAACACAGGTTTTGTGAAAAAAGATAGAAAAATACACAAATAATTGGCCTATCCAGTCTAATTGATATCACTACAACATGCATTAAGCAGATTTGCAATACAGACCTTAACATTTTTGATACAAACTGCAGTACATCATAGTTTTGAGATGCTTTTCAAATAAAAAATAAATACTTTTCACCTGAAAATGAAAATTCGCTCTTACTCGATTCCAAACCCGATTTAACACAAAATAAGATATTTTGAAGAACGCTGGGCCCTATTGACTTCAATTATATGGACACAAAACCACTGACGTGTTTCTCAAAATATCTTCTTTTGTCTTCCACAGAAGAAAGAGTCACATACAGGTTTCAAATGACATGAGGGTGAATAAAAGATGAGAATTTGTATCCCTTTAACATGTAAACTATATTACATATAAGAAATAAAGTGTATTCAAGTTACATTCATCTAAAAACTCTCAACTCAATTCTGAATGGCGAATACTCCTGGCATTGTAACACTATCAGTGTCAAACAAACTAATATTTGGTTTCGCATGAGTGTGATGGTCTTCCTGCATACCTTCTGGTGTGGCTGTCATGGAAACCTATTAAAGACCGGCCCCTATGGGCCAAAGTACAGCTGGAGATCACAGAGAGCACGTCAAGCACTGAATCTCGAGCAAAAAGGACAACGACGATCGTACCCACACCACACACACATCTTCAGATCCACATATAAAGGATTTAAAGAATTAGTAATATTTTGTTTACTTCATTTTGGAGATGAATATGTGATATGAGGTAAATGTGGTTCTGAAAAGAGAATCACAACACCTTGCTTTTACTCTCTTGTCTTTTTATGGCACGCAGCTGCAATGCTCGCTGTTTTAAACACACACTTCCTGTCAGTCTTAGACAGCCCTAAAGTCAAACCACAGTCTGTAGCTGCAAACTTTTGCAGAGCGCCCCAGCTTAAGAGTGTATGTAGACATATACTATACTGTACACAACACATGCACAGACAAGACCCGGCCAGACATCTTCCTTTTGAAATGTAAAATATACATATTAACAGAAACAGAGGCTTTACAAAGCTCTGAGAACGCATGAAACTGTAAGGTGGCCAGCTACGGATTGCAAAAAATAATGCATTTTAAAGAGGTCACCAGTAACGTGTAAAGTGTTAAAAAGGTGTAAGGTGTTAAAAAACGAGAGAGCAACATCACAAAAACACAAAATCCTCAAAGATTAGTCTACGAGTCTAAGATGCATACCTGACAGTAAAAAGGCATCACAGGAAACACATCCTAAGGAACACGAAGCACCATGGGGTTCATCTTAGTAAGAATCCCCCTGAACCTTTTGCCAGCTTCCGCTAAATACCCAGACCACAATACCCTTCCTCCACACAATAACAATTTATATTTTAAAGGACTCGGATGTTTACTTCTCGAGATTGTACCGTTTTATTTGAGAAAAGTTACTATCAAACACACACTGAGGCCGTTTCTCAATTCCAAGAACGCAAGAACGGCCTTGTGCTCTCGTGGAGACCGGTCTTGTGAGGCAGCCTCGGAAGAACAAACTTGGATGGACACGCCACAGTGACTTCTGGGACTTCAAATGGATTCGGTACGCACACAAGGCTGCATTTGATGCATCCTTGATATCAAGAACACATCCGGGTACTTTCATGCGTTCTCCGTTCTTGGAAAATATATTACTATTTTAAAATCAAATCAAAACACAAAATCCTTAATAAAACCGGGGTAAATAAATGGACATGTGATCTTTGCTCTTATCACAGGAAGCAACAGATCAACCTAAAACCCAATTTGGTCAACCACGTGCACTCCACTTTTTAATGTAGTTATTCTATTAAACACGCCCACACATCTCTGGGAATCATATTTGCCCTATCACAAGACAAAAGCATTTGCAAGAATGCGTTGTTTGTGTCAGTGTATGCGATGTGCATTTTTCTCCCCCTCCCACTGGTTTGTTCCAGATGGTCAATGGTTGCTGGTTTCCACAGTGTTCCATCATTCCTCTGCTGGTACACTGACTCTTGCGCTACACTGGGAGAAAGTCGTAATGTGCTTCGGGGAATGACGGACCCTCACATAAAACACAACAGTGTTTTGCAACCTTGGTACGTCTAGCGCGGCTCTCTGATCAATGCCAAACGCCTGCTCGTGCTGAGCGCCAGGCTGCTCGGTCATTGGATCAAAATCTGTAAAACAGATTTCATGTTTAAAACAGAAGGTAACGTGCAAGCCTCAATGGGTCTCAGATAGGTTTAGTTACGTCATAGACCAGCAAGAGATAACTGGGCCACGCTAACCAGCCAACCTTCTTTCTGCAGTCTCCACAATAGATCATGTGAGATCCAGTGTCTGTACTCGAACTGGAACTGTAGTCACTGCATTGCATTTCTGCTTATATAAAATAAAGTTGATCTTGAAGAGTGTTTGTGCCACAAATCGACAAATCTCAAAGAAAACATGACCTGAGGTCACAGTTATTTTATTAAAAAATACATATCGCAATAACACCAAATTAAGTAAAAAGCTAGAATTTAAGGGGGGGCTTGGCAAAAATTACCAGACAAATGTAATAAAACCATAGTCCAAAAGAATGACAAAATATAATTTAAGGATTTTTATGCATTTTTGAGTTTGAAGAAAAATAGATATTCCATGATATACTGTGGTTTGGCTTTTTGTCAAAGAATTTTGTTCAATATAAAAATTTAAATTGTATTATTTAGTCCATTTTGTACCATACACCTCATATTTTTATGGTTTAATCTAACCTGAAGGGGCATTAAAACGTCTCGGTTACGTCTGTAACCTCGGTTCCCTGATGGAGGGAACGAGACGTTGTGAGAGACTGACTGGGGTTTGATCTTGAGAACCTACCTTCTCCGAGATAATTAATTAATAAAACGCCAATGGGCTTGGCGAATGGCACGCGCACGCCAGTCTCCGCCCCGTGCATACGGGTATAAAGGAAGATGGCGGCGGTCATTCACTCACCCTTTGTACTGAGGAACCTGAGAGGGCACTCCCGTTCACTGCAGTGATTCGGTGCAGCGTTGTGGCATGAAGTCACAACGTCTCGTTCCCTCCATCAGGGAACCGAGGTTACAGACGTAACCGAGACGTTCCCCTTCAGTCGGTCTCTCGACGTTGTGAGAGACTGACTGGGGATCAATCTTAAACGCCACAGCGCTTGCACCGATATCACGACCTCTAGCGGAGCGACCCTGACTGGGCTAGCGAGTCCCAGAGTGCTACCGCGAGACGTAATCTTCCAGTCATATAGTATTGGTCATACCGAGAAGCCTCTACTGACGGCCTCACGGACAGTGGCGTACGCCTCTAGTAGCGAGGAGCTGTCCGGAGCCGAACACTGGGGAAACACTGCTCTCCTCTTAGAAGAGTGTGCTACGGAGGCCACATCCTACCCGGAGGGGAGGTACATGTGGAGACATGACATGGTCTCCCCGGCGGGGAGAACAACATGCGGAACGGTGTTAGCCCGAATAGGGGGACAATCCAGGTGGGATTACCACCGGCGGGGAGGTCACAGATTCACCAATCGGGAAATCCTGAGTGAGGAATTCAACACACGGGACGACCCAAAGGGGAGTCACTACGTATGGGGCACTAGTCCTAATACAGGGGTCTGCCTGAGCAGGGATGACTCTACCTGTAACGGACCTGGTTCTAACAGACGGCTCCGCCCAGTCTGTTACCAAGTGCAATGCTTAGTGATGGATGGAATGCCTATACTTCGCCCGAGGGGGGAAAGTAGGTAGGCTACAATAGCGCACTAGTCTCACCTGGTGAGGGGAGAAGGCGCTTTCGCAGGCGTACGCCCAAACCAGGAGCCCACCCTAAACGTTGGCGGCGTTTAAGGGATGTGCTGCAACTGGTTCCACGTGGAGATTGTAAAATCTCGTGAAGGTACTGGGCGTAGCCCAACCCGCAGTTCTACAATGTCTGCCAGAGAGGCGCCCTGTGCCAGTGCCCACGAGTGGAGTGGGCTCTCACTGCCAGCGGGCACGGCGATCCTGGGATTGGTACCCAGTGCGCCACTTCTGTTTGGAGACAGCCCCCCCCGGGTGCCGTCTCCCAGAACAGACAAAGAGCTGCTCAGAGCTTCTGAGGCTCTGTGTGCGGTCCAGACCGAGGCGCAGCGCGCGTACTGGACACAACACATAGAAAGGTTGGGTCTTCCTCTCCGGAGGGGAGCGCCTGCAGGTTCACCACCTGGTCCCGGAAGGGAGTAGTGGGAAGCTTGGGCTCGTTATCGGGATAGGATCTCAGGACCACGTGAGAATTACCGATCCCGAGTTCCAGGCACCTTTGGGACACAGAGAATGCCTGTAGGTCCCCCACCCTCCTGATGGAGGTGAGCGCCACAAAGAGTGCATCTTTCATCCGACTGAGGAAGATAGGCAATACTTAGGGGCTCACCAGGGCCGTACCAAGGCCCTGTAGGACCCCATTAGGGTCCCAAGAGGGTACGGAGCGCGGCCAGGGTGGACACACCCTTCTCGCGCTCCTGAGGAACCTGGTGACCAGGTTGTGCTGACGGGGATACTTACCTGCGGGTCAGCACTGATCCGATCAGGCAACTCCGCGGGTTCTCCTCCCGGGGAGAACACCAGGACAATTGGCGCCACTTATAAGCGTATGACCGCCTAGAGGCGGGGCTCTAGCCTGTAAGACAGTCTCCCGGACCGCTAACGGGCAAGCCCTCGTCCCGTCCAGGGGCCAGGCATGGAGGTTCCAGAGGCCTGCGTTGGGGTGCCACAACGTGCCCTTCCCCTGCAACGGAAGGTCCTTCGTCAGGGGAATGGGCCAGGGGGGCTGTCGTCAGATCTACCAGATCCGAGAGCCAGGTCTGGTTGGGCCAGTATGGCACCACTCACCAGAACCTGATGCCCCTTTCTCTGACCTTGCACAGGACCTGTGCAAGGAGGCTCACTGGGGGGGAAGGCGTACTTCCGCTTGTCCCGCGGCCAGCTGTGTGCTAGGGCATCCGTGCCGAGGGGACCCTCGGTCTGGGAATACCATAGCGGGTAATGGGTGGAGTCCGGGGAGGCAACAGGTCCACCTGTGCCTGCCGAACCGCTTCCCACATGAGCCGGCTGCACGGGGATGGAGTCGCCACTCTCCGTGGGGAGTACACTGTCGAGAGAGCGCATCGGCTGTCTGGTACAGGTTGCCCAGAAGAAACGTGGCCCGCAGGGATTCCCCTGCTGACTCCCAAGGAGGAGGCGTCGGGCGAGTTGTGATAACTGCGGTGAGCGTATGCCGCCTTGCGATTGATGTACGCTACGGCAGTCGTGCTGTCCAACCGGACTAGCACGTGTTTGTCCTGCACGAGGGGCTGGAGCCTCCTCAGTGCCAGAAGGACTGCCAACAACTCTAGGCAGTTGATATGCCCACGCAGTCGGGGACCTGTCCACCGACCCGATACTGCGTGCCCACTTGCACACCGCACCCCACCCTTGCAGGGAGGCGTCTGTCGTTCCCACGACACGCCTCGAAACCTGTCCGAGCGGGACCCCCGCTCGGAGAAAAGGTCAAGTCTGACCAGGGTAAGAGAGTGCGAAGGCACTGAGGCGTTACCGTAATCCGCCTGGTGCCGGCGTGCCACGCCGTCCAGGGAACCCGACTCTGTAGCCAGTGCTGAAGCGGCCGCATGTGCATCAACCCGAGAGGGATTACCCCCGTCGAGGACGGCATGTGCCCCAGGAGCCTCTGAAAATTCTTCAGCGGCGTCGAGGGATTCTGACTGATCAACCTCAGACAACGCAGCACTGACTGTGCACGCTCGTTGGTGAGACGTGCTGACATACGGACAGAGTCTAGTTCCATACCGAGGTAAGAGGTGCTCTGCGCGGGGGAGAGCTTGCTCTTCTCCTGGTTGACCCGGAGGCCTAGACGGTCTAGGTGCCGAAGCACAAGGTCCCTGTGCGTGCACAACACATCTCGCGAGTGTGCCAAGACAAGCCAGTCGTCAAGATAGTTTAGCACTCGCACGCCTTGCTCCCTGCCAGGAGCTAAGGCAGCCTCCACTAGCTTGGAAAAAACCCGTGGAGACAGGGCCAGACCGAATGGCAGGACCCTGTACTGATTCGCCCTTCCCTCGAACGCGAACCGTAGGAACGGCCGGTGTCGGGGGAGAATAGAGACGTGAAAGTACGCGTCCTTCAGGTCGATTGCCACGAACCAATCCTGGTGACGTACCGAGCCCAGGATGCGCCTCTGCGTCAGCACTCTGAACGGCAGCTTGTGCAGGTGCTTGTTCAGGTGCCGCAGATCCAAAAATGGGCCGCAGCCCCCCGCCCTTTTTTGGGCACGATGAAGTACTGGCTGTAAAACTCGGACGACATCTCGGTTATAGGGACGGGTTCGACCGCACCCTTCGCCAGAAGGGCGGCGACCTCCTGCCGAAGTACGGAAGCATTCTCTCCTCGCCCCGAGGTGTACAGAATGCCACGAAACTTGGGGGGGGCGCCTGGCGAATTGGATCGAGTAACCGAGACGGACCGTCCTCTCTATCCAGTGTGACGGGCTGGTGCGCTACCAAGCGCCCAAGAACCGTGACAACGGGACCAGAGGGACAATCTGCCTCACCGTGCCGGGGGAGGCTGGTTCGGTGGCTGACAGTACGGTCACCTCGCACAGGGGGGACCCCCAGGGAGGTTGACGGCTCTGTATGTTTACCTGCTTCAGGCGGCCCAACGCAATGTCCGGAGGAGATTGCGGTCGGCGGCCCGATCCATCCCATACACCGTCTGGACGAGAGTGTTGTGGAGGAAAACCCAGGGGAGATTTGTCTCTTTGAGAGTATGTGGGCGCCGGACCCTGAAAAGGGCCCAGACTCGATGGAACGCGGCAGGCAGCGTCCTTTTCCGATCCGGCATTGGAAAGGCCGGGATTCGGGCCCAGTAAAATCTCCCCCTGGTTCGTCCCGTCAGGGCCGCTTTAAAGAGCCTCTTGGCGGGCTGCTGACGGGGAACAGATGCCCTCTTCCGCAGGGGTCCACCTCTGGTGGGTCGTCCTCTGGGAGGTTCCTTAACCGGAGGGCCGCCGCGGGAGGGCAGGGCTGCTGGGAACCAGACTGTGCCCGAGACCATGCCGACCTGTTGGCGGGCACGTTGCCGCGTGGCAGGATCTGTTCTATCGCCTCAGTCTGCCAGACCGCGGAGAACTGCCGTCCTCCACGGTATCACCAAGCAGCCCTGCTTGCGAGATGGGCGCATCCAGAACCGACGTTCTGGGCGCCGCTCACCTGCGCAAGACTAAGCCACAGAAGCCTCTCTTGGACCACCATTGTGGACATCGACCGACCCAGTGCACGTGCCGTGGCCTTCGTCGCTCGTAGCGCGAGGTCTGTGGCAGTACGTAGCTCTCATACGAGTTGGGTCGAACTTCCCGTCGTCCAAATCCTTCAGGACTTACCTGAAAAACCCGGAGGACCGCCATGGCGTGGAGGGCGGAGGCGGTTCGTCCAGCAGCACTGCAAGTCTTCGACGAGTGTCGAAGAGCTTACGTGCTCTGGACGGGAGTCTAGGTCGAGCCCCCCCCAGTGGCAGCTGTCTGCGGGCACAAGTGGCCCGCGACTGCACGCTCCACGCGGGGAACGTCAACATAGACTCTAGCCGCCCCACCAACCAGGGAAGTCACAGCCACAGAGCCCTCCGGCCTGAAACGCGCCAAAAGGAGCGCATTCCAGGACTTGGCGAGCTCGTCATGCACCTCCGGGAAAAATGGTAACGGAGCGGGGCGTGGCTTTTGACCACGCCCCCGAAACCGCGCATCTAGCCGCGAGCGTTCCGGCGAGGATGTTGTTACACCCTGCAACCCGATGCACGCGGCTGCCCGGGAAAGCATGGCCGACATCTTAGCCCGAGTCTCCTCCGGAGCTCTCTTCCGCATCCGATGCCAGCAGGCAGCTGTCCGACGCAGCGACACAGATAGCGTCATCATCCGTGTGCGAAGTCTTACCACTATGAGACGGCCGTCTGCCGCTCGTAGGGGACGAACCAGGTGAGCGTGAAGAGGTATAGATTGTCCGCGAGCGTGAAGCTGACGGAGCGACATCTATCGCGTCCCCACCCTGATTGCTATGTCCGCACACACGGGACATTGCATCAGTGAAAACCTGCCTCAGCATGCTTGAGCCCCAAGCAAGTGACACAGGAATCATGGCCGTCAGACTCCGGGATGAGTCTGTCGCACCCAAGGATACAGCTACGAAACATGCTCGTAGCCGGAGGGACTTACCTCTTAAGGTCTGTAGCCTTCTGCCGAAACGCCCAGGGGAAGTCCACCGAAAGGAGAAGTCCGCTGCTCCGCGTCATAAATCCAGCAGGTTTTTCTCGAAGTCGAGTATCGCGTGTAGCATCAGCAAACACACAGGTTCCGAAGAACAAAGGATGAGTGAATGACCGCCGCCATCTTCCTTTATACCCGTATGCACGGGGCGGAGACTGGCGTGCGCGTGCCATTCGCCAAGCCCATTGGCGTTTTATTAATTAATTATCTCGGAGAAGGTAGGTTCTCAAGATCAAACCCCAGTCAGTCTCTCACAACGTCGAGAGACCGACTGAAGGGGAAGTCAATATTTCCAAAGAATTCCAAATGACAAGAAACAAAAAATCCAGTGCACCTTCCCACTCGAATATGGAGGTTACACGCTCTACAAACCAGTTACATTGCAACTGGCTTCACAAAACGGAACTCTGTATTTCAGGGTGAAATGCATCATTAGTTACGACACTGTTTTTCGAGCTGCCACCTTGTGAAATATCAGGGCAATGGAGCGAGAGCAGAGTTGCTTTTTCCACACGGGCACAAACATTCCCATAGGTACAAAATGGCACTAACACACACAAAAACGTGTGCATGCATGTATATAGACTGTTTAGTGAAGTTTAAGTTTAAGTTGAAGCGAAGAATTCAGACAGACAGCTCAGAGAAAAACAATATACAACAAAACTGAAGAGAAGAAGAAAGAGAGTGACAGGAAATGAAAGGTGAACAAAATAGTTCACCAAAAATACAAATTCTCGCCATCACGTCATTTTAAATTCGCATATAGAGAAATGTTTATGCACAGGAAAACCTCAGAAATTACAAATAAAACACAGAAATTACCTAAATAAATTAAGAGAAGTTGTCTGTGGATCTCATTTCCTTGCAGGTTCGACAACTTGACAAAAAACTCTAAAAACTATTTAGAACTTTATCCCGAATCAAAACCTGTAATTTTATGTTTCAAACAGAGAGGGCGATACAGAGGATTATAGAGTTATAGGTTGCAGCTTTATCGTAACACATTTCTGTATGTATAATATATTTTATATCCCAAAAACGTACATTTTGTCTATCCCTTTAATACATATTTTGTAATATGTTCTATGTAAAACAAAGTTGTTTAAATCAGGTTAATTCAAACTTGACACTGAAACAATTCTTTCCAACTGTGTTGATTTGAATCAGAGAACAAGCAAGAATAGATTACGAATAGAAGCATGGCACCAGTCCGGACACGATTGCGCGTTTGTAAAAAACTGATACATGTCTATTCTAAATGACATCGCACATTTGAATCACACAAGAGTTGAAATTATCTACCCATTAACACATCAGCAAAACAGGAAGCTGGGACGCAGGCATGACTGAACCAATCTGCCAAAGAGGAAGCCACCCGTACAAGAAGTGACCGGCCCACTAGAGCGCAGACGAATGTTAATTCATTATCATTTATATCATAGTCTCCAACAGCATGAGATCTCAAACTGAGATCTGATTGAGCTTTGCGAAAAGGGATTTAAGTGCCTCGGGAGAACGCAGATCAACAGAAAAGCAAGTCTAGGATAAGAGTGAGATTTATTTTGTGGTAGACCTCAAGTAGGAAACACCTGTGGATGGCATCATGGTTTCTCACGTCGCCCCTACATTTCCAAATGAAACGTTTATACGTAGGCTATACACATGTTATAAGGTTTATAAGAGGTTAAGACGAGATGTGAACCACATTCATATATAAAATGTATCCAAAAACAAATCATCAGAGCTATTCTGTGTGCATAAATTGTCGTATAGCTTTACACTTTCGTATGGCCCTTATCTCTTACCCGTTGAAGCCCGAACATGGATCATGACTTATGTTAGCGTAATCACAAATAGACTAAAACGTTCCGACTTCGCTCGGAGACCATTGTGAGCTGTTCAGGTTGAATATGACTCACATGCTCTACTGATTCCCTAACTCAGCAGAATCTAAACCCACAGAGAGAACGTATCATAACAAAACCGGCCCTACCTAAGTATGCAAGCACTTTTCTAGAAACAAAAATTTAATGGCGGTTGGATTCATTAGAACATCTGTTTGCCAGTTTTTTATATTTGTCTGAGTAGACAATTCAGATTAAGATGATTATAATGGCATTCTAGATCTTGAAAAAAGACAACATTTCAGTAAAACCAACATACACCAAACTAAATGATACCGATCTGATGTTATTATTTTACTGTGATACCAACAAAAGAGCCCCAAAGGAACTTTTCACATCATTGTGTATAATGTACTTTATAAATAATTCCTATAATGCTTGGTTTATGTTTACATTAATGTAAACAATATTATAAATTGTAAAAAGTGGTAAATGTTTATGTCAGGAACACCTCAACTGTTAAAATGTTAAAAACACATTTAAATTCGCACCCTCTAAGTTTCTCAGCACCTCTCTGTTAAGCATTTACCCTCCCTAGTGCCATTAGAGGAAGTATACACTTCCCTCTACCGTGAACCAAAAAAAAGGAAGTGACCTCACAACACTCTTGAGTCTTAACACTCTGCACACTATTATGGGGCAGTTTCCCAGACAGGGGTTAGCTTAAGCCAGACAAAGATGTCTAAATTAGGATATTTAATTCATTTTTTTATATAATTATATAATTATCTTGAGGCAAATCAATCACACCCATATATTTTAAGATAAGTCATTGCAAGTCGTTTTCAATCAATAAACCTTCAATAAAACGTGACTTAAGCCTAGTCCGAGACTAACTTAAATGTTAGAGGTGTCTTAAACGAAAACAACTTGCCCTGACATATCTTAAAATATATAAATGTGATTGTTATGTCTCAGGATGTCCACCAGCAATGTTTTTTTATAAAGTATGTTTTTAAAACGACTTAAAAATCCTAATTTAACCAAGGCCTAGTCTTGGCTTAAGCTAATGAATATCCGGGAAACCACCCCCTAACGTTTAAATTAGTCTGGGACTAGGCTTAAGCCCTGTCTGGGAAACAGCCCCTATATCTATACACAAACTGGTTAAATTAAAGGCAGTATTACACATTATCATCAAAAACTAAAAAGTTGTATTGGCTGGGTCCAAATACCCCCACTTGCGGTCTCTGCACTTGACCACTTTCATGATGTATTTCCTGTTTTTGGCCCAAGTGGGCGTGAAGATCTCGAGTGAACATGTAGGATTTCTAACCCGATGGGACACACTTAGCAAGTGCAAACATGTAACTTTAATTAATGTGGTGTTTTACAAAATACATAACGTACACTGGAAAGCTTTCCGCAAAAACGCACAAGACCCGAGCAAAAGGTCTCATGGTATATCCAGAACGTGATGCATGTTGGAAGCGGTATACAAGATAGTTTGGTTGTAGTATGCGTTAAGGGCACTGCTCTTTGACGTTTTTAAGACATTGGACAGACTTGCGCTCTTACTTCCTGTCGCGTGCACACGCTCTCAAGTGGCCAAGATCGCAAGTGGGGGCAGCCATTGAGATCTCAAAAAGGACTAGCAGTTAGTGGGCCTATAAGATTGGGAGATGCAATTAAAGGCCAAAAGATCTGTCGTCACTCTCATGTCTATCAAAACCTGTATATAACTGCATTGGTGGAACACAAAAGAAGGTATTTTGAAAAATGTCTCAGTGGTTTTGTGTCCATACAGTGGAAGTCAATGGGGCCCAATGTTGTTTGGTTAACGAAAGAACTTTCATTTTTCAGCCACTATTTTTGCGCCCGAGCATTTATGGGATAGAGCCCATGTTAGTATTTCTGAAAGAAAATAGTCAGTTTACAGTAAAGAGAAAAGAAGGGAAAATAGTACAGAGACAGTGCAGAAAATTCTCAGAATGGTTAGAAACGTCCCATATCACACATGACTGGTGCTAACAAGCAAAAGCGCTACATCGCTAACAAGCTTCCATGGATTCCTCGCACCTAATTTTGTGAGAATCTGCTGGTGAGGTTCACAGGATCCCTTGTGCAATACAGCCCTGAAGTACAGCTGTCATTGCAGCACATATGTGACAGATATACACACAATCTCTCTCTCGCTCTCTCTATTCAGTACTGCAGTTCAATGTGACCAATAACCTTTCGGTCCGGTCACACACACACACACACACAAGTTCTCCATCCTCTGACAGTCAGCGTTTGTAATCGCCTGCTGAGTTCAGCTCAACAAAAACAAATGCTCCAAAGTAAGTGTTGATAGAAACTAATTCATGCTTAAATGAATACCAAGGTCTGGATGCCAGCTGTGATACTCAGAGCCCGTCCACTAGTTCCTGCAGCGCGAGGTCAAGAGAGCAAGCGCTGAGCTCGGCACTTACCCTGACGAAATTGTCGGGGAAGAGGCCCTTTCGACCTTCCAGTTCCCCCTCCCACCAACCCCCTTCATCCTTCCTGATGTTACTGATGATGTCACCGACAGCGATGGTCAACTCGTCATCGCGCTGGGCCTGGTAATCAAACTCCACAATGGCTTCCACTGTTAGAGAGAGACAGAGAGAAACAAACAGAGCAAGACTTTAGACGTCATGGTTACCTACACGAAGCAGGATATGCAGTGAAGTTACAGTATTACTGTACAGAACTCAAACAGATCTATACGTTCTCCATTCAACATATGCTAATGTGACAATATTAACTGATACACTCTTAAAAAGGATAGGCCATGTTGTGATGCTGTCTTCAAACCTTTCTTTATGAACTCTTCATAAATTCTTTATAAAGTCCAAATGCTGAATGAAAGGTTTTTCTGAATGCTCTCTGAATTTGTATTTATCCCGAGTTTTATGCTTTAAAGTTTTACACTCCAGAAAAAATATAAAATAAATATAAAAATAGAAAAGCCGAAATGTCTCTCCATTCACTGCACGCACTCACTCTCACTCACTCTAGCTGTCAAAGGATGATCATGTAAGCGCACCACAAAAAAGGCTGAAACTAATCAATATAACTAGAACAGGTTTGAACCAAAGGACTGAAAATGACACGCAATCTCTCTGTGATGCACAACTGCGCGTAACAGGCTTTATGTTTCTTTACTGTCGTAAAGATCACGCGCATTGAATTCGTGTCATTTTTAAAGTACAAAAATGTCAAATCAAGTTTTACACATTTGGCAACTCCAACTTAACACACTAAAACAACTCAACTGCGAAACCGTTTTTACAGAGTACATTTTTATTTACATTTGTTTAAACTGTCTTTTCAAAATTGTGGCTGCGTTTAATACATTGTTTCCCACAACTGTAAATGCAAATTTTCGTCATAGCTTCAGATTAAATTGTTGTACTTCCTTTGCTATGTAACAATGCCTGAATGTAAATGTTAATGGTGCTCGCCCATGAAAAAGATGTCACTATAACGGTAGGAAGCTTAAGGTGGTTGCCATGGCGATGCTATGCGGTTTCTGAGGGGTTTTCCTCTGTGATTTTCTTAGAGGTTCTAGGTCATCCACTAATCACCAGCGTGATACTAGGATGCTATAAGTGGTTTAGTTGGGTGGTTCAGAATGAAAAGAGCTCGGGCCAATTTTATTGCAGAATACATTGAAAATGCATCTGAATTGCTGTTGTTTCGCTTATTTTCTATCGTCACTTTAATAGAGCAATGAGAGAAAAAGCGTCCTTGAAGTCCAGAGAGACTGGAGCAGAAAAGCCCTTGGAGGCATCAGCGGGCATCAGATATCCCCTCTGCAGAAGAGAGAATTCCTCTAGGTGACACAGAGGCGTGTAATGAGATTATGACAAAGAACTAAGAAATTGAAGCGGTGCGCTTAGCTACCAGATGTTGTTTTAAATATAGAGACTAGAAAATTTAAGGGATTCTCAGTTCATTTCACGTGCTATTTCGTTCAGGGAAAAACACTGTGGGTTTGAATCTGATAGTTTGCATGAGGTCATAATCGGCAAGGGGGGTTAACATGAGGATGCGAACTAGAACATGGCACTGATGTGTCTATAATTCATCAAACCATGCCACACAAGCAGGGCGAGATCACACCCACGCCCTGCACACCCGCAAAAACACATACAGTTGGACGCAGCAAACATGCTTTTTCAATACGGCAACTCTCCATGTCGACGAAGCGTGTGAATCATCATATCAGATCGAAAAGCGTTTCATCATTTCAGTGCAACCCGACCTCAGCTCAGA
The DNA here is from genome assembly GCF_947034865.1 of Barbatula barbatula. NCBI lineage: Eukaryota > Metazoa > Chordata > Actinopteri > Cypriniformes > Nemacheilidae > Barbatula > Barbatula barbatula. Next base: position 15,977,093 of record NC_136786.1, on the reverse strand, counting down.
ACCGTTTCCGTGGATACCTCCCCACAGATGCATTACCGTACCGCTCGCTGCTCAGGGGTATAGATGCCAGTTTATCAGATACGTCTTTGATGATGATAATGCAGTTTATGCATAAAATGACATTCCACAGACACAGTAAGCTTCCTCAGGTGACCCCACAGTCTCTGGAAAGTTCGGAGTCGTGCAGGGAGGGAATCATGAGGTCAGCCCACAGCCATAACAAATACAAAGGTACTGAAGACGTCCAAACATCTGGTGGAACATATCAACACACCTACACACACAACACCTACAGGCACAAACCCACACACACATTATAAATACAGAAACGCTGCAGACTTTATTGTTATACAGAGATTCAGAGTCATTCATCAAATTAAATGGCTGATCGAAACCAAAAGGAATCTGCAGACTTTTGTGCACTGAACGAATACTAGCCAAAATACACACAGATACACAATGTCTACTGCCGTCAATTCATCACCTACTTATCCTAAAGTAAAAGTTCGCCCAAAAATGAAAATGCTGTCATCATTCACTCACCTTCTTGTCATTGTAAACCTGTATGACTTTCTTTCTTCTGCAGAACACAAAATAAGATCTTTTTTGAATGGGTACAGTTGCCGTTTCTTCAAAATATCTTGTCATCAGGTTTGAAATGACAAGAAAGTGAGTAAATGATGACAGAATTTTGGGTGAATAATCCATTTAAGACAACGTATTTAGACCTTCCCACAAGCCTGAAGACCATTTTGGCACTTTCATACTCTCCTAGAAATGTTATTCTAGGCCTTGAGAACATCATAACCGATGAACTTTAAGTCTGTCCATCTCAGTTTCCTGTTTGCGATTGGCTGTGCCCCCCCTCTCTCTCTCTCTCTCTCTCTCTCTCTTTCGTCTTCCAGCTGTTTGAGGTCTGGATTACAGAGAAAAATGTGACATAAAACGTAGCTGCCATGTTTATGGTAAAACATCTTCCAAAAAGCCCTCCTCCCCACATAGCCTACAGTACATACACCCCCACTCCAAGAGTACTTGAATCTCTGCCACGCAGTTTCATCTTGTTTAACTTTTCAGTGTGACCTTTTCTCAACAGGCCCAGACACAAACACTAACAAAGAGACGAACTGCAGAATCAGACAGACAAAAACACAAAACAACAACGCAAGCCTGTGCTTCCTGTTTGTTGTTGATTTTCTACTTTCAGTTATCCTTTGCCTCTAATCTAAAGCATTAAACTTTTGCATAAAAGTTTACATAAATGTGATTTGTTGAGGTGGGGTATTACTTATATAAGCAATCAGACTTAGGATTTTGACCTTGAAGAAGAAGACAATGCACATGACAAAATTTCTTGCATTAAACTACACTCACGGAGGAATCAGCAGCCAGAATATAACACATACTACAGATTGGATTCTTTGATCGATAACCTAGAAACCATCCAGAACAACAGCTTGACAACCATCTTAAACATTCTTAATCTTTTGTTAAAGTGACAATGTTATCACTGACAAACACCATTCACATATTCCTCAGGAATGACTCCTGAAATAGAATTTGATGGTAAAAAGAGAGTGTTTATTGTTCTGGCCAACCATCTGATTTTGATGTCATTCGATTTCCCAAGTTCTTGCAAACCTCTCAAGCCTATCTCTCACTGCTCCAAAATGGGAATCGGTTCACACCGAATGTTGGTGTGTATTTTTTTTATTATATGAATTTCTAATATACCGCATTACCGGTGTATGCAGCTTAAACAATTTGCGTAACGCGGCGTAGCATGGGTTTCAATGGGTTCCCTTTTTTCACTGTTGCACTGTGACCGGCCATTCCCACAGAATGCGTAACTATTTTATATTCAACTATTCAGACAGATGATATTCATTTTCGGGTGGGTGCACATTCTCTTGAAATTGGGAGCACCAGTGCTATCCATAAATATGGTGCTACCAAGGACAAAGTTAATTTTGAGCTTTTTTTTTCTATTTATTTGCTTAAATATTATGTATGCAAGTTATCTTTGTGTGCTTTTTAGTTGTTAAAGTAGTCTAAACTTTGCAGTTATTATAGGGGAAGGGGATTAAGTGAAGAGGTTAAGAGTTAAGAGGTTCTGTATTTTGACTGGAACTGTCATGCATCCTGATTCCTTCACTTCATCATGCGTGTCACCTCTTTATAAACAAAGTCGTTTTGTGGGACTTGCTAACCTATATAATACTAGTGTGGAATTGTTTCACAATATTCACTTACCATGACATTATAAAAGGGCATTTTAAGTCAATCAACTGCAGTATTTCCTCTGTCAATCAGTATAAAATGTGGTAATACAAATACCGTCATGTACCAGAAACCTCTATAAATCTAGAAAACACGGTTATATTAATTTATATACCAGATTTGAATAAATGTAAGGTCTGAATGTACATGAACATTGTTTCTTACTTTGATTCAGAACAAAATCAATGTTCCAGCTTTGTATGAGCAAAAGATGTGATGGACCTGAACTAAAATCCCTCTTTGTTTCGTAGTCTATGGTAAACTTGTGACTACAATAGACATGAGCCGGCATGAGATTTTGACAGTATGATTACCTTTAGAAAAATGTGTCAATAGCAACACTAAAATTTGTTATTTTCAAATCTCTGCGTATACAGACAAAAACTTTTCAACTGGATACAAATACATTTAATTTTTAACCAAGATTAGAACATATATTTCAGGTACAAATAAAGCCTCAAAACGATAACACTCTTTGAACAAAATGTATTTTTGTCATGGCCTAAACACCAAACATTGCATTACATGACTTAATAATTTATTTTTGTGTATACAAAAGCTCATTCCCAAGAAACGGTATCACAGAAAAAATTTGGCCTAGACTCCAAGCTGTTTTAATGGGTACCGTTTAAATCATCCCTAGCTCACTCTCTTTCGTGTAATCTTTAAAAGGTTAATCAAATGTACTGTATTACTGTAGACACCATTAAATAAACTGACATGAATTAAAAATATAATTACATTCGCAATGAGAGACCTGGTACAAAGTTCTGGCTCATGTTTGAAGTGTGAAGCATTTGGTGTCCTAGTCTCATGCAACACATACTTGTGCTGTTATCGGTGAGAAAAGCTGAGGTGCTAAACTTATGCTTTGTTTTTATTTGTTACAATAAATTCTGTACTGCAGCTAAAAAGAGCCTGAATTGAATTTGTGCTGCTTTGATACTGGGTTAAAAAAAAGAAACACATATTCTACATTCTGTTTGCCTCGTACCTCTCATTAATAGGCACAGGCGACAAACTTTAAAGTAGAATTTTTTTGTATACATAAATACTGAATGTCTAAGGAAATAAAAGAGAGGAAATTCAGTCATCATTGAATTACCCTCTTGTCATTTCAAACCTGTATTACTTTCTTTCTTCCGCAGAACACATACGATATTTTGAAGAAAATTGGTAAGCGAACAGCACCGGCACCCATTTCCTTTCTATTGTATGCACACAAACCCAATGCAAGTGAATGGGCAGGTTAACAACATTCTTTAAAATGTCTTCATTTGTCCTTTTTGGAAGAAGTCATGCAAGTTTCAAATGAAAAGGTAGTGAGTAAATGATGACAGAATTTTTATTTTGGGGGAAATATCACTTTAATGTCAATGTTCTACCATTATAAACACAAAGGTCTTCTTGCAACAGTACTGTATACAAATCAAATATTTATAAAGCAATCGATGGATGCAAAGGTTTTTAGTAGAATTTATTTCCTCAAAATAGCCCGGGGCCATACTGCATTCCTCTATTGCGTGTTTCACATTCAGAGAAATAAAAACACAGCAAATGTCCTTACAGCCAAACCATTTCATGCACCTATATTCAAGGTTGGAAATGGGGGACGCAGGGGGACAGAGTCCAAGGAGTGAATTTGAAGGAGGGACGGAGTTCCACCTCAAAATGTAGAGGTTTTCCATCTTTTATCCATGAAATACCCTCCAAAAGCTATGCACATTTTACACACGTAGTGTTCCATCTATGGTTCAAAAATATAACAATGTCCCCACCAGTGAATCTTGGGCATTTGCAGCACTGCCTATAACAAACCTGTGAAATGAACCTGAAAGTAACAATCCAGTTATAAACCATATTACAAATATGATAGCATAACACTCCGGCAAACCCCTTCTGTTCAATTACGCACACGCATCCTAATCAGTACACTGCGAAATACAGCAGAATCTAACAAGTGCCTACTACATTCACAACATTGTGATCACTAGAGCCCCATTTCAGATCATGCGTTCCTCTATATATTCTGAGCTGTGGCCTGGATAGGAGAGAGACACTGTCCTTCCATCCGAGCTTAAATCAGCTCTGTCGTCACGGCAACAGAGGAAGTAACAGTGACATGCCTATGCATGAATCAGCTGATTTAATGTGGACGGGCGAAATAGATGACTTTCCAGCGCACCTGACCAGGGACATAATTATAAAACACACAGCCAACTGTAACGGTATCACTGGATATCATTACCATGGGAACCCTTCTGGACATCCAAGCCCTTCAAACTGGCCAAAATAATGTTGTACGATTACAGTATGTACTTCAATGTAATGAAGATCGTAAGATGGTAACATAAAATTGAAAATGACCCCATTTAATGACATCATTCTTCCCTATATTATTTTTAAATGCCCGCAAATACACAAAATACAAATAAAGTCCGTTGATTAACAAATACACGCACAGTATCATGAATTAGATGATCTTCTTGAGTCTTTGCAGTTCCACACAGAAGAAAAAGGGAAGATCCTCTTATATGCATGACCACATGCGGCTCACCATGTCTCTTAAGTTCCAAAACCATTTGATCCGAACCACCATGTGGGTTAGAGTTCAGTGACATTGAGAAACTGTATATTGACACAAATACAACATATGGTTCTTAAAATTAGCTCAATGCCAAGGATGCCTTCCTTCATCCCGTTTCTAAGACATCTTAATAAACGATGGTGTGTGTTTGTATGCTATACTGAAGGCATCAGAATCGCTGCTTCACCAACGTATTATTAATTATTTAAAAAAGTGTTTTTAACTTTGTGTTCGGAAGTGACATTTATTTGAAACATGGCCATTCGCTATTCATAAAATAGATGCATTGCACATTATTCATTGAAACCTCTCCAGTACTGCATGAAGTGACTATCACTTGTAGTCAGTCAAAACCTTTACATCTTGAATGAAGCAATCTCCTTCTTAAGAAATCAGCGATTACTCTACAACACACATCTCTTTTCTCTTTAAAGAATCAAGTTTTATGAGGAAACCTTCTTCTGCCTTGTGATACTTTTTAACCTCAGAAGTCTTGTGGGATTTTATATTTTCACTGTGCATTTCACTTCCAATGATAATTCATGATAGTTTCCTTACACTGTTGTCATTTCAAACCTGTATGAAAGAAGATATTTTGCAGAATATTGGTAACCAAACAATGGTGGTAGGCAACCCATTCCCTTCTATTGTGTAGACACAAAACCAAGTCAGTGGGTACCGGGTTGGTTACCAATTTTTTTTAAGTATCTTCTTTTGTGTTCTGACATACAAAGACATACATGTTTAATATGACAAGAGGGTGATTAAATGATGGCATCATTTTCGGTTTTAGGTGAACTATCCCTTCTAGAACACAAATATATTATTCAGCTCTTTGGATAAAACACACAGGTGTGCTCCCATTACTCAAACCTTTTAACTTTATGCAGAATCTCTTGTGATATGCATGCAGTGATAAAATTTTGATTTTTATAGGATTTTTTGTTTCCTTTTTCCAACTATCACAAAACTACAAAACGGAAACTAAAATGCAAATATCTTAAGATATGGGGAACTCTTCAAAATTAAGACAAACCTACCTACTTCCGTGTTTTCTGCTAAAATGCAATGAATGAGCATGAGACATCCATGATACAAAACAGACTGTAATTTACCAGAATCCACAACTAAAAAACACATCACTTAGTGGTAAGAACCTTTCATGCGGTACTAAAAAAGCTAATTCAATAGGAAACTGATGAAACGCTGCATGAAAGTAAAAGAATGCAGTCAGTCTAGCAGCTCATCGCTGAACCAGAAATCACGGGTGAATCATGTGACTCCTCTCATCTGAAGCATTTATATTTAAGTTAAGCCTGTTAAGAAGATTTCATTATTTAATCACATAAAAAATTACAAAATATTACAGCTGTTTGTGTAGCTAGGAGTGTCTTTTGAGAAATTGCTTGTTCAAAATGCTTCAAAGACATGTGTTTATCAAAGCGAATAACTGGAAAGTATTGAGATGGTTTTAGTCCTTTTATCTGCATATATAATCTGTGTTTGTACACACAGCTGGCTCCAAACCGTGAATATCTGTTACTGTTGTATGTTTCAGCAGTAAAATCAGTAAACTTGTTCAAAACACCTTCCAATATGTTTAACTACCGATGGCCTGCCTCACTAAAGAATGTAAGCACTGGTATAGTATGTGATGGTGGTATGCTTCACCGTGCTGATAACATTTTTAACACGTAACACTGTTGATCTGAAGGCTTTGATGACTTTCGACACGATCTGAGAGACGCATGCACTGAAGCGTTTTGTCAAAGTCAAACCCGAACCTCTTGTTGATAAGCTCATCGCGGGTGAGAGCATATAACTGAAGCATCTGTTTTATCAGAGCAAAGCCAGATGTTACTCTAATACGGAAATCTTGTAAGGATGCAAATCATGAACGATTCTCGTCCAGTCTAAAATAATTTGCCACAGAGTCTGAATTATGCTCATATGGCTTCTGCAGCTTGCCCAGAATTGCTATACTCTGGCAGCACAAAGGTCGTGGGCAGGGCCGCTGCTAGCCATTTTGGTGCCCTAAGCATAATTCCATTATGATGCCTCCCCCCTTTTAAAGGTGCAAACTTTTCTTCAGTAAACAGAATAGAAAAACAAAAAACTATCAATGTTTAACAGTAAAATCTCAATTCAGATTGCAAGCTGCACCAAAATTAAAGTTACTCGCCCCGCTCGGCACGGGCTTCGAACCGACGTCGGTCCGAATGGGAGACGAGCGCTCTAACAAAAGGCTAAAGCATCTTTGTTAGTTGGGTAGTGAGGTTTACACACTGCATAGCTCTTCACTAGCTGGCCTCCGTTACACAAGTTTGACGCGCATTACGATCAGTAGCAGCACATCATGCACATTTCCCGAATTTAATTTAATTAAACATGGACTTACCTGCAAGTGATGCACGGGCATCATCTCGCAGTTTCTTCTTCTTTTTTTCTCTGATCCTAACTCCTGCTGTCTTTTCGGGGCCATTTCCAAATAAGTTGCCTAGGCTACCGTCTGTCAAACTGCGTCAGATGCACGCGCGATCAACCGGCACTGCCGCGCGGACATGGGATTGTTCGGCCGTTTTTTTTGCATATACATGGCTAAAATATGTCTGCCTAATTATTTTTCTATAGCCTAATGAAATAATATTAGATTAAAAGTATTTTTTTTTCATCTGGCTATTTTTGGTGCCCCCTCAGCACTTGGTGCCCTACGCACAGTGCGTGATTCGCGTGTGATTCGAGAGCGGCGGCGCTGGTCGTGGGTTCGAACCCCTGGAGAACACACAATAAAATGGACATCATGAATGCTTCCGGATAAGCATCTGCAAAGTGCCAAATGCATTAAAATGTACTCATCTTCTAATGCAATCATACTCATCTTGAAATCACACAAATTCAATACAATTTCACAAAAGCGTGTTTCAAATATTTGATATGTTGCCTGTCCTTCTGTTTACTGTATACATTTCATGCACACTCACATTACACGTCAAACCTAAAACAAAACTGCTACGTTATTTTTTAAATCCAAACAGTGATGCATTCACACCAGACTGAAAGCGAACGCGCTGTTACGTCATAACAAAAAAGAAACACGCAAAAGCACGTAACTTCCGACTGCTTCCTGATGAAACAATGTAGCCACATCTGTGTAACGGGCAGCTGGAGGAGAGCAGGAAACCTCAGTGGGAAATTAAATTCACTCTTAACTCTTCATTTGCTCGAGGCAGCAAAGTGGATGAAAAAAAAACATGTAAACGTGTCCACATCTTGAAATGATCAGCTTCATTTTCTTTCTAACACTGTTAGCGAAACTGACATTAAACACGAGCGCGACGGGCGTTAACACCTTTAATAATTCTATCATAGTTATCAGAAATGTTTTGTCACATCGATAGATATGTTAATCCTATATCTGGGTTAAAATCAATTGTCTTTCAACCAATCGGTTGTACTCACCCATTTATGAACTTGTTTGCGCGACGTGTTTGTCTAGGAGAGCGATATTTTCAATGAAGAGAGAAAGATAGAAATCCGCTACTTTCAGGAGATGCGACCCCGCGGACTCAGTCCTGATCGGAAATACTGCCAACAATCATCCAGAAAGGAGGAACGCGGCTGCTACGCATATTTCTAAAAGAATATACGTCTGCCCCTCATTAAAAGGGTAACAAGGGCAGAGACATCAGTGCAAATGAGGAATAGGTTATGTGGATGTTGCCCCGTCTCGCAGTTTTGCCTCCGTCGCTTTACGAAACTCCAGCCTGCCGTCACTGCGCTCAGTGGCGCTCTAGAACTGAAAGATCTCGCGAGAAGTAGTTGGAGCTCATCAAACGAGATTTCTATCGCCCGTTTGTTCAATAAGTGGGCCGAGTGTAAATAACTTCTTAATATTAAAAAACATATTTTTAGATCTATGGACTGCCTTTAGGTTATAGTTAAATCAATACATGTTATAACAATCAAACATAGATGTTAACGGTTTATTTTCACATGTCTGTGTTACTTTTACTAATCTTTAGTATTCGCAATGAAATGTAGAAAATATGTTTTAAAGGATGTTTTAATTCGTAAACGGAGCGTCAAAGAACTATAAATATGTTAAACTGGTCATTATAGATAATGTGTGAGATAACATATCCAGAGAGAAATTTTAATATATGTACAAAGCACTCTACAAAATTGCTCTAAATTATATTTGCTTAAACAAAAGTAAATGCAAATCTAATTTTGATAACTAGTTTTGCTTGCAAATGATCTCTCACACCGTTTCAATAGTCACCGCTGCCACCCCGTGGCCAGTTCAGGATAAGACCAGTGCACCTTTCAATTCATGTTTGTTCACTCCTCTTTAATAAATAAACAAATTGAAAACCGCCCCTTTCACCTCTATTTATTGACTAACAGGGCTTAACAGAGCCACCCTAAGCCCGGTAAAGCTTAGGTTGGGATGGCTACAAATCACATACACCGCCAGAATGTGTTTTGGACAGCAGAAAGTGCAGTCAGCTTGTGGGAGGCAATGGTGTGGAAAGCAGGAGAAAACAGACTATAAAAATATGATAACACAATATAACTTATAAAAGTCTAATAACACAAACAGGACAGGCATACTGGTGACAGGGTTAAAAAACTACTGCCAGAATGCTTAAGGCCCATTGTGGACATGTTTAACGCATATATTTTTGCCACAAGGGGTTATGTGTATCAATTTAGCAATTGTACTTATTATAATCTTGTAGACCCCTTCAGGCCAGGCCCCTAGCAAAACTTGTGAACTGAACTTATTGAACTGAATATGAGGACATAGTTATTCTGGATCAAAGAGTCAGACTCGAAGAATAAAGAGATTAAATGCTTTGTTTATTCTTTATGGTCATGAGTGTGGCCATCGGTCCCATTATAGATGGTTTTCATCGGATGCACGCACTAGCCCGAAGTTAACTTCCAGTCTGTCCTTGGATAAAATAAACATGTATTTTATATTTAATTTAAATTCATATTTTGTATTACTCTTCTTTAGTTAAATTAAAACTACTCACCAGTTATTAATTCTTTGTGGAGGTCTACCGGAAGTTAAGTTTGGGCTACATAATGTTTGTTTATGTTATTAAGGCTGAAACTATATAAAGTGGCATTATACGCTTTGACAATGTCTATATTACCAGGACCCAGGAGATGTTTCAGGTGTTTTACCCGGGACATTGTTTATGGGTCCTTTTAAATGTGGTTGTTCTTCTTTTTAATAATATGTAGAAGACCTTTTTGAAACGTTTACGCTGCAAGAATTCGAAAGACGTACATCAAGTAATTTGCTTCACCTTTTTTCCAAAGAAGCCAGACGTCAAGGATTAAATTATGCCCTGGGGCTTGAAAGGACTGAGACAGGAAGGATTATAGAAAACCTGTTAGGCCTTTGTTTTACAACTAACACAAGTTGAAAGCTGAACCTTGACCCCATTATTGGTAATTTAACAGTTATGCTTCCTAAACTATTCAAAATCGTATATTCAGAATATCCTCACAGAATAATAACTGCACAATGAAGACGTGACTGTTTTCCATCTTCAACACGTACTGTAAACGTCCAGTTTTACAATTTGATCCAGTAAACACACAAGTCGAAACCTTAATCTAAAGAGTTTAGACAGCTTCACAACAAAATGTTTGGCCAATGTTTTGTTCTTCCTTAGAAAAGAAAATGAGAGAATCTTTTGTTCGTGTGATTCATACCCACCCCTTCTGTGACTTGAAACGTTTACAAACAAACCCTGGCCATGTGTGTTTCTATGAAAACTGGTAGTTGTAGTCTCCCGCACGTCTAGTGCAATGGAACCATCCCCACTGCACCACTACAATGCCCACAATCCACTGCGCGATAAGCTGATCCCGTCCGTGTTTTAGGACGTGATGATGGCAATAAAGCGCCCTGTGGACCGTTTTTTTCCAGCAGATCTTTTTGGCACTGTCCCGGGATAGCGAGATGACAGCCGAAGGGTAGACGTGGAGACTTTTCTAGCCTTATTCTTTAAGATATACTCTCAAACTTTCAAGGACGTTTTTTCAAAACAGGTGAGATTATGCTTGTGATAATATTACAAAAGTTTGTTGTGTTTTGCACAGCAGGTTGTATTTTTATAGCACATTTTAAAGTTCTGTTTCATTTCAGTATAGCGTGTGTTATCATTTAAAAGTCCTGCTTTTACCTATTTTTAAAAAAGTATATATTTTTATATTTATGTAGGCCTATATTAAATCCAGTCCTATACAACAATGCGGAACTGTGTAAATAATCTATAATATTAATGTATATTATGCTTGTATATTAGTTCCTCACACACAGATAATCTGACTTTGACGGCGTGGCTACACAATATGGCTCTACATAGCTGCGACACGAAAACACGATTGTTTGTTCCTTTGGTACTTAACGTAAACTCGTGGTATTAACCCGCTATTGTATGATAATATTGTACATAACGTGTGTTTTTTTATGACAAAATTGATATAACCCAGTCAGTAAACACGTGGAGGCAGGTCAATTTCTAAAGTCGATGTTGTTGACGCTTCAAAAGTTCTTTGTTTTGATGCTGTCGTTGAATACGGAAGTGACCGCTAGAGGGCAGCACTAAAAAAAGCATGTTCATGCTAAAGGTGAACTTACCTGAGGCAAAAGAAGACGAGGCAAATAAAGGGTTGCCAGGTTGTTATTACAGTGTCAGAATAAAATTGACTTTTTCTGCATTTATTGGAAACTTCATTTCTAAATATGTCAAGTTGGCCAACATGGCAACATTTTGTCCATTTAAGATATGCCATTAGATGCCCTTCCACTTTTTTACATTTAACCTGAAATGCATTATGGACTACAAGGCCTGGTTGTGACTGTAAGCTTATTATAAGGTAAAACAGCATCTTCATGTTTTGTCACAAATCACAACACACAGGTTGGAGAAGTAATGACTCATAATTATGACTCATGATACATGCATTTAACCCATTCGTGAATTTCCTGATGAAAGGAATCTTTTTGTTTTCATTTTCAGCTGCATCTTTTCATATTGTCTGTAGGGGCTCGTGCCTCACTGGCCTGACAGCTATGGTACTTATTCTGGGTAGACGACTGAACCGGGAGGACTCTGGAGTCCGTGAGTCTCCAGCAGTCAAGCGAAAGGTTCTGGAGGTGGACAACAAGATTCTTAGCAGTCACGATGTGTTCGATTTCTCCTCCGGCCCGTGCCACTCGGAGAGCATCTTGCAGGTGTTCAATGAGTTCCGTGACGGGCGTGTATTTACTGATGTGGTGATCAGTGTGGAAGGTCGTGAGTTCCCATGTCACCGCGCAGTGCTGTCGTCCTGCAGCAGCTACTTCCGCTCCATGTTCTGCAATGACCACCGGGAGAGCCGGGAGATGCTGGTAGAGATCAACGGCATCCGTGCCGAAGCCATGGACACCTTCCTGCAGTACGTCTACACCGGACGTGCCCGCATTACCACAGAGAACGTACAGTTTCTCTTCGAGACCTCCAGCCTCTTCCAGATTGGAACCTTGCGCGATGCCTGCGCCAAGTTCTTGGAGGACCAGCTTGACCCTTGTAACTGCTTGGGCATCCAGCATTTCGCAGATGCGCACTCCCTCAAGCAGCTCGCCAGCCGTTGCCGTTCATACGCACTGCAGAGCTTCGCCGACGTCGCTCAGCATGAGGAATTCTTGGACTTGCATAAGGAAGAATTGGAAGAGTACATCGCCAGTGACGATCTTGTGATCGGAAAGGAGGAAATGGTTTTTGAGGCAGTGATACGTTGGGTGTACTTTGACTTGGACCACCGCCGAATCATGCTAAAGGACCTTCTCAACCATGTCCGTCTGCCCCTGCTGCATCCAAATTATTTTGTGCAGACGGTGGAAGGTGACCAGCTGATCCAAAATGCCCCAGAGTGCTATCAGCTTCTTCACGAAGCCAGACGTTACCATGTGTTGGGGAATGAGATGATGTCACCAAGGACTCGTCCACGCAGGTATGACAACGTGTGACCTTTGTGTACTTTTAAATTTATGACCTAGAAATGTAGACTAATGCAATCACCTGCTTTATCTATGTGTCCATCTTTACGTCCACCAAATGTACCAATCGGTTTAAAGAGAAATGTTAAGTTCACTGAGACATGGGAAGAGTCTGTCATGAATTTGTGTAACTGAATGACATTTTTTGTGGTCAAACCATCACAATGAGTTTTATAGTGTGGCTAAAACTATCTAGATACTTTGAGGTTTTCTTCAGAAAAATGAAGGCGTGATTAAACAAGCGAGTCTGGAGTAACTTGCTGGCTTCTGTTTCAAACCTGTTTCTCAAATCTACAGAATAATCCAAATAACATTACGAGCACAGAGAGACACAACCTGGAGGCGTTTATTCAGGACTTCTGAGTTAGTGACTGCTGCAGAAAAACATCTCAGCAGGGCTTGCCCGTGCACATTCTTCCTCCAACCTTCTTACACATAAACACCTGAGTTTCCAAACACGCTCCTGTTGACCCTGCCTTAATGCAGCGCGTGTGCTTTGTTGTTTTGTCTGAAGAAATACGGGTGAGAAGGGAAAGAGGGAACAGAACGGTTGCGTTATGCTCTGACGTGAACGTATGTTGGCCTGGAACCAGTCGGAATGGGATTCAATCAAAGATCTGCCAACGCTTATTTATTAACATCCTTATTATGGTCTGCTTGAAGAGAGGTGTAACACAATCATTATGATAATAACGGTAGCACGTTCTCACGCAACCAGCTGAACCTTGAAAAAAACTGAACGCATTCATTCATGACTCGTCGTAACAAAAGAGAGTGTTTGGACTTAAAACTTCAGATGGGTGTCTGTTTACAGTTGGCAGAGAGTTGCTGTTCTACTTCCTCTGTTTCCACGCAGATTTGGGATGGTTCTTCTTCATTTGAATTATGTGATAGATTGAGTGCTCTTGCTTGATTATTATCACAGTATGGGTGAAGCAAGTTTGTTATTGATAGCTATAACTTTTTTGAGAAAAATTATATTATATAAAAAACGATATGCTTCAATGAAGAGATCGTCTCATTTTGTAATTTAAATTAACGATATATATAAAGAACTGAGTAATTAGATGAAAAAAGGTGTGAGAAAGAACCAATCGTATTTTGCATTTGCCTTTTTAGGGCGGCATATTTGATGTTGATGACACCCAGTAATAAAGCGGCTATTTGTGTGAAACATTGAAAAACCACATGATATAAATCAAAATCATCAATTCAAAGCTAACTCTAGCACTAATTATGCATTTATAGCACTTAACTAATCGATAATGTTTTACTGTTGCTATGACAACAAATTTATCACCACTTGCTTGCTGAATGCATGGTTCTTGGTGGGGTGTAGGAGGGTATGAAAGTATGCCGGTGCAGATCCAGTAATAGTCCTGTAGGCAAGCATTAATGACTTGAATCTGATGCGGGCTTCAACCGGTAGCCAGTGGAGAGAGAAGAAAAGGGTGACAAGAGGCCTTATGGGCTGTTGGAAGACAAGGCGTGCTGTTCCATTCTGAACCAGCTGGAGTGGTTTGATAGCCTTTGCAGGAAAACCAGCAAGGTGAGCATTGCAGTAGTCCAACCTTGAGATTCCAGGGCCTGGAAAGGAGTTGTGCCGCATGCTCCGTGAGATAGGGTCTAACCTTTCTTAAGTTAAATAATGCATATCGACATGACAGCTTTGTCTTTGCAATGTGATCATTAAAGGATAGCTGGTCATCAAACATGACTCAGAGACTCTGAGGTTGGATGGTGAGATTGTGTTGCACCGTTGAGTGTGTCGGAAAAACTAGTTCTGTCTTGGCAGGGTTCAGTTGGAGGTGATGCTCGTTTATCCAACCTGAGATGTCTTCAAGGCAGGCTGTAATGCGAGCTGCTACTGTAGTATTGTTTGGTTGAAATGAGATGTCATTGTGGGTCTCGTGAGTATGCATTACAGTGATAGGAGAGGGCTGTGTGCCAATATGATTTGTCCCAAGGATGTAGTGTAGATGGAGAAAAGGAGTGGTCTAAGCACCGATCCCTGAGGGACCCCAGTGATCATGTGGTGAGCAGCGAGTTTTGTAACACCACACAAACAAATACAACCAACATAACATTTAAAAGGGTCTTATGGCGTGAATACGTGTTTTTCTGTGTCTTTGGTAAGTAATAAGTCCATGCATGTATTAGACACGTAAAATTTAAAACATTTGTGTCTGAACAAAATATGCATTCTATCTAAAAGCGAATTTTCACCCAGATTTGATCTTTTTTTTGTGACTTTCAAGTCTTACAGGAACAGTTCCCACAAAAATGTTATTGAAAAATTTTAATTCTGCCTCAAGTTGTTGAGTTTTTGAACACAGATAAATATATTTTAAAGAATTCTTGTAACCAAACTGTTCTTGGCCACCATTGACTACCATAGTAGGAAAAATGCCATATTGCTATAATGCTATAAAACATTTCTATATTTTGAAGAATGAAGGAAAGCAAACAGTTCTGGGGCACTTTTGACTACCATTGTCATGTTTCCTACTATGGTAGTCATTGCTGGGCAAGAACTGTTTGGTTACAAGCATTCTTCCAAATATCTTTCTCTGTGTTCATCAGAAGTTTATACAGATTTGGAACAACTCAAGAGTGAGTAAATGATTTTTGTTTGAAATGAATTTGTTTGTTGAATGTTTTTTGGGTGAACTATCCTGGTAATTATATATATATTGACAGACTATATCAGGAGAGGCTTCTGGACCAATGTTGTTTACATCTTGCAAAATGGTCTATGCTGATTCTGAACATAAACATGCATGATACAAGCAAATCAGAAACTTAAAACAAAAAATAAAATGGGAACTGCTGGCAATTTCAAAATGCAGTGCACACAGAATCATTTCACACAGATCAAAGACCCATCGGATGTTTTCATGTTTGCATGAACTGGCCGAGGAATTGGCCGTAGCGCTGTTCATTTCTTTTCCCCAGCGGGAGGGCATTCATAGTTCAGCTCTAACTTTAGCGTAATGACTCGTACACTCTCTAACCCCCTGATCATTTACACAGAGAGCGAAGTCTTCTGTGCGAATGATTTCACAGAAAAAAGGATGGGAGGGGGAGTCACTTCTGGATGAAATGTGTTTGCCTGTGGACTGGAGAATGTGTGTTGTGTTTCAGGCTCTAGTTGACAGTTTTCACCGATTTTGCATGTTATTGTGTACCTCTGCAAAATATGCAATAAATTATAAATAAATACACAAATATGACAGGTGCCCTCAGCTTATTGTGTGGTTAACTAAATATGATCCCTTTGTTTTAATATTACTTTTGAGTAATACTGCAATAAAAAAATCTGATCATGTGTCCCTGCAGGTCTACTGGATTTTCAGAGGTTATCGTTGTAGTTGGGGGATGCGAAAGAATGGGGGGTTTCAACCTGCCCTACACCGAATGTTATGATCCTGTGACCGGTGAATGGAAATCCTTAGCCAAACTCCCAGAATTCACCAAATCAGAGTATGCCGTATGCGCACTCAGAAATGACATTCTGGTCTCAGGTAAGCATGGTTTTATTGTTTTTATTTTTTTCATTATAGATGATTTAGAGGTATAATACATGTATGATATCGGAGTCTTTCCCCCGTCTGACAAGTATCCCACATCTTTAATTTCCCTGTAAATTTTTGTTGATGACCCAGTTTGTTGTTTGACTCTCAGGTGGTTTAATCTGCAGGGCTTGTTAGACACAGCAGGGCTCCAAGTATAACAGGGCAGCTTGCTTTGAACTGCGAGCGGGTTCAGCAAAAAGACATGATTAAAAGAGACGGCGGCTGCCAGCCATCTGAGAGAGTGTGTGATGGGAAGGAGGCGGGGTGATCTGTTTACATTCGGCACGTGTTTCCATGAGAACTGAGTCCTGCTTGTTAATACTTTTTAACTCCCTCTCACTCCTTCTCCCCACACATTTGATTTCTTCTTCCAAGTTTGCTTTGTTAAGTCGAGCTGGGACCAGGCAAAGTTTTCTAAGTCAGGAAGCAGGTCATAAGGATGTTGAATATACCGTAGCGTTCAAAAGTTTAGACACAATTGTTTTATACTTTACCTAAATGTGGAAAATATTACAGCATTGGGAGCATGAAATAAAACACATGATTTTGATTTACTTAAGATTAAAGTAGCTTAGGTTTTGTTTATAATTGTATCATCAGCAGGGCATTTTATAAACCAAGTTCATAAGGTGCCACCTTACATGCTTTATAAACAGAATTGAAAGAGCTTCCATTAAATATCATTTCAAGCCTTCAGATTAAAAAGTTAACACCATAAGCATACATTCAGTCAAGTTTATCTTTACCTGCAGATTGAGATAACTAAAATGGTACATAATAGGAAATTCTGCATTACTAGTCTTTCTAGATGAACTGGATGAAGAGAATTTTTGAAGATTCATTAACTTTTGTTTTAACACACAGATACAGGCCAAGTATGATTTATGGTTTTTCATAATTCGTTAGAATGAAAACATGTTTCTGGTTGAGCTGGTATTTCATTGTGCTATGTATTATTCACTGAAGTAGTTGCAGAACTAGAAACAAAAATGTTGTTGTGTGAGATCTGCAACCAGGGAAATTAACCTAATTGTGTCACGTGTCATTGACCTTTTGACCTCACTATGCATGGTAGATATAGCGTGTGTTCACTGAGCGTTAAAATGAGTGTATTATGGGATGTAAAAGGCTGGTGCTGACCAACTGGTGGTACAATTTCAGGGGGGAGAATCAACAGCAGAGATGTGTGGATGTATAACTCCCAGCTCAACATATGGATCAGGGTGGCGTCGTTGAACAAAGGCCGCTGGAGACACAAAATGGCCGTCCTGTTGGGAAAGGTCAGTCCTTTTACATTAATTCATTGTTATACACATGGGTCAAAATATTACATTTAATCTTGGACAGATGCTTAGATGGTCACTGATAGCTGAAAATGTTCTGAGATGATAAAATTCCTATAACCATATGGTGTGTAATGTAAGGACAGTAAAACTCATTTTTGTAAATCTTCACAAACATTTTGTTATTAAGGTCAAAGGGTCTGTATCCAGAATAATATTCTGCCTCGTATTCGTCAATCATTTAATTGCATCTAGTCAAATACAACATGTATAAACCAGAAGAACATGAATGAAACTTTGAAAGGTCAATAAAGATAAAATGAAAATAAAACTTTAAGGATGATTATACTTTCAATGAATGTGTTTTGTGCAGTGATGGTTTCATGTTCTTCGCAGCCAATTACTCAAAGATATTTAGAAAGCAACTTTAAACTCATTAATACATTTTAATGTTTGATGTAAAGGTCATTTATGTCGGTACACACCCGACATCTGATGTAATTGTGGGTTCTGAAGCCAAACCAGTTAAAAGGCATTGCGCAACTAGGGTATAGAGTTCTCAGAGAGGGAATGACAAAAACATGTACCCTGTGAATTTATGTGATTGAAATGCCTCAAGAAGAAGATGCTTTCAAGCTCCTATGTTGTTTCAGGCCTGTGGTTTCCTCTGACCGTGAGAGTTATTTCTTACATTCACAAATGGGTGTTGGTGGGGTTTCTATTTATTTGACTTGATCCCACCCTTATGATTGATCGTCTGTTTTTCTTCTTCTGCCTTGTATTTAGTTTCTTCGTGTTTTATCATTTTCTTTATCATTCATTCGTCTTGCATAGCATTCAAGCTGTACATTTCATATGTATATTCTCTGGGAATCAAACCCCTGACCCTTGTGTTGCTAGCAACTATAGGATCTCAATCACTTTAAAACGTCTCTCTTTTTCTAATGTTTTCTTTTCCTGCTCGTTCCTTCGTGGAGTATTAAACAATGACATCATTCATAGTTCAATCTCTCCCTTGAAGCTGGTTGACTGCGTTTGTTTCCGTAACTGACGTCAGAGTCATCAGGGACCCGTTTCAATAAGGAGGTTCAAGCAACACTGAGTTAAAATATGAACTCTGAGTTGATTTACTCAGATAACCGCTACTCTGAGTTTTCTGTTTCAGAACAGCTGGTTTCAATCAGTTAAATCCACTCTGAGTAACTTCACCCGAGGTTACTCGTGTTCACCGCGGCTTTAAAAAGCCATCATCAATTGAGCGAAGATAACACGATTCACCATGGCAACGCCACGTGACAAAAAACGCTCCGTTTATTTCTCGCCAGTCGAATTGGAGGAACTATATATATATATATATATTATGTATATCGTATCGTATATGTATAAACATATATACCTACGATTTTTTGTCATGTAGGTGCAATCCTTCTGCAATAAAAAGAACGTGGCAGCAGCTGGAAATGAAATATAAAAACATCATTCAGTCCGGTGAGTTTAAATGCTCTTGGTAGTAGGATGCCTGACTGGGAAATGTTTGATATATTTAATAAACTGGCCTTGAAAGTTATGAGGATATGAGAACCGAGCACTGTGGCTATAGAAGACAAAAAACTGGCCATGCTTGCCCCTGCTCCAGCTGTGTGTAATGGAGGCCAGCTAGAGATGCTCTAGCGACAGACACAATAGGGACTGCGGTCGTTAGGCTCGTGGTTAGAGCGCCCGTCTCTCGTTCTGACCGACGGCAGTTCGAAGCCCGCGCAGAGCGGGGTGAGTGGGACCTTTTAAATGTGCACCCAATCACATTGGGAAATCCTAAAGGGTATTTGAATTATTAGAGGTGTCAGCAAGAGCACATTTATTTGATCAGCTTATTCAGAAAGACGTTCACCATTCACCTGTAATCCTATGAAACTCCTCTTTGATGGCTCTCACAGGAAACTTAACACAAATGTATATAAAGTGCTTGAGAGTGATGCACACTTTTCTTACTGCTCTTCATACAGTTGCCTTGCTAACGTGTTCTGCATCCCCGGTGTTATATAGAAAGCTTCCATTAGCAAAGACACATAAGGCCATACAGAGAATCTGCTCAGATGTAAGAGTGCAGCCACGACGAGTGAGGTTTGTGATGTAAGGATGAAGCAGAGTGTGGATATATTAAATGGACTGTAAAGAAAAACTGTGCCTCTCAAATAAAGAATCCTCCGGATATGATAAAACATCCAAACGTGGCTTCACCATATACTCTCCCGACGTAAATGTAACTCTCTCTGAATGAATGCAGCTTCCTCATCTACGGGTACTGAATAAACGGACATTTAATGTCTGTGTTACGAACTTGTGCGCGATTAAGGAAAACGAATGAAAAAACGAACGGCGAAGGCAATTTCAACACCGCTCGCGCTTCGAAAAGGGGCGGAGATTGTAACAAACCTCGGGTTAGTGGAATAAAACCTGCTCCCGACCAGGTTAGGTTCACAGAGTAGGTTACTATGGTTACTCACTCTAAGTATAAGATACCTTGATTTCTGAAACGGGGTTGACTTACCCCGCGGTCACGGGTTTGATATACCTCGCGTTCTGAAACTGAAAACCCAGAGTATCCCGTTTTCTGGGGTTAACTTACTCTGAGTTTGCTCTTACCCTGCTTTCTGAAACGGGTCCCAGATGTCAACAGGGAACGTGTTCAGATCTAATCGCTTCAACTGTTATTTCATAATTCATATCAATCTGGTTTCATAATTTCTCAACAGCCACAGTCCCTGTGATTTATTTTGGCAGGGGTTTGAACCTCTCATCTAAATCACTCGGGCATGTTGTTCTGTCCTGATGTGATCCGATAAATTTGGTTTTCAGCTCAGCAAGGACGATTTTTAGAACAAACTGAACAGGTGAATAAATGAAGTGTCTTGTTTTGAATCTAACAACAGAGCCAACAAAAGAGCCTTGTGCAATAACTAATTTGCATGTGCTGTAAGTTATATCCAACTGTAGGCTTGTAATTGATAAACACAATGCAATGAACTGAAGTCACAGCGTCGACTTCGCATTAGAGAAAATTCACATTAACACAGTGTCAGGATGGCTCAGATCAGAATATCAAGGCATAGCTCTGTTAAGATGTACGGTATATGTGTGTTTATGATGATTGTACATGCATATAAGTGTGTGTGGTACAAAATAACTATGATGATTTAAATGAGGACTCAATCACATCCTCAGCATCCTGTCAGCTTACATTTGTTGATATAACGTTCTTTTGATCGCAAGAAAAATAGATCGAAGTTCAGACAAAAGAGATGTAATGAAGTTCAACCACACGTTTCCTTTTTTGACACTTACTGAAAAAAGGTTTGAAAGCTAAACTGCACTTATTATTTCACTTTTGCATGCACATTGTTTCTTTAATAATTTTTCTCAATAATATTTGTGTCCAAACAAAGAGTTCCTCAGCATGCACGTGGCTTTATTTTGTAAAAAAAATTGGTTCCTGTTTCGCTGCTCCATCATGTGCATGTACCACTACTTGTACGACTGGTTTTCTCGGTTTTTCCGCTACGGGAAAGATGTTTGCCGCCTTTACTTTTGAACGATGTGGAAACATGAGGCAGAAGAAAGAGGGTACAAGATTCTCAGGGTTCTTTGGGTTCCACGTGTTAAGAAAGAGAGAGCGAGAGAGAGAGAGAGATACAGGGATCAACAGAAGTAAAGGTCTCTAAAAGTTACGCAAACAAGATAGAGGGATGTTACAACACACAACTGTCAACACGTTGAACTTCATAGAGTTCATGTTCTTGCGATACAAAGCGAGATAGACAAACTGATTGATGATGGCCTGTTTTGAGGTTATTGGTAATGATAATAAATTTAGGTCCCTACTGACAGCCTTGCTAGTACGTAATAACTTTAATAATAATAATTAAAAAAAATAATAATATGTAAACTAAATATATATTTTTTTAAACTATGCATTTATTTTCATTGTATATTAATACGTATCCTATATATTAGCATAACATTAAAGCTCCAGTGTTTCATTTATTGGTGGATCTATTGACAGAAATGCAATATAATATACATAACTATGGCTTCAGGTGTGTATAAACACCTTGCATAATGAAGCATATGTTTTTGTTAGCTTAGAACGAGCTATTCTACACACAACGCGGGTCACCTAACATGGAATTCACCATGTTGTTTCTACAGTAGCCCTAAACGGACAAACTTTTTTACAGAGCGTGTTTTGTAAATATGTTATCTCCTTAGACAAAGAAGCGAAAAAGTGATGACATCTTAGCCCTGAGTCAGCCACTGTAGTGATTTGAAAGGGAGGGGGGTGTGAGCCATTGGTTGTAAATCGCAACCTCACCACTAGATGCCCCTTAATTTCCATTCCATCGTTCCAAAGCGACAATTCATTCAGAGGCGGAATGTGATATTTTTCTTGCAGATACATCATCAGTCTGTTGGATCTGGTTTGTTTAAACGATTTACGCAGGAACACGGATGTAATCACAGATGTATCTTTTGGCGCATTGTAATGCATCATGCAATGCAGCAACATTTTTAAATGAACTTGCGAAAATGCATACAAAAGACTAAACCGTAGTTCTTGTTTAACCAGATCTGCATGCTCCATTTCACAACCAAGTTGTCAGTTGTGTCATCAACACGTTAAACGTCATGATTACCATTTAAAACCTTTAAGAACTGTTTGAATGTATTTACATCACGCAACACTATTCAATAATAATGATGCATGGTATTAGGCTGTCACTGGGTGAAAGGGATTGTTCACCCAAATAAAAAAATTCGGTCATCATTTATCATTTATCATCATCATGTTGTTCAGAAACTGCATACGACTAAGTTGTGAGAAACAAAAGATATTTAAAGAAATGCCTCAGTGTTTTTGTATCGATGCAATGAAAGTCAATGGGGTCCAATGTTGTTTGGTTACCAACATTCTTCAAAATATCTTCTTATGTGCTCTGCAGAAGAAAGAAATTCATAAAGGTTTAGACATGTTTTATGTCCACTCTTCCATGGGACCCAAACCGGCCCTTTTGTTTATGCAAGCACGTCATGTTTCTCTGCAGGTGTATGCTGTAGGTGGATACGATGGTCAATCTCGACTGAGCAGCGTTGAATGCTACGACTCCTTCTCGAACCGCTGGACAGAAGTGGCATCCATGAAGGAAGCTGTCAGCTCGCCGGCCGTCGCCAGCTGTGTCAATAAGCTGTTTGTGATTGGAGGAGGACCCGACGACAACACATGCTCCGATAAGGTTTGTAGATATTGACGTTGTCTCAGACGGTTCAGACGGCGTCTTAAAAAACGGCCACTTAGCCTGTCTGTGTGCCATAGTGGAGTTACAGAATGTAAACATGTTGTTTATTTTTAGGTCACATGGAGGGTGTGACATCCATTGTTTGTGGATTTCTTGAACGTTGCAGTGATCCATAATTGTATGGTTTCATTTGATTGACAGTCAACATTGAATTATATTGACTTTTAGATGGTGACTTTATTACTGTTGTAAAATCTCTTAAAGTTTAACAAAGGAAATGTAAATCTTTTATTAAAGTTGAAGTCAAGTTCAGTAACTCTCCTCGAACCAAGCTGAACCTAACATAGATGCAAAGGTCCTTCAAAACAACATATCAAATCTCCAGAGACCTAACTGTTCAAATAGGTTTAGCTGACAAATGACATGAAAGGGCAGTTTACAATACCATTTCTATGGTAACTGCGAGAGCAGATTGTGTATGAGAGAAACCGCATCAATAGCTTAGATCCCATGAGTGACTTCTGAAAGCACAAGCCATTGTTACATGATGGCAGCTTGTTTACATTACACTGTGGTCAGAAAGTGTTTTCCCTTTGTGTCACGCTCTCAATTTGCCCACGTCAAATGGGCTGACCGCTGCCCCCTACTGAAGATGTGATGTTATGACCATCTGACCTGGATCTGTCAGCCCTGCTCTGATACATTCTCCAGGTGTCTCTTTGGAGAGAAGCACGAAGCCGCAGGTATTTCATTGGGTTCCCTTAAGACATTTACAGGCATTCGGTCTGCACTCTAGGTCGCAACCTGTTTTAAGCCATTTCCTGCTATTTCCATGATTTTTTAAGCAGGTCTTTGGAGGCATAATTCTACTAGGCAAACGGCTTTGTGTGTTTAGGATGTTTGGTGTGATGTTTGGTTAGGATATTAAAGGGGACGTCTCTGTTCTGAGGGAAATTATGTTCTGGAAAACAATGGAGAACATCCTGCTCCTGATAAGAAATGTCTGATGGGTCCGCCCATCTTGATGATGATTGGATAAAACATGATAGGGAGATGTGGTTTGTGGAGTTTCATTAGGCCTGTTGTTGCAGTCGTGGTCCTGATAGTGTTGTTGTGCGTTTTGCACAAGTGCGTGCTGTTTTCAAAATGTGTTGAGCCCCTATAATACTACCCCTCCCTTATCACAAACTCCACCAGAGAAAGAGAGAGAGAGAGAGAGAGAGAGAGAGGGGGGATATGAACAGACTTTTCTCAAAATATATTTTTGTCTAAGCTATTATATTTCCTCTTTATTAGGAACCATAATTGCGGAGTTGTTTTTGTGAGTTTGAAGCCCCTCAGGGTGGGTTTTAAAATTGTTACGACCTTTAAAAGTCAACTAGGGAGCAACCCTCATTTCTCAGGTGACAGGTCTGTATGTATTACTGTATGTATGTCTGCTGCTCCTGGAACTTGGTTCTCTTAGAATAGTTTTTTTAGCCTGAAGGTTTCATACCTGTCATGTAAGATGTTTTTTTCAGTAGTTAATTCATCGCAATCTTTTGTAATGCTACTGTGTGTTTTCCCCAGGTCCAGTGTTATGACCCTGAATCTGATTCCTGGTTACTAAGAGCCAACATTCCCATCGCTAAGCGGTGCATCACGGCTGTATCTCTGAACAATCTCATCTATGTTTCTGGAGGTCTGACCAAATCCATCTACTGTTATGACCCCATTGAGGATTACTGGATGCACGTGGTGCACACGTTCAGCAAACAGGTAAAAGACCATGTTTAGTAAGGATTTGAAGTTCTCGACAGTGGTTGGCTGCCTACTGCTTACAGCGGGTTTGGATCCAAAAGTAGTTAATTTAAGCGTAACGTTATTGGAATGTAAGAAAACTGAACAGCTCCCAAATGATTATGGGTAGTGTAGTACTTGACAAGAAGTTCACCAACTGAAGTTTAAATCATACTATCTGTCTCCACATTTCTATCAGAATAAATTTTATCTGGAATAAACTTAAATAGAATTGATAACATTTATACTAAAATGTGTTAGGCCTGCAATTGCATTCTGTCTTTGTGTGACTTGTTCTCGCTCTTGTCTTTCAGGAAAGTTGCGGTATGTCTGTATGTAACGGTAAAATCTTTATCCTGGGTGGGCGTGGTGAAAACGGAGAGGCGTCTGACACCATCCTGTGTTACGATCCGGCCACCGGCATCATCACAGGTGTTGCCGCCATGCCCCGGCCTATTTCTTACCACGGCTGCGTCACTGTCCACCGCTACAATGAGAAGTTCTACCATTCCTGACACTACAAAAACAGACACACACACACAGGGACATAAACAAGCTGAGCCTTATACATAAGGTAGTGTAATGATAGATACCTGTGTGTTTCAAATTCTCTTAGTTCACAAGATTTGAGTTGGAAGACCCATCAGTTAAATAACAATAACCCATTTTATATTCAAGTTCAGGCATTCACATTTGGATATTAAAGTCAGTTAACATAATTGTCACAATGACAAAGATAAGAGACCGGTTTAAAAGTATTACACAATTAACCTACAGATTTGCATACGCTCAAATTATGATCCAAACGTATTGAACGCAGACTGATGTCTGGAGGGAAAATGGCATTTGGCCGTTTTCTGATCTCATAGATTCTGCCATCTGGTTCACCTCTGCTGTCCTTGACAGTTGCCTCCATTTGTGATTTCTTTTTTCGTTATTGCATTTTTATTTAGTTTTTAATAACTTTTTGTGGTGTCTGGGGTTGTTATTGAGTGGGTAAATGGTGTGTTTTTGTGACAAGTGTTTGGTTGTGATGTTGGACCCTTGTGTATATATAACAATGTGTGTGAGAACATTCAGCACGATGCGTGAGAGAGATCGAGGATGATGTTGTTACAGAATTTAAACTTTTTGCAGGAACCATTTTATGTTAAGCTCCCAAGTGTTGTGCCCAGTAAGAATCTAATCTATAATGTTTCAAAAAATTATGTGTTACGTATGCATGCACGTGTTTGGGTGATATCGTTTTTTTATACATTGTGGTTATGAAATTTACCTAAAGAATATCTTACTTAATATTTCTTTAAGTGATCTTCATGGATTTTTCTTTCGATTTCATTATAATCCTGCATTGATTGAATATTGCATGTTTGCAAGGGAATCATTTTTGTGATTCGCTTTTTTAAAGTTATTTATTCTTGGTAAAGTCGGAAAGCCCCAAACGAGCACTTAAGGTTTCTTGTCTTTATATATAAATATCTGTGTCCAGGATGTAAATATAAGTTAAAGCCGTCTTCAGGTTTACTGTATCAGTAAGTTTTGCAATGGTGAATCATCAGGCCAAACAACCAGTTCACAGTCAAGGACCTTCCTCAAGAAATCCTAGTATTTTCTCTGGCTTACAATAACTTCAGCTACGGTATGTGTGCATGGAGCAGGGTACAGAACATGACGTTACAGCAAAGGATTGTGTGTGTTTGTGTGGGTCATGCACGCCTGGGTTTACTAAACCAGTGATGTAATATTGCCTGCATTTAGTTAATAGAATTTGTCAGCTGCAGAACACATTCGGACACACTGTTTCTTCACATACTCAGAGAATTATGACAGCGTGAAAGAAGGGCCAAAGCAAAGCCATGCATACACAGGCGCTACAACAACTTTTATTCTAATGCCTTTTATTCTTTACGTTTTTTTGAGTATGTAGTTATGACTGTACTTTCTCTGTGTGTAATGAAATATTTGGAGTAGTTAGAAGTGTCTTTTGGTGAGTTTAAGGTTTTCCAAAGGATCATTGTGTCTGATCAATCTTATAAGAGAATTTTCAGTTGCTAAAAGCCATAGAATGAGTGCTTTTTATTTGCAAACCTGTCCTTGCAGGGTATTAAATTATGTGTGCATGCCAAAAAAAACGATTTAACTTGTACGTCAAACAATGCCTATTGTTAAGGATGTTCTTTAGCTCTAGAAGTGGTGACAGTTTGGGCAGAGGGAAGTGCTAAATATTACTCAAGTGCATTTTAAGAAAATAAGTTTTTGTGCCTTGTGGCAGAATAATAGACTGTTGACAGCTAGCCGAAGATGTTTGATTGGTTCTGTCTGTTAATTCCTGCACAATGTTGTAAGAGTTTATATTGTGTCATAGTTTTTTTATATATCAAACTTCTGAGTAATAGCCTAATGCAATGTACGTGCCTGTTTTCCTCAATAAAGCATATTTTGTAGTATGGATTTGCAAATGAGCGTCAAGCTATTTTTTCTCACACTTATATTCAAAATGTAAGTGTTTCTGTAGCTGAAAAATTTACAAATCTAATATGGTTTCTATTGCCTTGTCTTGCTCATAGTCATGTCCTGACAGCACATGTTGGAGGTTAAAGTACTACAAACGTCTTGGATCATGTTCCTTTTGATGTACTGTATTTCCCAATCGCTTTATCTTGCAAACTGAGACATTGATTTGTGTAATATTGCTTTGAATAAAAACCGTCAGCTAACTGAAAAGGAAAAGAAAAAAGGCCACATGGTAGTCAAACAAAGAGGTTTTTCACCTGCAAAGATGAAAAGATCATGAATGACATGGCACCTGCAGAGAAATGCCCACCTGCTGGATCTACCTACAGTTTCACACACAACCCCGGCAAAAGAGCCAGGGGTAAAACTGTAAACTGTCACCGCTGGAAACGCAACAGACTGAAAGATCTATCAGTTAGACATACTGTTTTTCACAAATCACACAAGCGCTTATTACTTCAGATTAACACTTCCTTGTGATGATTGTCTGTTTTGCTCGGAAAACAACTTCTGAGTAATTCTGACTGACAATCTAAATATTTGCTCTTAGAGGAAGAACAATAAGGTATTCTTTATGGGAAAGGTCATAGTTAGCTTTTAAACATACTTGTTGTTTTAATCATTGATTATCTTTGTGAAATTGTATCTATTCTTGTATCTATCCTTTAAACTTTTAACAAGTAAACATTTAAGTTTTTTACATAAAAAAATGTACTTGTTTTTGAAGGGGCTTCACTATATAACAGACTATGAAATGCAATGGCTGTTCTGCTTCAATATCAAAAAGAATGTTTCAGGTAATATAGTTTTTGTGTTTTGGATTTTTAACACATTATGAGTAATTTTGTGTTAAATAAATAAAGAAACAACACAAGTTTGGGTTTAAAAGTTCAGAGGTTATACTTTTGCGAGAGAGAGAGAGAGAGAGAGTATTTCCCCTAAGGTAGTATTGGTGCTAGTCGTGCATTACCTGGAGTCAACAACAAGTACAAAGTGGTTTGTTCAGACCTTCTGGATTGTCATCACAGACGATTCTTTTGTCCAGGTATGAAGACTTTTAACCTGCCATCTAATGTTTCCAAAATGTTATGTTCTTACATTTTATGCAGTCATGCCTGTCTCTCACAGTGAACACAATAGAAAAAAATGATATGCACCTGGTGATTGTTCATGAAACAACATGAATTAGTGATTAGAATCTTAAAACAAACATTCTGTGGGGCACATTAGGAAACCTTTAACTGAATGTTGAATCTGCCTTTCTTCATCATACCTAAATACTAACCAAATTATACAGTGACCAGGAGCTGTTATTCTCCAAAAAGTGACATCAAAGGAGGCCACTTGAAATCTTTATCTCTATAATCTCATTCAAGTTTATGCGTACTTAGCTGTGGTGCATGAAGAGACTCACTTAAAGGGAGTGATGACAAGCCTTTATCATTGAATAGTATGGTGACTGTTCAAATAAAAAATAAAAAGATTGAATTTATTTCTGTTAAATTTAAATTGTTACATAGTAACTGTAGTTTAAACAAAATATCCATAAATGAATAATACATTTTGCTACAAGAGCAAAGTTTTAATATGTTTTCTTTCACATTTTTAAGTAAAATTGTTATGCAAATAATAGTAACAAATAAAACACCAAACACCTGATTAATGTAAGTAAGGGCTCATTAGATCAATGAGAAGTTTTCTATTTATAATTTTGTATTAATAATACAAAGCATATTGTGTTACAAATCTGAGATAGAACTGTAGTGTATATTGGCATTCACCACTGATAACAAATGAACAAAGCATTTTAGAAGCATGCGATTGAAATATATAACCAGAAGATGTCAGTATAAGACCGGATTGTTTTGCGGTTGATCGGTGTATGTAGAACTTTGAGTAGGCTACGTACAGCATCACCTCTGGGGCCTTTCAAATCTGTGTTTGGGAATGACGGGAAGTCTCGCACTTATAGATCCACAGCACTGCAGAACTCATGACAATCCATGCAATTGTGTCTTTAGCAGCCCAGGCCAGCCATCCTCAAAACAGTGACGTTATCACACCAGTCATACTGCATTGACACGCATGTAATGTGGTTTTGAATACCATGACAATGGATGTCTATGCGGGAAGCAAAAAGAGACACGTGTTGTATCCTTCTCCACACATGCGTGTTTAATGCGTTGCCCTACATATCACGCTTATTTTACATAACGTATTTAATGTTAACATCATCTGGACATCTTGCATTTGTTGTTTGTATAGACGCTTAAACGCAAGAGTGGCTACAGTTTTTATTCAACTGTGGTACTTTGGCATTGGACACCACTAGCTTTTGCAGATGATTTTCTCATTCGTCGTGCAGTCAATTTCTTCCTTGTCAAAGTAAATTATTGGTTTATTTGTACACTGGGCTTTTTAATGGCTAGAACACAAAACATATTTAAAAAATGTTTGCATGATTTTACAATATGCTTGACTTTACTTATGTAGCCCTAAATGAAATAGCCAAACCTGTCATTTTTAAAGCTTGTGTACATGTACACTTGGTTCACATAGTACGCTGTAGCCTATTTAAAAAAATAATAATAAACATATTCATATATATTATGAAATTACATGATACTGGTGTATTTCAAATAGTCATGATAATAAAATGGTGCTTGTTAGACAATCACAATAAGCCAGACTGCATACGCTTCCCATTACACACCCTGCAGCTGCGAGAGAGTGAGATAGAGAGAGAGAGAAACCTGAGAAGCTTCGCCCTTCTAAAATATCCATGAACATGGCAAAGCATGAAGTACACTTACACTTACACACAAGCTGTCATTCACTGCACTCAGTATCTGAGCATCCTCAATTTGAACTATAACATCCATATGCTTCCACACTTATAAGAGATACTATATTATCTCTCATCTCTTTCATCTCCTGTTTAGTATGCAGGTGCATAACTGTTTCCCACCCTGTTCTGTATACGGTCCCTGCGCTCACATTGATGGTGTTTGCGGCAGAAAGTGGGGGCGATTCCCCCCCTACCCTTTCCATTTCTGCCTCTGTCAGTGGTGCTGTTTCTTATGAATGAGATTCAGAGTTGAATGGAAGGCAGAGGGGCTCCAGAGTCTCCCCCTAAAGACTCTTGTTGCATTCAGGTCACGGACGACTGGTGGAAAATGAAGGAAGACTCGGCTTGCATGCGCAACACGGGCTGCCCGGCCAATGGGAGGTTTCCTTGGAGGATGCAGTTTCGGCGTGAATGCAAAATGCCTGATTCATGGGCAGATGAGAGACAGGACTGAGAAAGTCAGGAGAGAGAGAAATGTGTCAATAGCATGCCGTACTCCAGTTTCAGAATCACAGAGATCTAAATTGGTAATATGCATAGTAAAGTCAAACTGCAAATAATAGGACAATTGTGTATATAGCCGTCCTCATAACCCTGAGGACCAATGTGCTTCCACTATGTCACTTGAGAACTGCGGAGACACGCAGGTCAGTCGGACAGAAGAAGTCTGTGGATGACACGATGATGTCATCAGGAGATGAGATCACCCAACCCGGCAATAAGTGCCGTGAGATCGAGTTGGTTCATCCTTAGATCTGACCTCAGTTTATTTACTATGTGTGAGGTTTTAAACATTCAGATGTTTGAAAAAAGACAGATTTGTATTTAAAATATTTTATTTAATCTAGATTAGAATATTAAATTGATTTAGAGGTTTTGTATGCTTCGACTGATGCATCCGATTTATCTGTAAATCTGTCATTTAAAGACAGGTCAAGTGTGTCTGCCACGTGCTTTTTTAAATTAGTAGGCACGTGTGCACACTGCCCACCTTCCAAATCTTAAAGAGGGCCGACAGAGAGACACACAAATGCATGCACAGATAATATGATGGATTTGTATGTGCTGGATTGCGGCAGAGAACACATCTGCTGATGGCTTTTGCATCTTGCTTGTAAAGTCTGTACATTTTCACCCTTAATCTGCACAGAATATCTAATCTCTTCAGGAGTAAACCCCCAAATAAAATCTCACGGCAGACTGGCAAAGATCTCCGCAGAGGGCTTTTCTTATGAAAGCCAAGCTCACCCTCCCTCTCCAATCAACAGAATTTACTAGAATGCTTGGTGGATTTCTTACCAGAGAATCTAAAATGAGATTTGTTCATTTGTGCTGTATACACACACTTATTTTTTAAAGATAACGATAGAATATGATTTCTTTTCAAGTAGCCAAAATATGTGCCTCAAATTCAAATATAAAGTTTTTGCTAATGAATTCTTCATATTATGCATTATTATGCATTCAATAAATAAATAAAAATCTATTTTTTGGAAAATATACCAATTTCGTTTCAAGATGTAAACGCATGGCAGAATCATATAAAAGTAATACCGCAAATCAGACGGCGCGTGACTTTAAAAATACCGCGAGAGTGACTGGATAACATACAGTGGTTGGCGCTCTCGCGGTACTTTGGTATCATACGCCGGTCGGGCTGCGCAGCGCTGCATAAAGTAGCGTAAAAAGTGTATAGACGTGAGTGGCGCTACATTCGCTACAAAACAAGTTCGCGATTCACTGTTATAACACCGAGAGCAAAACCACACGCAATTATATTAATTATCATTAGTTATTAATTAATAGTATTATGATTAATATTAATTATCCTGAAATTAGTTAAAAGCAGTTTGTCAGCAAAGAAGATCTGCTTGTAAGATTTGTGAATGACTCCGCACCACAGGTAACGTTAACGGCATTTATCATCATTTCAAATCAGTTGTACTATTGTAATACCTTTTTGTAATATACAAGGCCAAGTTATTATATTGTCATTTTTTTTTTGTTTGTTTACATTTTGCCCCTATGTTGCAAGTTACTTTTGCTACAAACCTAAATTAACTGACGTTAGCTATTTTGTCATGTAAATGACTAAAGTATTTTTATCCTTGACCTTAATATAAGGATTCACCTTTGAGTGACTGTACATTCTACTGTATAGATGTAAACATTGTTTTTTTAAAGTGAATAATTGTAAAAATGTTTGGTTTTGATCATGTTAAACATTTTGTGTCACCTAAAATAAAAAAACGATTGAGAAATATCCAATGGGGTTTAGCGTCCATACGTGGACATCAATAGGGGTCCAATGTTGTTTGGTTACCAACATTCTTCAAACTATCTTCTTTTGTGTTCTGCGCAATGAAGGTCATACAGATTTGGAATGACATGATTTTGAGTGAATGAAGATAATTTAATTTTTTCGGTGAACTACCTCTTTAAGATTTTGTGCGGCCCCATGACAATATCCTGGCCTGTGTGAATTCTAATGCTGGTAATTCGAAATGTCCATCTGAGCAAGCAAAGGTGGACATAAACAGAAAGAAACAGATTGAAAGTCAAAATCCCAGCATGCAATCATTTCTCTAAATTCTTTGCCTCTCATGTGTGTCGTCTCCGTACATATGTTCTGTCAGTGTTGACCTTGACTATAATCTGCCAGACTTCTCCAGGACAGCCGGCGACAGACTGATTGACAGGTGGTAAATCTACAACCAGTCCCTGGTGCGGCCCATGTCCACGCTGATTAAAATATCCCCCGGGATGGGTGATGTAACACCACAGGCTGGACTCCATCCCTTTCTTACTGTAAAAGACCTCCCAAGAGCATTCCTCTGAAAATTGAAGGTCTTAATCTGCTGTGTAATGCTTTTTTTCTTTGTTGCGCTACGTGAGGCACAGAGATGTGATTCGGTTTACTGCAGGATGGAACTATGAATTTGAATGTATATAGTTTTATGGTTTGAGTGTTTTTTTACCACTCATGATTTATAATATAACGGATTCTAACATATTATTCTTTATTTATTATGTCACGCAGTCCACCTTAACACACGCAACCTGCATATACACACACGCTTTCACAATTAAAGTTTGCCCATGTGTGTAAAGCGAGTGCTGTAATGCGTTAATAATGGATGCATTTGCTTGTGATGGATCAATTTGGAAGCCTCATCAGCACTCATTAGTAAAGCCCCTCTGGGAAAATCTAATTGGTGGCTGTTAGGCTTCTCTCTCCAACACCCTGCAAGCACAGTTTCACACCCAAACCCCAAATCTCTGCCAGTTCTCTTTGTGTTTACAGTACAGTGAAGTGGCTCAAGTGTCCCAAAATGATAAGATATCAAGCTGACAACTTTACATAAAATCAAGCATTTTTTACAAAAACGCTGTAACACTGACAAGATTGATGGGGCGAGGCTGTGACCGTCTGTCTGTTTAGAAATTCATATGATTCAGATACATTTACAAATGTAAGATAACTGCCTCCATGTCAGTTGAAAAAGAGAAGTAGCAGGAAGAGACTGTTGCTATAGGAACCGTGTCGTGCAGCTCGCCCTCTCTAAACTTCGGGAGCTTATTTGAGCTAGTGCATGTCTGTATGAGAATTCGTAAGATACACAGATGAATGTGTGTGTGTGAATGAGAGAGACAAATGTGATATGAAGTATTTAAAGATAAACAGAGAATTATCCATAAAGGTATAAACGCTGGCTTTTATTGTGTAAAATTACCAATTTG
Source organism: Barbatula barbatula (assembly GCF_947034865.1). NCBI lineage: Eukaryota > Metazoa > Chordata > Actinopteri > Cypriniformes > Nemacheilidae > Barbatula > Barbatula barbatula. The sequence continues at coordinate 15,943,130 of NC_136786.1, read as the reverse complement.
GTATACTAAGTACATTGTACTGCTTTTGTGATGGCTTTGAATTTATAGGTACATTTATTTGATCATTTATTCTTCTTTACTTCATTCCTGACCTGTATGACCTGCAGGACACAAGAGAAGATATTTTGAAAAATAACTAAATAATGTTGACCTGAATTGTAGACACATAAACGCTAATACATTTCCCAAAATATCTTCTTTTGTGTTCCACAGAAGAAAGTCGAGCAGGTTATGGTGAATCAATAATAGCAGAAATATTTTTTTGGGTTGCCTCTCCCTTAAAATTAAAAGTTAAATAGATAAAAACAATGTGACTATACCATAATGATAAAATAATTTAACTGTGCTGTCTAAATAACATGCTGATCTAGATGGTAAACATGAATACAGACCACTAATTGATGACATTAGGCACACGTTCACACATCACAGATGGATGAATTATGTTCTGGCGGCCGTAAGACTTGATGTTCCTTTAAAATCTTGGCTAACATGATAAATACTTAGTCTGGTCTGTGGAAGCGGCAAGCTGTTTCTAAGAAGAATCACATAACTGTCAAATAAAATGTGAGGACAGCTTTGTACGCCACTTGGCCGATAAATTATGACTCCTTAAAGTGACACTTCACCCAAAAATGAAATTTCTGTCATCATTTACTCACCTTCGAGTTGTTTCAAATCTGTATACATTTCTTTGTTCTGTTGAACACAGAGAAAAATATTTGGAACAATGCTTATAACCCGACAGATGTTGCCCCCCATGGGTGTCAATGGGGGGCAACATCTGTCTGGTTATAAGCATTCTTCTAAATATCTTTCTCTCTGTTCATCAGTTCAAAGAAATGTATACAGATTTAAAACAACTCGAAGGTGAGTAAATGTTCGAGTAGATGATTATTCTGTGACATATCACCTTAATGCAATATCAATTTGTGGTTATTTGTGATCCAAACGTGGAGATTCCTTAGCCCTAAAATGCCATTTTGGTCTGCTCCAAAATGATGTTAGTGTTCTATAATCTACAAATTAATTACATAATTCTGTGATTCCTTCCTCCCCTTAGCTGTCAATCACAAACACAGATTAACCAGTTTATCGTGACGATCTTTTTAGTGTCCTCTTCTCTTTGTCCCTATTTTGTCCCAAGTCATCTCTTCCACCCTCACATCCTTTATTTTGGCACAAAGCTGCCTACTCTCTTTCCAAACGCACGTCTGCCTCCATCGGAATTGATTAGTCGGTTAGTGTCTGATGGAGTCGTAACAACGACTCAACCGATACAGCAGTGCCCCAAAATATGTGGGTTGCACATAAAATGTCTCCATTGGCATGTGGTGAAGTTTGGAGATGAGATGTTTTATTGCTTTTTTCTGGGTAAAAGTATGGACACTTTCATTTTGGCCGTTTTTTAAGGCGAATCATTTGTGACGGTCTCTGGACAGTGGTTTTTACTGACTGCTTATGCTGCAAACGTATCGGCCTATGACACTGAAAAGGTCAGTGCATGATGAATTGCTCTGTTTTTCCCCCGATCGAATAAACACTGGACACCCAAATATCAATCACACAAGCCCACCGAATAAACCGATTCACCCCAAAAAACAGCATTCTAATTACAGTCCACACTGTCCTTCCACCAGATGTTTCCTAAAAGTGTGTGCGTTAACATTGGCCCGCATGCTCATAATTGTGTTTGCCCCAAATTCTTTGTAATTAAGTTGTTTTCGTGAAGGCATGAGCGACAGTTTGAAACCTTAAGACGCAAACCCATTTTTCAAACCCAAAAAAGAGGAAGCTGCCGAGAGAGAGAGAGAGAGAGAGAGAGAGAGTACGTGGGAGATGAGAAGAGAGAGAGAAAATGAGAGGCACTGGGCCAGATGAGAGAAAATAGGAAAGCTATTTCATCATGAAGAGCTCAGTGAATATTTCATGGTGTGATCAAAAATAGCTATACGCTCGCTCTCGTCTCAGCTTCTCGGTGCTTCTCTGTACAGCAGATAACTTTTAAGACATATTCTAATAAAAAATACATGTTTAGTTAAACAGCAATTGGGTTTGTAGGGCTTTTATTTGCTGCATGTAATGCTTTGTCTTACTCTTTACTGCTGTTGTGGTTCTTGGCTTATTGAAAATGTCATTAGGCTTTTATTCATATTCTTAATATGTTGTGCATTTCAAGTATGTTTCCCGAGGTGTTAGGTTGTTTTCTACAAGGAAAATATTTTATAGGCATCATGGGTCCGTGACAAAAGAAGCTGCTTATTCTTCCACTGTCTAAGTGTGACTGTAGTCATTACAGTATATCAACAATAGTGTTCTTACAAAGTCATCTCTGTGAAGGGCTGTGAGTAGATGAATCATGAGTGAGGAATAAATACCTTTATCTGTTTTCTCTGTAAAATAGTTTCTTGTGTTGTGATCGGGGGCAGTTATGTAACCTCTCAGGACAGCGCGGCCTCAGTATATTTGCATTATACATCCATCCCCACTTGAAGAAATCATTTGGCATGTGTGGTTAAGAGTTATTGACAGACAGACAGTTATAAGAAATGACAGGCAGACAGAGACTGTGTTAGTGTATGAAATAAAGCAAGTGTGGTAGACAGAGAATTTTTTTACATTGCCTGTGGCAGAACCCTCCAGGCTCCTATATATAGGCATATTTTTTGATAAAGTACCCTGCCTGTACTGTCACGAAATGGTTTTGGACAGAACCCAGATGCAGGCAGACGAAGGTTTAACAATAAACTTTATTAAATAAAACACCCGCAATGGGGAAAAACAAGAACAAAAACACACTAGAAAACAAACACTAGAAACAAAACCGAAACAGGGTAGTTCAACAAGACGAGAAACAGGGGATACTACCGTGAGCGTTGATACAAACACCAACATCAGACAAAAGACAATAGATATAAGACAATGCACCAACACTGAACAGAGAGAAACTGAGACCATATAAAGGGAGACACTAACGAGGAGTGATTACATGGGGAGAGTGGTGACAGCTGATGGGAATGAAACCCTGACGAGGTGAATTACAAAACAGACGATGGGAATGAAACCCTAACAGGAGATAGGAGGGTGGGGCTGAGAGACATAACAGGAAGACACGTGGCATTAAGTAACAACATAAAGCCACATGTCTCCACACATAACACAACAGAAACACGAAAGACGTGGCAATGTCATGACTCTGCCCAGGGAGCTAGAAAGCTCGAGACAGGAAGGACAGAGTCCTAACATTACCCCCGCCCCCAGAAACGCCCCATGGCGTCTCAAGGGAGAAACTTCAGCGGGCCAAAACACAAAAGCACAAAGACAAACACCACAAGCACAACACAGAACAAACTAAAGGGAACATAAGGGAGGCTATGAAGGGGTTCGGGTGGGTCAACAAAAACAACAAACATGGGAGGGGGGGTGGGGGAATGGGAGGCCAAACCTTGGGGACACCAGAAAAGGGTGGGACAGGTTGAGGAGACTTGAAACAACCGGACGAGACCGGCGGGGACTTGAAGCAACCGGACGAGACCGGCGGGGACTTGAAGCAACCGGACGAGACCGGCGGGGACTTGAAGCAACCGGACGAGACCGGCGGGGACTTGAAGCAACCGGACGAGACCGGCGGGGACCTGAAGCAACCGGACGAGACCGGCGGGGACTTGAAGGGGCTAGGGAGAGGTGTGTGTCCAAGGGGGGAAAAAGCTTGAGGTGATGCCGGCCGGAGAACTGGCTGAGGCACCGGCTGGAAGGCCACCTGCGGAAGGGCAGGTCCGGCCGCCTGCGGAAGGGCAGGTCCGGCCGCCTGCGGAAGGGCAGGTCCGGCCGCCTGCGGAAGGGCAGGTCCGGCCGCCTGCGGAAGGGCAGGTCCGGCCGCCTGCGGAAGGGCAGGTCCGGCCGCCTGCGGAAGGGCAGGTCCTGAAGCCTGCGGAAAGGCAGGTCCTGAAGCCTGCGGAAAGGCAGGTCCTGAAGCCTGCGGAAAGGCAGGTCCTGAAGCCTGCGGAAAGGCAGGTCCTGAAGCCTGCGGAAAGGCAGGTCCTGAAGCCTGCGGAAAGGCAGGTCCTGAAGCCTGCGGAAGGGCAGGTCCTGATGCCTGCGGAAGGGCAGGTCTGGCCGCCTGCGGAAGGGCAGGTCTGGCCGCCTGCGGAAGGGCAGGTCCTGACGCCTGCGGAAAGGCAGGTCCTGACGCCTGCGGAGAGGCAGGTCCTGACGCCTGCGGAGAGGCAGGTCCTGACGCCTGCGGAGAGGCAGGTCCTGACGCCTGCTGAGTCGCTGGCTGTGAACCCAGCTGGAGAACCGGCAGGAGCGCCGGCTGGGCTGGGTTACGTGCCCCCCTCCGTTGCCTCTTCCTCTTCTGCCGAGCCAATCTCCTGGTAGTGGGCTGGAGGAAGGAGGTGAAGGACGGGGCTGGCTCCGCGTTGGAGGCCTCCGAAGAGGACCCCCAGGACTCTCTCCTTCCACGCTTGCCCCGAAGACTGGTGGTTGGTGGAGAGGTTGCAGGGTCCGAGAAGGTAGTCACGACTCCGAGCTTCAGGGCGAGACCCTCAGTGATTGGGCCCAACGGAGAAGAGACCCTCGGTAGGACGGAGACCCTGGGCTCCGGTCGGCTCATGGCGAACCGGAGTACGCCCTCAAAGTCCAGAGGTCTCAGCCTCCTCATCTCCGCTGGCGATAGGGGAACCCTGAGGCCGCTGTTGAACGCCGCAGTCACCTCCTCCTCCCCGAGGAGCACCTCCCCTGCGGCCTCCAGGAACCTGTCCAGGTACACATCCAGGTCCAAGTTCCCCTGGCGAATGCTGCATAGGGGACGAGGCTGGCGAGACCTTGCAGCGAAAAGAGCTGCCTGCTGGGTTCTTCTGGGTTGGTGCATTCTGTCACGAAATGGTTTTGGACAGAACCCAGATGCAGGCAGACGAAGGTTTAACAATAAACTTTATTAAATAAAACACCCGCAATGGGGAAAAACAAGAACAAAAACACACTAGAAAACAAACACTAGAAACAAAACCGAAACAGGGTAGTTCAACAAGACGAGAAACAGGGGATACTACCGTGAGCGTTGATACAAACACCAACATCAGACAAAAGACAATAGATATAAGACAATGCACCAACACTGAACAGAGAGAAACTGAGACCATATAAAGGGAGACACTAACGAGGAGTGATTACATGGGGAGAGTGGTGACAGCTGATGGGAATGAAACCCTAACGAGGTGAATTACAAAACAGACGATGGGAATGAAACCCTAACAGGAGATAGGAGGGTGGGGCTGAGAGACATAACAGGAAGACACGTGGCATTAAGTAACAACATAAAGCCACATGTCTCCACACATAACACAACAGAAACACGAAAGACGTGGCAATGTCATGACTCTGCCCAGGGAGCTAGAAAGCTCGAGACAGGAAGGACAGAGTCCTAACATGTACATAAATCCTGGAAGCTTTGTTTGATCACTTTTTTGTGTCTCTTAACACAACCTACACAAAGCTATTACTTACACACTTGTATTCATTATTGGTGCATTCAACATTTGTTTTCTTCTAGGGCTAGTCAAATAAAGTCAGATGTGAGATATTTTGAAGAATTTTAACAACCAACATTGGACCCCATTGACTTCCATTGTATGGACACAAAACCATTGAGACTTTTCTCAAAATATCCCTAACCCAGGGTTCGGCAACCTTTGCGACCAAAAGAGCCATCTTGGGCACTCTCCCACCAATAAAATTTGTCTGGAGATTACTATAACACAGGTTATGCATTTAGTTACCCACTAGGTGGCAATATAGAGGGATTTTTATTGTATTTAGATGTTAAAGGGAACTCAGGGTATAGAGAGATGTTTGGCTTAGTATGTTGTGATAGCCTTACACTACTAGCATTTGTCGTTAGAAACACATAAAATATCAAAACTAAATGTAATACTCAACTAAGGAGGCGGCCATGTTATTTTTCGATGGCGTAAAATGGTTGCACGCACAGGCAGCCAAATTGAACAAAGAAACACTAATCAGTAAATATAAGGTACTGTATGATCAAAATATATATACACATAATGCTAGAATAACAAAGAAATAAAATAAAGACGCTATTTTGTGTATTTTCATACATTTTAATGTTGGTCAGAAACAATACTAACATAGGGCCTACGTATTAATAACCAAAATCAATGCGAATTTTATATAAACACAATATTTTCTAGCAATTATCAAATGCATTTTGACGTTGATTTATCAGCCTATTGTCTCTCTCTCTAATACCCACGTGACCAGAATAAATAACCAAACTATAAGCATCTTATTATTGTGTTTATCAGTATTTTGTCCTATTGTATAAAGTATACGATAATGGTGGATGATGATGTCTTGAACAGTCTTAAAGACGGTAGTTTAAAGCTATGATTTAATGCCTGAAACAGACGCTTACTGAACGCATTCTTCTTTCATGGCAGGCAGGCTGGCTTAAGTCAATATGGCATACAGCCACCTACTGTCCCTGTGTATTTATATATCTGACCTTATGTTTGACGTCTCATATTTTACTTTCATATATGGAAAACGTGCTGCTCTTTCAAGCACTTGCTGAATTTTTTTTCTAACCAAATCAAAAGTAACAGATTACCACTTTAAAGGGATAGTTCACCCAAAAATAAAATTCTGCCATCATTTACTCACCCTCTTGTCATTTCAAACCTGTATGACTTTCTTTCTTCCGCAGAACACAAAATAAATTATTTAGAAAAATGTTGAAAAGCGCCGACACCCATTCACCTGAATTTTATGGACACTAAACCAATGCAAGTGAATGGGTATAAGTTAACACCATTTTTCAAAATCTCTTCTTTTGTGTTTTGCAGAAGAAATGACAAGAAAGTGAGTAAATTATGACAGAATGGATGAACTGTCACTTTAAATTTGAAAGTTGAAGTCTGACATTTTTCATATGGTGTGATTTTGCATCATGGATAAAGAAAGTGGTGATTTATGTTAGCCTCAATGAATATACTTGGCTTTACTCAATATTTGAACTGACCTTTGCCCCTTTCTTTGTAAATAGTCATAGCCTGCGTCACATATTCTTCAAACCGTAAGTCATTTAAGATTCAAGAGACTGTCTATTATTGTGAATTGCTGCATCAATCTCATGTAGATTGAGAGTCCTTCGCCGAATAGAGATTTGATTCTGGACTGTAATAGGACAATGAGAGCTCAGCGGTCTGTGTGTTAAAAGTTATCTAAGGAAACTAGTCTGTCTGTTTTTTTGACACATACTGAATATTTCTCATTATTGTGTCATGTGATCAAAGGTTCTCCTAGCCTCAGCATGAGCCCTTCAGTAATGAGACCGGTCTGTCCGTAGCGAAGACAAGCTACGGACACAGGGGTACCGGGGTTCGATTCCGGTTGCCATGGTGATGCGCATCCCAGCTAGAACGGGTGCAGCGAGTTACCGTGGAAACTGGAGATGCCTGAGGGGCAGGAGGTAATTGGCAGAAATTAAAGTGGCAGCCACTTTCTTCCGTGGTGCAGAGAATCTCTTGATGGAGGGGAAAACAGCTTTTTGTTTGTTTTGTTTTTTGGTTAATCTCCAGAGCTGAGGGGCTTTTTCCACATGGGTAACTGATGAATGTGCGTGTGGACGGTCAGAGAAAGGGAGGAGAGAGGAGGCAGAGATGTGTTAAGCTTATACAAACTTTTTTTTAGCTCTAAGGCCAGTTGCACATTTAGTCCGAAATTTGCGATCGGAATTTCCGCATGTAAAAAAAAGTAAATAAATAGGTCATAAAAAAATCGTAATGGGTTGAGTTTTTCGCAAACGTAGCAAGCTTTTTGAGAGGTGTTTTGACAAGTCAGAGATTCCAAACGAGCCCGAAGTACGAAAGACCACATACGAAAATTTCGGATTGTATGTGCAAAGACCTTTAGACTTCAGATATCATTGGACATATTCACATGGGATAAGTAGAATGCACACATCAAGTGGTTTGTTGAAAACTTTGCTTGTTTTTTTCCTGCACCTTTGACCTGATCCTTTTAGGTTTATGTAGGTATATCATAGTTTGTCATATACGTACACAATAATCATTGTTAATAGGACATCTACACTACTGTTTAAAAGCTTTGATAAGTTACTACTGATCCACAATTAATACACAATTTACAGGAAATGCAAAGGTAATGTATCCATACTTTTTTTATTATTGTGATCATTATGTTTGTCTTTTTTACCCTGGTCGAAATGTCAAAATCCTATAGTTCTCCCCAAAATAAAATTCTTTCATCATTTACATATTCGTGTCATTCCAAGTCTGTAGAACCCAAAATACAATATTTTGAAGAACGCTGAGAACCGAACAATGTTTGCCTCCTTTGACATTTATTATATGCACACAGAGACATTTCTTACAAATATACTTTTGTGTTACGCCGAAGAAAGAGGTAAATACTGATTTTGAACATGAATAAATTGTGGCAGAATTTCTATTTGTGGGTGAACTTTCCCTTTCAGATACAAATACTTGAAGCAAAATTATCAAATTTCTTATCTTCCTATTTGTCAGTTTTTCCCCGTTTGTCTTTAAACCTTGTGACATTTTTAGATAAAGGACAACAGAATAAAAGTTAACTTCATTCTTAGAAGATAAATGCTCTCAAATCTAGTCAGAACTTTATGCTTTTCAAGAAAATGTATACTATTATATTAAGATATTTGTACTGGAAAACTAGATATAAATTATTAAAATTATTTTGCACTGTGCAGACGCATATATCTTCATAAAAAGGAAACTAAAAAGGAAACTAAGAACTAATGAGTGATTCTCTAAAATTGAATGCCTTAAACAACAACCGTTGTTGATCCTCAGTTATACCTGCCGTTTTCACCCGCGGTTCTCTTATGGTACTCTATCCCATCTTTTTAGGTCAAGCTAAAGATATCTACATCTGACATACCTGTCACTGTGCATCACATTTCATATACAGTACGGTTCCTCCAGAGTACACAACTGCCATTTCACTGCTTCATTAAACTTGCTTATTATTTTGCAGATTTGTTTATTGTTATAATTTTTTACAGGGATAAAAAAGAAAGCAAAACAGTTTTAGAAGATCCTGTTTAGGGGGTTCTGGGTTTAATCTAGTAACTAAGCAACAGCAGAGCCCAGACTCTCCGCTTTAGTGAGCGCAGCCTCACCACGTGAATCTCCTGCACGTGCTGCCGCTTTATGCACGCACACGCACCTACTGTAAACACACACACGAACACAAGCGCACGGTAGTGTTAATGAACATTGGGATTATCTCACGCATAAGCTACTTCAACCACTGTCAACAGTGGCGAGTTTTAATTAGGTCAGTCATCCAAACCTTTAGCCGGGCTTCTGATGTGACCCAAGAAATGCCCACATGGACGACTTTAACAAGAGAAGCAACCATCAATAACATACTGCTCTCGCCCACACACACACACACACACACACACACACACACACACACACACACACACACAAGCTTTGTCCACATATTACTTTATATTAGAAACAGCATGTTGTCACACATATTTCATAGCAGATCGAAATGTGAATTTTTATTTTGTCAGAAGCTGTATAAATAGCATTCTTTGGATAACTTGCCACATTTTCACATTGCTTATTTGAAAAAAATATATATTTGTATATAGAGTAATCGTTTTTTGGAGTCAAATCGTTTTTATTTGTAGTTTTTAACCCCTTCAAATTTTATGGTAAGGTTTTTTTTAGATGTTTATTATTAGGCAATGACAAAATTATTTTTGAGAACGTGAAATTTGGCATTTGAAAACAGAACCTGGTGTAGAACTTGGGGACAGTAAATTATAAATTCACACTTTTAAATACAAAATTCTTACTGATGTATTGTTCCCTACATGCCTTTCCTCAAAAAGAGCCGCTCAAATCATAATCCGCAGATATTTTTAGCTACATCACAGACAGGGAACATTACGAGATGTCAATAAACGCCTGTTGTATAAATAGACAAAAAACAATCTCTAATCCACCTTGCTTTTTTATTCCCTCTCTCTTTATATTGAAATGTAGGTCACACAAGCAGAAAACCATTCCCAGACAGACACTTCAGCAGGTGCTTCTGTACAAAAATGATCTTTCAACTTCATTAGCTCTAGGTCAGACCTCTTTTTTTTAGTGAGAGTGTTTTAATATAAATGGTATGTACAGTATGAGTAATATTAATTCAAGCGGACGTGTCTCTGTATGGTTTTTATAAATAACCTGCTTATGCCCTGGATGGCAGGTTTCTAATATACCAGGTGACCCCCAAAAAAGTCAATATACTGACCGTCTGATGCAATGCTATGTCATTCTTTGATTGTTTTGATCCAGTTTGTTATTGTGATATCATTGATAATAGTTTTTCACTTGAACTGCACATAACCCAGGAGATCTGCAAAGCAAAGTGTTTGCAAAATAAGATGATTTCGGTGTTGAGGGAAGGGTTCACATCAAGAGTGGAAATGATGGTTAATCTATGCATTTTGGCGTTATTGAGTTGCCAAAAAATAATTGGTAATGTAGTTTTGTGTAAATTGTGTAAAACTGACTGAAGAAGTAGTATTGCACTCATGTACACTTTATTTGTTCTGATCGATGACCACATTGATACAGTTGTCACTTGACATGGTTTGTCATCACCTCACACAAACACTTTGCAGTATTATTGATCATAACCTCATGATAGATGGATTCTGACAATATTCCTTCTTCAAGTCATTTGAATGGCAGATTTTGCCTGGCTCAGCAGAGCGACACATTGATTTATTACTTATTGATTGTATTCACACACTCTCTTTCTTTCTCTTAAAGTGGGACTGCGTGGACAGGCATCATTGGATAGGACGTGGACCACACCTCCATCAATGACATCTTGGATCAAATCAGGATATGGCCCAATGCCAGTAGCTGAAGGGCCTGGATATTTCAAAGGAGGAAGGTTAATGCTTCCCTGGAGCAAACATTTAATGCTGATGTAAGTACCCTTGAATGTCTGCAAACTTTTGAGGAAATTTGTTAGACTTTTGCATCAATATCTTCACTAACATGAGTTTACAGTAAAAGTCAATAGACCACTGATGAAAAATCTGTATAATTTGAATAAAATCCATTGACAAAAATAACTAGAATTTCTAAGTCTTTATTTGTCACTCTTACTTTATTGGCAGCTTTGAATCAAGCATTGACTGTACATTTTTTTCCATGTTATTCCAGTATTTAAAGTGATATATTTGTCGCTTTAATGAAAGAAAGTCTGACCAGCATAAATCTAATTTGTAAAATTATACATATAATATTCTTTTTGAGTAAGTATTTCTTCATCATTTCAGGTCCTGATGTCTCTGTGTATTTTTTAAATCCTTAAACGTTGTTTCCTATCTTAAATTAGATTATGAATCCCAATGTGGTCTCAGACCCTTTGACTTGACTGTATAATTGGGTTTTCTGGATCCTAATTTTCCTGTGTTTCTTCTCTTTCTTTGCAGTTACCAAACACACACCCAAACTTGCTTTGTTTCAACTTCTCTCTTCAGCTTCTGCATCCGTGCTTTGTTTTAATAAGAGTCAGTCGGTAACAGTCTTGCTCATTGATCCAGGCGAGCACATCTCCCAACGGTCTGAAGATCCCAGGCTTCCACATTGATTGGAGCAAGTGAGCCTTCAGCAAGCAGTCGGCCTCCTGAGAGCTCTGTGCACATTCACACGAACCCACACACATACAGAGGCTGTAATCTGCTTTCATGCCTTGACTTATCACCGGGAGGAACTTTTAGACGTGAAATGCTGGACATATGGCCCAAATGTAATGTACCTGTACTTACGTTAGTGCCCTCCCCAACTAGGACTTGCCGATGTTATACATATAGTATATAAGTGCAGGTGAGACTGGAGAATCAACGTGTTACACATTTACGTTCTGATGTGACAATTAGGGGATTTATCTGAAATGATCATGTGTGCAAAAGCCATGTGCTGTCACTCACAAGGATCTCCCTCACTCTCAGAGAAGATCACATCACTGAGCCTGTGGGGGTGACATGAGAAAGACACCATGCCCTACTTTTCTAAAACCCCCCAACAATAAGCACTCTCCTGAAAACAAGATGGCGTGTCTTTCCCTGTAAATCCTTCTGATTGAAACATATTGTCCAGATAGATCCGCAGACACTCTTAGACCATAAAGAGAAGAATGAGGTCTAAGCAGAACAGTTTCACATGGTAATGTGTTGTTTGTTGTTTAAAAGTGTAATTTCGTGCACTTCCCATTCACTGTGGCAGATGCAGATGTGGCAGATGCTTTAGAATTTCACCTTTACATTTACATTTAGTCCTTTAGCAGACGCTTTTATCCAAAGAGTTCGGGGACCAATAAGCGATATGTCATACAAAGAGCAATAGTGCAATAGGTGCTAATACAAAGTTACCTTTAGATGTTTCCATCTCGGTTTGAGCTTTTGTAGTGTTAATTCGGAACAATTCTGTCACCTCATCAAAAATGTGTCCAACATGCAACATATGTGCCGAAGTAGATTTGCATAATCTTGCAATTGAATTTGCTTTTTTTTGTTTTATAGACAGATTCACCTGAAACAACAATACAATTAATGTACAATCAAATATTAATATAAAAGGTATATATATTAAATATCGAATAAATTGTTAAAATATTACCAAACACAGACTTGAACTTCAGGCCGGACGCGTGTGTCTGATGAAACTGTTTGTTCTTTTCTTAACTTGATGGTCTGTGGTCACTGTTGAACTATTATTGTATGGGAAAACATTTCTGAAATCTACTTTTGTGTTCCATAGAAGAAACTTCACCATAAGCGCTTGAATTGGAACACCAGAACACCAAGGTGAGTAAGTTAAAACCGCTGCTTTGAGACATTGAAGTAAAATGCTTGAAAGCCTCTTATGTAAACAAATATAATAGGACAAAATCGATGAAGAAATACACTGCGGAAATGTACAATGGGCGCAAGGAAAAAACATACTTTCAGTGTATGCATTTACAAATTTGGAGCTTTTAAATAAATACAATATATTTCTGAAGCTATAAAGCTCTCAGCTTCATTCCTTGTCTTTATATAAGTTGTAGCCTGTCATTTCCCATCTTATCAGCAGAGAACATGAAACTTACATAACAAGCACTTACATAGCAAGGAGCCTGTAAAAATGTGTCTCTGTGGCATTTATTGATTATTTGATTCTCTTTGCCACAGTATTTCCAGTGGTTTGCCTTCTTGTACCCAACAGGAGAAAAAGAGAATAAATGACTATTGTCAACTTACTGTTTGACTGAAAGATTTCTTTAACTAGCCGAATGTGCCTTTGTGTAGGTCTGGTCATTGAGTTTGATGTTGACATTGATGTTTTTTTATGTTAAGAAAAACATTTCTGGGATTTTTTTTAATAGAATGTTGAAGGATTTTTAAAGATTAGCAGGATTTTAATAAATAAATATGAACAAATACTTAAGATTCTTCTAGGATAGCATTGCTCGGTCAGTTATCAGATCATGTTGCTTTTTCATTCACTCTTAGAACTATATACCCCAATTGTTATGATGTTAATAACATTAAACATTACAAACTGTTTTTGCTTCTGGGCTTTAGGATTTTTCTGGAATTTCTGGCACAGTACTTTCACATATGTATACGTGTGAGGAGAATAGCAATGCAAAAGACAAAAATGAAAACAGAAAGGAGAGAAAGAGGTGTGCCCAGCTGGAGTGGGAATGTGATTCAGCCAAAGTACGTTTATGCATGTGTTGCGTTCTTTATTTAATAATTCACATTTTCTCTTCTCTATCATTTTAAAACTTTGATAGGTTAGACATTGTGCTCTGATGAATGATTCACTCTAGTAGAAAGTGTCTTACTTTAATACAATTTCCCATTGATTCCAGCAAAGGTTGCCATGACGATGGGTTTTTTTATGAACCAGATGATCGTGCAAGGGAAATTGTCTGACTCATGCTAAAGAAATACCAGAACTGAGCTCAAGCATTAAATGTGAAAAGTTCATCTATACTATGATAAATGTGATGTGTTTAGCATATAAACAAGACCATCACCAAATGTAATAAACACAAAAATTATGATTGAAGTAATACCTGTACAATGATTATTATAAACTACATTTGACATATGAAAAACAAACATACACTATAACTAATGGACTATCAATGACTATCCCTCAAAAGAACCCACGCATACAGACTTATGGTCAAGAGACACAGTGGCACAATTTTTTCATGGACACCTTCCAGTTGCTTGTATCTGAGATGCCCAGGTCCCAAAGTGAGCTAATGAAGAGTTGAATAGTTGGTCACTGTCACACATGCAAAGGGTATTCACTCAAAAATGAAAAATCTTTCATTATATACTCATTCTCGTGTCATTCCAAACCTGTGTGACTTTCTTTCTCCTGCAGAACACAAAATGAGATATTTATACACTATTGGCCCCCATTTACTTCCATTGTAGGGACACTAACCCACTGAGACATTTCTCAAAATGTCTTCTTTTGTGTTCCTAACAAAACCCACTGTATATCACATTTTTTCTCATAATTTAAGAGCACATTGTGCTTGTCAGTTAATTAAGTGGATAACAATCTAATGATCCACAGCTCTCCAGACTGAACTAAAGCTGCTGTGAGTTGTAAGTCAGCAGTTACTGCTCGGCACCAAGAGAGCTGAAAATCACATCAAGCCATTTATTTTTAGTTTTACAGGGAGGACAAATAAACAATACACCTGAGCTATGGCATATTTAAAACACCAAGCAGAGTTACTATAAATAATCCATAGATGATTTGAGTCGTGAGACAAGTGTCTCTCTTTACCCTATAGACTCTTCCAAATTGACCCAATTTTTGTTTCGAGCATTAAAATATCTCAAGCACTTACAGAAAATGAAGTGATTAGGCCCTATATTGGTGTGTGCAGTGTGCTACCCATTGAAAATGTTCTCACAATAAAACAAAAAAGGAGGAAATGTAAGGTTATTGTTGATGAAACAGTGCTATTATGGAAAATATATTAAGCCTCATATTAATATAATGAAATGATTTGAGATACTCCATATCTGTGTCAAAATGTATGTTGGGAGAAAATATTTTAAACGAACTTTATACAATTTATACAACTTAATGTTCTATATTTGTCATGATGTCTCTTATTTGTTATTATCCATCATTATGTTATTATCCAATGTTTACATCATCTTCATTACTTGTGCTTTAACTTTCAAAGGTTTAGAAAGGCTGTTTCTGTGATGGAGTCACTGTTGTCAAGGTCTAAGAATGAGTAGGAGTGAAGTGCTGTTTGCGTAATCAGGTTTCTAACAAAGTTTAGAAGGATGTCATTGCTGTCGTACCTAAAGCTCAGCTCTTCCTTTTCTCAGTAATACTAAAATAACTATGACTGTATATAATTATAAATACTTATTAAGTATTTGCAAACCCCATAGACAAACATGATAGCGATGGTGACCAATAATGGTTTATAAAAAAATCTGTAATAAAAATCTATCACTACTGTGAGAATTGTTTAAGCCCCTCAAAAGCTTCCAATTTTTGGGTTCTTATATGAAATTCACCCATAAACTGATCATGCACTCACAGAGCGCCAGATGCCCTGCCTGCGGAGAACAGTGGCCTGATGGCATCTCCACTTGTGCTGTAGCATCTAGCATCTCTCCTCTGTATTTGTTGCAGAGAAACATCAAACGCTTCACCGTGCCGCAAAGGCACATCAGCAGAGTGTAAACTCTTCAGAGGCCTGAATTAATAAACCAGAAATCATTCATTTTTAATGCTGAAATGTAATTTCTGTCTGTTTTACAGCCTGATGAAAAAAAAGAACGGTGTTGATAAGAATCACACACCTGGGAAGCCCTGGTTATTATAATGGGAACGGGAACCTGAAAATTGTCTATAATGAAAAAAAGAAACATATTAAATAGATATCTGTGTGTTTTTACTAAACACCTTGCATTGATTCACAAGTACTGTATGGGTGTTTAAGTTATAACTTGTTAAATTTGTGGTTTTGCTTGTGTGACGTCATAATATTTCTGGACCTTACCAGGAACGTAAATAATGTTTGTTACAAAGTTGTTTTTCTTACAAAGTGTATTGTTTTTTATTTAAAAGGGATTCATCTTTATAATGAACTAATTGATCATATTTAATTAAATATGTTATATTTATGATAGTTCTTGACTTTTGATAATAGGATTTTGGGGGTTGATACATCAAAGTGTGTATAGAACTTGTATTGAGCTTGGAACAAGTCCTCTGATTCTGCCTATAAACTGATGTTACAGTAAAGATCTACAGTCTGTTTACACAATAACTTATACATTTGGAAAACATATTTTATCAGCGTTTCCTCACTGCCCTGGGAACAAAATCCATTTATATTGCAACTCTTGTTTAGGCCCTTATCAAAACATCACCTCTTCTGTCAGTGTTAACAATACAAGTCACATTGTCACTTAAAAAAAAGACACCCACCTTTCGTGGTAGGTTGAGTGTTGGTAGAAGGAACGTTCAATAATGCTTCATCTGCTGTTTAGAGCAATGTTTTTCTCAGAGGGGTGTGTGAACGTGTCAGACTGTCTCTCTGGCGTTTCGGGTTTGTGAAATAATGGGAAAACAGGAAAGACTGCGACTTCTGAACGGCACTGCGGAGTGTTTCTGTGTCCGTTGAGACGATATTTGGTTTAATAACCTGCCAGGTCTGTGATGACTGATCTGTCACTCAGTTGAGCAAGAGGAGATTAACCATGAAAAACAGGTCCACCTCAGCCTTTTTAATTGTCAAAGTGTCAAGCTCATCCCTCTCCACGCCCTAGCCTAGAAAGTAAACAAAGGGAAGACACAAATCCTCATATTTGGTATTAATGACTAACGTCAGTTATCATTCTTCAATAAAATATTTTAGCTGCCATCTTTACATGCATAAAAAGGCGAAAGGACATGAAATAAATAAGACAAAGATGCACATTGGTCATCTGTGTTGTGATTTTGTTTGAACTCAAAGTTTATGCCTAAAGCTCAAGTGTTACAGTTTTCATGTTTGCTGATTAGTTCTCATACTGGCTGCTTGGATTTCAATTCTAGACTCACTTTTAAGTCTAACAACAGATCTTATTCCATTAAGACACTCAGCCTTTAATTCACCAAATTATTTGCACTGTATACAGTGGTTTTATCAGTTAGGGTTCCTATATAGTTATTTTTCTGTTGTTGCATTTTTATTTCGTCATTTCCTTTATTTACTTCCATTTTGTCCTTATTTTGAGTCATCGTAATGTTTTAGGTGATGTGCACCATTTTAAAATGAAGAAATGAAACAAACTTCATGGACGAATCCTCTGAATTCATTTATTCATTCATATCAGTCGTAGAATGTTAAGACGTGTACATTTTTTGCTTCATAAATAGTTCATAATGTTGAAAATCATTAAGACTTCATGCACAATAAACCATACTTCGAACAGAATACAAAAACAAACAAATAAACACTTGAGAACTTCAGTGAGTTTTGATGAACATTATTCTGAAACTGTTTTCCCCAAAGTATTTAGTATCTTAATTATCAACCGCTTATCGCATAGAAAAGCGTATTAATGCTTATTTTTGTGAACCCCCTCTCCGAAATAACATTCAGACTGTCCTTCTCTTGAAAGTGTTTTATGCCCCTGTATCTCCACACATATAACCTGTTTTGATGGACTGTTAAAGATCGAAATATTAAAGAAAGTTCCGAGTAACAAATATTCAGATATAAAAAATACAAATATTGATTTCGGTATAAAGAATCGTGCCTGGGGTTTGCCAGAGGTGGAAACACCAGCAATGGCACAAGAGAAAAGTTCATGCAAAGAGAACCGCATAAATCAATCTATACACGACCGGACAAAAACAGTCATATAGAAAAAAGACGCAATGAATCAAATAGAAGTTAAACGCCTTCTCATTTCCTCATGTGTTTCGTTATCGTACTTGCTGAAGTTGCTAATAAAATCTACGTATACGGGGCATTAAATCAGTCTGTATTCGCAAATGTAATGGGTCATAAAGAAGACAATATAATGAATCAATCTTCTCTCGATTACATACATCAGCCCGTTTCCATGCAAGATATTAATATAGCATTTTCTCTGGAAAGACAGTTTTAAAATGAGCAAGAGTCAGTCAAAGTTGCGCTTCAGGTGCTGAACTGGACAGCTCCCCTGCACGCGCAGCAGCAGCGTGACGGATGAAACCGGGCTTCGTGAAGTCGTGATGAAATCGGTCTCGGACCCACGACGAGGGACAAAATGACCAGAAATCTCGGGAAGCTTTCTTCTCAGCAGCCGTTTGGTATGGGTTCAAGTCGGAGAATGGCCAGCATCTTCAAAGCACCTCGCTATTTCGACCCATTGTCCATAATAAGGCGCCTTCGCTCGTCATCCTGCACCGTACTCGCACGCAGTACCATCTTTTTCACTTCTCGTGTAGCTACTGTTCACATGCACAGTCGACAAGTGCTTCAAATCGGTGATTAAAAGAAAATGGACGAAGTTGTCGTTCAAGTTTACACGCCTGGAGATGACTTGTCCGTCATCCCTTTGAGAACTTCGTCTATTCGGTCATCTTCGATGACCACTGTAGAGAGAAACACGGATGTTTGTTTAAACTGTGAAATATTGAAAATGTGCGTGAAATCTGACGTGCGTGTCTTTGCGCGTGCAACGCGTTGTTGCTGCGCAAAGTTTGATGTGGATGCCATTTTAGGGTTGTATTGTACCCACCGTGTTTTGCTCTGCCAATTTGCCCGAGTTTCGGTGGTCGTTTGGACTGCGAGGTTCCGAAGAACGAGTTGGTGTCTTGCAGTCGACAGCTGAAGGATATCTGACCGACTTCACTGTCCGCGCCGTAGCCGTTCATGTTTCCCTCGTTGTATGGCAGCACTTCGGACATGACTTCACAGACTCACAAGTTCTCAGGGAATGTCGTGTCAAAGTGTAAAAAATGCGTTTGAGTGGTTGGTATTGGTTAAAAAAACGATCTTGATGAAGTCCAGCTGACCCTTTAAACAACACTGTCTGTTGATGGAGTGCAGAGTGGAGTGATGCGTCCGACCGCGCGCCCGATGAGCTCGTGTGAGAATGCTGGGAGATCCCAGACCATAAAGGAAACCCAGACGAAAAGGTGAAGTCATTCATCCGGGTTTGAAGGGGAGGGTGCATGGGTAAATAAATAAATAATGTGCGAGTGAAAAACAAACAAAACAATAGCCACCTTTCTGGATAAAAAAACAACTACACTATAAATAAAAAAACAAAAATCCCCGAAACGATTTTGACGTAAATATTTTAATAATTCCTTGGTCTTTTTAAATAATACCAGTGATGATGATAATATTACAAATACATTCTTCAATGAAGCAATATTGCAAAACATATTCATTTTTAAAGACCAACACTACTTAACTGATATCGATGCCTCGCAGCTTACTCAATACTCAATAACACTGATAATATACATTTTACGTGTAAATGTCTGTAAAAGACAGTTACCCCGTAAATGCATTCTCGTGTCAACTAGTTTTCCACTTAAATTAACCTTTGGCTCCATCTACCGGCCACCAAGGACGTCCCAAAACCACGCGCTGAGGCTGCGAATGAAATGCAGAAGCTTGCACTCAATAGTCTCGTTTGCAACCACGTCACGTGAGCCATCTGATATCTTCCATTCAATCTGACTTTGCTTTGAAGCGAATGTTAATGGAAGACACATTCTGCTTCAGTAACAGGTGGCACACAACGCAAGGGTCACCGGAATGTGGGTGATCCATTTTTAGACCGTCTGTGAGGACAAACCTAGAGCAGAGCAAGCGCCATCTCTGTTTGGGGGTCGTTTGGGTTGAGTGAAACAGCAAAGAAGTGTAAAAAAGTAGACGTTTAATTCCTGATCACATGTAAATCCGAACTATTATAGCTTTCAGCACCCCAAATATGTTATTTTTTTAGAGGGGATATATAGATCATGTGTCTGGTTCCCTGAGTTGATTCAGCACCTGTCGTGTGTCAGTCAGGAGAAGCCAGAAGTGTTCATACTGTACGAGTACGACAATAACAGTAAAAGGTACACAACGGCACGACAAGATGAGAAGCATTCCCTATCTCCTAATAATGTCGCTTTTCTTCATTTTTCAAGGTAGGATGATGTCAATTACTTTTAATTCAGAAATTTGATATATGATTTCCGGAAAACCGTTTGTTCGCACGTCTGAATGTGTGATACTGACATATAAATGTTTGCTTTTCTACTTGCCTGCCTTTCTACTGATAAACAGCTTCCGTTCAGTTGTTAAATACTTTCAAACCACTTAACCAACTTAAAGCGCAACCAATAATTTCTGTCCCCATGCCATAACATGTATTAAGATTCATGAATATGTCGTTTAAAATACATATTATATATAGCAAATTGTCCTGTTCATGAAGTTTACAGCAACATAAAGCTTAAAACTTTACCTAGAACACTGGAACATAGCATTTGTAATGTCTCTTTACTTTACTATAAAATAACGATTAAATCCTTTAGAAGTCTGAAGACTCCATATTCCTTCTGTGCTTTAAATATTAATAGTTTTTATTTAAATCCATACTGTTTTAGATCAAATATCCCCAGGTTTTTACTCTGTGTTTTTACTGTAACACATTTTCAACAAAAATTTTGCAGAATCTTCTGAAGGCTTCTGGAAATTCAATAGTTAATTTGCTCATTTGTAGCTATGGGTGTGTTGGTCTTAGTTTACAATCCTGTTAGCTGTATTCTTTCTTGGAAGTTATGTTTATTATTAGACTATTTTTTGGTATTTGTTTACAGATTTTCATCGTAAAATAAAAAAAACACAGATTTACAGATTTATTTGTATTTTGTAGAGTAAAAAAACGTAAAATTACAGAAATAGACAGAAAATGTACAAGAAAAACAGGGGAGACATGAACATTTACAGGGAAAATTTGTTATTTTACAGTTTATTTTTGAAATACGGTCAAAAAACTATAAAATTACAAAAAAGACAACAAATTTAGAAGAAGATGGGGAAAACTATTTAACATATATCCTTATATCCTATAATTTTACTGGAAAAATGTTATGTTATGTTTTTTACACAGTGTACAATTTGTTCAGTATCCTCCTGTATTTAATGTATTTGCTATGTAATTATATGCTAAAAAACTCAGTCCTGTTACTCGTTGTCCTTTTACAAAAATGCTTCCATTTTCCTTTATAAAGTAGTACAACGAAATATTATACCTAAGACTGACCAATACACATTTTGAAAATTAATATATGAATTAAAAATACAATTCTAAG
The DNA here is from genome assembly GCF_947034865.1 of Barbatula barbatula. Taxonomy (NCBI): domain Eukaryota; kingdom Metazoa; phylum Chordata; class Actinopteri; order Cypriniformes; family Nemacheilidae; genus Barbatula; species Barbatula barbatula. The sequence continues at coordinate 15,921,684 of NC_136786.1, read as the reverse complement.
CCCCCAAGAACTCTGACAAGAACTAATTTTTTGCAGAATGCTGGGGCAGGAATGAAGAGGAACGCTTAATCCACTACCTTTTTAAGGAGCGTGGTTACAACAAAGAGCTTCGTCCGGTACAAAATAAAGACGAGGTTGTAGATGTTTACCTGGCATTGACACTTTCTAATCTCATTTCCTTGGTGAGTGCACAACAAAGTTAACTTAAAATCTTGTTACCAAGAACTGTAAAATGTCATAAAAAAGCTATATATAATTAATCATTATAATATTTAGAAATGAATATATACTGTACGTTAGTATAACTGTATACTGTAATTGGGTATATTTTTTCATGGCAGAAAGAAGTTGATGAAACATTACTTACAAATGTGTGGATGGAGCATGTAAGTGTTCATTTAAATCATTTGATGTACATAAAATATGTATATGAAAATACTGTTTGTATATGTGAATATAGATTTTTCTTGATTTGTAAAGGGCTGGACGGATTATAGACTTACCTGGAATGAATCAGAGTTTGATAACATTGATATCCTGCGCCTCCCCCCCAGTATGGTGTGGTTACCAGAGATTGTTCTTGAAAACAAGTATGCTAGAACCGTGTCGCAGTATATTCCAAGACAATTATTTCTCCTACAAAGTGATTTGCATTGATTTTGATTCATGGTTCTTCATAATAGCAATGATGCCCAGTTCCAGGTTGCCTATTACTGCAATGTCCTGATTTACCCCAATGGGTACATGTACTGGTTGCCCCCGGCTATATTTCGGAGCTCCTGTTCAATAAACGTCAACTACTTCCCTTTTGATTGGCAGAACTGCTCACTTAAATTCAGGTTGGGTCTTTTTTTCATGCTTATACGTTTTAAATAACTATGAGTTTGAGGGTTTGTTTATTGCTTTATGATCCCCACTTCACACATTCTGTCTCATTTAGCTCATTAACATACAATGCCAAAGAGATTACCTTACATCTAAAACAAGAAGAAGAGGACGGAAAGAACTTCAAAGTTGAATGGATTGTTATCGATCCTGCAGGTTTCACAGGTAAGATCCGACACATCAGTATTATTTGTTTCTTTCTGACAATCAGCTAGTGAGCTATCGTCTCTCTCTCTCTCTCTCTCTCTCTCTCTCTCTCTCTCTCTCTCTCTCTCTCTCTCACTTACTCATCTCTCACTACAGAAAACGGTGAGTGGGAGATTGTTCACAAGCCTGCCAGGAAAAACACGTATAAGAACATTCCATTAGAGAGCAACAAACATCAGGATATCACCTTTTATCTCATCATCAAACGCAAGCCGCTGTTCTACATCGTAAACATCATCATCCCCTGCGTGCTCATCTCCTTCTTGGCCTCGCTTGTCTACTACCTGCCTGCAGACAGTGAGTGAAGCCTCACAACAAATAACAAAAACCACATTAAAGCTATTTAAATACAGAACTATTCTTTAAAGTACCGTGAACAGGAAGTTGCGATCGTTTTTACTTCTTCCGAGTGAAAGGAATTTTCAAATCACTCATTTCAAAATTAGTGGGCTTGTGTTTTCAGTGCGAAATGATTGGATGTGTAAAAACAGCTGTTGCATTGATTTTGAACTTAAATTTGCAGCAGACTGACAGTTGAGGGGGAGGAGTTAACGCATGATCTGGCAAGCCATCTAATTTATGTCATTTCAGATGGATAGTCATTTCAGTGGGGAAGTGCACTTTAAATTTTTAACTGAATATTATGAGTGTACATGAATTTAAAAAAAAAAATTATATTGATAAGCCATTTTCTTAAAAACGCTGCAATATTTCAAGAAAAATAAGAATTGGAATTTTTTATTTCACTGGGACTTTAATATAATATTCTTTGCAGTGTTTTTTAAAAGAAAGTTGTTATTTAATTTAAGGAGACATCTGAATGCATAAACGATATTAAGAACCAAACTAATACACCAAATTTATTTCTGATTTAAATATATAAAAAGTTTGGTTCCAAAATGACACAACTTTTTTCTAAAATCATGTTTTTTTGTCATGTTAACATGTTTTACTTATTTTATTTTAAATTAGCTTTTTTTTTTGTTATTATGCCTCAAATTGAAAAATTTTTTGGAACCAAACTCTTTATATACAAACAGTAACTTTAACTTTTAGCAACTAAGATGTTTCATTCATGAAATTGAAAATGTTGTTTTGTTTGTGCTAATTTGTGAATCACCAACATAAACAGGCAACAACACATTAAGATATTCAGCATGGAAGAATAATACTGTAAAGCATATAAATGCAGTAGCGTCTTTATCGTCTTCATGCTCTAAAATCGAAATGTTTCCAGGTGGTGAGAAGATGACGTTATCCATCTCTGTGCTTTTGGCTCTGTCTGTGTTTCTACTGCTGATTTCACAGCGTCTGCCTGAGACCTCTATGGCTGTTCCCTTAATAGTCAAGTACGCCATTATCACACAGATATCATGAATATTGCATGAGAATGATTTAGTATTTCTGCCACCACTATGAAACCCAAAGCTTTGATCTTACAAACACATTCAAATATGGCAGATTATACATTGTTTCAAGACAGTGTTTATGTGCATTAGTAAATCGACGTAATGTTTTGTTTCGGGCTTGGGCAGGTATCTGATGTTTATTATGGTACTGGTCACTGTGGTTGTACTGAATTGTGTCATCGTGCTGAACCTTCACTTCCGGACTCCGAGCACCCATGTCATGACAGAATGGACCAAAGAGGTTGGTCCCATAACGTCATGCATGCATGAACCTAGTTAATGATCTTGAGGCACTTAACGTAACCGACTTTTCAAATTGTTTTGCATTCGAATGTATGATCCAATCAGTCAATACAAGATAATATTGAGCACCTTACATAAAGAGAAGTTCAGATAATGATACAGCTACATATCTCAGTTCTTTCTGGAGCGCCTTCCACGTATTCTGCACATGTCCCGTCCGGCTGCTGACATGCCCAGTCCGAACGGAGCGTTGCCACGGCGATCCAGCTCCCTGGGTTACATCGCCCAGGCCGAAGAGTACTACAGCGTCAAGTCCCGCAGCGAGCTGATGTTTGAGAAGCAGTCGGAGAGACACGGCCTCGCCACTCGGGCCACCCCCAAAGCCAGTCAGTCCCGCATTACACTGTAAATCTCACCATCAGAATTTATTTCAATGTTAATATGACACCAAACGAGTCGATTTCCCCACAGAGTACACATCCAATAACGATTCTGAGGTGTCGGAACAGCTGTACAACGAGATGAAGCCAGCTGTGGAAGGAGCTAATTACATTGTTAAACACATGCATGACAAAAATGACTATAATGAGGTAAGAAGACAATTTAATCTGAAAAGAGAGTTTTTTTGTTCAACTTTGAAAGAGTAGTTAACCCAAAAATCAAATTTTTAATCAAACATAATGCTTCTACCAGTTGAGCTACAGGAACATGTAGTTAGTTCCTACTTATAAACAATTGTGATTGGCTAAAGTAAACACAGACGTGTTCATATTTGTGATAAACCATACCTTTCTACCTCAGGAAAAGGACAATTGGAGTGGGATCGCCAGGACTGTGGATCGACTGTGCTTCTATGTGGTCACTCCAGTCATGACCATAGGTACCATTTTCATATTCACGATGGCGAACTACAACCAGCCACCAGCGCTGCCCTTCATCGGAGACACGTTTTCCTACACAGAAGGAAACAAGCGTTTCTCATGACCTCATATAACCCAGCTATGAAGAATATCTTGAGCAATCAGATAAATAATGTATCATGAAGAGTGTTTTCACAGCAGTACGACAAAGCATGAGACTTCTTTTTTGATCGCTTTTTAGGCTATATTTGTGTAGGTGTGATTACAAACATTACGAATGTTGTATAGTAAGTCTGCTAAATAAATATCTGATAGAGGAAATTAAATAAAGCTTGCCTTTTTTTCTACAGGGTGAAACTATTATTCGATAAATAATCTAAAAGACGTTTTGTTGCCATGTTATTAGATTCATTTTACAGGGACAAGCTGAGACCAGAAATAATCAAATCCACCAAAGAGATCCTGCACTGATTTAAAGGATAAATGTTGTCGTAAATGGTACCAAGTATGTCAGTCTGTCATTATTAAGCTTGCGCTGTATGGTTTCACCGCATGAGGGCGGTATTCCCCCGAAAAAACGTTTATCAATCCTCCACCTAATTTGCCTGTTAATAGCCTTGTTCGACTTAATGCTGCGCCGCGAGATCCGACAGACAGGCGGATGACATCAAACGGAATGTCTCGCGGAACTTTGATGTCATCCGCCTGTCGGATTTGTGGATGAAACGTGGATTTTCCCACCATTAGAGTCCACGATCATTCCCTCCAGTGATGAATAAATGAATACTGAATAGTCCACGTGCTATGGGATATTAATGAAAATAACTCAGTACTCTGTCGTGTTGGGCAAATGATCTGGAAGTTGGTCTCTTTGATCGATCGCCTCTGAAAAATCGTGTTACTGTGCTCTACACAAATCGGCCCCTAGATTGGATTTCATGTCTTAACTGGAGATGAATCCAGAGTTGTTGACAGTGGCGGGGTTGAGGAATGTATCTTGCGTCTCAACCACGGGGATACCTCCTCCAGACAATTGTCCATTGGGCTTGATATAATGGCATGCAATCGCTCTATGTGAGTGTTTGTTGTGCTTGGTGGAAACGGACATCCATCAGCAGAGCGGATGCCGAGAGAGAGAGAGAGAGAGAGAGAGAGAGAGAGAGAGAGAGAGAGAGAGAGAGAGAGAGAGAGAGTTCAAACTGTGCACAGACTTGACCTTTCCCAGACAAAGACTTGTACAGCTAGTTTACAAATGGATTTAATCCTTTAAAACTAATCTTTGGTCATCAAAAGTTCTTATGTTTCCTTTGAAACCATTATGTTCGTGCCAAGAAATAGCTTTATTGTAACGGAACGTCCTTGCTTTATTTACGCGTATCATGAATATGCAAATAGAACCACGCCTCAATCGATGGCACCTGTTTTGTCATCCCATAGATATGAATAACTAGATGCCGCATTAGCGGCTGTTTCTATAGGCCGTAGGTCTTCCGCCATATTAGAAGGGTGCGAGCCGGTGTCCTGAAATTTCATCCTACCCGTCAGATTGATCCTGCCTGTTAGTTTTATGCTGCTACGACGATCTAATAGGGTATTTTTGTTGTTAAATCGTTCTACATATTAATTTATTACTGGACTATTTGATAGGGTATTTTGTGTTTATTAATCCTACCCCATTATTTGATACTGTAGGATAATCTAATGGGGGATTAAACTCATTCTGTGTGTTTATTTTAAACTGCCAGGACAATCTGACATAGTATTTTCCACTGTAAAATGATCCTACCTGTTTATTCTGTCGATGTGGTTTAGATTAAATACATTTTTGCTCCGCGGTCTGACAAGGTGGGACAATTCGACAGAATCAACTGTAAGTGACGTCACGTCCGTGGACCGTTTAAACATGGCGGACACGTCTACCTGCCTTGAAGGCCACGGGCATCTAGTTATTTATATCTATGGGTCAACCTACCGCGTGACATAGAGAACAGGGGCTGTTTCAAATCGCGTTTAAAGTGTACACGTTAGGGTTAAGGAGAAAATACATCGCAGTGTTGTTGACTGACGGATTTACACATGTTTTTAAAAACAGTAAAATTCCGTTCTCACCACAGGGAGACTTCAATTTCTGTCCCACCAAAGACGTTTATAAAAATACGATTTATTTCATTCTTACTGCAGTTCCAAATACAGTTTTTATGTGGAAAATAAATGTAGAATCTCTCCTAACACAAAATACTTTATATTCCAAGTCCTTTCAGGATCACTTTTGGATGGTCATTGGATAGCAAAAGCAGTATAATGAACTTTCCAACTTTTTCTATTTACAGGCTTACATGCTTCAAACAACACGACGGGGAGAAAATAATGAAAAAAATTATATTTTCTTTATGACATCTCTTTCAGTATCATTATGAAAACTCCTCAAGGAAGACTCCAAAAAGGCCAAGCAGACACACACACAGTCTCTGGAAACACAGGTATCTTGGTGCCACACAAATATATACCACACACTTCTGTTTATTGTGGATATGTGGCCCTGTGACAGCTGTCAGAAAGCCCTGCTAACCCACTTCATTTTCCAAAAGAGCTTACGCTTTCCCTTTCAGAAGAGTAGAAGCAGCATGAATGTGGGAAAATCAATTTAATGTCTCCACAACATCTAGGCCGGCAATACAAATCTTCGTTCCACACACTTGAAAGCCGCCTTGCACTCTAAAGCTGAACCCCTTCCATCTGGAGGTGTTGGTTTATCACCCTGTTTGCGCGGCAAAAACAGTATACGGAAAGAGAGCTGATGGAATAACTCTCTCTCCTCATGAGAACCAGTGCTTTCCACAGTTTTTCACAGCTCACACCAAAACAAAGGTTTAGGTTTTATATTTAAAACAAGGGTGTCACAATATATAAGAGTAGGCTATTGACAATAACCATGAAATTGAAACTCATCATTATCATTATTGTGCCGATATTATCTAATCTTTCCTGTCCTTGATTCTAATTGGCCAACAGCTGTGCTTTATTCATATATTTATTCGTATATTTTACAATCATAATCATAAGCTAACTTTTAAAATTTCTCTGGATGGCCAGCAGGGGGCATCCAGAGAATTGGACATTTGATTCCCTCAAATGTGACTGACTATCCAAAATGTCTACATTTGATACATTGATTCAGATCTGTTATAGAAAAACACAGCTCTCATATAAAAACATACATAGAGAATACATGTGAAATCAGAGCAAAAAAACTTGTGCCGAAAACGAATCTGACAGATCTAGTTTCCCTGCTCTGATTTCCATCTCCCCGTGCGATTAATGGTGCATGTTTGTGGGGCAGAGCCCACTGATCAGTGAATCTGTGGTGAGTTCTTGAATGATTCATGCTGACATACTGGGGCCTGATCTGGGCCCAGCTCCAGCCTCCTGGCTCCATCTGCTCTGGTTCTGAAGTAAGGATGAGTTGGAACAGAATCAATAGGCAGCCAGGATGAAGGCCAGAGATGATGGTGAACTGGTGAAACTGTGCTTGTAGGATGGGTAGGCTGAATCATATCTATATAATTTTTTATAGAAAACGGTTTCTCTTAAAACTGAACTTTGTTGTCACGCATAGTGTGTGGAGAAAACATTTTGGATCATCTTGACATTCTTTTACAAGAGATGTTTATGACAAAGTTCCTAATAATTTATATTGGACTATGTATTTTATTGAACCAGTCACAGATGTCTAAGGCAGAATTCCAAAGAAAGCTTTTATTTTCTAAGGTACATATTGCTAGTATTTAAAAATATAACTTATAACCAACTTTCTCGCAACAGGTGATTTTTTAAGCCCAGCTTAATTTTTTTTAGATTGGAAATACACTCTTAAAAATAAAGGTGGAGCTGTATGGGTTCCGTAAAGAACCTTAAACATCCACAACATGTGTCTGTCCTTTGTGGTTGACAAACATATTTTACATTTGTAAAGTTTCTTTCTTTTTATTTATATTATTTTATTTTTAACTTTATTTTGTCTTTATTATTTGTATCATAGTTTCTAATGAATCTTTTATATATTGATATTATAAATCCTAAAATGGTACTTCTATGATCTTCTATCACTGCAAAGAACCCTTTCCAGCACCTTTATTTTTTATAGTTAAGCAATGTTCTTCATTTTTATAGCATCTTGTGCACCTTTGTGCATTCCCGATAGAACAGCTTATCCGATGCAACCAAGTCAACTATAGAATACAAAATATTAGCAACACTTAGTCCTACGTCTAATATTAAATTATTACCCACGAAAGAACGATCGCACATCTTGAAAAGAGTTTTAAAGCAGGGCCCACAGACGTGCCCGTGCCCTCATTAAAATGAATACAGCCGAAAGCCTTTTATCCTCGTGGGAAATAAACAGAGCGCCGAGTCAAATTCACTTTACCGCGCCTCCCACAGGAGGAGAGCGCGCCCAATTGAATCAACGCTCGCCGCTGCGTTTGGAAAGCGACGTTCGCATACTGTAGTCCCCTCTCATTCCTCTCTGTCTTACTTCACATACCCACTACAGTCCACATTTGAAAGGTAGAGACTCCAGAGGAAGGCAGGGAAAAGAAAAAAGAGAAAAGACTGCTGTCGGCGCGTGACATGAAGACGCGGCTTTTGGGGACCCAGTTAAGGAAGTGTCGCGAGCATGGCATATTATGCCAGGATCTGAACTGAAAGGGGTACCCGGTCTGGGCTCTCAGAGATATGGGTGTCAGCGGTTGAGTTTGCAGGAGTAAAGGGACGCACATTCCTGGTGTGTATAAGGGAATGTGGTGGATCTCCTTTGGTGCGACGCTTTCGGACGCGCGATGCTGGATGAGATGAAATCTTGCGACCGGGGGCCAAAAATAGGCGCTTAACGTGAGACCACCGATCCCTGGGCTGCGCTAAAGCAAATCTTCTGCCTCTCGTACTCACGTTCAAGGGGAATCCGCGGAAACTTTCGCGATGGCTCTCGTCATGGAACCTGTTAGTAAATGGAGCCCCAGTCAAGTTGTGGACTGGATGAAAGGTACGTGATGCGTTTTTAATCCAAACCGCAAAACCCGCAATTTACTAACCCAATGGCACAGGGCAGACAACGTTTAAATGGTCTGTCTTTTACAACGAAACAATATATTTATTTTAACCAGCCTTATCTGGTTGCATTTCTGTTCCAAACGCCGGCGCGAACAGGTGTGTGATGCCAGTAGCAAAACGGGCCATAATAAGAAATATTTTGGCTACAGCAGATTTCTCAAACCTAAACATCATCACAAAATAGAGGAAGATATGGAAAATATAGGAATCTGGACCCAATCAAAATGGCATGCTGAGCATTATGCAGCAAATTTCCCCATATGTCCACTTGGCACGAATTAAAATGCGATTTGCCACTCAATTAAAGTAAACGTTCATGGAAAAGCAATCATTTTTAAGTAAAAAAAGTGAGGGAGCATCTCTGATGACAATGCACCTCGCGCGGAGGCAGAGAGGGGGCAATTACGCACCTTCCCTGCTCTCGTGGGCGTGGGCGGCGTGTCCAGATTCGTCATCACAATAACAAATCGAGCAGTGAGTTATCGAGGTTGTATCACAGGATCCGAGCGTGTCCCGGTGGGATAATGATTCACAGATCTGTGATATAAGGGTTGTGATATCAGATGTAAATTTGTTTTATTTCAAGTCTTGGAGCTAATATGTAATGCTGAAGTTATGGAAATGAGTCTGGGAATGACTACAGGATCTTGACATCGGCACCATGATATGAAATTACAATATATAACGTCCAGTATAATTGATGGATAATGACTTGGTTCAATTGTTTGCTGTTAATTCAATAATTATTTCCTAAATTATAATGTCCAGTTTACCTCTTTTATTTGTTATTTATAGTGTTACCCAATCTGTGGGTAAAAAAACAAGAAACGTTCCAGTTTTGGCACCACTGGTGTGCTTTGGAAACAGCAGTGGCACGTCCAAAGCAAAAGGCATATTAACCCTCAGTGACACACCAAGTTGTAATCACATTTATTGACGTGTTCTCTATATACATTTTCATCCATTCGACCCAACCTTAAGCCATAAAAATGTATCTAGACGATTCATTAATGGCCTGATGCCGCTCTTTCAGCCCCCACCCCACTGAATTTCTCTGGTTTGAGCAGAGTATACAGTATGTGCTGGAGGTGTTCACATGAGCTTTGGCTGCCTGCATCTGTGACTTATAGCAAATCTATTTTTCAGTTTTTGACTCAGTGAGTGTTTTGATCGATGCTTGTACGTGCTGCGTACACCCCCGGGCCTACACATTACACTCAGCACACCCCCTCCGTGGCCCTCTCTAAATGCCATTATTAACATCACGCTAATGCTGGAATGGTATATTGCCGCTCCAAAAGACTGCGTGGAGTGGCACAAAGACATTTACTTCTGAAATAAGTAAAGCATTCAGAGGAGTCTGGTGAATTTTTTCTCAGGGATGCTTTGAAGTGATCAAAATGGGGACATGGGCATTTTTGACAATTCAGACTAGAACCTGTGTTACATATTTATATGTAAATTGTAGAAATTCGAAAGGAAAAGTGTTTTTTCACAAAATTAGTACAATTTGGAACAATATTTAGTCTTGTCCTTACAAAGATTCACGTTTAAAAATGTTATACATTTGAATGTGTATTGCTTATTTAAAATGATTTAAAATCTATTTAATGTGTATGTTGTTATCATCATTTTTACTTGAATAAAATCGTTTCAATGATTCATCATCGAAAATTGCCTAGTTTTAGATGAAATCAGACTGTAATTAATATGCATATAATAAATCATGTGCTGAACACCTTTAAATGCAGAGACGAACATCCATGTGAACCTGCTCAAATATTTATTGTTCAAAAGAGTGTTTAATACATTTCTTTCCATGTCTATGTGTCATTGACCCTCAAAGCCATGCCGTTTGATACACAGCGGTTAGAAAAGATACAGCAAGACATTTAGTGGCCAATTATTCTGTACCCTAGAGACTTACAAGATTTACCACATCGATTTGCTCTTTTCTGAAATAGCATGTCCTCGGCGCCTCTGTTCGAGACGACAGCTACTGTCAACACATACTGCACATGGCTGTGCATTGTTATTTACCAACGCCATTCACAGCATGTTTTAGGATGCTATATGAATAAGATCAATGTACATAATTAAATAAGATTCAGAACGCAACAGCTGGAAACATGGCTGCAGGGTTTGTGTGGGTGTGTGTCTGACTGCTCCTTCCTCTTGATTAGTTTTGTGACTGCAGGGCTTTAGATGTAATCAAGCTCCGTCACATCACCGCAGCCTCGCCAACCCTGCTAGGCAGCAAGTCTGCTCTCTCCGTCTCTGTATCAGTGGACTGCAGTGGACTTCAGAGATGAGGTGGTCGAGTCCGGACAAAATCAAAGTAGCATCCAAGTCTCATAATAGCATATTTACTGTAATACATTAACAAGCATATTTTTTCTGTAAAATAGTATTTCTGTGCAGCACTTAGATTTGGGGATTTAATTTCCAGGTAGTACCGTGTAACTTTAGCGCTCTGAATGTAATTCGATTTTTTTATTTGTTACCTTGACCTGTTGTTTGACTACAATTATAGACATTTTTTATTTGAATCATTAGTCATCAAATCGTCTGCAAACACAGCAAGGCTATAGATGGTTGCATGACACTGGTGCACCTTTTATTTCAACTAGCTGAGTGCTTGCTAAAACAGGCTTACACACAGAGCATTTCAAGTAATTTCACCTACATTTATATTTCAGACATGACCGAAATTGCCGATTTCTGAGTGGGTTTGTAATTAGTCTGTTCAAAGTCATTTTTTGGTCACTAATAATAATTTTTTTGTGGCTATCCTGTGTGCTGCTGATGGACAGTACTTGAAAAATTATGTCTTTATTTTTACATAAAGTGATAGTTCAATTTTAATTCTGTCATCATTTACTCAACCTCTTGTCATTTCAATCCTTCATGACTTTGTTTTTTTACGTAAAACACAAAAGAAGATATTTGAAGAATGTTGCTAACTGGCCCCCATTCACTTCCTTTGGTTTTGTGTCCATACAATTGAAGTTAATGGGGGCCAGAGCTGTTCGGTTACCAACTTTCTTCTTTTGTATTCTGCGGAAGAAAGACATATTGTTTTAAAATGACACGAGGGTGATGAAATGATGACAGAATTGTCCTTTTTGGGTGAACTATCACTTTAACAATAAGCTTCTATTTTGGCCTTCTAATAAACACCTGACCCTCTTTCTTTCCATTTCTTGTCTTGCTTTTTCCCATAATTGTTCTGTATAATTTTCCCTGCGGGTTGCTATTGTGTATCTGCACCGCTATCCAACTATCATTCCAAAAACGATGTAAACATCTGATTGGACGCCTCCATCTCTGTAAAGATTAGGGTGGAGGTCTTGGCTGAAATAGAACCAGCATCTGCGCTTCCCAGTTAGACTCGTCTTGATGCTGTGCTTTTGTGGCTTGCGGTTTAACTGAGAGGCAAAACTGTTTTATATGGCGACATTGCCTGAACACAACCAGCCCGTGTTCTTTTAGCTCAACTGGTAATGCGTGGCAAGAGCAATGCCAAAGTCATAGCTTTGATTCCTGCGCAACGCAAAATGATCAAATCTAAGTTGAATGCACTGTAAGTTTGGACTAAACGTGTCTGCCAATGCATTCATGTAAATGTAAACCCAATGCAGTCATTGACTGGCTCTGGGCAACGTGAGATATTATTAAAAAGGTCACATAGAGAGACTATGTTTTGTGGTTTAATGTTACGGTATAATGTTTCTTTCAACATCAATTTTAGAATAGATTTAGAGGAGAACATTTTTTGAAGTTGCTTTGTGATGGCTTAAGTGTTCTGGTTGGTTACTATGTGGTTGGTTACTGAGCCACATCAAATGGACCCCCACTATCTACCTTCTGCAATATTAGTCTATTGATTAATGAGATGCTTTATAGCCATTGGCATCTTAAATGTCAGTTTGTAATGTTGCTGATATTTATTCTGAAGCTCTTGGGGAAACACTTGTGAGACTGGAGATGAATGCAAAAAGTATCCATCTGTTTTCTATTTCATATCATGACAGTTTGAGGAAAAACTACTGAGATATTAAAGAGATATTAATTGTGATTATTCTTAGACTGCAAGATATTCATAATTCAACAGCGTGAAAACGATTCACTTTGAATAAAAACCTTCGCGGCATTTTTCTCTTAAACTTTTCCCGTACTGAACCACCAGCAGCGGGACAAACGCAGCTTCAGCTGAATATCTTGTCAGAAAGATGAAAAGGCTGTTAGGCGGCTCTCTCTCTCCGCGTGCGCCATCATAATTGATTGTCATGTAAGAAGGTGCATTAGCTGCTTTTTGAGGCCTGTTCCTGAAATGAGATGCTGCCTGTCAGTTTAGAATGATTAGGTTCGCTTCTTCCTCCAACGGTGGTGATTATGGAACTAAATGGTTTATTTGAGAGGAGAATGTAAAGCACTTGTTTGTGGTGCTCAAATGAACATATGTACTCACACACACATAGATGAGGTTCTCTTGTCTCCAAGCATGGCATTTTGGAGATTCCAGAACTGACTGCGGGGTGTGTCCTAAGGGAACACATGAATATTGTATTTCACTTGACATGTGGCAGGGCTGGCGAGAAATTACACTGTGTGTGACAGAAATATAGAAATGGAGAAGAGAGTGAAATAAAGAGGAGAAAAGACCTTTGAATCGCGCGCACGCACGCAGAGCTTGAGCGCGGTGTCCTGGTCTGCAGCTTCGAGGGGCGGGCGGGCGTGTGGGTGGGTGTGTGGCTTGGCTCGGGGCGACTCTTCCCTCCTGTGAAAAAGTGTAAAAGTGTGTTTGTGTGCTGTCAGTGGGTGTAAAGGGTGTGAGTCATCTCTGAATCACTTTATAGAACTGAAGAACTGCAGTATAGAGAGAATTTTTTTTTTAGAAAAACACTCCAGGAAGGTACCGGTACTGTACAGTACGTACACAGTAGGAGACTAAACACATTAAAGTCTGCACAGTAAAGTTTTTGTTGAATTTACTCAGTGCTCAAGGGGGAGCCTACCAGCACCACCTATCCACCCTCTTTGGAAAGTGGACCTTGGCACATGTTTTTGTAAATGTAGATAACCCTGGTTATTTACTACTTAACGTAAGGATGCTGTCATCATTTATTCACCCTAATGTTTAATATGTGTGTATATGTATGTTATGTAAATTACTTTTTGCTATTACAATTTTTATTAATGTCTCTGTTTTTGTGTCTATATAATTGAAGTCAATGTGGGCCAGTGTTGTTTGGTAACCAGTATTCTTTAAAATATATTTAGTATTCTGCTGTACAAAAAAGGTCTTACACGGTTGGAACGACATGAAGGCGAGTAAATTATGACATATATATTTTTTCCCTTTAGTATGAAATATGTATAAAAAAATGTCTCCTATTATGTAAAAATAAGGGTGTGTCAGTCCGAATCCAAACGCCTTGTTAAATTACATATTTTGTGCATAAGATACCGAAAATCAGTAATAAAAGGGAGGGAAAGAAAGTCTGGTACCCTCTTCTCCAACATTGTTCATTGGTGCTCAAATAACCACCGAAGGAACCTTCTCCAAGACTGTATATATATTGTGTTTACATACACAAAGAAGAAAGTAAAACGTGTTTATTTTGTGGTAAAAGATGAATGTTTCATGAACATATGGCTTAACAACAGGATATTTATCTATCTAATGTCTACTTACTCTCTATTATCTATCTTCTGAATTCAGAAAGAAAAACCGGCGCTGGTTCTGCTCTTCTCTTTCAGCAGAGGTTTGGAGGTCTGGTTCTGCACAGCTGGGCGGCTAATTTTGAGACTTTATCTAGCTGATGAATTTCCATTTACAAAAGTTCCCCATGGGTTTGAGATTAAGCAGTGGCAGAGGAAGGATGACTGTGTGATGGACACACAAACATGCACACACATTATTAGAGCCTCTTTGCAGGTGGTGGCATATGAGAACAGTAAAGGCCTGTACAGTATGTGTAGGAGTATACAGCTGACTCATTTGTATTATCATCTCTTTCCTGTGCGATCTATGCATGTGTTTTTTGTATCTATGTTCAAACTGTCTTTCTTTCATTCAATTCAAATTTTATGAAAGTGAAGGGGCACTGGGGCTGTGCAGATGCTAAAATAAAATAAAAGTATCATTAAGGTTTTAATTGTGAGTCATTTGAATCCATACAATTGTTTGTCAAGTTGTCGAATACTTTTAATGCCGTTTCATGATACCTTTATCATAAAAAATTGTCTTATAAACAAAGAATACTAAAATGACTTTTTGTGTTACATGGATTTGGACTACAGTACATGAATATGTGAGTAAATGATAAGAGAATTGTTTTATTTTAACTCCTTTAAATTGGATAAGTTATATGCTATGCGTTTCCCCTAAGCCCTTGAGCACATTGTGCCCTTGAACGGTTGTCACGACAACCCTTTCAATGGTCACTAGGTCTGCATAATGCTCAGCATGGCTGCCAGAAATGAAGTGAAGGATGAAGACGGAAAGAATATAGAAAGAAGAGTGTGATAAAATGACATTACATTAATTCATCTGGAATCCATCCCTTTAAAGCTAGCAGATGAGTTAATATATGAATATATTATACAGTATATGACGTCGATATATTGCGTGTCATCTTTTAAGTACTGCGGCTTACTGTAGTTTTTTTACTTTAAATCTTTGTCCCATCTTTTGAGGATGTTCTCTCCCTCTTTGTGTTTTTTGCTTTGCTACCTGTCAGACGAACAGGCCATTTGCAATAAATAATGCACTATAACAGAGTGAGCCTGTGCTAACTCCCTGTGTGTGGTGAAGGAGAGCGAGATAGGTGGTCTGTTCGGTACAGACGTATAATTTGTAAATAATCTTGTAAATTCACTAAAGTGATGAATTATGCTGCCTGGGTGTAAGATGGGGGCACTGTGTTCACATCACCATGTGCATTTGTCCAAGTAGGCATGCGCTATCTTTTCGCTTTTTATTTTCTTGGTTCTTCACTATAATAGTGTAACAGGTTGTGTTATGGCCTGTGACTGATGCTGAGCTGTCTTTTTAATACTCACATTGGTCTAACTGTTGTATTTGGTGTATTGAAATTGAAAAGCTAAAATGTCAGATATGTAGTGTTGATTTATATCATATATTTAAAGGTCCGATGTGTATTTAAAGCCATGTATTTCTGTTTTAAAAGTATATGATTATTAAGTTTTCTTGGAAAATGACCAATTGTTTTGCTAGACAACACCCTTATTCATCGGCTGGTGTCGTGTAGAGCCTTTTGAAGTTGTGAAATTTGGACCTTCACCCACAGTTTAAGTGCATTTAATGGATAAGAACTCTGGAAAGTAGGGATGCACCGATATGTAAATTTTCGCCGATAATGGATAATTCTTTAACATTGGAAGCTGATAACCGATATATTGGCTGATATACTGTATCTAAATAGTAATATATAATTCCCCAAGACTAAAACAAAAGGCAAAGTGGACAATGACAGTTATTGTTTTTTTTGCTGTCCTGGCCAATGAGTTGGACCATTCAGTTAATACGCTCATGGTTGTGCTAATGCTATTCATATTGTCACCTTCTATCAATGTTAGGCCGCGCTAAATTACAGAGAGGTGTTCCTCAACCCCCATTTTCTCTTGCCTTGTTTCTCCCAAACACATTAAATAAGGATATATACCACTTTATGCTGATTATAATTACAGAGTAGCTTATTTTTCTGCTTAAATCTGTAAGAAATGGTTGCACTTTTACAATAACAAACACAGCTAGACAACAATAAAATCAAAGCAACATAAATTATTCACAGTACAAGTATGTACAGTACACACACACACACACACACACACACTGACACACTGTAAGTCCTAGAGTTATGCCGAACGCCATGTTGCTGTTATGCAGCTGTTTAGTCAGAATGGCTTGTATCAGATGTGCCCAACAGAATGCCCAAGAGTGCCAAATGCAGTTCAACAAGTGCTTTTCACTCCAGAGGGTGTGTGTTGTCACCTGTTGTTATTGAAATGCACAGTTGTGACCGGTGGTGTTTACAAAGCTTTGAGCCAAATGAAAATCTCTCACTTTTTATTCGTCTGTTCTGTATTGGTATTCTACAGCTGCATCTGTTCTGTAACACCTGACAGGAGTTTTATTATTTTGATTTATCCGTGCATCCCATTGGCTTTCAGAGCTATAACTGCAGACAGCGCCGAAATCATTTCTTATTGGATTTAGGATATTTTGATTTTGGACACAGAGTGTGCCAGAATGATATAGATCTCAGAATGGCGACGCTTTAGTGAAGTCATGATCACATTAATAATCGCTGGCTCACAGTTTTACTTTGAACAAATATCACGTCTGCTCATCACAAATTATGTTATGTGCACTTTTTTGGACAATTTGATGCTTGCAGGTAGGGAGCCACTGAAAAAGACTACTCGTACCCAGAACTCTCAATCTGTAGAGACGAAATTTCATACCTCAGATTGTAGAAATATCAACAAATCAATATTTATATAGGAGAGCTAGAATAGATAAAAGGCAAACTGGAGACACTTTTTAAGTTTAAGATCTCAAAACAAGCTCAAACATTCTTCCATGTTATCTAAGCTATTACGTACATTTAATAGTTCAGCGGGTTTAATGTGGGTAAACAATTTAGGCTACGTGTTTATTTCTGCTAAAGAATTTACTTAATGTAAAACACTTAAGGTGCTTCTTAGGCTTAAACAACAAAGCCTGCTAGGTTGTGAAAGAGCAACCTCTGAATAATAACATTTTCTTCTGCAGTCACAAAAGAAAAATCTAATTTACCTCTCTCTCTCTCTCTCAACCATAGAAAGGCTAAGACAAGGATGTCGCTCGCTGTGAATGTCATTCAATGTCGCGTCGAAGGATGTGACAGTGACATAGAAGGTTGTCAGTCGCCATGTTAAAGTTCAACCTCACATCGCCGCTGATATTGGACAAAATAGACCGCACTGATCCTGAAGTAAAATCCGTCACAGTGAGACGTTTTGAAAAAAATAAGTCGAGTTTTGTTCTACAGAGACATTAAGACACGAAAGCACACATCAGCATTAACACGTTACTCACGCGATATCGTAATGTCCTAGTGTAATACCTAATCCTCATCGTGTTACTATTGTGACAATATCAATAACATTAAAACACATACATTTAAAGTCATACATACTTGTTAAAAATAAGAACAAAGATCAATGTCTCGTGCGCGTCGTCTGATTCATGCGCCTGCGTACAAGCTTCTTTACTGAGGTAGTTTCACGGTGACTTGTATGCTGATGAAAAAAATGAATTGCAAACTCACTTAGTTGTGGATTAATATCACTCACAGACAGGAATACAACAGTTGAAGGTAAATTACCGTATATACGTTGAAGCACATTCAAGTGCGTTTCTCTGAGTTAGCTCAGGTAAACACGCCTCAAACGTTTCTTCAACTGACAACGATTCAAGACCAGTTTCCATTATATGTGACTTTTATCAAACTTTTTCTACGCTTTCTACCATCTTTAACGCTTTGAACGGACCGCTGTGAATCCCACTACATCAGCTTCCACCTTTACTGAGCCCCATTACAACTTATGTTTAAACAACATGGGTAATGCACAACTAGACCTTCAAACTTATTTTTATAATTATTTATGTCATTGACAGATGTCAACTTATAAATCTTATGTATGGTTGTGTAGCCTACTATACATCTGCATACTTGTCAGTTGCAAAATTAATGTGATGTGAAATGT
The DNA here is from genome assembly GCF_947034865.1 of Barbatula barbatula. Taxonomy (NCBI): domain Eukaryota; kingdom Metazoa; phylum Chordata; class Actinopteri; order Cypriniformes; family Nemacheilidae; genus Barbatula; species Barbatula barbatula. The sequence continues at coordinate 15,903,188 of NC_136786.1, read as the reverse complement.
GAGAATATTAGCTCCAAAAGTATTGGCCTAATGCAGACTTTGAAAATGCTGCAGAATTAGTATACCATAAGGGCTCTTGAAAACATACTATGATTTAGATGTGCTAATGCTGCTCTGGCCTTGTATATTGGATGAACGGGCATTGAGGTTTAGCGCAGTTGCTCATCCTTTCTTTCTTCATTTGCTTTTTTGTCTGCTGAAAGGTCTGGATGACTGTTTGCAGCAATATATCAAGAACTTTGAACGGGAGAAGGTGGGAGGTGACCAGCTGCTTAGGATCACCCATCAGGAGCTGGAGGATCTTGGAGTGTCCCGTATAGGACATCAGGAGCTGATCCTGGAAGCTGTGGACCTGCTGTGCGCCCTGGTGAGTCTTCACATAGCTTGACACAATTGATCCGACATCTGCTGTTTGACACCATGTCGCAGTTGACAAAGATGCGATACAGAGAAAGTTTGATATAAATATCATATTCTCAGAAGACCATAAACATTGTTTGCTTGAATTTCTATTCCATATTATTTTACAGATCAAAAGCATTTGTTTTAGTAAAATGTTATTATTATGTATCAGCTTTCTCTGAAATTACTTTTCCGATGATGAAACAAAGATGTGTGGGTGGAGAGAAGTAAACAACCAATAGTTTAGTAGCTAACACCACACTATGGATTATATCAAATACCCTCTGCACATGCTACCCACTAAACCGTTTAACTTAGAAATGTCACATTACAAAAGGACTGTGTTGTAAATGCAGTTTCCAGTTCTCGATTCAGTGTGTATGTATGTACTGTATGTATGTGTAGCTCCCTCTAGTAGTCAACACGAAGCACGAGGTCTTGATTAAAAAACGGGGTTTTATTTCTACAGCATATCCTGTCCACCCGTGACAACTGGGTGAAAAAAGAGCAAAAATAAAAAGATACTATAAATAAAATGCATGTATAGTTACACACTTAGTTAACACAAGCTATGCACATGAAGTATATCACAGAAACCGGCTACAAAAGAAACACACCTCGTAGGCTGCTTTCTACTTAAGAAGGTCAAAACTTAAAGTCTTCTTTCTTCTTAGATAACATATGTCCAGAAATGTTTATACTCTTAATATTTACTGAACTTGGAGAGCTCTTGCCATGCTATGCAGTATGTACTTGTCTTAACACATTGTTATTGCTCTGTCAGATTAGATCCAATAGTACAGACATTGACAAAGATAGAAAAGGATTTAGACTGAAATTTGCTGTGCACTGCTTAGGCCTTTTCCAGTATCTAGCATTTAATAACTAGTTTTCCCTCTAATTCGTCCTCTCCATCGTTTCTCTAAACCGAGGTATTAAAACAATGACTTACCAGCCCACGCTTTCAGAATGTCAGCAACATGACATGAGCGAACAGACGACAGGATGAGTGTTTATCACGTCTTTGTGAGCTGTCTCGCATGCCGCCCCATCCCGAGTCTCTTCTTAACCTATATCCCTTTGTCCTTTATCCTTTTGTTATGCTCTTTTTCACTCCTTTCTTTCTAGTATGTGTGTTTATGGTGCCCTTTACTGAGTTTAGATTTTAGCAGGTTTTAGTATACGAGCTGTGAGATTTGCAATACAGGGTGAACTATAATGAGCTTGTGCTTTGTAAGATTGAATGTGAACCACTGGCCTGTGCGGTTGACATTTAGTAGAGCGTTAATCACAAAAAGACGACTGAGCTCTGAAGGCTGATCTCAGATCAGAGCTGCTGCTGACATTCACATAATGGAACAACCAGGGCTGTACAGAATACAGATGCTGTGAAAAAATCGTGTCCGTATGAATACATTTAATAGTGTGGCACGCGTTTGATACAGTTTGACAGGTGCATTAGACAGAGCTGCGTGTTTGTGTGAAGTGCGCTTGTAGTTGTGCATTATAGTAGTAATATAATAATATAGTACACAAGAATTTTACTGCAGTCTACTGTAGTAAATACTACAGTATACAGTATTTTCTGGACAAATGTATTGGGAGCATTAAAAATACAAAACTCAGAAAAGTTTTAAAGGAAAAACTCATTTGGTTAAAACAAAAGATTAAATGGCCCTAATACAAAGTAACCTGCGGATGTGTGAATGAAATTAGCCATAAAGGCCCGTATAAGTCCGGTTTAGAAGTTTTTCTAATCTACGTTGCTGGCTATAACTGTACGATTTGAGAGTTGCTCTAAAATTTAAAGGATAAGTTCACTTTAAAACCTTACTTGCGAGAGACTTTGCAGAATTCTAGTTTGGTGACGTAATGAAAGTGAATGGGAACAAGGGCTTACAAGCTTAAAGGGATACTTCACCCAAAAATTCTGTCATCATTTACTCACCTTCGAGTTGTTCCAAGTCTGTATACATTTATTTGTTTTGAGGAACACAGAGAAAGATATTTGGAAGAATTGAGGACAGCAAACAGTTCTGGGACACTTGATGTTTTTCCTACTGTGGTAGTCAATGGGGGGTTTACCATTATCTTTCTCTGTGTTCATCAGAACAAATACATTTATACAAATTTGGAACAACTTGAGGTAATTTTTCGGTGAAGTATCGTTTTAATAAAAGAGACGCTCTATCTTAATCTATATTTAGCCTTTAGAAGCCATACGATTTTTTGTTTGTTGTATGTTTTTTTGTTAAAAATGCTGTGGCTTATGCACCTGCCACCTGCTTAGTTGGTGTGCCATCAGCATTGTCATAGCATCGTGTACCTGCGGATCCAGAGTGATTACTAAAAAGGCTTGTACAGCTTACAGGTTTGACTCCAAACTCCTTGTGCCCAGAACTTAAATCCCTTAAACAAAGTTGTCAGCAAGAAGGTTGCTCGCTTCCAGAGGGGCTATAATTTGAGAGCGTATTGACCCTACAGTCCTCTTCAGAGGCTTGCTTGCTGTTTCGCACACTTATAGAATTTGTATTTCTCATTTCCCCTTCCCTTTGTTTTTATCTTTCTCCTATTGCGCTATGTGTGTCTTAGCGTCTGCAGTACTGCAGTCATGCAGGGAGCTTTTAAACAGATTAGCAAAAAAGATTCTTAGCGCCCCAAACACATTGTCTGCTCTCTCCGTTTCCTTCTGCTCACAAGCCGATTAATGCGTCTTTTGTGAGGCCTGCTGGCTGCAGGGGTTTTGCGTACCTGTTTTTGTTGAGATATGTGTGTGCGATAGAGTATGTGAGGGATTTGTTTTGCAGACCAGACTGAACACATCACTCTGATCGATATCCTACTAATGTGAGAACAGATACTGAAATTGATGCATGCACACACACACACACACACACACACACACACACACACACACACACACACACACACACACACACACAGACAGAGGTTTGTTTTACAATATCAGTGAGGACTCATTGATTTCATACCTGGCTAATGATGTTTTCTACCCTAACCTCATACCCATAACCTTACCTTCACAGACCTGTTGGCGTTATAAGATTTGAAGGAGGGGCTTTCACACTGGGGTTCGGGGACCCCCAGGGAGCCTCCCGAAGATTCTAGGGGTCCCCAAAAAATCTCAGAGAAATGAGACAAAAGCAAACAACTTTGCTAATAATAGTCCACTGACCATTATAACTGTTTTATTTTAAACTGTTCATATTTATTTCTAAGTGTTTGTATTTTCTTTTTTGCGACATGCAATCTTTCTAGAATTGTTTATTTTTTATCTTTATAATAAGTTTTTCTCACAACAGTTCCCTTTAATTCACTCAGGCTTTGTAAAGTAGTATTTACAAAGATGTAATGAAAATTGCAACCGTTCAAATACTTTTGAATTGAGAATGTTTCTGTTCAGATTTATACCTCCAACATTACTCTTATTTAAGCCAATTTTTATTCTGGCAGGTCACGTGAGTCAAGCTTGCATCAGCTGATCCTCCTCTACCTATAGAAATATGACGCAATCACAGCTTCTGTTTTATCGCTTTGCTCAGGAACAAATTACCCTCCTCCATCCCCAGCTCCACTTCACATTTACAATCAGGGCTCGACTGTTATTCCTTTTCATAAGTCTCAGCTACATTTTAATTATGTTAAACTTAAATGTCTTTATTTCATCAAATGTCATCTGCTTGTTCTGTTAACCCTAAGGGGGGTTATTGCTGTGCTTCCTGTGCTCTTATTCATGCTGGCTTCTTGGATGGGCAGGGTGTTTTGCCCAGCACAGAACCATACCACCAATCTAAACTGTGTGCTAATTGTCAATCATTTTTGACGGTAGTGAACCTGACAGAAACGGTCCCTCGCATCGTAATGTTAGAAAACTCTGGATTTATGTGTGGACAACCTATTATGTCAACAAAGGGCAGATTTTGACATATCACTATATTTGTGAAAAACCGCACTCTGAGACTTTAGAAGTTGTTGTGAAAAAGTGAAAGTATTTGTCATCTTGTACGCATCTACACATAATTAAAACAAGAGACATTTTCAAGAGCATGAAGAATAGCAAGATATTAAGACTTGTTTTGAGAGAACATATGTCATACAGTATGTTGATTTATTGATATTTGCATATGCCTAAAATTAAAACAAATTGTCTGCTTAAAGACAAGAAAATCAAAATGTAAATGTGTCTTGTTTTTAGAATGTAAAAGTTAATAAAGTTTGCTAAATTGAAAAAGAGAGATATACAAAGAAATGTAGACTACAGAACAAAGGCAAAAGAAACAATGTTGTGCTGGAGTCATTCCATGAATTGTTTGCCAGTCAGTGTTTGTCTGTCTTAACGTCGCATTCTCTAAAACTCTTCATCTTTGTTTTCATTTGACAGAACTATGGGCTTGAGACAGAAAATCTGAAAACACTCTCTCACAAGCTCAACGCGTCTGCCAAGAACCTTCAGAACTTCATCACAGGCCGCAGACGAAGCGGCCATTACGACGGCCGGACCACCCGCAAGCTGCCCAACGATTTCCTCACTTCCGTGGTGGATCTCATCGCGGCTGCTAAAAGTCTCCTGGGCTGGCTGGATAGGTTAGCCCTGCTAAGAGTTGCATGCACACCAGATCAATAACCAAATGAATACATCCTAATATATATCTACACTATTTAATTGATCCAAGAATCGTGTCATGTTTTTATTATTGTTATTATTATTGCCACTTGTTGCATTGTAGCTAAATTCAATGCCGTGTGCCTTAGAGATCCTCCTCTGAGAAAGACTAGACAAAATTATATTTGATATCAAATAAATATTCCCGATGTCATCGTGAAGGTTAAATAGGAATGGGTCTTGTGTGCTTTGGTGTTTGTCACTTGCTTCTTCTCTGTTGCTAGTCAAATGACTGGAGTTGGGATTTGAGTAACTGAATGTGTTTTCAGTTTCATTTGTACATCGATCAATTTTTATATGTTTGTTTGTTGCAGTGATGTCATGCACATGTTGACAGAAAGGGTCATGATTGGCCAAATGATTATAACTCCAGTAACAACAAGGATGTTGATCCACAAATATGTTGTGGTTGAAAAATCACGCTGTTCCCTCCAGTAAAAACGGCGGCATGCAAAATTAAAATGAAACATTGTGTTGCTGGATGCACAGTTTATGCAGAACTGAATAGCTCAGGGTCTCTTGTCTGGTGTGGATGAGGGCCGGCCTTTGTCTGCTCAGATTCAATCATGTTGATTTGTGTTCCAGCCCTTAGCAGTCAGGTACAAGGATGAATGAAGAGATCTTATGCAATACAATTACTAATTTCTTTATCCTGTCTGTCTACCTTACTTTCTTTTTTTATTATTATCTTATAGTGATTTCTTCATGATGTATTGATGAGCAACGTTTCAGAGACAGACCATACGTTTCCATAAGTTTGAAACCTTTTCTTCTCAAACTTAGTAAATCACACTGTGAGTAAAAGTGGCCCAATTTTGACTCTGAACTAATTTTTCCATAAGAGTGTTATGCACCAGCACAGAATTGTGATGCATGTTGATCTAGAATAACATCCGACCTGTATCGGATTTAGGACCACGTTCAGGCATAGAAATGGCCCAAATAGAGAAGACCAGATTTCATGTGATAGATCTGAGTCACGTTTGTGCTAAACATTTGGGCCACTTTTGACTGCAGATTAATCAGATGTGGGTTTAATGTTTTAGCAGACAGACATTGCCAACCTTAGCATGATGGCTAACTTGGGTTTGTAGTACAATTTTGTGTGGTGTTGCATAACAATGAGAATGTCAGAATGTGACACGATTGACCAGATAAGTCTTAAGGTAAGGTGTTTATTGTATAGTTTGGCATGGGTTATATCTCAGTCTTCCTCTGATTTCAGATCTGTCATAGGATAGGAAAAAACAGCTCATTAATGTGTGCCCAGCTTTTTAGATATGGAGTTTATTGTTATGGTGATTCTACTTTTTGAATATGATATGAAGGTAAATCAAGCGGGTGGTTTGTGCTGAACGACCCATTTGGCATCCAGCTGCTTGGCGCTCTTCATTTCTCTCTGGTACTGCTGACTGAGCCCAGCTGAAAGCTGTGGACTGGAACATCACCACACAGCGGGACACTTTCCATCAGATTCTGTTTGATTTCTGCTCAGTCCTCCCTACAGAGAATGCCATCTCTCTATCGCATTGTCCAGGCTCCCGCTGGCCCACTGTTTAAACCTGGACCTGGGAGGAGAGGTTCGCATCCACAATCAAACACGATTAACACATGGGCCTCGTATGAACCACCTGGCTTGAGAACAACTTGTATTGGCCCCATCCGGATTTGAATCCGAAGCCGAGATCTACACCAGCTCTTCCAAAGGGTCGTGACTTGCTGACTAAAGTGATGTTGTATGTGGTCGCTCTTTGGGTTAGTTGAGTTTTCAACTTCAGTCTGATTTTCAGTGATTTTCACGAACACACAGAACAGAAAGAAGGACACCAGTATAAGGGGAGGTACCTTGTTCCCCTCGTTCATTAATACTGGCCTAATTACGCTCCCCAGCCTCTTGTTCCTGCCAAAACAGCACCCGGCAGAACTGTCGTCTCCCCTGCAGACGTATCAGAGGAACAGAAGGAACTCTGAGAGAGAGCAAAAAGTAAGATGCTTAAACCAGGTGAATGGATTTGAAGACAAAAGACATTATGACTGACTTTAGAGCCTCTGTCCCTTAAGTGTTATTGGTTGAAATCCATCCAGGCTGACAATGTCTCTGCTCTGCCACTTGCCAAGTTTGGTGATCATCATTTGAGAGTAGGATTCTGCCTGTTTCTTTTGGGATTGCACTGGGTTTTCCCATATTCTCGATCATTCATTATTATCTATGTGGGCCTGGCCCCAGGTGTAAGTGACTTATGGGTTTGCTATTTATTTTTTCGTGTTTTGAAGTCAGATTACATTAAAATTAAATTCCCTGTGAAATTGAACAGCTCCTTTTTTAGGTCATTATTATAAGATTACCGTTGAAAATTGGGCAGTGTAAGGAGATGAGTAAGGACACTGATTTTTTGGTACTTGCTCAATAACTGATTCCTCAAGATCCATCTTACATTATGTTGCGCACAGACATGCACTTTTCTTTAAAAATGTCAAAATTGAATTTTCTTGTTGCTAACCCTTCCTAGTACCTTCTGTGCCCTGAGGTTTAGTTCAAACACTTCTTGTTAAGCCCCTGTCTGCTCTGTCTATACTTGCTGACAGGTGTCCTTGAACCAGGGTCACAGACGCTGCCCGCGTACTCATCTACCAAGTGATGTTTGGGAGTCAAAGGAAACCGGTGACATTTAGGAATTGTGTTTTGTTTCTTTTGAAAAATCTAAAGGATTTATGCTGTCAAAGCAGCATTCGAAATCCTGTTTAGGGAAGAGACTCCAAAATGCTTGTTGGGATGGAGTGCTTGTGGGTCTTGAATGATCTGAATGAATGATTTTACACCCAGTGGTGATTGCTTGTTAGAGTCTCTTAAATTGTAAAGGGTGTGCGTCAGCTGGTGTTCCCAGCGGTCTTGGAGAAATATTTAGAGACACGATGGAAACGACGAACCAATGTTCCTACAGCCCGTATATATAGCACACAGCCTCAATACACACGACCCACATTCACTTCGTCAGTCACAGGAAGACAGAAACTGGGTCTAGAGTACATTCTCGGCCAACAGGGATAACTTATTCTACAACCCAACCAAATGCACACTGGAGAAGTTTACAAGCACACATACATACAGGGAGTTAATTTGACACACACAAAAGGCTCAACAATATGATTCGATGGCCCGGGGCCAGTTGAGGGACTGTCACTCGTCCTGTCATAATGTACATGTGTTTTTATGCCTTGTAAGCATAAACATTTGACTTTCTGAGATATGCTCGGCAAAGTATTTTCTACCTGGCTGCCTTGAAATGGTTTTGTCAACATTTTAGAAATGTCTTAATAAACAATTTTATAATTCCAACAATTCGTTGGAATCGTATTGTAGCTATCATTGTACATTATAGCTGTACACTGTACAGTGAAAAGAAAATCTTAATTTGTTGACAAGGCACAAAGCCAGATGGGCCAGCAGGAAACAATAGTTGAGCACCGCACATATATATGCACACACATTTAAATTGTCTGCCTTGTGGGTCTGGTCGTAAGAATGATCTAACGGTTAATTCCAGGTGCTACTTTTTTTGCAGGTCACCGTTTGCTGCCGTAACGGACTATTCTGTGACACGGAACAACGTGATCCAGCTGTGCCTGGAACTCACTACCATAGTACAGCAGGTAATGATACAGAAAACAAACACATTACCATCCCCTTTGGAACCGCAGGTGTGGACACTTCATCCTGGCCCTGTGACCTAAACTGGATTTTTGAAAGTCTGATGCAGCTGGGAAAATACGTAATTTGGAAATAAAGTATGGCTTTAGTCTAGCTGTTGGGAAGTACATTCAGAGGAAATTTACCGTAACATGGAGATGGAGTTTAAAGGACTAAGAATTGTTATGTTCTGCTGAATGATTTAACAGCGGTGAAGGACTTGTACTGACATTTATTCTCATGGATGGATGAGAATAACTTGAATCTTCTCCATCCATTTTTTCTTGCTTTGAAATGGGTGATGGGTGGCAGAGTGTAAAGCGCAATGAAAATGAAATTGCACTATGAATGTAAAGAATCAGGCCAATGCACTGCTATTATTGGTAAAGTAGTCCTCTGTTAGGAGTAGTCCTCTGTCTTATCACCCCCTTGGTGATTTTAACCAGGTTTTCAGCATGAATGTCTTGCCTACTGAGAAAATTTGCATTGCATCCCAGTATGAGATATTTGTAATTACCGTAGATGTATGTATGTATGTGGGTGGTGGGATCTCGCTCTCTTTTTCGTTCTCTCTCCCAACACGGTTTCTCTTCAAGCTTTAAACACAATGCTGTGGCAGGAGTATGTGTCTTATCTGCGCCACCTGTCCTCATCACACATGCACAGTCACGCAAACATACACCAAGTATGCATACTGGCATGCTGTGTGGTGATCCATGGGTTGAGTGACGGCTCCGGAGAATAGGTGCAGAGATGCTCAGGGGTGCTCGGATGGAAGGAGGAGGGAATTAATGTGGTTTCATTATCCAGTAATGCTCATCTCCTTTTGCTCTCTATTTCTTAGTCGATGGCTCACAGGTCTTTGTCAGTGTATTAGAGTCACAGGTGGAGAGGCAGGTTATCGTGATGAATCGTGATGAAGGGGAAGAGGTGCGGGCGAGAGGCAAAAAAAAATGGTGGCACAAAATACGCTCATGCTCGCTTGAAACTGAGAAAAAAAGATACGAAAAAGAAAGAAAATCGTGTCCAGTTAGAGGGCATTGTTGAGTAATGGGTCCGGGATGGATACAGTAGGTAAAAGTGACCGACTCTATTGCTGCGGGCCAGGTTTGAGTTTAGTTTCTAGATTTTATTTAATATTTCATGATGGAATACTGTATACGTTGTTATTCAATTGAAAAATGTAATGCATTCAAGGTGTACATCTTGTTCATGACAGGCCACGGATTCACCTCCAAAAATATTTACACACCATAACCTCTGCTATATCCCCCTTGAACTTTTACAGGAGCTCTGGCCCCCAGAGGCGACCTATGGAGCTCCTTTAAATATCTCCATCATAGCCTGAATGTTAAATCAGGCCTGGGGCTCTCCTCTGTTTAACCTTCCCATATTAGATCAGCATCTGAGAGAGAAAGAGAGAGAGAGAGAGTGTGACCCAGCTGTTTAGAAAATTATCCCACCCGCAGAGATACTTTGCACCGTAAATGTTTTCTTAACGGTGCGGTGTGTGCGAGAGAGTGTGTGTGGGCCTAAACGGTTTAAAATGACAGTAATATCTTACTCTCTCTTTCTCGCAGGACTGCACCGTCCATGAAACAGAAAATAAGATCCTCCATGTGGTAAGTATTTCTTCTCTGATTTACGCTGCAATGTCGGAGTAATAATGTGCTGTAATGTTCCTCCTGTGAGCTCTGCCCTCATTACATGTAAGACGTGAGGTTGTTCTGTGCAGTTCATCCACACACTCAGTCTGAATGGGGTAGTTTGCGTGGCAGACAACTCCTGACTGGGTTTGTGACTACAGTGGTGTGAAAAGACGGTGTACATTTTTTGCATTGGGAGGATGCTCTTATTGATCAATAAATGCATTTCCTTAGAACCAAACCTTTGAACTTGATTTTGCTAGCAGCATACTTTTCAGGTTGAGCTCCAGTGACACTGTAATGTTCCCAAAACTTCCTGCAAATTCCAGAGTTTAATAAAAGGATGCAAATAAATGTAAAGGGGTCATATGGCGTGAATACATGTTTTACTGTGTCTTCGCTGTGTTATAAGTTGCCCATGCATTTATTAGACAAGTAAAACTGCAAAAATGTAAGTGTCGAAATAAAAGATGCATTCTATCTAAAAGCGAATGCGCACCCAGACCTGCCTGAAACGCCTCGTGTAACCCCGCCATCACAAATCTACATCAGTTCGTGGTATGATTCGACTGAAGACCGCCCAAATGTATACGCAAGTAAGGTGGTCGTGCCTCTCTATACAATTGCTTTGGAACCTGATGTTCCGCTTTTCTGAGAGGCGGGGCAAAGAGGAGATACAAACATGCACGGTATGTGGAAAATACAACTTAAATCGTGTATACACATTGCATTACATCTAAAACAAAAGCTTATATTCGTTCTTGCCGTGTCATATGACCCTTTAACATAATGTTTCAATGATCTGAGCAGGGACCTCAGGCAACTTCTGTTTATTTTTTGTAAACAAACTTTCAAAAGAAGTGATTCCTGTCAGTATTTTAGTGTTAAAATCCTCACCTAACCAATAAGTGAGCATGTATCGCACAGTTTAGGCCCTGAGGTAAAGTTCCCTTTACTGTCACAAGAGACCCGCAGCTAGTCTTTTTGTGTGATTCCTCGAGCTCACACACTATCACACACCAGTGTGTGTATATGTGGCAGGTCCTGTTGTCGCCACAGACTGCTGGGCTGGGCACAGCTGTCATTCTCACTGAGTCCCACAGCTATAAATACCTTCACATTGCGCCTGCCAGCAGCAGATTTTATTCCCCTGCACAACCCCACCTCAACTACTGACTGTAGGAGGAGAAACAAACACTCCAATGACTTCAGATGAAAGAGCAAAAGAAAGATGAAGCACCAATTAAAATATTGAAATATTTCATGCATATTGAAGATGGCATATTGTAATTTTAAAATGTAATGCATTCAAGGTGTACTTCTCGTTTATGACATGCCACAGATTCACCTCCATAAACACAAAGAAGAGAATTGCGAATTGAAATGCTTGGCAGAGAAATGCAGGTTAATCCGGGTGCAACTTTACACTCTCAAAGTAAAAAAAAACTGAAACTCTTATTTTAATTTCGATGACGAAAAATTTACAAAAAGTTGGACTTTGAAGATGGATGCATGAATGGAGTGTATACTAAGAAATAAATATACAGACACTTTCTGTATCCAGTTTCTCGTGGTCTATTTTGTTATTTATTTTACTTAAAATGTTTTTTAATTTGCTAGCATTTTTTATTGATTGCAGTTTACCTATGCCAAGAAATTTTTGTTTAGAGAGAGATAAAGGGAATATAGAAAAGTGGTGAGAACAAAATAGTCGCTGAGAGTTTAAAAGAACAACTAGAATTTCAAGTCTGCAACTTGTCAGGATTCGTCTGGAACTGAAAGGCTGATAGGAATTACTTGCTTGCAAGGAAAGTTTGCAGTTGAAGAATCAGAAAAGTTGAAAGAATCTGTGTTTGGTTAAGGCTGGCTACCGGACTGTGAGCGCTTTTCCACCATCGCGCCAAACCGTTCTAAGCACCAAAACGGTTACAGTTATGTTTCCACGTGAGCTTGGTTCGACCCGGCACGATTACAAACTGTGCTCGGCTCAGAAATGTCTGCACGGTTGTCTAATGAATGCGCGCAGACGTGTAATACCTCAGTCTCTTGTTGTACCAAGGCAGCGTGTGACGCGGTTGTGCTTACATTCTAAAAATAATGGCCGTTATCAGCCCTGCGGTGGAAAATTAAACCATTTACGTACCGGCTGGCATGGAACGGCATGGAGGGGAACGATTAAGCAACGAGAACGATTTGGTGCGATGGTGGAAAAGTGCTCTGTGAAACTACTTGAATTGCTATGGCGCTTAAACTACACGTCAAGGTTTCTTGTCATCCTTCGTCTTCTTGTTGTAGCAGAACGCACACTACACCTAAAACATCGCAGACAAAGTGCGTTAACAACAAGACCTTGGTCAAGGACCAACATCGAGAACACTTCTAGTTTGATGGTGGATGGCATTGGCAAATGAGTTGTTGGTGCATTTACGCCATCAACTGGAATGGACTGTGAAACATTAAAGTGTTATTAAATGGTTCTCCATATTCTATTATACAGACTTGTTGCTTTAGGATATTTAAAATAGCTCTATGTCTGAAATGCTAGCCATTTAACGACCTTAGAAATCTGTCTGCAACAGCAAAATTCATTGAATAATAAGCTTGTCAATAGTTGTAGTACGACTAAAGCTACACTATAACCAATGGCAGGGCCTGCAATAACAGTTTATTTAAACAGTGACCAACAAAAGCTAAACAAAGGCTAGTTAAATATATTATATAAGAGTTATATCTCATAGTATGTTGCAACAATTGTTCAATGTAGCAAATTTGTAAAGAAAAAAAAGTACATTCATCCACTTTTCAGGCTCTTGCCTGAAATAGCATTTATTCAACATGTGTGTTCATGGGGATGCGCGGAAAGCTATGCAAACCGAGCTAGAGGAAGACAGATATGTGAGTGATACTCTGTCTCGATCTCTCCTAGTGTAAGACTTTGTCTGGAGTGTGTGATCACATCATCTCGCTTTCATCAGACCCGCTGGTCTCTCAATCAGCGCATCTGGAGGTGGTTCAGCTGGCTAACATTAAACCTACCGAGGGTCTGGTAAGATCTCACACTCATTACACAATCATAATGTTCTATTGACTTGGTAGTTTGAGCTATATTTACATGTGTGCTAGAGATGTTACTGTGGATGAAAGGAAAGCTGAGTTTGTTTCTCAACTCCTCTGGCTAGGCATGAATGTGATTCAGATAAAATGGAGATTAGACTTGGAGCAGATAAAAACTGTTGCTCTGATTTAAGGATTATTGTAAAGATATGATGAGGGAGTGTGTTTTTTTTTGCATGTGTCATCATCCTGGCTAGAGTGTGTTTTTGTTTGTGTGTGGATGAACGCATGTGTTAATCTTATCAGAAGCGTCTCGTATTAAAATTGCAGACAAGGCTAGACAAGAATGAGTAGAAGTGGTTTTGTTTTTCATTTGTGTTTTGATGTAGAAGAAAAGGAAGAGGTTATTAAAGGAATATATCATTTAACATGGACAATTCTATCATTATTTGTCAAGCATGTTGTTTCAAACCTCTGTGACTTTTCTTATCTAGGGAAAAACAATTGGACCTCAAGATGTTTCAATGTTTAAGGATGCCACATGTGTTCCACATAAGAAAAATATTTATACAGGTTTGAAACAACAAGAGAGCCAATAAACTAAATAATCAATTTGTTAAGTTGCTCTTGTCTTTTTTACACAGGGAATGTACATCAAGTCCACATATGATGGACTTCATGTTATTACAGGAACCACAGAGGGGGTAAGCAATTGTATACTTTCATTGCTTGCACTGAAATCGTAGAGATAGAAAACCACATAGAAAGGATTGGTATAAGCACCGTTTCGTCTTGGTGTTTTCTCCCCTTATCATTCTCCCCACATTTTTCTCTCTTCGCCTTTTCATCACTCTCGGACTCCTTCTTAGTCACCGGCCGACCGCTGTAAAAAGATCCATGCAGGTGATGAGGTCATCCAGGTGAACCATCAGACCGTAGTAAGTGTCAGTCTGCAGTCACTCAGTCCATTTTGAACAACTCATATCCATCAGTCCATTCATCCATTTATTTATTTAGTTTCACTTGACGTTTGGTGGCAGGTGCCCTCTTCAGTCCGTGTGCGTTCGTGGAATTGTGGGACTAAAATTGGGGTGTATTTGTATTCAAGGGATGGTGCACCGGCGCAATACTTGAATCGGTTTTGGCACAGATGCTGACCTTTTGATCGGATTGAGCATCGGTCAGACGTGACAGATCCAAATTCGATACTTTGTATTAGTCATGGACATTACTGTCAAGCTCCAAAGAGGATCAAATTCACCATAAAAGTATCAACAAAGTGTCAGTAAAGTTGTTCACAATTCTCCAGGTCCTAATTTCTAATGTTCTTATAGAGTATTTTCAGTAGTATTACTGTTAATATTTCTTTAACCTTTTTGATTTGTTTTATGTTTTCCTTATTCTCCGTTTTCTCTTTTTTTGTAATGAATTATTATGTAGTTAGTGTTTGATTTTGTTTTTACATCAAATAGTGAATGAGTACTCCATATCAGCCAATTCAGAGCTTTTAGGTATCTGAATAGGAAAAAGACCAAGTGAGATTGGGGCATCACTGACTAGGGCTTTTAAAGATCCTTGTTAAAGCATATAAGGGTTTAAAACGTTGTATTTTGCATATTGATGTGGTTTTAACATTTCTAGACTTGGGGCAAACATGTTCCAATTTGACTAAATGTAGTTTTTTCAAAGCTGATAGAGTGCAAGACACTTAAAAAGCATTTCCGAGTGAGCTGTTTAAATATGAGAGGCTATAAATGAAAGGCAATGAAGTGTGTTTTAAGGATGGTCGTTCCATGGCGTGTTTAATTGATTTTTGCCTGTTTGCGTATGCACAGTTGAGTGCGTTGATAGGTACTTTTGTGTCTGTATCTATTTGAGTTTGCCTACAAATAATTAATAAAGAGCTATTCCTGTGTACATGTGTGTCTAGTTAGCTTATGAAATCAATTCTGTTTGAAGGGTGTCTTAATTTGTTTGATGTGCATGATCGACTGAATAATTCCTTCAATATTTGAATAGTACTCTTGCATGGTTTATGACGTTGTTAGAGCAGAATGGTAAATATTCCCTCTTCATTGTCTCGACAATTAAATGTAAGGCTATTGAGGGCACAATTTAAAGGTACAGTTCAGCAAAGAAAATTCTCATAATTTAAGATGGCCTCTTTCGACTATGATATCTTATCTCTTAACTACCAACATTTAATATGTTCATCCGTTTTTCCGCACATATTCAGTCATTTAGTTGCCGATGCTGTTTTCATGTTGAAAGATCAACAACATTAAGGCGGCATTAATCATTGAGTAATTCGATTGTTGTCGCCTTATAATTGGTTAATGTTTGATAACCGATACAAATTTGGCTCGTGGCGAAAACTGTGCACACATCTCACAGAAAATCAGTTGTCTTAACAACGATTGGTTCATGTTCAAGAACAGCCTCAGCAGGCATCAAAGCATGGTGCATTGTGGGAGCTGCTCTATACATAATTACCCATAAGTGAATCAGTCCCCGTACCTCAATTTAGGGGCCCTGTACATCCAGACCCAGCCCGTCTCAGTGTCTATGTATATGTGTGTATGTGTGGCCTTGTATTTTGGCTGCATGTCAGTAAATATTTGTGTAGTTTTGGGTCTATTTGTATGTGTGTGAGAGTGTATATTACTTAAAGGGTTAGTTCATAAAAAATTAAAATTCTGTCATTATTTGCTCATCCTCTAGTCATTTCAAACTAGGCTTTCTTTCCTAGAAGAACATAAAAGAAGATATTTTGAAGAATGTTGGTAACTGAACGACTGTGGTACCCATTCACTTCTATTGTACAAAAGAAAAAACAATGGGTACTGTTCGGTTAACAACATTCTTCAAAATGTCTACAGTACATACAGTCATGCAGGTTTGAAATGACAAGAGAAGTGACAGAAATTTATTTTTGGGTGAACTATAATTTCACCTTGGACACAGATACAGAAGAGTACTTAATTCATGTATCTTTTCATAGGCTGACATTTTAGTTTGTTGTGTTAATAAAGTTAAATTATAAAGTGGATTCATAATTGGTGGATGTTAAAGAAATGGTGCTTATAGATAACATTCAAGCACTTCTACAGCTTTGGTTGCATGCTGACTGTCTTTGGTGGAATAATAATTTATGGCGATATTTTTTTAAATTAATCTTTTATTGAGCATTAATATTTTAACCATAGACACTACCCTGGGTTCAGAGTTCCAGTAAACTACTCTAGTCTGTTATAATGTACATTCATTTTATCATGGTTAAGTGGTTTTGCATGATCTAATAGTGATATTAAATGGTAAACTGCAAAGCCTTTAATGTCTTATTGCTTCATCATTAAACAGTGTATTTAATAATTCAGCTCCATAAATATTCTGTGTTATAAACATCTTTTAAAGAAATAGAGTTTGTATATTACGTCACATTATATACAAACTCGATTTAAATATTAATGATATTATGATTCTGCTGCCCACTTGGCACTTACACATTTTACCATCGCAATGCATAAATAATAAGTTATGTGAGGGCCACATATATACTGAGTAGTGATATTTACAGGTAATTGTAAATGCCAATGTAGACGTCATCGTGAAATAAATGGCAAGATTAGCAAACATCAGGCCTCATTAGGAAACACTGACTGTGGCACAAGTTACAATTTGAGTCATATTGCCTTTCTGTTCACCATCGGTAAATGCAGAGCACATTTTATCTTTTTACTCGTTGCTTGTCTCTGTGTGGCGTTTTTGTCGAGTCTGTGTATGTTTGACCTTATGTTTGTTGCTGTAGGTGGGCTGGCAGTTGAAAAACTTGGTAAGCTCTCTGCGCGGGGACCCTGCTGGTGTGACATTGACCCTGAAAAAGCGTCCCCAGAGCACTCTCACCTCCGCCCCAGCCCTACTAAAGAACATGAGATGGAAGCCCCTGGCACTACAGGTAGGATCCAAAACAACCTGTCCCCAAAATCTTTCGTCGTTCTTGGCTCTACTCTGCCACTTAAAACCCCCATCCGCCTCTCGCTGGCTTTATATCAAAATATTCAATTTAAACTCCATTAGGCCATCCATTTAAACCCATGATGCACCTGCCTGCTTATACTTTTAATGTGATCTTCCAGTACCTCAAAAAGTGGGATTTCTGACTTGCCTCTGGGAAAGCAAAACATGAGTTAGTAAGCAATTACTAGCAAAGACAAAAACCTACCTTATATGTTAAGACCTGTTTAGCAAACACAAATGATAAATGACTTACTAATAATTGTATACCCGCAGAGCAATTGCTACCATTGCATAGCATTGCTTTTAAGTTTGGTTTATATGGCACATTTGTAAAAACTGTAAAGCTGTCGGAAATGTTGACTTTTTTAATAGTTTGAGTTAACTCTTATCTGACTTTGAATGCA
Source organism: Barbatula barbatula (assembly GCF_947034865.1). Classification (NCBI taxonomy): domain Eukaryota; kingdom Metazoa; phylum Chordata; class Actinopteri; order Cypriniformes; family Nemacheilidae; genus Barbatula; species Barbatula barbatula. The sequence continues at coordinate 15,885,296 of NC_136786.1, read as the reverse complement.
CTGCCTTGGGTATTTCTTTCTGCAAAATAGAGACAGCGGTTCTAGATGTTGCTATTGTGGCTTTTATGGTGCTGTTCAAGTCATTTGCACTAACGTCACGAACTGCAAACTTCTGTAAAAGAGCTAGAAAGTGTGTGCGGAGGTGAATGCATTTGTGCGTATGCCAGTGAGAGCAGATTAGCTTTAATCGGCTTTGGTGCTGGATTCAAGTTCGGTTCTAGACTTGTGACTCTAGTTTAAACTTTAACAGTTTCCCCCAGCCACTCCCTAAACAAATATCTTCTCTAGTTTTTAAAAAATGCGACACCATTGTCAGTCATTAAATGGAAATAGAAGTATTTGGAAGTTGCATTTGTGATTGCATGCGTTGTGTTTTTAAAGTGATAGTTTACCCAAAAATGACAGTTCCGTCATCATCTTTGAATTTTTTTTTCACAAAAGAAGCTATTTTGAAGAAGATTGGTAATCGAATACAACTGGCCCCCATTTACATCTATTGTATGGACACAAAGCTAATCCAAATGAATAGGGACCAGTTGCAGTAACAACATTCTTCTAAATATCTTCTTTTGTGTTCTGCAGCATTCATTGTTCAGCCAAGTGTTGTGTTCATGTGTGTTTAAGAGATATTAGAACAGAAATATATTTTCAGAGTCAACTCGAGTTGATTCAAGGGACATTGCAAGGATGAGAATCGACTCGAAAAGAGTAATCTGCTTCACCACCATTTTAATTATCATGTATACATCTAACTCTGCAATCTTTGTCACACCCACTGTTCTCAGCCTTTCATCTCACTGGAGACGGTAATCACATCTGAGTGGGCTCTAGTCATTCCGCTCTCTCTAGAGATGTTATATATGTTCCATAGACTCTCACTCATTATGACAAGGCATCCTGACCCAGAGATCCTAGTTCAGTGTTTACTGCAGACAGCACTGCAGAGGGACTGCGCCGTCTCACTGCTGAGCGACCCATTAATCTCTATTTCTGGCCTTCTGTCTGTCTGCGGATATCACTGTCTGGGTCGCGTCCCGGAAAACAGGGCTCTGTATTACAGTTGGCTGTGAACTCAGAGGTGTTTAAACATATTTGGAGCTTTGTTGTTGATTTCAACTTTGATCTTTAATTAAATGATCTTGTCTGCCCAGCAGCCAGTTGTTCCCAGGAGTCCCACCAGCAGCTCAGCCACGCCCACGAGTACAATCAGCACACCCTCAAAGCGGGATAGCTCCGCCCTCCAAGACCTGTTTATTCCGCCCCCTCCATCTGAGCCGTATACGCCCAGGTATGCATGCCCAGTTCAGAGCTGCGTTATATAGGGATTTTTTTTATTGTACACATTTACAGTTGTGACGTTTAATTGTAAATTATTATTTCAATCGTTTTTCATCAAATGGTCTGGAAGCTATCTCAGCCTCGCTCTGATTTAGATGTTATGTCGTGTGTTGTGCATTATGTGTTAAACATTTAGAGATGAAAAAGGCGGTGGTCTTGCCAGTGAAGGCGGGCAGCCTGTTGCAAAAGGGTCGGAATCACCAAATTCATTTCTGGATCAAGAATACCGACACAGATTTCCCCTCATGGAAGAGGAAGCCGTTCTCTACTGCTACGAGTACGACCCCAGCCACGGACCGACAACCTCCCGCCGAGACAGCACACCCACCTACGGTACACAAATACGCGTATACACACTCTGAGGCACAAAAAGTTTTGTTCATGAGCTCATCTCAGCAGGTGTTAAGAAGCACTTATCCACAGTACAGTAGAGTTACAAACACAACTCTCTCTTTCGAATAGCATTGGAAATTTGGTTTGTGCCTTTCTGCAGACCGTAGAATGATTTCTTTTTTAACTGGCTTTTACAACATTTGTCTGAGGGATTGAGTATTGACCCAGAGAGTCCTGAATAATTCGAAACGCCACAGGCAGCAAACACAATGCTACTGCGAATATTTGCTGATAGGAGAACAGCACAATGCGTTATTTCTGTAAAAAAACGTCCAGTTCCCCATTTATAGTCCTTGTCTCTACTCTGTGTTCATTTAGAGGAATCGTTCCCCCCAAAATATAACGTTTGTATTATTATTTACTCATGATTTCATCGATTGGTTACTGCAGATGGTTAAAACTCATCTTACTAGCTGCTAGTTGCCGCATACAGTATGGTCAATGAAGTATCATTGTTTATTTAATAGATTTATGAGGCTGTGTTTTTGAGAAGGGTTTCTAAAGAGAGTCTATCTATAACTAGTTGTCTGCGTAGGGGAGTCGGTTTTAGATTTTCTGTAATTAAACTCTCGGGAGTTTGGCTCACTTTGATGTATGCAACTCGTGTGTGTGTGTGTCGTATTATATTGAGAACTAGAGATAGTCGGTAAATGCCAGCATGGGATTCTGCAGTGGCACAGAACTGCTGACACACTCCATGCCCACCGCTTCCCCTGAAAATAAGAGGACGCATTAACCGTGACAGTTTGTCTAACACAAACACGCAGTGTGTATTTTCAGTCAGGAAAATATATTGCGCACTGTCATTTAACTTCCATCTCTGCACACACAGGATGTGACACGTTGATGTTTGCATTTCAGGTCGTCTGAGGCCCATCTCTATGCCTGTAGAGTATAACTGGGTTCCAGAATATGAGGACCCAGCGAGACTGAAGAGAGAAGGTCTGAGAGGTGAGTTTGTGTTGGAGATGTTTATAAACGAATCGTTTAAAGGATGACCAGCATCTCCAATTTCTTTTTAGGTTTTCCTAACAGTTTCTCTCTTTGGTACTTAGGTATCTCTTGTGTTTAAAAAAATGAGGGAAATATACATTGCGGATGTGACAAAAAACGTCACAGTTTGTAGGATTTCTATGAATTCAAATGGACAAACTAGAAGCAATAATAAACAACAATTGAAAAGGGAACATACTATAGTGTTATATTTTAATTTACATATGCCCATTTATGAGGACCATTTTGAAAGCTGCACAAACAATAACTGACTATGGAAAATCATGCTTTAAAATTACAAAAAAGCTTAACACGTCACATGGGTATTAAAAGCACCAAATATTTATATAACTTTTGGTTGTATGCATGGAATTATCAGAATAATCTTTGATAAGTATTCTTTTGATTTTTTGGGGGACACAAATATAATATTTTGTGGAAAATGTGGGATGGGAATTTTTATAACAACTGTAAAAAGTGATCGTTAAAATTATTTTCCCCTGCCCACACAATCTCGGTTATATAAACAGAAAAGCTGTTTGAGTGGTTTGAAAGTTATTACATTTAGAAATATAAAGTAGAAGTAGTTTTATTCTTGCCTGCTAATTAATTATATTAGCAACAATCACAAATCAGAGACATTTATGGGGTTATTTGAGCCGTATCTTTAAAATGGATGTATGTTTTCTATCTATAGATCTGTCTCCTGTTGTTCTCCCATTCTGTCTGGATATCCATTATTTCCTCTCTTTTTCTCTCTTTGTTATTACATTGACATGGCTCGTATTCAGGAGTAATACTCAGATGAGCTCTCTTTCCTGGATCCAATTTTCCTCGCTGCACGGTGGCTCTGGACTGTGTTGTGCATTGCTGATGACTTCCTGTATATGCGCTGCATGCAGTGCCTGGATAACAGTGCAGTCCCTGAGCACTAACACAAACCCATCGTGCAGCAGGACAGAGACCATCTCAGTTGGCTGCTGCTATAAAGTACAGTCTAGAACCCACCAACAGACACATCTAATAGAAATAAAGCTCTTTATTATCACCACATCATTAGTGTTATGGGGAAGTCGTTCTGTTTTGTGGCGTGTTACTGCTTTCCCACAGTAATGTTTGTTTTCTTTCAGTGGTCTCTCAGTAGACGGCCTCCTGCTGCCCAAACATTTCTCTTCGATTTCTTTGTGCCACTTGTTTACCTATATGTGTGTTAAATTGAGGGGGTTGATTCTCTTGGATCACCTGGCTGTGTTCTGGCTGCTACTTGGTCCTCTATAGCAGCGCTGTCTATCTGCATTGTGTAGAGATTAGCGTCTTGATGGCTCTCTTATTCGCTCGATTCCTTTTTTTCAAAGCTTGCGGAGAAAATGCAGAAGGGTAGGTTTGCCAGATTGTGGCATGGGAATAAGAAAGCACTCAGGAGATGGCAAGAACAGAGATGAAGGGATATTGAGAAAAGAGCTTGATGAAATTAAGAAAGTAAGATATTAGAAGGAGGGTCATGGAGAATAACGATGGATCTTTGGGGGATTTGTCGTTCCCGGTATAGGTTTTTTTTAGGTGTCAGAATAGTTATTCCTCCAAAGGCATCTTCTGAATTGCAGGGTTTGAAATAAAAAAACTTAAAGCCGTTTTTTACGGCTTTAAGAAACTGTAAAGGACTTCAGCACTGATATTTTAGATCCATTTATTTATTGTCCATTTAAACGAGTTTTATGCAGCAGCTCAATCAATTTCTAAAAATCAAAACCCCAGAAAATGTATACTATTATGATTTAGTATGACTCCAAAAGCTGTAACATGTCGTGCAAGACGTATAAAAATGTTAACCTTTCACCGCTTGAACTTTTCTATCACAGAGAGGGAAACCAAGGGGTAAAGAGGGAACTTCTGGAATCACTGTTGCCATGGAGACTCTTACAGGAGCTCTCTCTCTCCTGAGTGTTTTACGTCTCATTGGCTGCTGCCGAGCAACAGTGGGCTTGGGCATGGGAGCAGGGAAACCCGACAATGCTTGTGGTGGTTCCTAAATCAAAGGACAAGCTGGAACCAGGGCTGCTGGGAGCCTGTTCATGTGGCTCGCTAATATGGCTGTGACCAATTGGCTTGTTATGCCCATTAGGCAGGAATAAGCCTATAGAGTTTGAATGGTTTCAACTCATTTGGTAAGAGTGCACAGGCTTAAATTGTGCTAATGATAGACCTCTTTAGAGGGAATGAATCGAAGTGATTGGCCAATTGAGGTTTTGGGTTTTACACGAGGGCTTGATTGATGGAATACTAATGCCAGGTTGTTTAGGGATTTGAAATAATCCACAGTTGCTCAGGGGGGAACCATTTCAATACTGTATCCAAAGAAATGTCTCTGCATGAATATACATTTTATTTCCTGCCAATGCCACAACTAATCGCAATTATTCGACCTGGCTGCTGGTTTTTATGAGAGGAGAGGGAAAGTAAAAGGCCATGTATTGTTAAAGGCCGATTACCATGGTGAAACTGTGGAAACATCTTTTGTATAATGAATGGTGTAACCTTGCGGTTAATAATCAGAGCTTTTTGGGCCAGTGTCCCACTAACTGCTTTACTGCCTATTTTCAGTCGTAACCCCGATTTTAAATCCGAGGGAGTCGGTGCGCCAACGCAACGTTTATTAGCGGCAACTTGACTCCCCGCTGAACGAATCACCCTGCCGACGCTAATAAAATCCAGCTTGATTTTGTCGCCGAGTTGTTATTGCCTTAAGAGTGACCAATGAACTAGTCATTTAACCCAAAAGGAACCCGATACTGTGATAAGCGGCTGGCATAGTATTAAGTATCTTCTTTAATCTGTCTTCCCTCAGAAAACTCTCTGTTGCGGTACGTAGGTGAAGAGAAGGCCACCGATCTGGCATTACGGAGCATGAAGAGAGACACAGGAAAACGCACCAAGAAAAAAAGTGAAAAGAGTCGAAGCCCCACCCATTACGCTCTTCTTCCCACCCTCCAGATGGAGGTACTTCGTCAGGAATCTATGAACACGCCTAACCCAGACTCTACATCTCTTTACCACGTGAGTAGCCTGTGTTTTGCCAAAGTTCTACCTGATTACGTATCAGTACTTTTTGTGGCTCTGTGTTTGATGCTGCCTGCCAATTACTGTGAAGATATTATTGTAACTTTTTTGTATCAACTTGGTACCTTGTACAGGTCGTCTTTGACATCCCTAGTGTTTATATAATGAGAATGTTTTTACTCTGCCTTCAGTTAAAGTGGAAGTGTGAGTGCGTTTTATCAATGAAACCCATTGACTTTCCATTGTAGGAATACAAATGACTACAGACTACTCCTTTAGATCACAAAAACGAAATTTAGAAATGTGTGTGTAAAATGAATAGTTATTCCCTTGCTGTGGTGTGTTACAGTATGCATGGATGATGGAAGATGATGGTGTCAAGGAACATGTAGGAACATGAGTTTCATATATAAATAATGCAGCTGCATGAACTGTCTTCATACCACGATATGAATATGTGGCTCAACTCTGTATACCCACCAGGCGATAAAGGATTGTTTTGGATAGGTTTTCTTTCCAGACTGTGGTCTAAATATAGATCCTTATAAAGATGTGTGAAATAAAACTCCCAGTTCCCAGATGGGGTGCGAGAGTCTTGGATAAAGTGTGATTTTACAGTGTATCTTACCTGCAGCTTCTGTTTATAGACGCCTTCACCGGGGTTTTGTGTTTTGGTGATGACTCGGATAAGGGGTGTGTATGAGTGTACTCGAGAACTCTCTATCACTGGGGTACTGGACCACAACGAGAACCACAGTGCTGTTCTCAGCACTCCTACTTTTGTCCTCTGTGTACAAGAGAAAACTGCATTGAGATGATAAAACAATAACCAAAGCAAAAACAATACAAGGAGATGAGAAGATAGAAAATGTGTTAGTAAATGAGAAGATGGGAGACGAGATGGAACAGGCAAGAAAGGTAGCAAATTTTAATATCAGAGATGGGAAAAGGGTAGTAAATGAGAAGATTGGAGATGAGTTAAGATGTGGGAAAATATTGCCAATGAGAAGATATCAGATAAGGCGAAACAGGAAAAATATAGTAATTGAGAATTTCGGAAACAAGGCAAGACGGAAAAGGGGGAACTAAATAAGAAGCTTGGAATTGCGATAAGACAGAAAAAGGTAATACATGAAGGGACAGGAGATGAGTTGAGAACCTGATATCAGCTCACACCTTTGGAGAGCAAAACCCCACATATTTGAAAACGTCAAAGGTTGCTCCTACTTGCAGTGTGTGATGGTTTTGATCACGTGGATAATGAATACATGGGCCATCGCAGGAACATATGCTGGCATATGTCATTCGCTGATGCAGCCGATGTCTCTGCAGAAGATTTTTGTACCGTATGTCATGTGAACTGAGTGCCTGTGATGCCGTGTGGCATTGAAATGTAGCCTGATGGCAAGTCTCAGCCTGTTTCCTCCTAACGGCACGTGACTTGTAAACAGGAGTTGAGAGAAGCAATTCACTTCTTTTATGACTTTGACCTTGAGCGAGACTCCCATCACTGCCGTTCTGAGATGAAAAGGGGGAAAAGAAAGCGTGTGCGGCAGAGGCATACTGCAGACATTTCAGAAGACGGAGAATAACGTCTAAAATGTGTTACCATGTGTTCCTGAAGCTCATCTGATCAAATATTATGGCAAAATGATGTGTCTGGTTTCCCAGCAACACACGTCCTGATGAAAAAAATAAAAGAATGCATGAATGTAAATGTTTTGGATGCTGAATGGCGATGTATATTCTAGGTTGCTTAATTGTTTTGATCTGCAACTGCAAGATTTCTTGGTTCTTTCTAGTAAAGCTGACCATGACGCAGCTGTGCAGAGAAAACTTAAGATGCTGAGAATATAGAAGTGCACAAACATGTGCATGCCACATGCATTCATTGTATTTACTTAAGTCACAAAATTTGCAGTCTTTTTAAAGACATTCTCTCTCTGAGGATAATGCTTAAGAAATACATTTAGAATTTTAGAAGATCTTTGGTCTCCTAATGCACATCTCATGTTGAGGTGTATCTACTCATGCTTTTTTATTTGCCATTCATGTGGCTACATTGTAGAATTTTGGGGTGAAGTATCCCTTTTAATGAACTGCATCTTTTTCCCTCTAGAGCATAGTAGAGGTGTGGCTTTTTTGGTATCCAGGACGTCAAGGCTTATGCCTACATTCCAAGTAAATTGACTACAAAAATAAGCCCACCCTGAGAAGTGTGAGAACAGTCTGACCTGCACATCTCGTCATTCTGTTCATGTTGCTTCATTTATTTCTAGGTGTGGAACCCTTGGGGAAGTTTCTAAGAGTCAATGTGTCTAAGTGTTTTTAGCAGCTCACTCCAATTTATACAGCAACTGTGATTCACACCCTGAGGGAGGTGATTCCCACAATGCTTTGGGAGTAAGTCTTATTGACACTGCGTGATGAGGTGAAATGCTGGGGAAAGCTCCATTCTACCAAACAATCAATAAGGCCACTTGAGCAAGTAGCAAGTGGAGAAATTACACCCAGACACTTCTGAATAAATATATAACAGCCCGATTTACTGAATTATGGAGAATCTTTATGGACATATTTCGTTAATCAACGTTAGTCATCCTCTTGGGTTACGGAGTAGCTTGCACCCTCAGGCTCAGGTCAATAAATCAATTAGCGTGGCGTTAGAGGACTTTTTCCGTTAAGGCAGTCATACTGTTGCTAATGCATACATGAGAACACAAGTTTATCTTTAATTTAATGCCCAAGCTTGCTGGAAGTTTCTGCACGGAAGAGAATTGCCACAGGGCTCGGATCATAAATATGTGCTCGGTCTAGGCATGCTCATCCAGGAAATACTGCTTAATAAACACACAGACGGAGGATGCTAATTTATTTGCTCACTGTGTCCCTTCCTGGCTTCCTGCTCTCGGGCTGTTTTTTGTTCCTTCGCTCCTGCGGATGTCACCTCTGATATTAATTTGTCATGTGATGGATTGATGCTCAGAGCTTGTTATGCTTACACATTTTCTCCCCTCGGGAGAATCGGACGTGTTGACCGATGACATGTTTTGCTCTTCCCTTATTTCCTTTTCTGTTTGGCAGATTATTTTTCCAACAAGGTGTATATTTTACTAGCACGTGTGTTCTCTGCGATTTATGACCTGCTCTATCTGTTTAAAACTATAGAAAAATGCATTGGTTCTTCTGTTATTCTTGATTGGTTTTCTATGGGTCTGTAACCGAGGCGATGTCCTCAGTTTGTTCAGGCATCCAGACTGATTTCAGACTGTATCAACATACCAGTAACTGCCGAAACCTCTGCAGGGTTTACTTAAGATGTACAAAACAGACTCTGATTTAAAGGCAGACATGGCACGAGGTGTTGTGGCTTGCTTAACAGCTGGTTATTAGCTTAAAAGTTGGTTACTTTAATTGGTTGAATAGATGCCGGTCAGTAAGCGTTAGTTTAAGCATGTAATTACTGAAGAAAAACGTTTGGCTCTGAAAACCAGTGGCGTTTGCCAGATATGACAGTGCAGGGGCTGTTGAACGGTGAAGTGGATGAGCCTCAGGGCTGGTAATTAAAATGTTGCATGTTTAATCCACACAAAGTGTGAGATGTGAACCATTTACTATCGCTGTATATCATTGAGCAAGACTCAAAAAAAAATTTGATGGCTCGCACAGAGTTATTGTTGCTTTAATTCTTTGATAGTCATCTAAAGTTTGAATTCTGATGTTTTGTGTCCTCTGCTTCATAGACATTCCAGGGAGCCTCTCTGTTGTCCAAGACCAAGAAAAAGAGTAAAGGTGACTTATCTTTCGTCGTCTGTTTATTGTCTTTATACTTTTAAAGAGATCACTTGCAATAACAGATAACTCCGTTTTTATTCCTTTTCATAAATCATGTTTTTCTATATCGCATTATGTCTTATTGCGTTAGTAAGATGCATTTTTAGTTACAACTTAATCATACAACCAACTGCAGTTTAATGGATATTTCTTGGAATGCACGTTTAAAAAACAAGATTTTTGAAAATGCTTAAGAACAGAGTTATCTATTTCTGCATATGAACCTTTCAGTTCACTGCCTACGTATGATCGCTGTCGGGCAGAAACCATTGTATCACTAATTTTCATGATGTTTGTTCTTCAAAGAAATAATTTCTTCACCCTTCATGCTTGTCTGTGGGATTTGCAAATAATTAACCAATAAGAAGTATTGAAAGGAGCTTGGCAACTTTGACAACACCGTGTTTAATGATTGAAAGAAATCTGTGTTTTTGGGGATGTGAGGTTTAAGTCAGACAGCGACGATATTTAAGCTCAAACTCAACAAAGATACTATATATGGTAAAAATAACTCATAGTTCTGTGTTAAACTTTATTCATTTTGAATATTGTCAAGTGTCCAGTGTCTGTTCAATCAGATACCTTGAAATAAATAAATAAACTTTGAGATGCTGTGTGTTTGGAAATGATGCAAAATATGTTCAGCGAGCAACCTACCAATGTAACAACTTGGCACATTATAATCAATACTTGGAATCTAGAGAGTATTCTAATAACATTCATAAATACAAAAGGTCGTCTTTTTTGGCATCCAGCGGGTCCACTGTCTTCCATCAGTAAGAGACGGATCTCCTGTAAAGACCTGGGTCGTGGAGACTGCGAAGGTTGGCTGTGGAAAAAGAAGGATGCAAAGAGCTACTTCTCGCAGAAATGGAAGAAGTACTGGTTTGTTTTGAAGGACGCCTGCTTATACTGGTACATGAACGAGGAGGTTAGTGTACAAGTGTGTGTGTTTGGCCTATACAGTTATCTCTGTTGTTTCTCGTATCCACCAACGCAAGCAGAAAGCGTATTGATCTAGGGATGAGACTTTAATTGGTGCAGGCCTTACACTCTTGTGTGGAACAAGATTAATGCTCATCTTTCCCAACAAAACAGTCTTCTACACACAGCTTGGCTGTAATGAAGATAAGGAAGTTCGCCAAACAAACGCTCCCCTTTTCTCCGGCTCTCGTTCTCCCCTGCTTTTGATTAATTACCCTCCGTGTCCTCTCTTTTTATCACGACTCGGGCGCTGGAAACGGCTGCTGTTCTCGGGGTACGTTGGAAGGAGGAGGGGTACCTCTCAGCCTGGTTTCGGTCCACTGAGACTCGTGCAACATAGTCCAGCTCTAGCGTAATTGATGATCTACTGTGTGCCTTTTGTAAACACAGGCAGGCTTACCAATAGCTTTTCATTTATTTATGTGAACCTCCTGTCAACGGGCTTTAGCAGCACCACGACAATTTAATACCGAAAAGAATAATGAAAATGGGGAATAAAGGAAGGAGGGAATAAGGGGGTGTAGCTCCTAATGAGGGCGTAATGACATTATAGCAGTGTCTGGATTGCGCTAACTCGTTCTGACATTCTCATTTTTTCTCTCTCACTTGTAGGACGAGAAGGCTGAAGGGTTCGTCAGCCTTCCGGAGTTCAAGATCGACAGAGCTAGTGAATGTCGCAAGAAGTAGTGAGTGCCTTTATAAACACTTGATTTTGTATCAATGTAAGCCTTTGCGTACAGAAAGATGTGAGGAATTCTTACCGTATCCGTGCTTCCTCCCTAGCGCATTTAAAGCATGCCATCCTAAAATCAAGAGCTTCTACTTTGCCGCCGATGGAGTGGACGATATGAACAGATGGTTGAGTCGACTCAACATGGCAGCCGCTGGCTATGCGGAGAGAGAGCGTATCCGTCAGGAACAAGGTAAGAAGGGTGGCGCAACAGAGTGTGAGTTGGAAACAAATGTCACATTGCCACATGTGAGATGATGTCAGATTCCTCAGATTTTAAAGCAAAAGTCTACATTTGATTTTTAATCTCATTGCTGTTTAGGAGGAAACAATTGAGATATTAGAGTTTAAAGTGAGATTTCTAAAAGAGGCACAAACTTGTTTTCCTAATTCTTGTTGAGGAGTTTTAAGATTTCCACGTGAATGGAAGATGAATGCAGAAGGTCCTACAAAGAGAATTGACTTGTTCTCCGGATCTTCGGAGGTAGAAAGATCAACCTGTTATTTGGTTCAAGTCCCTAAAGAGAGTCTTGAATATTCGTTTGTATGACCTTTCCAGAACATCCGGCGCTCTGTACCGATTCTAAACTTATACAAACTAACAGTATGAGAATGCACAAATATCAGCAAACACTGAAGTTCATAGACAAGCATCATTACCGCTCACACACCCACAGAGACAAATTATGAGCCAAGTGGAGAGATGGGGACAGAGATTGTGTGACAGAGATAGCTCGGTTTTACTCAGACAATGACTCGCACAGGCATACATACTGCTCCCCAACCGCGGCTAGATAATCTCTTCATCTTTCACTGTCTGGAACCCTTCTATCATTTCTATTTACACAACCTGCCTGCGCGTGTTCGGGCTTTCATGGCTGAACGATTTTACCAGTTGGGTAGTTGAACAGAAAAGTAGTAGACGTCAGTGTTTATGTTGTGTAAATGACTCGATGTGGAGCTTCAGTGGTCTTTGCTCTCTCTGGAAAGTCCAATGCTGTGCTTATAGAGAGTGGCATCATGCGGGTAAGATGGTCCAGGTGAGACTTGAAAGCATGCGATTTGATCCTGGTTATGTTTGAATAATTGATGAAAGTTATTCAGTGAAATGTGGGCCAGCATCTTGGTTTGATTATTTGAAATGTGTCAAAACTTTTTCGTAACAAAAGTGGATTTAGCATGCAGGTCCAGGTCCTTAGATGAACTTTTTCTCTAATTTTCAATAATTGTTACACGGTTTCTTAAAATACTCGTAGTGTGTGTGTGTGCAAGAGTGTGTGCTCCTTGTTCCTCTTGGCCATGATCCAGCCTTTTTATTGCAAGTGTTCATGAGAAAACCTGTATCTTTGTGCCACACATGATCTCTGAAGCTTTAATTTAATTATTGTTTACAATTGTGGAAATGATTCACAACAAGCTAATGACTCCCTGCATGCCTCTCTTTCCCTTTCTCTGTTTCTCTCTTTCTCTCTCTCTCTCTCTCTCTCTCTCTCTCTCTCTCTCAGCAGACTACTGGAGTGAAAGTGAACATGAAGACAATGAAACGCCCTCTACGCCCAAGCAAGACAGCCCGCCACCCCCTTATGATACGTACCCACGAGCACCCTTAGTGAGTCAGCATACGAACTACCACTCCAGCACACACGAACATGCACGGCTCCATCTCATTGTGTAATCCCACACAATAGCACAACTTCATAATGCTTGACATTCGGCATTGGTAAAAGAGCTGTTTTGTAGTGCCGTCCCTCAGACTTTCCCTTAGCATGTCGTACACGACTGTGTGTGTCCTTGCTTGAGTTAAACCACCTTTCTGGAATGATGTCGAGGGTAGATGCCGCGAGGTTGAATCGTTCACCTCATCTCTCTGACTCTATCCATATTTAATATTCAAAATCTGTGTTGAAATATCTGTGGATTGATCACATATGGGTTTTCTCATCCAATGTGATTAAATTCATCATTAGTTAAATCAATTAAGTTACAATCTTAATTACTTAACAGCCATAATTTGAGATGATTAGAAGAATGTGAAAAATGTGAAATATAATACATTTATTTTAATATTGTTGTACTGCCTTTATGCTTTGAAGATATTCTTGACTGTTGTTGGAAGTTGTCGATTTCTGCACAAGCTTACGAGCTAGAATTAGATTATAAAGTTGCAATAACAAGTTGGAAATTTCGACTTTACAGGTTGAATTGTGAGGAACATGTGAACGGCAGGCTAGGATTGTGGGTAATTTGCCGGACTGTAGGATGAAAATTGCATTTTGTAGCTGTGGGATCTGGAAGGTCTGTGTTCCTCAATGTGTGTTAGAGTGTGTACTTTGGTGGTCGGTCAGCCAAGGGCCACACACAGCAGCAAAGCCTTTATTTAAGAGCAAACAAACACACAAGAATTAGACTATTACGTTTTTCCCCCGTTTTCCAGAGGTCTCCCCTTTTACACTCACCCACACACAAACACACATTGTTCCCAGAATGAAAAGTGAATTGGGGACTTTGACATTGTTAACCGTAGGACCTCCAGAGTTGTCTGCTTGTTTTGCCACAAGACAAAAAAAAGAGAAAACCTATTACAAGGTGGAGGGAAGAAGGTTCTCTATCTCTCCTTCTGTGTTTCTCGCTCTTGCAATAAAACTATAATATGCAATATGATGTTAAACTGTTCTTTTTAAACATTGCCAGTTCTGTAAAAGCAGAAACAGCAGGTGGCCCATATTCAGAGCCCAGTTTCACGCTAACTGTCCCGCATAGTTCCATGTTTTCCCTCAACTCCTCTTTCCCCGTCCTTCCATTTTCTATTTTCAGCACTTTTCGCAGAAACCAGATCTCTCTTGTTCATTATTCATCCGCCTGTCTTAAAGTATAGAGTGTATCAGAGACCCGATCTACACTCTGATCATTAGCACGTGCGGTTAATGTTCAGGGTCTTTTAGCGCGTGGACCAATGTCTGTTTCAATTGAGCTCCAAATCCAGTGTTATATCCACCGTTTATATAAAATTCATCACCCAAATGCAGCGGACAAACAACACGGCTGAACTTCGCGAACATAGTGCTCTCTCTCTCTCTCTCTCCTGCACACAAGTGAAAGTGACTTGTGGGTGTGCTTCTTCTCCGGCTCTCAAAGGTTGATGCGCGGGCATGCCGTGTGCTTTTGTCCAATAAGGGAGTAAGAAAAGTTGTTATGTAAAGATTTTTCATGTTGGAAAAAAACTTTCCGAAACCTGTACGAACACTGGGGGAGTGTATCGAGCACAGAAATACTACGTAATACGTCCAACTCGTTTTTTGACAAGTTGACCATGTTAGGCATGAGAAGACAGCACGTTTAATACTGTAAAGAAGTCAGAGTGCATGACACACTGTTGCACCACCTCTTTAATCTGTGATATTGTGTAAACGCTTAGACAGATTCTAATATTCAACTTAATTTCTGTCTGTGTTTGTTTCTCTCTCACCAAGAACCAGATGAGCTGTGCCAGTCCCTACCTGGAACCGAAGCACGGTCGCCTTTCGTCTACAGAAACCTCCCAGTCTCGATCCTCGCACGAGGAGTACCGCTCTGAACCACAAGGGGGCAGCAGCAGTGGGGGGTGTTCTCCCGCTCGCAAGTCCGCCAGCCAGCGCCGTTCATGGCAGGACTTGATTGAGACCCCCTTGACCAGTTCTGGCCTCCACTACCTACAGACTCTTCCCCTGGAGGACGCTGTCTTCTGTGAACCAGGGGCAGGTTTGTCTCCGGAATATCGTCGGCAGTCCACCCTGCCTGCCCAGCGCACGCTGATGCAGGAACATTATGGCCCCTTCCCCATGGTTGAGGGGGAAAGGCTCCGAGATCCTGCCGCCGTGGTCGGGAAACCCCGCAGCTTCACCCTGCCACGAGATAGTGGTCTGCATGCCCTCCTAACACCATCCTCTAGCATAGCAGACCAGCGGGACCCCAACCGCAGGGAGCTCAGCCGTAGTCACTGCATCAACAATGGTGGGTCCACCGCACATTTCTAAACATAAATGAATATATATAAATACAAAATCTGATTATATTGAACAATGATATGTTTACAGCACTAGGCTTTAAAGATCTACTAAACCGTCAAAATGCTGGTCAAATAAGCATATAGGGCCCCTGTTGGTCTAATTCTAATAAAGTCAAAACGATGAAATTACATACAAGCGCGGAAATATGACCAGGCTTATGAAAATACAGCTGAGTCTAACCTTTGTTTATTATTTTACAATATGTGCAGCGGGGCCAGAATATAATCAATTCTTTGACTAGATCGTCTCGAATCAGTCCACTAAAACCTCTCTACCACGTTCCATTAGATTTTAATAACTTCCACCATTATAAAACCGTAGGCACAGCAGAGTTATTTTAATGCCTGTGTGAATTTTTCTAAGTGCCTCGATATTACATTGTAAAGAGCAGAGCCCTCACAGAAAGACACGTGCGTAGATTTGAGCTCTGCAGAAACACTTCCTCTGTTTTCTGAGCCTCTGAATAGTTTTCTTTTTCCTTGTTATGTTATTCCCAGCTTGAATGTGTGTTCATGCAGCAGAAAGCATAAACAAGAGACTGTTGCAGTATTTTTTTAGCTGTGCGGTGTGGTTCCCTGCTGAGAGCTGTCCACTCGCCTTTTTTTTACATGCGCACACACACACACACACACACACACACACGGACACTGGCATCTTTTTCCAGAAATAGCTGCATGCTCTAAACCTGCAGCATTGGCCGGGTTCTGTCACAAGCTCCTGTCCCACTTTACCTGGGTTTTGATTTACAAGGACAGTGCCTATTTATAAACCAATTTCTCTGCATTCATTTTTTGTTAAAGGTTTTAAAGGAACAGTACACCCAAAAAGGAAAAATCTGTTTTTATTTACTCACCCTCAAGTTGTTCCAAATCGGCACACATTTATTTAATGAACACAGAGACAGATTTTTCCTTGCACATACTTAGAAACAAATGTATAGTATAATGCAATGTAAGTCTCTTTGGATAAAAGTGTCTGTCAAATGCATAAATGTATGCTTCTAACTAAACTTTTCTTGGCTTCCATTGGCTACTATATTAGGATAAATTGCTTTATGAATTCCTCTACAAAAGAAGATATTTGGAGGAATGTAGGAAACAGTTCTGGGATACTTTTGGCCGTTGTAATTCTTTATACTATGGTAGTCAATGGTGGCCAAGGACAGTTTGGTTAAAGGGATTCTTGCTGTTGGTGCTTTAGAGACGCTGAGTGTCCATCGGCGGGACATAATCTCAGCATCCAATGACCGTCTAGTTTCGAAGCACTGAAACAAACCGTTCAAAGGAGCCGCATTGAAGTCAATGGACGTTAGGCTTCAACAGGGAAATGCACTGTGATGTTGCGGGAATGTTTGAGAAACAAACATCTTTTGACATTATAGGGGAAGCCGAGCTTCCCTTCCCTTCTTAAAGAAATCCCCACTGGTTACCAGGCACAGAGAGCAATGAGTCAACTTCTACTGTCGAGTGCCAAGCTGGTATTAGCAACTTATGTTTTGTCAGGCTAGTTTTTGCTGCTCTAACGCTGTTATATTTATTGTATGGCAAAGAAATCATCATTGGAATATGCAGAAGCACTAGTTAAGATATACAAGTTATAAGAAACTAAGGAGAGACATTACATTATGGAGCATGCAGGTTTAGAAATACTACAGTTAACATGAAAACTTTAAAACGACACAGAGTTTCATTATTATTATTATTATTATTCATTGGCTTTTTTATGGAATAAGCAGAAAGAACTACACCGGACGCGACAGGCACGACGCGACATGACAACCTGCTTGTTGTTAATGGGTTTGTTTCATGGCGCCGCATCCAGTGTGTCCAAAATTTGAATTCTAATGCGTTTCTAATATATTTTGTCGTGTCTCACCGCGCCTGTCGCTTCCGGTGTAGACACGGTGTAACTTGCCCAACACTGTTTACCTCATCCCTATGGCAAAATCACTAACTCATTCCCACTCATGGCTAGTTACCAGTGAATGAGCAGTAAACACTGTTCAGTTTATCTAAATAGGCTATTCATTCTGTCACACTTGCTGTTCATGTAGACTCGCTTCTCTCCACAAACCCCACAGGAAGTCGTCCATTTGCTGTCGGCTTACAAGCCCCCTTATCATATTAACGTCCATCGCAGCCCCACTGTTTATCGCCTCACGGCTCACCACCATCTCCCCTTATCACACGTCTATATTTCCCTTGCGCTGCCCCTGTCTTCTATCTTGTGTCAATCTGCCCGTCTCATTTTCCATCAGCCCCTTCCGCCACAGCCTTGCTTCTAATACTCCCCTTTATTTCCTGCCGTCATCTCAGACCGAACGGTCTATATTTAATCCAAGTGGCTTTTAATGAGTATCTCTCTTATCCTTGTCTTCTTTATGGCTCAGTCTCTATCTCTCTGTGGAGGAGTTGGGGGCATCTGTTAGTCATCCACATGCGAGCTGTACCACATACTGAAGAGAAGAGAAGGCACGGCCTATTGATCATGACTCTCAATCGCATGTTTCCCGGCAACCGTAGATAAAGGACCTTTACTGAATAGCCGAGCTTGACTGCACTTTTATAGCGTTCTAGAAAGGAGCGTTAAAAAAAGAAAATGTTGATTATTTGCTCCGGTAGTTTCTTTGTAGTTTTTCCCATTGGTAATGTATTTCAAACGAACATCTCAGCCTGCTAGTGCATTTAGGCGAGGAGCGGCGCGATGCGGATTTGCCGTTGAGGGGCGTCAAGGAGAGTTGAAATCTGGTCAACTTTATGGTCATGAGCTTCGACGTGGTTCGGCGGCAACCAATCGGAACGTTGAAGTCCACCGCTTGAGAGGATCCCAGAGAACGCAGCCCTGTAAACTTTGGTTCCATCCACATTAGTTCCCAAGCAAAATGGAGGAAAGATTATTGCTGTGGCGGGTTTTCCAATCATATTCGATGCGTCCCTGTTTGCGTACAGGGACATAAATGATTAAAATTATGCGTGGACCAAGGTGTCTAAGATTGTTTGTGTTCCTGGTGAGTTGCTGATGTTGTGTATTAACGTTATACATTTTCTGTAAAAAAGCGGGAATTTCATGTTAACTTTAGAGTCAGAGCATGCAAAACAGTGTTACTGCTGCAGAATATTATTTTGTTAGCAAACGTGTAACTACAATAAAGTTCTTTCCACCGATCATTTTCTTGAGTCTGCAACAAAATCAACAAGCTTTTTTGCTTTGCGGCCCCTTTAAATACAAGATAAGATTTCGATCTACGTCAGAGCGTCAGCGTGCCAAAGACTCTTTCTGCAGCTTTGTTGGCAGGGGGCGGCCAGAGCGATTTTAAACGTAAGATACACACACTTGAAAACAAATAATGCAAAGAGCAGTACTAAAGTTGCAGAATAAGTGGCTTGGCGGGTCGTGCTCCAGGTCAAGTTCAGTCGTGTTGCATGCTGGCCCTTGCAGGCAATGTAATTCTACGGTAGTGTTTGGATTGGTTTCATTTCCCCAGCCCATTTACTCCCTGTAATTTCCTGTCACCTATCAGAATGACACTATCAATAAAAAGTGTCAAATCACCCCCCCAAAAATTACATAAAGACATATGCATAATAAATCACCTGTTCCAGACAGTCTGTCCTTGGAGCCCTTAGTGTGTAAATAGATGGTGTCTGAATGGATAATGATTTAATGTCTTTTTTTGTACTATTTTCCATCTGTTTTGACCTCATTATTCAATATTTATGAAGACTTCATTCCCTTTCTAAATGGAACACACAGTCCACTCTACACATATCTGCAGCGTATGATGTGGAGCGTTGTGTGGAAATGCCGCCCTCTCGTGGCCGAAATAATGGCCAAATACACATCACAATCGAATAAATGGTTGTTATAGCATCCACATAAGAAATATCAGCTTATTCTTTTTTTTATTTAATGATAATGTTCTTATTTGGGGACGTAAGCTGTATTTATGTGTGTTTGTGGGTATATCATTGCAGACAGACGGAGATTTACAAAGCCAGAATCATGAAACACACTTAAAATGTTTCTGCCTGTCTTTTTGTATGTGTAATGCCTCACTATAATGTAGTCTGTTTGTGGAGCCATCCCTCTTTAACTTTGGCTTTCTGTGGGGACCCCAACAGGCGGGGAGCGGGAGAACCACGGGCAGGCGGATTCTCTCGGCGATTTGTATCGGGCACTGGAGCGTGCCAGTCTGTCTCCCATTGGTGAGCACCGCCTTTCTACCCGTCTGGAGTACAAACACCTTTTCATCCGGCGTTGCAACGATCCGCAGCTAAATGACAAACTGCATCATCTGCGCATCCTGCAGAGCACGTTAAAGGTATCTGACCTCTGCTGCCGCATGGGTCCAACTGCACCATGTGTGCCTGTTTCTCCCATTTGTCTCGTCTGTCTACCCCCCACTCCATCTGTCTGATGTCTGTGGGATTCTGAAGAAAGCAGAATTGTTTGTTTTCGTAAAGACGTAGTGACACAAAAGCAAATTGGAACCTTTTTCATGTCTACAAGCCCACTGCTATCCCAGAATCCCATTCATGTTAGACGGAGTTCTCTGCCTGGCGTGGGCAGAGGGTATGGCTAAACTTCCTGGCTCTGTTGCTAAGAACCCTGCTTTTTTTGTCTGGGTTTGTCTGGTTTGGGCTCTGCCTGGTGCCATTGGGTCAGTCGGTTGAGTCAGTCGGTCTGCGCCTGTGCTTTGACCTTGGGTCTATGTTGCTACTCTGTGCTTGTTCTGTTGGGGCATAGACTCCTGTTGCATTGTGGGTATTGTAAACATCCTTTATCACTCAAGACTCGAATGAAGGTTAATTGGGGGCATGAGGCCCACAGTGCCAGAGGACTCCAGTCAAATCTGAGCATGCTGTGTGTGTGTGTGTGTGTGTGTGTGTGTGTGTGTGTGTGTGTGTGTGTGCCGCTCTACTCATCTAGTTGAGTCCACATCGCTTCACGTCTGAGCTAACAGCCTGTGGCGTGCTTATGACATCCTAACCTCTGTGTGAAAGAGACTGTATCTGTAATCCCCACCCTCCACTGCTCTCTTTCTTCGCTTCCATAGGACAGGGAGGGCGAGGTAGCAATGATTGACAAGCTGCTGGCCAATCCTAAGGTCACATCCTCAGAGTTCCAGGAATGGAAGAAAGTTTACATGGAGCTGTTTTCAGGAGAGCCGCAGCGGGACCGGCAGCCAAGCCCCGCCTCTGAGCCCAGCCCTGCCGCCACCCCTGAGCCCGCCCCCCGCACGCCCTCCCTCTCACACACACACTCCTACATCGAGACTCACGTTTGACATACACAAATGCACACTTTGCAAATCTGGACTTTCCACAATATCGTCACATTGTTTGAAGTAGTTTTCACATTGAAACACAATCTTGCTTCCATGGACCTCAGTCACGGTGAATGTTCGAGCAAAAGAGGGGTGTGAATTAGTGTTAGTAGACTTAATGTAAGTAGAAGTAGACGTTATATATCATTTGATATGAAAAGTTGGTTTTGTGGCGTTTGGATAAAAGCGTCTGCTAGATGACTCAATGTAAATATCTCTTACCGTTAAAGCTGTTTGCTAGTGTAATGACTTTAGGACAATACGACTTTGTCCCTAATCTGTCTAATGTCCTTCTCCCACAGCACACTGTTTTTTATTAAGGTACTTAAACACTTATTCACAAATCACATTTGCTCGAAAGTACACATCTTGACCGCATATGCTTCTACAACACTTGAAAAACATTGTTTACACGGGCACAAATAGCTGTACAGACAAAGCACTTTCAGAGGCCAGAATCACTTTCCGCATGCTTCAGAGTACACCACTCCTGCGCATGGGGTTGCCATGGTTACCAAATCTCTCAACGACTTAGACAGAACAGAAAATGGGGTCACACCAAGAACAAACCTGGCCAACCTCTAGACAGGACGCCAATGTAGAACCAGCAAACCGAGCCCTTTTATTGAGAAATGGGACCTGTTGACAAAACATCGAAAGGAAACGTTTGAACCCTGAAACAAACGGACTCTCGCTCTGTTGTGCAGCTGTACCAGTGGTTTTCTGTTTTCCTGAAAGCAAATATCATAGCGGACACACATACACTCATCACGTGCCATGTTTATATGCCTCTTGAGTGTACTATATACTTTACTGTATGATACTACTATATATTTATGAACTGCTGTTACACATCGGCTGGCCCCGACTTATAGCACTTACTGTACATTTGTGTGGAAGGTTTGTGTGTGTGCATGGTCTCATCTAACCTGAATCTCTGCGGAGTGTTTGGACAAGCACTTAATTTCAGGATGTAATTGGAAATGAGCTTTTAAAGGCATGTTCCTTTAAACAAATTCAGCTTCTGTGGAATGTTGTTGGGCACCACTGAAAATAATTTAGTCTTCGACCTTTAGAAAGGTTTTGTTTACAATATCACATTTCACTACATTGAAAACCTGTAGGCTTTACAGAGCATTAAAAAGCAGATTTTTCTTTTGTAAAAGCGACAATCCAAAGTCAGTTATCAGTAACGTACATAAATAATCCGTGTCTAAAATTCCTCGATTTACAAAAAATAAAAACGTTAAATTGCTATAATAATGTATCATTTGAGCTGTTGACTAAGATGTCAGACACCTGGTTTTACAGGAGTTACCAGCTTTACGCAGTCATGACAGGAGTTGGATGTTAATTTAGTAAGCGATTTGATCACTTTGGAAACCGTGTATATTTTAAGGTTTTAATGCAGTGCCTTGCCTCAGACTTCCATTTAAAGTACATTAGTGTAAATGCAATTTTTGCTTGCTATTACAAAATTAGGAACAAGTCTAATGTGGTAATCGACAACATGCTGCAAATGCTGTAGATAACGCTTATCTACACTGATAACGGATTCGCATTTAGTGAAGTGTGTGGGCTTTTAAAAAAGAAAATGGCACAGGCATTATTATTATTCAGAAGCAGCATTACAGTATATAACTTGAGGCAGACTGAGAAAGTTTTTCTATCGCATTTCCTGATATTGGGGTAAAAGGATGTGTCTCTTAAAAAAAACTAAAGTGTTACTCCTAGCAAAAGATTGCACCCCGTGGGTATGACATTGGACAAATCACGCACGTGTGGCTGTTCTTTGTGCATTTTAAACCTTTAATCGGAGACAACCGAAACTGATTTCAACAGAAAATGAAAAGGACAGTATTATGTTGTAGTATTGCAGAGCCTGTAAGCTGCAATGCAGTCGCTCGGCGCTTCTGCTTTAGGGACATCTGTGTCAAGATAACAGTGAGCTTTTATGACAACCGAGGTCATCAAGAAACATCACAGATCTCAGTGCATTGACTCGACGCACGGCTCAGCTGAGCATGGCTTGTAGATATAACGGTCATATTTTTGCTTTAAGTTTTTTGTTTTGTTTTCAAATTCAAAGATGTTGAATGTCAGAAAGGCTGTGCAGACCATGTTCTCAGGCTCTTAGAATACACCAACAGTTGTTATGTGAGATTAAGAAAACACTGAATGTTCAAAAGAGAGTTTATTGTATGATAAGGTGTGTATTTTATAGTGTATATTGATATTTCAGGTATGACTCTCTTGTGACATACTGTAGAGCACATTTTATTCTGTATGTAATCTAAGATCATATTTGCTTGATTTTGATTGACTGACTGCTAATGTGTCCATAAGCCTTCAGAGGAGAGACAGCATGTAAATGACAACCAGTGAATACAGCTACAGTTATAGATCGGATGTGTATTAGTATTTTACTTTACTAATATATCAACGTTATTCCTCCTGATTTAGTGTGAATCATGTTACGTTTCTTCAGTAACCCATTTTTAACACAAAATTGTCATAGACAATCTAGGTGATCTGTATCTGTGATGCTGCCTGTCTTTATTATGAATAGGGCATGTCATTTGGGCAGTGCAGTTCCTATGTGTTGTGTTTAGCGTACAACCTGGTAAACATTACTTTATTTATTACGTTATTTAAGCAGAGTTATTGCTTTCTCTAGATTTCAATGTGGTTATATCAAGTCAATAAACTTTTATGGATGTAACCCTGAAATCACTGTTTATTGCATTTCTGTGCAGAATACGTGGACTTACAGTAAATGATTCTCTCATTGGAGAGTGGTGCAGCTAGCTTTGCCTGACAGAATTCAAAGCATTTATCTGAGTAATATTGACAGCCATGTTTAAAAGTCCTGGAGAAGAGGTACCTCTTTGTCTTAATGGCAGATATTTGGCCTTGTAATTATGCAACTTGGATGTTGTCATTTTTGCCTTATAGGTACCTGCCCAGGATTTCAGCTGCATCCTCCGGAGATTGCAGTTGTTGATCACATTTGTTATCGAGGTTTGAAATTTCTGTTTTTATTTCAGGAAAGCAACCATTACATTTCATTGTATGACTGAAACCACAAAGATAACGTCATAAGACACATACGTATACATTTTTCTTATTTTTTTTATTGAAAAGTGAAATGAGATGACGTTGATGAACCTTGATGATGTATGATTGATAAATGCAACCTCTGGAGGACACGGCCGGATTCCTGGGCTCGAAAATGTGACACATCACTATTTTTCAAAGAACATCGCATTTAAATAGAGTTCGATGAAGACATTCTTTTGGCCCTATAATAGTGTTGTTAAGTCACTGCCATCCGGAGTTAGCCGCTATTGCTAACTAGTTGAATTCTGGCCTTTTCATATAGAGCTGACGGGTAAATCAAGCCTCCTTTCAATTTCCCAGAAAGCTGGTTCCTTTTTTTCCTAAGCTTGCAAGTTTCCCGGCGGTTCAGCAAGGGTAATGGACCCATCTTACATAATTAATGGAGGAAGGAGATGAAACGTTGTGTTTTCACTTGTTTCTCGGTTGAGAGCAGGTCAGAATGTTTTCCATGAGCACAAGAGACAGTTCTAATGGGGCTCTATCTCTGACCATTCTTATTTCGTTTCTTCACCTTTCTGTCTATTGTTTTCTTCTACTCTTTCTATTAACCCTGGAAATGTATGGTTCAAACCAACCTAAGCTGGTTTGCTGGTCCTAAATGTCTCCCATTCTGCTCCAAGGCCATTATTTGTTTTGGCTCTCGTCAACTGGTCAAGCTTAAGAAACAAGTAGGCAGCCAGCTGAAAAATACTTTTGTTTTTTTTAATGTACTCTCCCTCAGAGTATTAATTTTGTGTTTTTGTCACCAACAGTGCATCTGTTTACCTTGTTAGAGCTTTAAGAGGCTGAGGGTGAGTCAAGCAAATGTTCATTTTTGGGTCAACTATCGCTCTACTCAAACAAGCCATACCCAAATGTCCTCATTTGACTTTTCTGCCCATGTGTTCACTGACCTTTTTTAACATTTCTCATCATTGACTTATTTATTTAAGGTGTGTTGTTTTGCAGAATTGGTCCGAATGTTCTTTTCAAAGAAGCCTCACATATTCAGAGATATTATGCACAATCTTTATTCATGCATTGTCAAATTTGAATTGTTCCTTACATCTTTTCCTAAATCTATCGTGATGCTTCAGATGAACTTAAATATGGTTGATTTTTGATGCAAGACATGATAAATTAAATGTTATTTTCCTTATTTGTAAGGTAAGTCAAATGTAAATGCATTCATTGTTTTTTATTGACAGAATTGTTATATTTATGTGCACTATGCCTTTAATACTTATATTGGCGTGTTTTGACCTCACATGTATCCTTAAGAGTATTTTGCTTCTCTTAAGCGTCTGTGAGTGTACCCTCCTTCCGTTTCACTTCTTTTTTTCTACTATCCACAGTCTGTCTCCAACATTCTTGCCAGATGTCCTTTAAGACGTTTTGACTGGCACCTTTGATCTTCACATGGTGCCCAATATACAAAACTTGTCCAAACTGCGCTTCAGCCAATTCGTCTGCGTGTTCCAATGTCGTTTCCTTCTGTTTTCTCTTTTACCAAAGTGCAATGCAAATGTGCAAAATTCGATCTTGAGCTCTGTCCTTTGCTCCAGTGTTTGTGCCAGATTGATGGCATTTATCAGGACAAATGTTTTTTAATGATAATTCATCTGTCAATGTCATGGCTTCTTTACCCTATTCATAGTGACTCATTTTCAGGAGCTATTCAATACTTGCTATTAAATACATTATGGCTTTTTACCCAACCAAAGTCCTCTGTGTTGGGGTAAATAAACATCCATTGTCGTCCATGCCAGTTGACAATTCAGAGTGCTCGGATGCAAAGTTACCCCATGCCCTTCAACTTACTCTGGTCCAGCTAGGAATGACAGACTTCTGTTAATTCGTCTATGTGGGATGAATGTGAGGGAATTTTAGGTCTCCGGAGGGTCTTGAATGGCCAAAAGGGCACACTGAGTTCCACACATGGGCCCTGGTAGTTTACACACTTCCTTCCAAGCGTCATATTCTGTGTCGTACTGCAGCACATTTGTGGTGCACACCTCCTGTCCTTCCTGCCATTTCCTTCCCCCAAACATAAGCACACGTCTTCCCCCTGTAGCTATTAAGCCGTAGCAGAAGCGATCATTCAATAGGGGCTGTAGACGAGTCCACAGGTCCTGCATAGGATTGTAGTGTTCAATGTCACAGAATGGCTCATACATTCCCAAAAAGGCGTATATTTTCCCCCTTACTGTTGCCATTTGGTGCCCAAATCTGGCAATGGACATTTCTGCACGTTTTTGCCAGGCATCACCCTCAAAGGTATTCAGAAACATCATCTCTTTACTGCTGTCGGGGCTGTTGCCATGGATGCCTCCGGAGATGTAGATTCCCGCTCCGATGGTGGCACATGCTTGCCCGTGGACCTGATGTGGCAGTGACACTCCACTTCGCCAACACCCTGCATTCATAATGTATCTCTCCACAGATGATAAAGCAGGCTCACTCTTCTGTCCTCGCCCACCTATGGCGAAAATAACACCCTCCACTACACAACAAGCAAACTGTGCCCTCTTCTGTAAAAGCGGTTCCATCTCTTCCCATTTCTCAAACCGTGGGTCAAAGCGCCATACCTGGTCAGTGATGGCCATCACAGCAGTCTTCTCATTTTCCTCATCCACTTGCACCACCTCGCCACCTAGCACAAACAGAAAGTTCCCGACAACGCATACCCCTTGATGTTGGAGCTTATTTGGCAGAGTAGAAGAGAGGGTGCAGAACTTCCGTCTGCGTGGTTCATAGGTCAGGATCTGATTCTGGGGTCTGTCTGCTTCTGGCCCTCCACCCACCAGCAGGATTTTGCTGTTTGGGACTCTTAGGCTGGTGTGGACACTTTGAAGAAGAGGTTGGAGGGGACCTTGATGGTGGTAGTGAAGTGCTTTCTGCACTAGGCTGTGAATGAAGGGAGTGCGTAGAGCAGGTTTAAACTCACTAAGTTGAGACAGCTCTTCATGTGGGACCAAAGCAAATCGGTTACGACTAAGTAGTGCATTACTTTGCAGGGCAGAAAGCGGGTTCCACTCCAGCCAGTCAAGCGCCAACTGTAGAAGGTCAATTTCCTTCACTCCTGGCATCTCCTCAGCTGCAAGCACATCTTGCAGAGACTCAAGGTTTAACTCCAGTAGCTCAGCTTTGTTTTGCCCTACTGCAAGTATTCTGCACATGTTACAGGCAATAAAAGAGTTGCTGGCATTAAATGCATCACAAAGGCCATAGCGAGCTGCTATGTTAGCAAAAAAGCAGCAGTTGTCAAGAGCAATGCTTTCCGAGATGTAGTCAGTGCAAAGATCCATGGCATGGTTGACCTGCAGATAAGTTGCAGCTTGCAGTGTGACCTCCAAAGTGGAAGGTGACAGTGAGATGCATGATGTGTAGATGAAGTCTAGTATCTGCTCCAGGCCCACGGAAGACAAGGCTGGCAGACTGATAATATGGGCTCCAGATTCCAGAGTGTGTTCTTGGAACAAGGACCAAAAGTAATCGCTGGAACAGGCTAGCAACGTACGATGAGCAGGGAACTCCACACCCTCCGCCTCCAAAACAACATCGCACATCCGACCTTCCATACGCAAGCTCTGGTACCGAGATAGAACACCATCGCTGTGTCTGTTGCTTAGCATCAGGAAGTAATTCATTGCAATAAAAGTTTTAAAAAAGGGTTAGAAAGACCACGCTTTTAAAAAAAACAAGTGGTAAATAAACAAAGAGCTTGGTCCTCTTGATCCTGAAGAGTTTTCAAAAGTGTGTGTGCCCGGTCCGTCCGAATGTGGGCCATTGCTTTTGCAGAGATCTCGTGTGTAAAGTGCAAAGGGGAGGGTCGACCATTCCTCCACCACTCAGTAGACAGCCCACAAACAACTCAAAAGATAGGCACGGGGATTCAACCATATCTCTCAAAGGGAGGGGAAAGGACAGGCGAAACATTTTGGGGCTGTGGGGAAGTAAACAGCCTGGCAGGAGGCGGCATCAAGCCAGGGGTTTATAACGACCAGCAGATCTGAAGTCATCACTTGATGAATAAAGATGTTAGTCAGCACTGAAGATTTCTGATTGTCGCCACCAAAAGAAAGCAATGTAACGGAAACTCAAGATCGATCAGAATCATAAATGCAATAGGATTGAGTACTAAACCCCAGGAACATAGCATCTGTAGATCGAGCCAACAAATGAGGTTAAAAGAAGAGACGGGTCATGCCAGACTTGTTTATGTTGGATAGTTGTATTTGTGTGTGTGTTGTGTGTGAAGATGGTCCACATAAAAAGCTCACATCCCAACCTCGTGAACATTGTACCATCATCCACCCTAAATAGCCGCTGGCAGAGAGATGAGACTGGGTTGGAGAGAGGGTATTAAGTATAGAAGCGAGGGGTGATTATGGTAGAGCTTCTGGTTACATTCTCGCACCCACCGCTCCTGATCCCATTCGAGTGGCTTCTTTACACTCAACATTTGCAATGCAACGCTTCTACAAGCTTATGTCTGGAGTCACTTGCAAATTCACCATCACTTAGTACCATCGCATAAATTGGGAGGAGGCCACAGACCCTTGTGTTGTACTTTTGTCTCAAGGAAATTATTTCCATTTTATAGACTTGTTAATGTAGACAACACATTCAGCTCTTAAGGTTTATGTCATTGACCTTTTTGAGCATACAATGTGCGTATTTTTGTTTCAGCCATTAGTGCATTAGCAGATGCATTTTAAAGCACAATAAATTAATTAAGAGGCACTAATTATCTTTTTATATATCATCAACAAAACCAGACTCCACTTCCTCGCATGCTTATAGAGGTTTCACAAGATCATACTATTTCCCCTCCACTATAATGTCTAAATATACCCTGCCATTTGTGTATTTAACTATTTTTCATGTGATGTGTATTTATTAGTTTGTTTAATTGGCGATTCATTATTTATGTGCTCACGCAGTGTGTGTACTATGTTGTCCCTGTTTTGACCCCTGGATCCAGAATGCAGTCAGACCTGGGTGGCGTTCTAAATATAACAGCTTCTGTTCCTTCTATTTGGGTTTTTGTTGGCTTTGGTGGTCATGGTGAACAATTTTGATTTTATCTGGTGCGCATAAGGCTTTGTATTTGAATAAAAGGGTTTATCTTAACTACAACCTGTATATACAATACAATATTGAAATTATGAAAATATAATACCGAAGAAAACAGATACTTGTGTATAGAAGAGAGAAATTGAGTTATGCTGAGAAGTTTTATTAGTGTAGGCTTTCTCTGCATTGCATTATGGGTAAAGGGAGATTTCTGAAGGCTTTGTTGATTAGCTGGCCAGCTGCTGTTTCTTGTGTTCCATCATTTCAGCCAGATGCTTAATCCTGACAAAGTCAGTACCACAGGATTGACTGGTCCTGTTCCACAATTGTCCTCAGTGTCTTTTTTTATAGATTGGTGACAGCTGTCACTGTATAAATTAAAACAATTCTGAATTCTTCAATATTGTCCATTGTTCATATTTAATCTATGATTAACATACCAAGTTGCTTCTTTACTCTTTTGTTGTAAGCTTTATGTAAAACAGAACATTCCGTATCTGTAGTTGTTTGAAATGAAACGTTGAGGTTCGACTTGTATTTATAGGATGCTGTTGTAGCATCACTAACAGTACTGTCATAACACACCTACTTGAAGGGATAAATTATAAGCACTTATAATATATTTTATAACAGTAAAGTCATCTAAACTAAGAAAAATTTCTGACACTGGACTAAGGAAGAACATGTGATTTTTAATAAGGACACTTTCACTCAAAAAGGACCATGATGTAGTACAGACACATACTGTATGATCTGGTTCGCAAAGGAGGAAAAGAGGAGCTTTACACAGTTAAACTGCTGCTGGTTTATATACATAACAAACCGACGATGCTGCATTTGAATCCAGTTCTATTTGTTCAAGGATAACAAGTGCTGGCTTTATCCTCCTACAGGCTTGCTCCTGGAGAGAACGCAAAATTATATTTTATTATGCAACAGCCTACTCATGTACTGCAACACACAAGAACAAAGCCAGAGATAAAGAAAGACGTGTAATGAGTGAAAACAAAGCTACAAAGAAAGTGTTTTTTTAGTGTGATAAATTCAAGATTCAAGGAATTCCAAAAGGGACAAATCACCGTCATCACTTAAATCTTACAAACCTATATGACTTTATTTTTTATTGTTAAGGAGTTTAGCTGGTCACCCTCTTCTTTCATTGGAATAGTCATGCATATATAAAGTGTGTATATTGCGTAGTTTCATACTGTGTTGTTGTGAATGATAAAAGCACATGATTCAACACATGATAGAATGAGAATACACAACTACTTGTACTTTAAAAGCAAATCTATGCCAAACACAGGGCATTTAAAAACAAAATACAGAAAAGCATACAGACAGATTTAAACAGAGATGACCTATAGTTGACAGGGACCAATCGCTGATCTTATAACTGCTCATTTCCCATCAGTCTTTGCTTTAAAAGAATCCGCCCCCTCTCTTATTGTATATCAGTGTTGAGTATCGTAATCATTATTAAGGCTTGTCGTCGATTCCGTCATGATATTGTGATCCATGCTCAGGGTGTTAGTTGTAAATACTTGAATATTGTTGGATGAAGAAGGTAACCTGGGATTGCAAGTGAATTGGGGGCGGAGACACCTGTGGAAGAAAATGCGTTTAAAAACCTGTTCAGATCACAACGTTTGCTGTCAAGGTAGTTTGCTTTTACTGTCATATTATGCCTTGACACATTTTTAACATTGTTTGTTTTTAAATACCACACAAGTAATCAGAATTTTATGGCTTTTATAATATGCGTTTATAAGTGTTAGTATTTATATAATATATACATTTTAATATCCATAATATTTCCAGAAAACTGACTTTATCCTAAAGCCTGATCACTGTAATTTTCTTCTTGACACACTCACACTTGTTCTACAGATGGATGAAAGGGGTCACAGAGCTTGTTTTGCTCTATAATAGGTAAGTCTGGTGAGGCATGCTGGCACACAACAGACGGACTTTGGCTGCCCCACTGATCCACCGGTATTAATAGAAACTGATTCACCCACATACCCCTCACACTCCCAGACAGCAGCTCCATGGCTGACATATGCACACTCACACACGTGTACGCTATCTGGTTACATCTACTGACACCATGTGGTCGTTTGTGAACAAAACATGGGGTCGTCTCTAGAATAATTGAAGTAATGATGTGTTTATCAGATCATGTGGTCTTACATTCTTGCCTACTGATGTGTGCAGATGTGCGTAGGATTTAACCCAGTCACCAATGATGGCTGACTGACCAATGAGTGTATATTTGACTGTCAGATTTACCTATGTTGTGTTGTTTAGTCCTTAGTGACCCATTTTAGCTCACTCCTTGCATTCTGGATCTCAGAGAGGTTGACGGTGGGGCCCGGTAGTTTCACAGCACCAGGCAGGGGCTTTTTCTCTTCTGGAGAAACTGGGGTTGCCTATGAAATAATCTGTGTTATTGTGAGAGATACTGCTGGGTGAAGATCATGGCGAGGAAGAAGGAAAAATGTTTAAAGAAAATTAAATGTGACCTGGACATCCACATGTGTGATGTGTATTTTTTTGTTTTTTATGAATGTGTCTGTGATTCATCCATCAGACTCTAACCTCTGTTGTTTCTACTGACTCTTCTCGCCTCTTCCCAGGAAGTCCCGCCCCAGGACGGAGAGCCCCCATTGGAATATTGAGGTTAGCCTTTAAGACAGACAGACAAGAAGAAGCACCAATGAGAAGCTGCCACCGCTGTCACACCCTCAAACAGGAGTGAGCTGAAGTCCACCAATTTGCAAATAGCTCCTGTAACCATGCCTATCTAATCCCCACAGTACCAAAGTTTAGCTCATGTGATCTTGTGCAATGGCAGAATGTAGTTGTAGAAACCAAGCCTTTCCACAAAACCTGCTGGACGTGTCTTCCTGCTTGTCTTTCATAAAGAGCAAAGTGCCTATATGGAAATGAGCTGCGGGCGATGTAGATAAACCAGGGAGACGACAAGTGATCCCTCTGTTTGCGGAGACCGAAACAAAAAGCCCTGTCTGTTTTAGCCAGATCTATATTAGATGATATCTCCATGGCATGTGTGTTATGAAACGGAAGTGTTGAAATGTGAAAATGTAAATGTGTTTACAAGTTTACAAAACAGGAAGCAAAAAGCGAAAGTAACTCGCCATGTGTCTTTGTTTTCTCAGTTTCTCTTAAAGTCCCCTTGAAATCAAAATTTGAAGTTTGTTGGCTTTTAGGATAAATAAATCAGCCATATGGATATCTATAAACTAGTGTGATTCAAAGGACTGACAAAAGTCAAATTTAGCACAAGCATTCAAAACTCATTAGAAATCAAAGATTTGTATGACTTCATTCTGTACTTCAACTTGTAAAAAATATTTCTGACAAATCAAAAGCTCTAGAATCCAGCATCCGTCCCTGTTTTTGGCTATTTTAAAAGAGCTGGAGCCACTCAATATGTCACGTCCTAACTTCCTGTTTCAGAGGAAATTATGTCAATGCATAGAACGAAGCTGCAGATTTCAAGGCTCTTCAGTGGTTCTTTAACCATCCAAACACGAAAGAAAGATATTTTCTTGACGTTCGATGCAATTGCTTTGTAGACATTCTTCTGGATGTTTTGCCAACATAATGTCAAAGACTAATTTAGTTGTAAAAGCATTTTGACAATTATATCCTTAAGCAAAGCATGTAAGATGCTACAACACATTGTTTATCATTGAGCCAAATCTGTAAGATTGCTCAGTTTTGCATGCACTGGACTTTATGGGCACTTCGCATCTCAAAATAACATTCCACAAAATGTTAATATTTTAGAGAAGAATACAATGAGAATGCAGGTTAATGTGCAAAAATCCCACTCTAATTCAAACATATTAATATTAACATATTTTTGTGATAAATATAAGCTAAACATCAGACTCTTTTATGCAGATTTAAAAATTATTATAGAGATTAAAAATTACTAATGCAAAAGTTGAAAGAACATATCTATTTTTTGTATTATACAAGACAGCATAACAACATAAAGAAGATTTTTCAAGAAATTCACTTCACCCGAAAAAGACCCCCAGAACAAAGCAAACAAGCTCAGGGGTCTAATTAGTTTTTTCCCCACGATACCACGAAATCATATATTAATGGTTATTTTGAACAATTAACTATTAGTTAGGAAGAAAGCATTTTTGGTTTAATACTTGAGCCATGCTAGTTCATCAAACTCCTGCGTAAAATAATATTTTTCTCCATCCATCCATTATTCATCTCCATTTATTTTTCTGTTTGTAAAGGCTGCTGGATTATCTTTCCTACAGTTGTACAGTATTGACCAAGTGCCCCAGTCTCTGCATGCTTCCTTTTCTCTGTGCTCTGATGGAGCATCTCACATCTCGCGTGTAAGTTTGGGCCTTTTATTGATTGATCTATATATTGAGAGTTTTTACGAAACGTTAAAAGGTGTCTATTTTTGGCTGATGCGTTCTGTGTTTGTAAATTATTCTCTACACCATGTTTCTGAACTGTGGTGAAGCATTATGAAAACCTGTCTGTCCATGCTTGTTTTCTTCAGTCTATGTTAATTCTCCGCATAGCCAGACATAGAATATACACGGTTAACATATTGTAATGGTTGTTAGAAACTTTGAAAAGTGTACTAAAGTCTACAAGTCTATTTTTATAAACATGTTTCTGTTTGGATAAGAAATGTTTTCTTACAGAAAAGAGTTAAGCTGGAAGCATGTAACAACTACATCAATAGCATTGTATATTTCATGTACTGCTCAATGCCTTGTTGTGAGATGTACAATACTGTAATATGCATTGAAATGTGTTTTTACAGTTATGACTCAATGTTTAAAGTAGAAAACTGGCTTTTCAAATTAAATTATTTAATGTTGACCTGCCTGAATGTGTTTATGAGCGCAAATGCACGACACTGCGCAAATCGGCTCCAAAAACTTCACATCTATGACAAATACGCTTTTCTTTAAACTAAATATGCATGCATGCATACTCACCTGAAGGGCTTTGACGTTGGTCGACGGCTGTTGAGACATTCTGTGCTGTTATGAAACGTTCCTGCTGTAGAAAAAACAAGGAAAAACTGAATGCATTGATCAGATGGACACAACGAGCCTGTGTGAATACGAAGATGTGTATGTATGTTACAAAAGGCCCGAACAACAGAGACTGGGAAAAGTAAAGGCCCCCTGTGGCTCTCAGGTGGCCGTGGATAATCTTTCGGTTGCTTAGTGACTCCTTCAGTGAGAAGCAGGTAGTAGCTGTTACCCCTGAATCATTTATGTTAACAGGGGAGGATAATGCTGGGATAACACACTCATTGTAGTTTTAGGAACATGAAATGGAATGTTTAAAAAACGGATAGGGCATTTTGGATAGACATTTGATTGTAGCTCTTATAACTCAGGATGAAAGTTGACTGGGTTATATGATGTTTAATATGAAAAACAACTTTTATTTTTCTCTTAAATCTCATTAAGACATCAAAAGTAATGAGTACAGGAAGTGATGGGAGCTTTCTAGAGTCTCTGTTATTATTTTTTAATCTTTATCACATTTATAATAAGATCATAAAGATGTTTGTTTAACATTTTGATTTGGTTATAAATGTTGGTTGTATTTTGTTTAAACGTTTGTGTTGACGTTAGCATTAAAAACTGATACAGGAAGCTCTTCTGTACCATCATTATTAACATCTTTCGAAGTGGTCTATATATTGTGCAGTTTTTTTATAAAATCTCGATGCGACTAATATATTATATTGTCCTTCTGATAAAGATGTGGTCAAAAATACTTTGTCTCTCTATGCACTTGATTTTCACCATTATTTTAAAGGGGTAAATATCATTCCATAACAGCCAATGCATAAAACATTTAAGAGGGGAAAAGGACGAGTTCCATTTCACATAACCCAGCAAATTTTTATGTTTATGAATGGGGACTGTTTTGTGTGGACACGGGTGGAACTTCGAAGACATTAGTGGAGACA
The DNA here is from genome assembly GCF_947034865.1 of Barbatula barbatula. NCBI lineage: Eukaryota > Metazoa > Chordata > Actinopteri > Cypriniformes > Nemacheilidae > Barbatula > Barbatula barbatula. The sequence goes on along the minus strand of NC_136786.1, from coordinate 15,850,410 downwards.
TTTGCATATATGAAATAAAAATGTTTCACCTTCACAATAGGAGGGAGGGATTTTGTGTCTCTGTTCAGTAATACATCAAGTGATCTAGTGTTTTAATAAACACAGCTGTACACTCTTGTTCTTTACGTTCCAAAAAATATATTTTATATTTAATATACTTTATATTTTAAGAGTGCATGCAGAGCTTTGCTTATGCATGACTGAGTGGTTCTGGGGGGTTAATGCTTATAATTTGTTTAGTAACCTTAGTAACCAGGGATATTGTATGCACATAAACAGTTCATTAAGTGGTATGGCGTCTCTGTGGCTCAGCACTAAGCTAAATTTATCATTCAAAGAGAACAGCAGACACAGAGGCAGCTGTCCGACACTTGTTTTCTGCACATGGTCGACTCTAAAACCACTGTCCCTCTAAAAGTCCCTTCACTCCCAAAATATAACAGCCATATACAAACTGCTTTGAGTACAAATCATGCATTATAGTCGATATCATAAACCTGATTATGATCAACTTACACCACGGCCACTCTAATGCAAAGAACAATGTAGGTTAACTGCTATGCAAATATAACCCAGTCTTTAAAGCAAGACAAATTTCATAAGTTTTTTTAATATCTCAGAAATCTCCCATGCCTTTACAAGCATAATCCATTTGCATCACCTGCTCCCAATCACCGGAAACCTCCGAAATTCTAGATCTTTCTAAACTGTCTCACGCTTCTTTTATTCAAAGTACACAGGCATGTACAGTATTTGACACAGCGACGCATGAATTCTATGAACGTGCCATGTGTCAAGTGGTTATTTAAACAGATTTATGGAATAAACATAGATTACTATAAACATTGTTTACTTTGCAAAACATCAAATGATTCTGCCTTAGTTTTATGTTGAAATAAAGCCTGATGCTCCTGCAATAAAACAAGATAAACAAGAGTATCATTTACATGTGTAAACACATCCATGCCCTTAGGTTTAGCTCGATATAACCTTGCCTGTTTGTTCCAGAATGTATTGTGTGGACCCAAATCCAACGAAATCGAGCAGTTCAGTTTATTGTCCTAAAAAGAGAATTACCCTTTTTACGCTATGGGATTTATGACCAAAACAAGGTCTGCGGTTAGCATACTGTTATCTCACGTTTTGTTTTACAACATGAATTACACAAAGCTTCTTCAGGTTGCAGGTTTACATGCACAGTGACTTGCAAACAGTAGCAACATGTTAGCATAAATTATCTAGAACAAAACATAAAAGTATTTTTAAGTACAGTTAACTATAGTGTTTACTCTTTTGATTAAACCAGCTAATGGCTTATAGTTGTTAAAGGGGCATTAATCCCCTTTAACAACTATCCAAATCCAGTCATACCTGACCTATCTATATAGACTATTGTTAATTTATAAACATATTTGTAGCCTATTCATTGCTAAATGAATTTAGAAAAACAGATTTCAATCTAACAAGGTCAAAGTCTTAACTGTTCTGATTTTTATATAAATGGTCATCTTGCTTTGCTTTAAGAAAACACAGCCCTTCTCTTATATGAACTGTGACCTTTAATTGTCATAAATAAATGCAAACATCACACATGAACACGCAAATCCTCCCTCTGCTCGCAAAGGTGCCATACCTGCTGGTGTAACGGTAAGCTGTCGTTTTCCAGAGTAAGATACAGTATAGATCTCTCTCTCTCTCTCTCTCTCTCCCTCTTCTGGTTTTGTTTTTCTCTTTCTGGACTTCTGGACAATCTTGTGGTTCTGTTCTGGCTCCACGCCTCTCTTTCTTTCAATCTCTCCACGCAATGGAGGAGCAGGGGATTCCTTTCATATCTGGGATTTGTTCACCCTATAAATAGTAGTGGGATACACAGAGTGGACCTGCTTTCTGTCTACTCTGACCATTCATTTAGGGCCTTGTACGTATGTGTGTGTGTGTGTGTGTGTGTGTATGATCCATTCACACTATAGCCGTTTCCAAAACATATGCATAACCCCACGCACAAAAATGTGACCACATATACAGTATGTACATGGGTACAGTTTTTAAGACTGTATTTAAATTATGAGATTTAAAATGTTTACTATAGTTATGTTTATTAGTTTGTGTATATTATATTAAATATACCGTTCTCAGCTCTTTTATGGTAAAAATAACATTTTAAAAATGTGAAAAGAAAAACGAATGATAGATGAATACGAATGGCCTTTATTTAACCAAACTGTACTCATGCTTTTGAAAATATATAGTGTATACATGCACTGTGAAAACAAGCATTACCCATCTTTGCTTTGTTAAATCTGATATTGCACGGCATCAATTCAAAACTGCAATTCTCAATGTGTATATTTAGAAGGCGATAACCTAGATCAAAATGTTCTCCACATGCCTAAGGTTGGACAAAATAGAGCATTATCCAAACAGCACCATCTTGAGCACTTATTCAATTAGAGCAACAACAAAGATGGAAGTATACAACGACCTTTCGAGGACTCACATACCCTGACTTTAGGATGTTCTTACCTGTTCAGCTGCCAGCGTGAGGTCCACACCCCCTTGCTGCTTTCTGTTCTACTATGATGGCCAGTATAAAGCCCCTGTCTGTTCTCTGTGAGGTCCTCTTCCACGTAGTCAGAATTACAGAGCGAAAATACTTATTAAGATCATGACCTAATTTAGGCTCCAGCATACAGAGCCCAGGGAGTCATCTGATTGGCCCGCGGCTTGACATGACGACCTGTTCCCATTGGTATTAGCACCACCAATCTTGAGGAGTTTTAAACTGGGCTAATTTTGAGTGACGACTGGACAGGGATAAACAAACCATGGTAACAGTACATGCTGTCAGTTAAAGGATTGTCTGCTATATTTGCTAAAAAAAGATTTTCCTGATCCAAGCTGGTTCATTTTTGTTTGTGCTAATTTACAGTAACTGGGTTCAGCACATTCATACTGTATGGAGGAGCCTGCAAGGTAAGTAGTAAAATGTACATTTCAAAATAAACCTTTCTGTGATCATTTATTCACATTCATGTCATTCATCATAACCTGTATTTGACTCTTTCTCCTGTGGAACGCAAAGGAAGATATTTTGAGAAATGTCTCAGTGGCTTTGTATACATACAATGGAAGTCAACAGGGCCAATGTTGTTTGGTCAAGTCAAGTCAAGTCAGCTTTATTTATATAGCGATTTTTACAATTTTCATTGTTACAAAGCAGCTGTACAAGAAAACATTGACTATAAGAAAAACATATAAGGTTATGCAAGTCAAAACAAAGGTCAAATATCAGACAGAATTCCAAATTCCTATATGTAGTATTAATTAAATAAAACTATAAAATTCTAGCAGCCCCCCCGGCCAGGCAAACATTGGCGAGGAACCCAAAACTCCATTGGAGGAGAAAAAAAACCTCAGATGGAAACCAGGCATAACCAGGGGATTCCAGTCCAAGCTCGACACAACAAGGCAAAATAATAATAATAATAGATTTAAGATTATCCATTAATAATCTAATAGTGGCTGAAATTTTGTATCGCTGAAATTTTATTTGGTTACTAATAATCTTCATAAAATCTAAATTTTTGTGTGAACTGTTTCATTTAGAGGCCTCATACCAACTCAAGCAAAAAGTCGATGAAAAAGTAAAAGTTTCTACCCAAGGATTAACAGAGTGATTACCATATGCATTACACATTCAATATCCCTGTTCAAAGTTCCTAAAAAAACAAGCTTTGAATCCTAAAGTCCTCTCTGCTAAATGAATCATGAACAGCGGTAAACATCAAATAACAACATGTGATGGAGAAAAACACCTGTCCTTACCTGGATGTAAGTGACTCCTCAGAACCGTCACTGTTGACTGTAGCTGTACTGGAGCTCACAGCTGATGGTGCTGGTGACAGACAGCAGAGCTACAACATGCAAATACTCACCTGAATGTTCCTCCCTCAAACTGCCATTACATATTTCCTCCTCTAATTGTCAATCACCATATGCTTCATTGACATTTGTGTCAAACAGAAGACTGTACTATTGGAATCTCCCCAAGCAATAGCATATTTAGTACTTAACATAAGGAAAAAGCTGGTTTTCTCTTCAAATTGATCCCGTATATGTGTAACAATTACATATGCATATCTCATTATAGTCATATTATCGTCACAGCAAAGCTAAAACAATACAAAGATATCGCATTTGGGCTGCATGGAACTATTACGGTCCAGAACCCATCATTTGCTCTTATGTGCTTAACATTTATAGCCATGACACTTTTTCCACAGCAGTACTGCATAGTTCAATGGTCTGTATCCACAAACTGAGCATCTTTGGAGTACCAAATACTCAAGCCCATCAACAGGCAAACGCTACCTATAGGGCAAGAAACCATCATAGACGTACGAATCCAATGGATTTAATGGAAACCAATGGTCTTTATTCTGATGATATGTTTGGTCCTGACAGTGATTATATCTAGTGGATGGGAACCAACAGAAACATGTAATCTTACTGAAATAATGCACAAAAGACACTAAATAAATGCATTTCATAATGGCTTTCAATGGTAAACAGCTGATGGGTCATTTGAAGTGGAAATCATTACAGTTTTGTTGCTGGCACGAAGTGCAAGAGAAAGTGACTCGATGCTGACAGCGAATGCAAATGACGTTTCACAAGCTGCATCGCGAGGCAAGAACGAGGCACTCGATCGATCGCTCTGTGAGCAACTACACGGTCTGACTCAAATAAGCAATCGGCTAGTAATCCTGCGCTCGCTGATCACGCAAACGCGGAAGCGGTTGTGTTTTGTATACAGTGGGATTGTCGCCTCGTGACAATCGGGTTTTTAAATTGTTAATTGACCCTGAAGTCGGACGCGGTTGACACGCATGTGGTCCGGTGCGCCATGATTCCCATAGCGGTTGTGGTGTGTGTGATGGGCGGCTGGTGTACCGTTTATCTGACGGACACGTTATTGCGGGTAGGCGGGTCACTTCATTAACGTTACATCCCGTTTTAACTGTAGTTTACAGGCGGGACTACTGTGGCACAGAGACATGTCGCATTGCTTGGATTCTTCGGTGTACTGTGTTATGTTGTATACAGTCATACTGTATGACTACAATATTCATTTACAATGGAGACTTGTTTAGATGGTAACTTTACTCAGAATGTTTATATACAGTGCCGTAGCTAGTCTTTTTTATATTCTGGAGAAACGTTGTAGTTCTTTAGGGTATAAACGTAATGCCAATGATAAACTTTATCATCATCTGTAAACATCAGCTGTTTACTATTAAAGTCATAATAAAAGTCCTTTCTGTAGTGTGCTTGGGCCTTATCCCAGTAGGATTTAATGGCGGTTATTGGTTTCCAACTACCTGTCCTTATTGATGGCCACATTATAATCGTGAACTGTTTTCCCTGCAGTCGTCCAGTTCATTGAAGAATCGCTATGAATCCTGGTTGTCCTCCAATGGATTCACTCTCTCCCCCTTCCACATCAAATGGCACACGAGCATCTTCAACCGCCTGTTTGCCAGATGTGCTCATCTTAACCCTCACTTTCTCTACATCTGGTATGAGGGTTTATCACTGTTCTCAGATCAGTTTGAATGTTTGTAAATTCAGTAACAGAACTGCTTACTGTGATTTTCAAGGTTGTGAACGGAAGATGCGTATCTTTCCAAATAAACAATCTCGAAGACAAATTTGAAGTGGTTTCTTTCTCTTGTCCCCCTTCTACAATCCCCATATGTTGACATACTATATCCAGTTTGACGATATTTATTTCATTTCTGCGAGGAGTGAAGGATTCAGGCTATTTTATTGTTTAGACTGACCGTAGTATATATATATATGGAATGCCATATATGGAGGGTCATATACTGTTTCCGGGTCCAAACGCTCAATTAGATGCTCTAGGCAAACAACAAAAAATGCTTACATACACTCATGGCCTGAGTCATGGCCTAACCTTTATCTTCGTAACGAAATGCCACATGGCAAGTCGGTGATAAATGTTTCATAATTTAACAGATGTTTAACTGTAGCCCCGCTTGAAATGAATAGATGCTTGGACCCTCAAACGGTATTCCTTACGTCACCACTTAATAACCGAAAAAGCATTACAATATTCTTAAGCTCCTTACACAGAGAGATGCAACGCATTATGGGTAACCCCCCCACACACAATGTCTCTCTACTCATACGTCATATCCATTATGCACTAAAGGTTGTAACGAACATGCCAAAATGTCTGAAATGTTCATCAAAATTCTTCTGTAGAACCGAGACATACAGTATACTGTCCATCATGTGTAAAAGATGTGTAACTTGTTGCTTACATACTGTTTCAGGTTCAATGCTGGTTTGGTGTTTGGGATTCTGGCGATGTTTGGGTCTGTGGTCTTGCTGAGCAAAACTTTGCTGCAAACTCTGAGTCAAATGATGGCAGATACACCAGTGGGGTCCCATGAGCAGATCTTGCAAGTTGTGGTAAGTACAAGATGTAAAATATCCAAATTTTGCATCCTCGACCAATGATTACTGCTGTTAGTTTAATTTTATTTTTATTATCAGGTGCCTGGTGTGAATCTGCCTGTCAGTCAGCTGGCGTATTTCTTCATCGCTATTTTGATCAGCGGAGTCATACACGAGTTTGGCCATGGGGTGGCAGCACTGAGGTAAAATAATGAACTTTAAGATGCAGGTGGAATTTCTCACATTGAAAGCGGGGAGTCCGATTTCCGAATTACGCTTGTTTAGACAAAGTCAGGCCAACAACCTTGTAGGCAATCAGCAGTAAGGTGCACAGTTCACAGGACAGACATTAGTCGAGCCGAACGCTGACGAAAGTGAAAGATGGGTTGATTTGAACATCAAAAACGAGAAAAGAGAAATCGAACACCCCTCCTTTAAATTGTGGTGCTAAATTTATGTTGGAAACATTCTTTTGTTTTGTAGTTTGCATGCACGTGTGTGTTTGTGTAAGAGAAAGAGTGAGAAGAGTTTTGGATAGGATATTCTGTCACAAGCCCTAGTCTCACCCCATTTGACTAGTAAAATTCTTTGTTCGTCTGTAAGTCTGAATATTCAGGGTTCTGCTATCATTGTGCTAGTCGCACCTTAAAGTGGTGTGTTTTGTCGTAAAGATGTTTGTTTTAGTTTTACATGAAGTGTTAATGTTTATCTTTTCAGGGAACAGGTGAGGTTGAACGGGTTCGGCATGTTTATGTTTGTGGTTTACCCTGGTGCATTTGTGGATCTCTTTACCACCCACCTGAACCTCATCTCTCCAGTCCAGCAGCTGAGAATATTCTGTGCAGGTGAGACTTTTCAAACACAGGTTTTCCATTTCAAAGCAGGCTGTTCACATGTTTTTAAAACATTTCAAAACACCTCCACCAGGTGGCATTACTCTTTAAACCTGTTGTTTTGGGCACTGCATTATGTAAATAACTACATAATCTTATAAACTTATAAACAAGTCAGTCAGTTGATTAAACTATTTAAGTGAGTAAAATTACAAGCCTATGAAGACCCTTCAATTTAAGTGAGAAACAATCACAATATATAACATTTCCACCTTACGCTTCTTTGTACAGGTGTGTGGCACAACTTCATCCTATGTGTTGCGGCCCTCAGTTTCCTGTTCCTGTTACCTGTCTTCATGTTCCCCTTTTACTACACGGGTGCTGGAGCACTGGTCACTGAGGTGATGGAGGTCAGGACAACCTCAGTCTGTACCACAGGACCACATTTACTACTGTTTCACGCTTTGTGTTTGAAATCATGTTTTTGTCTCCAGGGATCTCCATCGAGTGGACCCCGTGGGCTGTTTTTGGGAGACTTGGTTACTCAGTTGGAGGACTGTACCGTGAGAGGAGTAGAGGACTGGCACAACTGTATTCAACATCTCTCCCATAATCCTCAGACGGGCTACTGTGTCCACACTGCCAAGCTTCAGCTGAGCTGGATGGCAGGGAGAGGTACCGAGCTCTTCACAAATGATGAGATATAGTTTGGATTAATTATGTAAGAGATTATATAATAATCAGCAGGACATTATTGCAGAATTACAGAGATGTTTATATGTATATAATGTATAAGATGTGCAGTATGTTATTTTTCATTATCAATATTGATTTTACTCTTCCACACAGCCTACAAGAGACTTGATGGCACTATGGAGTGCTGTGGGAATAACAGCATGTCGGACCTCTGCTTCTCTTACAGTAATAATATGGAAAGCAAGCTGGTAAGATTGGACACACATTATATACCTGCTTCATACATCTGAAATCTGGGAATAAAATACAAACATTTTCTGGAAGTATAGTTGCATTCAAGAACTATGTACATTTTTGCTTAAACTTTGAGTCAAAATTCCCAATTGATTTGATTTTGTTTGAGTTTTTGCAAAGCTGGAAAGTAATGTAAACTGATTTTAGTTGATTTTTTTCTCATTTTAATATTGGCCATAAACTCATAATGTCAGCAAACAGTTTGTCGATGACAAATCCAGTACAAGTAAACTATATAAGATATATAACAGTTTTAACCCTCATGTTTGGGGTCTATATGACGAACACATATGCATCGTAATTGCATCGACATTTCCTCATTACACTTAAGAGGGAACAATTCCCCTTTCTTAGTCAAGCAATTTTTCCAAATCTTGCCATTTTTTATCGCTCGCTCCTTTCACTCAAGTTCGCCTGCCTGCCGGTCAGAAAAAACATCGGAGCGAGTCACACATGTCGTACCAATACAGACTGTCAGACAGACTTCATCCCCAGCTTGTGTTTAATCCCGTCTCTGGAGAACCAAACCAGACTGATCCGTGTGAAACATCCTCCGCAGACTGACATGCTTTTCGTCGGCTACCCTTCGCACCTACAGTACTCAGGTCTGACATATGGATATTTGTTTAAAGCTTAACATTTGACCGATATAAGTTGGTTCAGGAAATTTGAGTATGCAAAATCTTTCAGCATTTGATGTGGCCTAATGTCGCCTGCATATTAAAGACATACTTTCTTTTTGCTTTTAGTCAGTCTCACCAACTTTGTTCCTCGTTTGAGTTTTCTCCATCCGGACCTGCCTGTCATGCTGGAGACTTTCTGCAAGTATCCTTTTCACAGAACAAGTATTTGCTTCTCTCTGTAGTTGCTCTTTAAACCGTTTTTAGACATTATTTTAGGGGGCTGATGGGTTATTTTATGCATTCATCCTTAAACCTTTTGTGTATTCAGATATCTGGTATCATTATCTGGGGCTCTGGCAGTAGTAAATGCTGTTCCATGCTTTGCGCTGGACGGCCAGTGGATACTCACAGCTTTTCTAGATGCCACACTGAGCTCTGTGATCCCAGAGAGGAACAACCGAGAGTTGATCGGCTTCTTTTTTCTGCTGGGGGGCAGTGCCCTTCTAGCAGCCAACGTGGCTCTGGGCCTGTGGATGGTCACCGCACGGTAACAGACAGCTGACTCCTCCAATCAGACCGCTTGGAGGAAATGTTACTCTAGAACTTGAACTGATGGAGCAGTGGACTGGGTGTGTACCTCAACTGGTGAATGCACTTGCCAGTTTTTCCCATCCAGCCAAGAGAGGGCGCCAGAGAGTGCCGCTGTCAACGTGTTCTTAGGTCTAAAGTGCTCAGCTAGAAACAAAGAGTAGGTTCTGAAGCTGCATGTTTACACCGTGACCTCAGGACAGCACCAGTAGTGGCCTCATAAAGACACACACATTGAGCATGTGATGTTAAAAGTGTCCAGTTTAAAATGTAAAATTCCAAATGATGTGTGTCACCATCCATCAAAACATACAGTAGAGGCATTTCTGTATGAAGACACATAGTATGTACTTTAAACTTCAGTTTTTCAACTGCTTAGTTTTTTTCTGTATACTCACAATAGTTTGTGAGGTTTCCTTTGTCAATTTTCTCTTGAAACAAAATAAAAGCCATAAAAAACACTTTATTTACCCCTGGATATAAGTATGGATATTAAAGCAGCAATGCTTAGTACAAACCTTAAAGACAATTGAAAATAAATATAATTTGTAAAACCTATAAAAACAAGTATTGCCTAGAAGTGAAATCTGCAATGAAAATAGATCACATCTGTTAACGAATCCATCGGATACACACACTGTCCAGCAAAAACGAGTGATGTCATGTAAGCACCTGCTGCAACAACAAAGCCTACATATCTGTATTAATTGCATGCAATGTTATTATTATAAACATTATATAGGTTTTATAATGTATGTGTCTCCATTTTGTGTGAGGCCACATAGAATGCTTCTTTGTAGAAAAAATACCACCAGGAATGCATTATTCACGCGCAGGCAAACGTAGGCGTGGCTTCATTCCACATTTTTTATGAGGTGACGTATTCAAAACACAATGTGATATGGGTTGTGTCGGCGCATAGCCAGGCTATTTCAGTCATTGTGCCATTTTATTAAATGATGATATACGACATCATTTTAAAACGTTTGGAATATGAATATGGTGAATATGAATTAAAGAAGCATCAAGAGCAGATGTTAAAGAGATACAGACTTGACAAGACAACAGTGCAGTACTTGCACGTGTTGATCAAAAACAAGATTAATGGCTGTTTGCGCCCACCTGCAACGTGTCTGTATACACGTTCTGCGCATAGTGATAGTGGATGGAGATACACACAGACTATCAGTGCCTTGGATCATGTATTGGTTAAACGCGTAATTCAAAGTTGGCGCTTTAGTGTTGTTATGTCGCAATATCAGTATTGTAGCCTTTAAAGGCGGGGTTGTCTCATTTCTCTTAGCTGTTGTTGATGTTAAAATCAACAATACAAACGCACCCCTACCCCATCTTTTCAGGCTCGACTGTTGTCCGCCCTGTGCACAGCACCTTACTGCTGATCGGCTACAAGGTTGTTTTGGTACTCGGCCCGACTTTGTATAAGCAAGTGTGATTCGGAAATCGGACACCCCGCCTTTAAGTGTCTCTGAATCACCCTAACAACAGTTTGACATACGTTGTTATGCGACTGCACCAAAATGGGATTTATTTGTTGCTTATTGTCTTTTTAAAGTACTTTATTTACTGATGTCCCTCCTGAGCCAAATTTACGGTTTATAAAGTTAATTTTCATAAATCTTTCTGCGTGTTGTGTTTTGAGATGTCAAATCTGCATTTAAGGTGTTAAGTCTCAAGAATATTTAACCCGTTTATCCTCCACATGCTGTCTTTTGAATTTTGATATCTTTATACCTGAGGAGGGATGAAGCTGAGATTGTTCATGACAGATGTTTATTTCTTAACTGCATAGAGTAATGTGTTTGAGAATGGCCATGATTGGAAAAGTACTTTGATTGTAGAATCTCTTGGTTTTACAGTATTTGTCCCAGTATGTGTTTTTGGGGGGGGGGGGGTTGTAATTTCCTCCCACAAAGGGTGGGTTGACGTGTTTGGGACGTGTCCCCTCTGGGAAAATAGAGGATTGTATGTCTGTGCTATTTCAGAAGGAAGATAATTACACTCGGATGTGGTTGTGCGTGGGGAGACCAGACTCCTCCCATCTTAACATCACCCAGATCGCTTGAAACTGTTTATATGTGTGTCTGTTCATAGATTAGGGGGATGAACTAATTACTGGTTATAATATACATCCAGAACCATGTCTGGAAAATGAAACCTGAATTACAATCAATTTTGCCTTTTTGCACCTCATGTTAGTTTGCTTTTAAGTTTTGTAAGAGTGTTTTGTAAGAGCTGATAATTTTTTTGTCTTCTAATCTACAGTATGATTTAAAGAGCTTTGATTTGTTTAAGAATGAAGGAAACATGTTTTGTTGAACTGAAACCAACAAGTTCTGATAATGAAACATTATTAGGCAACAACTGTGATACATGATAGCTGATTATCTGTTTTTGGATTTGTGGTTGGCTAAGGCCTCAAAAATGTCATGACGCAAAGTCAGTTGTTTTTCTAGAGAAAAGAGTTTCTTGCTACTAAGAACTTCTGCGTTTTTCTTGAAGGCTTGGTCTGATGAAGCCGTTATGGTAAACTTCCTCTGCTATTTAAGGGATATAGAGACCACAACTCTCTGTTGGGTATGACCAGTTTAGAACTGTCATGTAAAACTAATGTTGCTTGAATAAACAGGCTGGCATTGGGATATAAAACTGGATGTTTTTCACTAAAATGTAGCTATAGTATTATCATTGTTTCAACCAAAATACCATATGTCCTATTATTGATAATACTATAACCTGCCTCCCCACAAAACAATGTGAGATTGTTGCAATAACTAATATTTTTGTAAATACTTCCTTAAAAGATGGTGTATTGTTCTAATGTATAAAATGTCAAATTGTGTCAAATACATACATTTAGTGAATGAAATAGAATACAGTAAGAAATATATAAAATGTAAGGTGACTGATTAAAAAGCACTGGTGCAGACTGGTAAATGTTGGTATGACATGTGTTTTGTTTGCATAGATGTATATTTCTCATTGATTTATAATATTAATTCATGTTTATTTAAAAATGCAGATGTGTCTATGGGTTAGGTCTTGGGTGAGGGTAAGTGAATACAATATACAGGATCATTAGAACAGCATAACAATGATGTCTATGGAAAGTTCCCCCAAAAACATGGAAACCCACGTGTGTGTGTGTGTCTCAGACTGCGTATCTCAGTGTAATGACACACTATCAGGCTGTTTCTCTGTGTACTGTAAACAGCTCACCCGCAGCATGAGGTTTAACTCTGGGATGTGTCTCTCATTCTCTTCTCTCAGTGGCTGACTCCACTTCTTTGTACAATCTCCATATGATCTGTATTTCTGCGTCCTGTGTTTCAAGTAATGTATGTGTGGCATTCTTTCCCTTAAACTTAAATACTGGTTTCGTCTCTAACCATACCATATTGAAAACGTGAGATCCACCCTCTCTGTGAACAGTACTTGGTCTTCATGACCACGGCCTCCTGTGCATAATGAGACACGATACAATTCCCCACAGAAAATGTCTGTAAAAAGAAGCCTTCGCCCCCTCAAGAACCACAATGGCTTTGTGTATAACTATAACTTTTGGTCAGGCGTTTTTATTCCTGTGAAGCTTCCTGTGAATTATTTCTATTGTGAAAATGTTACGCAAATTTCAATGTTACACTTGAATTGAAGTAACATTGAAACCTATAAATATTTCTGCAAATGGTGAAAACAGGATGTGGGAAAGCCCTCTGATGGAACTCTTGTCAATATTTATTACTCAAACAGTCTGGCTTGTTATCATAACTAAAGATTATACCAATACTGTAATGAAAATTTTCTTGTCTAGCTTCTTGATGTGTCTGTCTATATGTTTACGAAGTGTTTATCTATGTTTTCTTTAAAAATGTTATCATGTTTTTCTCTATACACGTCATACCCCTCTGCCTTTGCCCTCGAGCAGAGGCCAAGATGTTCTGTTTGGAATAACGGGTATCACTTCTCGTAAACCAGCTCGGGATTCTGGCTAGGGGGCAAAGGGATGGGGTGTCACGTTTTAATATATAAACTCTGGGTGCAGGAGGAAAGAGCGCCTTTTCTCTGCACCAGCTCATTGCTTATGATGCAGATTAAACGACAATAAAATACTTTGCAAAGTACCTGATGTCTCTGTGTGTTGCGTTTGTCAAAATTGACTCATCTAGATTAAGGAATAAGAAAATTCCACCACAATTTGGCGACGAGGATTGGATCACAAGGCTGACGGAGAACGGACTAGAGTTGACTGATCATCCTGGACATAGCAAATCCAGCTCTAACCCCATACAGGTATGAGAGAACTCTACTCCGGACTCCAAGCTGACGTGATCCCAAAAGAACTCAGTGCAAGGCACAAAAAGGAAAAGTGGTGAGTCAGATAGATTTCTGAACAGTCTGGAACAAAAGGGGAGACTACTTAGCGCTAAACAGTCTGGGGGACTGCTTAAAACAGTCTGGTTAAAGAGGGGAGACTACTCAGAATCGAGAGAGATTCTAAACAGTCTGGGGGACTACTAAGAAATGATATGGATAAACCAACATACAGAGAAATGAGGAAAAATTGGGGAACGGGAAGTTTACAAGGTGTACCCTATTTAAAAGAAAAAGCTAACTTTCCAGAAATCGGTACATTTAGTACCACAAAATTAGAGAAAATAAGGGAACACATGGGGAAAAAAGACACAAAAAAAAGAAAGGGAAAAATATGATGAAGCGTGTAAATGTTTAGAATTAAGGGAGAAGGAAGCAAATAGACATGTCTTGCTTTTGACCATACGTGACCATGTTTTTAAAGAAAAGGCTTTGGAAGAACTGCCACCGCCGTGTCATACACCCCCACCGCCGCATGCTCCATTGTACCCTATTTTGCCTGAATATAATGATTTAACCCCTCTGTCTTCTTTACCCCCATCTATGACTTGTTACAAACACCAACCGGAGGATGATTGTGTCCCTCCTCACCGACATCTGAACCCGATCGAGGCAGCTCCAGTGCCCCCACCAGTGTCTCCACCAGCACCAGTGCCGTCTCCACCACAGCCCGTGGTGTGTCAAAAGCAAGAAAGAGCGCGTCCAGCACCGACGTACAGAGAACTTTTGACATTTTGCAAAGAATTCTCACCCTCAATGAAAGAATTAGAGAGACTGTTGAAAGTCAAACTGAAACCATCTGACCTAAGAAAGTTACAGGCTAAATGGCCTGTGGAGGACTATAGAAGGGAACATGTCAACTGGTCGCATGCAGACAATGCAGAGTACAGGAGAATTCTGGAAGAATTCTTAGAAGGACCAATAACCACGTTTCACAAATCTCTGAACCTGGACAAGATTGCTGCTTGTGTGCAAAAAACGGATGAAAGAGTGGAGGATTTCTTGGCCAGACTGGAGGAAGTATTTAAAGAACATTCTGGACTTCAACCGGATGCAGATGGACCAGACATTGGTCCGTTCGAAGGACATCTCAGGTCCGCTTTTCTGCGGAACCTCAGAGGAGAGCTGAGACGAGAAGTGGAAAAATCATGCATCGAGCCGGATCGCGCGAGAATGAGCGAGATCGTCCGTCATGCTGTACACGCCGAAAGACAAACAGACAAGAAACAGCTTCAGAAGAAAAACAAACAAGATAAAGAACTCCACATGGCTCTAATGAATATCGGAGTAGAGCATGGAGAAAGAGGAAAGGGAGGTTTTAAACCCTCTGTTGATTATGATCCAGAAAAGTGTTTTAACTGCAAAAGATTGGGGCAGTGGCGAAATGATTGTCCTGAGCCTCTGAGACCACTGAGGTCAAAACAAAAGGGAGATTGAAGTGAGGAGGTGAGGCATCATTCCGAGGGTGGTGAGTATGATTTCCCTTGGCATATGCAATGAAGAAATGCTTTTTCCTACTGTATGCAATGAAGATCTGCTTAGCTCACATTCCATGATGAATGAAAACGCTTTCTGAACTTTGCTAAAATGCACAATACTTGTGTGCAACAAACCGCTTGAATTTTTGATAGATTCAGGGGCAACAAATAGCCTACTGTGATTCACAAGAAGTGTTTAAATTTGCCAGAGTCTAAACTTGTTGTGTTTTCCCTAAATCCTAGTGGCTCTAATGTAAAATAATTTATGTCAAAAGGGTGCAATGCGAGTTGGGGAGTGTCAAATTTCAACACAGGTTTCTCATGTCTGACTGCTGCCCGATTCATTTGCTGGGCAGAGTCATACTGTGTATGATGCAGATACATCATGATACCAACACGACCCGTGTGCAGCGCTCGTACAGCTGTACGATGTAATATTGAATTACGTAAGTATGATGTAGAAAGTTTTGCCTCACAGAGCCTCATGACGTTGATTGCAATGGTGTGGGGAGCTGTGGGTGTTTTGCTGACAAATATGCGCACGCCATAGAATGGGTTAAAAGGGATGACGTGCAATATTCAAATTTGTTGCACGCCCATCGTGAGAATCATGCCTGTCTGTCAGCAACAAGGGGACTTGAAGTGTTTTCACACACAAAAAGATTAATGATGAGTATTGACATACCAGAAATTTTGGGAAAGGTGCCCTTTCAACTGTTGATAACAGGAAAATATTATGTTTGGTTGATTAGGAACTGTGAACCTGTTGTGATAACGCCCAAGGGTAATTTTCGTCCATGCAAACAGCAATACCCCCTCAAAACAGAAGCCTCAAATCAGAAGACCTCAATGGCATAAGGCCAATATTTAATTTGTTTAAAAAGATTAAAAAATAAAGGCATAGTTGTGCCATGCCCAAATATACCGGTGCGCAGGCCTTTGTTTCCAGTTTAAAAGATAAGAGAAAAAAAACACAAAGTAAATGTCTCCAAAGTCCAGCTGGCAAAACAAGTTGTTAGTTTTTTGGGTCACGAAATTACTGACCGCGGCAGACAGCTGTCCGCAAAGCGTGTCTGCAATTACAGACATCGCAAGTCCAAAAGCAAAGAAGCAATTGATATCATTTTTTAGGGACCATTTCTCTGCTCAGACAGCAGAGCTCATTGCACTCACACGTGCATGCGAATTAGCAAAGAATAAAAATGTAGACATTCACACAGATAGTAGATATGCATTTGGTGTAACTCATGATTTTGGCACACTGTGGAAACACAGAAACTTTTTAAAAGCTGATGGTAAAAACATTCTTAATCACACACAGGTTGCTGATATGTTATCTGCCATTCTTCTCCCATCAGCCATTGTTGTGTGTGACGGTGACACACACATTTTTTTATCAGAAACAATTTCTACAGGAAGCTGACAAGCTGACCGACCTTGCAGCAAAGCAAGCAACATCAGAGACAGACAGTTTTCTCCAGAAATCACTAACAAAACTCTTTCTCTTGCAGAGATGCAAACATTTTGCAGAACCGGATAAGCATGCACTCTGGAAGAAGTGCTCATGTAAATACACAGACAATGTTTGGGGGGGCCCAAATGGCCTCACCTGTTTGCCAAAACATTTTTTCTCTGCTTTTGCGATTTTGACGCATGGCCTAGACCACGCGTCAAAAGGGGGGATGTTACAAGGCAATGTGTGTTTGTGTTTTTGCTCTCAAAATATTTGTGCAGGTCAAAGGAGCAGTAGCAAACGGAGCTGACAAATCATTACACAGCTTCCAGCCAGGAGACTTCGAACTAGTCAAAGATTTCAGGAGGAAGCCGTGGGAAAGACACACCTCCCACAGCAAAAAGGTGTCCAAGGAGGGGCAACTCCAACCGTATGGCTCTTCGCAATGGTCATGCTGACTCAAGCGACACTGCTCTAACTCAGAAAATTTGAATTATGAGGGAACGGGAGCAACTTCCCAAATAAGAGTGGAAATATGGAAAGTGACGAAGGTTTATGAAGGTGATGAAGGTTTAAGCAGGTCAGTATTGGTGTATGTGGTCGAGGAGAGAAGGAAAGACACAGATCAGAAGGTTCAGATATCATTGCAGCCAAGGAATTTTCAGGCAGAGCGGGCAGGAAAAAGAGCTAGAATGTAGATATGAGAAAGACAATATATCAATGCAAAGGCAATAAGGCATTTGCATTGGCACTGATAGAAAAGAAAGAGGTTGGAGTGAATGACAGTTGTTGGTGGTGTATGCGACTCGAGCAGGCATCGAAAGTCAGTCCTCTTAGAGGACCGGAAAAGGCTGAAGGGTCACCCTGCAAAGTCCAACCCTGTTGACAGTTGCAAACAGCACCAACAAGGCCGAAGAAAAGACAGAGTGCAGAGAACCAGGTGGTAAGTAAAGTACAGAATTGAACCGTTTGGAAGTAGAGAATTAGGATCGCAGGGTAGGTTAGTTTTAGATGTGCTCACCGCAGAGAAAAGCAGTGTGTGTGTAAAAAGCTCAGGGTCAGTTGTTGTTTCTACATTCAGGAAGCCGGATAATATGACTGAACAGCCTGTTGAAGTGGTGGAATTGCTAAAGTTGGGGAGGCAGTTGAAGCAGGTGGTGTTACCAATTCTAGTGGGATTTTAAGAACTGTTTAGATAGAAGAATGAAACCTGTAAGAGAAAGGGCGTTGCTCATCTTACGGGTCAAAGTATAAAGATTTTGGTTACCATAATATGGTAAAAGGGGGGAATGTAATGGAAATGTTCTAGTCTAGCTTCTTGATGTGTCTGTCTATATGTTTACGAAGTGTTTATCTATGTTTTCTTTAAACATGTTATCATGTTTTTCTCTATACGCGTCATACCACTCTGCCTTTGCCCTCGAGCAGAGGCCAAGATGTTCTGTTTGGAATAACGGGCATCACTTCTCGTAAACCAGCTCGGGATTCTGGCTAGGGGGCAAAGGGAGGGGGTGTCACGTTTTAATATATAAACTCTGGGCGCAGGAGGAAAGAGCGCCTTTTCTCTGCACCAGCTCATTGCTTATGATGCAGATTAAACGACAATAAAATACTTTGCAAAGTACCTGATGTCTCTGTGTGTTGCGTTTGTCAAAATTGACTCATCTAGATTAAGGAATAAGAAAATTCCACCACAATACATTCAACTCTTCATGTAATACAATATTGTAATAGAAATGACTTCTAAATCTGAAGGTTCTCAAATGAAGTCATCTGTCCCACCTTAAAGAAATGCACCACCCAAAATTGCAAATTCTTTCTCACTCAAGTCTCTTTAAACCTGTAAGCTTGTTGAATGTGGAAGACATTTTGAAACTTTTGAATCAACATTTCCTTTTTATGAGTTACACCTCTTTGCAAATGAAAGCCAAATCGAACTGCTGCCAGATAAGACATAACCTGACGTGGGGGGTTATCAGCTGTCAGGATGAGATACTAACTGCTTTCAGGAAGTCTTTTATTCAAGTTCTGTCAAGGGACTTATTAGGAATGTCTGTTTGAAACTGGTTTATAGGTCTGTCAGGATAATGAGGTGAAAAACTTGTCCTCTTTTTCCCTTAAGCCCTCCCACACGTACAGGTTTGTGTTGTATTCACTCTGCAAGGCACAACCAGAGAACGATTATTCGTGATTATGTATTAACGGGAGTGACACTGAAGGGACGTGATAACAAAATAAGAAAACATAGATAAAAACTTAATAAACAAATAGACAGACACATCAAGAAGCGAGACACTTGAAAATTTCCATTACACATGTCTTTTGTGTTCAACAGAAATGTATACAGATTTAAAACAACATTTAGGGTTGAGTAAATGAGCACAGATTTTTTTATTTTTCACGTGTAGGAAAGTGTGTGTGAAGCAGAAAATGTTCCTCGCACATTCACACATGTACATCATGTTACTCATTTTATTTAATCCCGGCTCTGATATTTATGGAACAAATAGGGAAGTGTCCACATTTAACCGTAGGGATGACTCATCATCTCAAACTTAGTCCAGAGTGGGATGTGGGTACTGAAACTTAGAAAATACTTACCTGGAGCATAAATGCAGACTATTTCTCCAGAGACAAACTTCCACCCTTCTTACAGGATTCTGTATAATTAAGTCTGGTAGTAAAGTGCAGCATCTCTCTCTCTCTGTCACTCTCTCTTCCCTCCCTTTCCTATTCTCTCTCCCATCCTCTTCATCTGGAAGTAGAGCATGACTCTTGTTCCACTTGCCTTGCGCTGAGTTGTTGATCTTCATGCCGTGAATCCCCCACTGATTTGAGATCTGTAAAGTGATTTCACTTCCCCGGGGTCCCTCAACAATCCACAGGGACCATCAACGGGTCACAGATCTGGGATTAGGACTTTTCTCCAGCCGGGCTGCAGGGCACTCTCAGCAGGGGAGAGAGAGCAAGAGGGGTTGAGTGAGGCACAGAAAGACAGAAGGGGCTCAAGTTAGTGACAGTATGGAAATGGACAGGCTGGGGAGTGTAGGAACCAAACCGAGTGCGGGACTCAACGCTCTTCTAAAAGCCGCCCTGGCAGTGTGTGTGTGCGTTTGTCTGGCACTGCTTATAGCAGTCATTACACGTGAGTACACAGTTGATTTATCTCAGTTACTGTTAAACTATGATAGATAGATAGATAGATAGATAGATAGATAGATAGATAGATAGATAGATAGATAGATAGATAGATAGATAGATAGATAGATAGATAGATAGATAGATAGATAGATAGATAGATAGATAGATAGATAGATAGATAGATAGATAGATAGATAGATAGATAGATAGATAGATAGATAGATAGATAGATAGATAGATAGATAGATAGATAGATAGATAGATAGATAGATAGATAGATAGATAGATAGATAGATAGATAGATAGATAGATAGATAGATAGATGATAGATAGATAGATAGATAGATAGATAGATAGATAGATAGATAGATAGATAGATAGATAGATAGATAGATAGATAGATAGATAGATAGATAGATAGATAGATAGATAGATAGATAGATAGATAGATAGATAGATAGATAGATAACATGTAACATGTAACATGAAGTGCGTTTGTGTGTGAGATTATTTTAGGAGTGTATACTGTTACACACACAGCGTGTCCTTCAAAGCTGTTATTAGCACAGAGTTGCTGTAAGTTGGAGCCCCGGGTAGGGAACATATATGTGCCTTTTAAGGTTTTGAGACATGACAGTTACTGTATGATTGTGGATTTGTGTATTGCATTGGAGTGTGTTTAAAGGAAAAACAACCAAATCAAATTTTGTTTTTAATTACTTAACCATAATGCATTTCCAAACCTTTTTGGCTTTCTTTCAACAAAGGAAATTACTACTTCCACTATTATTACTATAAAGGCAGTCAATGTAACTTCTGAAGCTCTAAAGTAGCTTCACGGAATGACATGTGGCTGTATAAATGATAGAACCGTACCTTTCCTCAAAAACATTGACTGAAACACCAATACCAATATCAGGCACTGGATCCAATAACATGAATGTTCATTGCTGGTTTATGTGTGGATGGTAACCTGTGTGTCTCGGTGTATTTTGGGACTTAGGAGTGTTTCCTGGGTGGTGTACATTTGAGACGGCAAGTAAATTATGTCTTATTGTTGTGAGTCGCTGAGGGCTGCCTGCATATTAGTGGTGAGACTGCAGTGTAATTATACTCAATTGTGTGCATATTTCAGTCACACACACACTCATATGAAGCTGTGTCGGCTTGTTCTGTGGATATCGATGCTGTGTGCGGTTGGCCCGGGTGCTGGATCCTGCTGTGGTCATCTGCTGTCCAGTTGTGGACTGAACCATAAACACAGGCCTTTGAAAACAATGCCTGTCCGATTTCACAACAATGAAATTATTTTGTTTGGGGACTGACAGAAATTCACACAGTTTTACTGACACATGCATGGAGAGTTTATGCTAAGCGGCCTTTAAACATATTAGAAAGTATTCGGTCTAATTAGGGAAAAAAGTGAAACTGTAACAATGTAGAAAAGTAAAGTACTCAACTTTTTTCTAGTAAGTACCGTATGTGTTTACAGTAAGTTTGCACTTGACTTTTCTTCAAATTAGTTAATGCATTTGAGTAACATGAACTAGCACTGAACAATACTTTTAAAGCATTTATTAATCTTAGTTGATGTTAATTTCAGCATTTATTGATACATTTTAAATACATACATACATTTAAACAAAAGTTGTAGCTGTTAACATTAGTTAATGTACAGTAAACTAGCCTGAACAACTGGCTTTGGCATTAACTTACATAAAGATTAATACATGCTGAAAAACTTTATTGCTCATAGTTCTTGTTCACTGATGAATTGACTAATGTTAACAAATACAACCTTATTGTAAATCATGGGATGCGTGTAATAGAGCATGCACTTGTTTTCAGTGATGTCCATACCATAGAGAGCTGAAGGGAACAGAGTTTGTTTGTGTGTGATCTTACACAGCGTTTGATGTATGACATATCGCTTTATTGCTCCCTGAACTCTCTGTAAGTGGTTTGGTTAAAGCTTCTACTAAATGACTAAATGAAAATGTTTGGTGGTCATTTCAGGGCTGCATGACAGATGTATTTTTCTCTTCCCTTGAAGTGTCACACAAAACAAGCAATGAAGAATTCTGCCTTACCCCACATTGCATCGAAGCAGGTACATTTCTAATCTCTGAATTACACCGGTGTTATCATGTATGACTTTCTTTCTTTTGCAGAACACAAAAGAAGATATTTTGAAAAATGTTGGTAACCGAACAATGGCGGTCCTGAATGACTTGCATTGGTTTTGTGTCCGTAAAATAGAAGTCAATGGGTACCGCCGTTGTTCAGTTACCTACATTCTTCAGAATATCTTCTTTTGTGTTCTGTGTAAGAAAGAAGTCATTCAGGTTTGAAATGACAAGAGTCTGAGTTAATGACATAATTTTCATTTTTGGGTGAACTATCACTTTAATCTATTATTGAGTTTGAAACGTTTGACATTTCAATAATATTGTGACTCTTTTTGCTCATGTGTCCACTGTAGCTGGCTCTATTCTTAATAAAATGGACCAATCCGTAGAACCATGCAATGACTTTTATCAGTACGCATGCGGAGGCTGGCTGACGGAAAACCCTATTCCGGAGGATTCATCCAGCTACGGGATTTACCCCTGGCTCAGACAGAATGTAGACCTCAAACTGAAAGGTGAGTTGACTCAGTGCAATGTTCTGAAAATGAAATACTGCCATCAAGTTATTCAAATGGACAAATTTGTTTGATAGCATTGTTGGAAGAACCTATTGGAGATAGTGACATTGAAGCAGTGAAGAAAGCCAAGGTCCTTTACACATCCTGCATGAATGAAAGTAAGACCTAAAAAGAGCATACAGGAGCAATACTCTCAAAATTGACCAAAACCATCATGTCTATCAATCCATCATTTTTTTCTCAAATCTCACAGCTGCGCTTGAGATTGAAGATGCGAAACCTCTGATAAAGAATCTAAAGCAGAAGGAATTCCGTTGGCCGGTTCTTGGAGGTGCGTTGGGCTCTTCCTCGCAGTGGGTGGAGTCTCAGTTTAATCTGCTGGACACACTAGCTCAGATACGCAGCCAACACAGCAAATCCGTCCTCATACGCCTCTTTGTTTCTCCTGATGAGAAGAACTCAAACCAGCACATCATCAAGGTTAGACCTAGACATTACCAAAACAGAACTGTATCTTTTCCCAGATTACTCCTGTTTAAAGGGGCTGTGTGTCATTTTTGACTATTGACAGTAATGCAATATAATATACATAACTATGTCTTTAGTGGTGTGTAAAGATCTTACATTATGAAATGTTTTGTTTTTATTACCTTAGAATGCGCTATTACTTTATACATACAGTACACCGCTGGTTCCCTTACATGAAATTTGCCATGTTGTTTCTACAGTAGCCCTAAACGGACAAACTGCTCTAGAGCGCGTTTCATAAATACATTATCTCATTTGGCAAAGAACCGAAAACATGACGACATCTTAACCCTGCGTCAGCTGCGTAGTGCTTCGAAAGGGAGGGGTGAGCGGTTAGCCGTTGGTTGCAATTGGCAACCTCACCACTAGATCCTGCTAAATTTCATACACTGGACCTTTAACCTAAACATTATGCATTGTCAGCGTGGCCAAAGACAGTGTGCCACAATATGGCGTATGATTCTCGAAGATTTACTTTGGGAAATGTTCAACAGTCTCTATTTTGTTGTAGCTGGATCAGGCATCCTTGGCACTGTCGTCTAGAGAGGATTACATCACCAACACGACAGAAGCTCAAATGGTACTGTAATCTGTTAACTTGAACATTATAACACAATCATGGCAACTCTGTGATACTCTGACTGTTCTAGAGCTCTCAATCTGAAGGGCAAAGCCGTCTAATGGCGTCGATTCCATCCATCTCTCTTTCAGAAGCTTCTGTCTATATCTCTCTGTGTATCTTTTCAGTATCGAGAAGCTCTGCTGAGGCTCATGGTGGATGTTTCTGTCATGTTGGGAGCCAATCAGCAGGCCGCAGAGGCTCAGATGAAACCGGTGCTGGATTTTGAGATGAAACTTGCTCAGGTAATCTGGGGCCAGCCAGAATTCCTCCGAATCACAGAAAGATAAACACAGTCATGTTAGCGTACTTGATGTTTCAATGGATTGTGTGCTTGTATGCAGATACTGATCCCCTTTGAAAACCGCACCAGTGAGAGCCTCTACAACAGGTACAGTTTGTCTAAACTGCAGCGCTCTGTTCCGGAGGTTAGTACGGTATCATTCATATAGAAATATATTATCTTTCATTCTGTATTCTCACACTTTATTAGTCAGTTAAGGCTTTGGACACACATTATGTTAGTAAATTCATCTCTCGTGAAGCTTTGCATTAACTTTCTCTCTGCAGTTTAACTGGCTGGGTTTTGTCAGAGCAGCGATTGACCCTGAGCTTTACCCAGACCTTAAAATCTCCTCTTCAGAGCAGGTGATCGTACGTGCACCTCAGTACTTTAAAGACCTCTTCAAACTCATCAATACCACCGAAACCAGGTATCCACACAGCTCAAAACAGACATCCAGGCCCTATTACGATCTCCATCAGAGACCTGATGCTGTGTCTCTGTTTGTCTGGACAGTATCAACAGGGCATGCGTCTGTGTTTTTGTGTGTGCCTTGTAAAATATTACCCACTAATCACAGTCTCAAATTTACTCGAATTCAATTAAAAGGTTGTTCCTTCTATCTGCTTCAACCTTACCTACACGTTTTCTTCATCGCCCCAGGACAGTTGCCAATTACGTTATATGGAGATCAGTTTTGTCCAGAGTCACCACTCTTAGCCGACGTTTTCTCTACAGATACCTGGACTTCGCTCGGGTTAGTGTGATCTTTGAATTAAAATCATTTTGATTTCATTTACATCTCAGTGGAGTTAAATATAAATGTCCATTTTCAGGTGACCACAGGAACCACTTCTCTGATCCCACGCTGGGACAAGTGTGTGAATTATGTTGAAAACACGATCATATACGCCACCGGTAGAATCTTTGTCGATAAGCATTTTCAGGAGGATAAGAAACACATGGTACAACGTTTATTTGTTAAGTTATTTACATATTTGTATATGTTTGTAAGTCTGTTCATGTTATGTGTTCAGTCGTTTGGTTCCTATGGCGTTAGGAGGATTTTGACTCCATCTAGTGGTTGTAATCCCAAATTATAGCATAAAACCCAAAATGCATTTTATTACATAATGTAAAATAAATAATAAACGAATTGATAAAATACGTTTAAATAGGTGACTAACGAATGTATGTTAAACTTTATGAAGATGGAGGAATTAATAGATGGTATCCGGTGGGCGTTTATCAACATGCTTGAAAAGGAGAATGACTGGATGGATGAAGAAACAAAGGCAAAAGCAACAGACAAGGTGTGTGTGTGTGTGTGTGTGTGAGAGAGATCTGTGAATACACATCACAACAACATAATATGTTTCTCACCTTTTACTTCAAGCAACACTGTTATTTTCTCATACCAGGCTCATGCAGTCCTGGCCAAAGTGGGCTACCCAGAGTTTATCCTGAATGACACTTATATCAACGAGGACATAAAAAGAGTATGCTTGCATGTCGATGATGTTTCTAGTTATTTTTGTTCATATATGTAACTGGAAATCTCAAACGTGTATTCTTATGTTTGCATAGTTGTCATTCAATGAGACGGATTACTTTGGGAACGTCATGCAGACACTTAAGTTTGTAGCTCAGGCTGACATCGGCTGGCTGAGGAAAACAGTCCAACGCACAGAGTAAGTTAAAAAGACTTAAATCCTGGTAAATTGAGAGAAACCATATCAAGACAATCTTTCTTGTTTTGCTTCTTTTAGGTGGTTTACCAATCCTACCACGGTGAATGCATTTTACAGCCCCTCTACAAACCAGATTCGTGAGTTATCTAGTATTTCATTATAAGTATACATTAGTATATAGAGAACATTTAGTATACAAACGTACAAACATATTTTGTGTGTAATTTGACGTTCGTCCTCATCTACCCAGGATTCCCTGCAGGGGAACTTCAAAAGCCATTTTTCTGGGGACTAGACTACCCTCGGTGAGACAGAATCTTATATATGGTGTATATTGCTGTATATATAGTATATAACATATGGTGTAACATTTAAGGCTACCATATTGTACTGTATCTCATGCTTGCATATACGTAGCCGAGTCAAGGTCATAGATTTGAATCCCAGCGAATACATGAATAATTAACTTTACATGCATAAAATAAATTCATTATGGATAAACTAAAGTCATTTTCTAGAAGCATAATTGTACATGTGGTGGCATATTAATGTAATCAAATATTTTACGATGCTTACATTAATTCCCCACAATAATCATTGATGTGAAAAGTCTTTATTACTACTACTATTACTGCTATACTACTTTTAATATTACTTAATAATTTATGTTATATAGTATGTAGTCAAAGTTAACGTAATATTTTGTTTTTAATAAAGAGCCCTGCTTCAGACAAAAACTATTTTGTGTTTCACAGATCCTTAAGTTACGGCGCAATTGGTGTTATTGTTGGACATGAATTGACTCATGGTTTTGATAACAATGGTGAGGTCATTTTATTTATGACAGCAGCACTACACATGTTTTGCTGTGGCGATGACCAGTTCTTAATAGACATCCGTGTGCTTATCTAGGCAGGAAGTACGACAAATACGGAAACCTGGAACAGTGGTGGAGCAGCACATCAATTACCCGCTTCACTGAAAAGGCACAATGCATGATTGACCAGTACAACAATTACACCTGGGAGGAGGCGGGGCTAAATGTACAGTAGGCACCAGCCTGTCATTGCATTTATCTTTAAAAGCATCGTCATAATGTGACAGAGTTGACGCTTCCCCACAATTCCCTCTCAAGGTCAGGGGGAAGAGGACGCTGGGAGAAAATATTGCTGATAACGGAGGAATAAGAGAATCGTTTAGGGTATTAAAGCATCTACAGTAATACTAAAGTATACCTGAATCATATTAACCTTCAGCTTGTCTCCTCTAGAACATACGGTACGTATATTTTAGTCTCTTCGTGTATGTACAACGTGTATCCACAGGCATACAGGAGATGGATTGATAAAGAGAGATCGGGAGTTGAAGAACCTCTTCTGCCTGGACTGGGTCTGACCAATAATCAGCTCTTTTTCCTCAGTTACGCACATGTTAGTACTTAACTACTAAACATTTTAATGTCTTTTTTGGGTATTAGGGTGCCCAATTGGAAATCTGTCCGTGGCTATTGAGGACTGAAATGTATTTTTTTGTGTATTTCAATTTTTAAAAAAAAATTATATTCTAGGTTCGTTGCAACTCCTACAGACCTGAAGCAGCTCGAGATCATGTCCAGAGTGGAGTTCACAGTCCTCCTAAATACAGGTACGATGCAGTAATACACATACATCTATGTTACATTATGTCCATCACTGTCACTCACTTTACCCCTGTTACCATGGTGAAGGGTTGTCGGGGCGATGAGCAACTACGAGGAGTTCCATAAAGCTTTTAACTGCCCTGAGAATTCAGTCATGAACAGGGGGGCGAAGTCTTGTCGAGTATGGTAAACCTGGAAACTGTGAAGATTTCAGTCAATGCACAACCCAAACCTCCTGATGTTGTTCTGGTTTCTGTATAGAAACAGCAGTTACTAACACTGAACCCTCAGGCTGTGATACATTACTTACACAGCTGAATGCTGGCAGACAGATGTTGTTTTGCATGTATTCTGCATTTTTTTTGTCTTACCTCAGTTACAATGTGCAAAAGGCAAAAACTGACCACATGAATTCTGATGAGTCCTTGCTTTGCTTTCGACACTGTTTTTCTCACAATCAAACTCACTGTTGCTTTGCAAGAGAGGTGAATTACTGCAGTTGTTGTTGTGGATAATACTGTTTTACTTTTTATAACTTGATTTCATTTTTATGAAAAAGTGCTGTCTTTAAAGTAAATTGTTTTCCTGAGATTTTTTTGTTTTTTCTTCTGTGTTGTTGTTTTTTCCCTCCACACAGACAGAAGTACACACAATTTAATGTTTTACATGTTTAAATTGTGCTTCTAAAGCCCTAGTGTGACCAAAAATAATTATTTTGCAGTAAAGTATTCAAACAGATGTTTTTACCTCTTCTATTGTATGTTTGTATTAAAATAATAAGTTTGGGTATTATTTTTGTTTTGCTAAAAAGTTCATTTTAGTACACGGACTTAAAGGAGCAATGTGAAGATTTTAGCGGCGTCTTGTGGTCTAGTGCAGGGGTCCCCAAACTTTTTTCTGCAAGGGCCACATAATTCTCCCTGTCTTTAATGGGGGGCCGGGTCGGTTTGTAACAGAAAATTACATGGGCTGGAGGTACTACTCGAATTATTGTGGAGATTTAATTATGATTAGAAATGTATTTATTATGCCTCCTAACGGTAGAATAGTTTATTTTGTTATGCACGGTACAGACAAATGATTACTTTTCAAGAGATATTGCCTATTTAAAGAGCATTGTTATTACTTTCATAATGAGATTTTTTCATATTGAGTGCTACTCATATTCAAAACATTTACTTGTGCATATTAATTAACCTTTATCTTTCCCAACTGCTTGGCCATTTTGCCGTCTCTTTGAAATTTTCCGCTGGTTCGCGTGTCAGCTGTCCGCAATGGTACGTTATGTTGATCATACCATTCTGTTGGTAGGTGAATTTAACAAATAATTAGGCAATAACTTAGGGAAATTTGAGTCTGAAAGCCTATATTTATTATCAAATATAGACATGATATAAGTGAAAAAAATGTAATATGTCTCAGGCGTTGTTCAGAGGGCCGGTCCAAATCTGAGATAACGTATTTACGAATAGCTCCCTGTAGAGCAGTTTGTCCGTTTAGGGCTACTGTAGAAAACAACATGTTGAATTCCATGCAAGGGGACCTTTTGCGTATATAGATTAAAAATAGCTCATTCAAAGGCAATAAAAACATAACACTTCATTATGTAAGCTCTTTATACACCTCTGAAGACATAGTTAAGTATTTTATATTGCATTTCTGTCAATAGATCCTCCATAAAATGACACACTGGTGTTAAGTCCCAGATGCGTATTGTAGTTCCTGTGGTGGCGTGTTTGTTTTTGCTACCATGTGCGTCTGTTGTGTTCTTGTCTCTCACCCTTTGCATGCCTGCAGCCCTGCTGTCATCTGATGCTCATTAACGCTGCATGCTGCGCAGGGCACAACTCCGTTATAAAAGAAGAGGCAGAACACTGGCCGAGAGTTGCTTCACCTGCCGCAGACCTTAGTTATTCCTCAACTTGATTTTAAGTGTTGATTGTTTGTGTTCAGCATTATAGTGCTCATTTAGGGCTCCTAAACCTTGTGTGGTTCCAGTTAGGGAAGAATTGTGTTATTTATTTTCTAAGTTTTCTGTCCGTTTAGGTGAGTTAGGTAACTTTTCAAAGTTTTTCTTTAAATGTTACCTGTCCCAACCCTAGACGGGGGGAGGATCATAACACTGGACCTTTAAAGCTTAATAGCATACACTACAAAATAATAGTAATTTAGAGTCTTAAGTTAGAAAAAAATGTTAGATACAAAACAATCTCCCAAGGCACATACACACACTGCAGCAGTCCAATAATGCAGTTAAGCCAAGAACCAAAATCAATTTCTTTGACCTCCATTTAACTGAGAATAACAGAGGATGTCTTGTGGGGACAAAACTGTGAAAACAGAATGTCATTGATTGGAGGGCTAAAAGAGGACACGTCTAAAAATAACCCAGAGTTTCCTGGAGAGATGTATCAGTCAGGCTGATTGTTGCTGTGTTAGCTGTCATTCTGAAGCTTGTGGAAGAAAGAGAGGGAGGAACAACATTTAATGGGTTTGAATGTCCAGAGGCCAAATCTTCACTCTGGCTGGAGGGAAATGAATTTGAAAGCGAGAGAGAGTTTTGTAAAACAGCGCCAGAGGGGTCCAGCCCATACTGAAGCGTGAGGCTTATGAATCAGACAGAATCTTTGTCCACAAATAAATAGAAAAATACAGAATATGAAACACTTTCAATACCTGGAGTGTAATACATCATCATATGTGTAAACAAGGAGACATTTTGACTTTATTTTTAGTTGTCGAAGTAATTTCCATTATGCGCTTTTATATTTTATGCCATGTGAATGACTCTTTCTCTCCTAGCTAGCCCGCATCCAACATCCAAACCCATCCATTACCCAACAATCCACCAAGTACTTCACACCCATCAAATCATCTTATAAAAAGGAAATTGCATGCACCCAGGGATCCTCAGATGACTCATGGTTTTCTAAGCTCACACGTCATTTATAATGGAAAAAATGCATTTGAAAGACACATCATTCAACAAGATGTGTGTGTGTGTGTGCGCCACAAGACAATGGTATAAAAGCAGGTTTCGGATCCGTTCAAGCAGAAAAAACCCATTCACTCCTTAATGATCAGTCTCCACTTACTTATTTTCTTTCTCTTTCACTTTCTGAGACAAGGACAACAGTGTAATTACATGCATTTATATATACTGTTCCTATGGTAACCCAGGACCCCGGGTGCATCGTGATGGAGTTTGTAGAAGATCTGAATGAAGCATTATCATTGCATGCTAGTCTTATACTAAGTTTTTACAGCTTTCAAGGATATTACATGCTCTATTTATAAAGTCTTCACATCAGGCACCACAACTGGTGTCTTGAGCTAATAGAGCAGCAGAACAATTTCAGAGCCCAAACAGCCGCAAAGCAATTCAGTGGTTAATAGGCCTATCAATCTTTAAAAGTACACATCCGTGGTCCATTACAAAACGATTGTATTGACTTATCCTGAGTACTAGTATCACTGCTGTATATGTTGTATGCAGTTAAATTACTGGTATTTTAACGACTGCGTGAGAGATGGTGGACACAGTGTTTTTCGTAGGTCGACCACTAGAGGGAGCAGCTACTCGCTGGAGAAAACATGAACAAAAAATGTATGTAAGTAAATTAAATGGTTTTTTGACTGATCATTATGATAATATATTTTTTATAGTTTCATAGATCTCATGATAACCTGTGACGTCACCAGAGCAATGCATCCCGTGAGCGTGTCCCCATCACGGCGGTGACTGCCCATAATGCAATGCACAAAAGCTTATATTCGACTTTATAAATAGCTTATGAAGCGTTTATAAATATAAAAAAGAGTCATGCTTTACTGCTTGTTCCCCCATTACAAAAAATACAACAAAACTACTGCGTTCATTCTCTGGACCTGTTCCCGTTTGTGGAATGATCTGCCCAAAAGATCAGCAGATTCTGTAGCCATCTTTAAGAATCGGCTAAAAACACATCTCTTCCGTCAGACCTGACTGATCAGTTCTGACTTCAATCTCTTTTCTACTTTTCTTTATAAATAACCTTAGCTACGTATAGGCCTACTGTGGTAGGGTATAAGACCTATTGCACTTTTTGTTCTCCCTATGTTGTTGCAATTGCTTCCATTGTACAACCTCATTTGTAAGTTGCTTTGGATAAAAGCGTCTGCTAAATGACTAAATGTAAATGTACAAAAATTACCTATGATTTTACAGTAAAAGTATTTGTTTTAAGCATGTTGATTAGCCTATCATTGGCAAAGTCACGTTTTTTCTAACCATGGTAAAACTAGGCCCCTAGCCATATTTTTATAAGGGTTAAGATGCAAAAACAGACCTTACTTTCTTTCAATCTATTCTCTGGAATAACAATTAAACATTTCGATTTGTGCACATTTTGTGAGCAAACGGTTTAGATTTTTTTTATTGAAAGTGGATTGTGGGATTGCCAGCGCCCCAAAGCTACAGCACTCGGCTGGATTTCTTCCACTGCAGTGAAGCTAAATGGTACAGTAAGTGAAAGCTTTTTAGAAAATCATTACACATAGCTTAAAGAACCCAGACTGGACAGAACTTAAGTTTATTCACAACTTCACTCAAGAGCCTACAGAATGTGATCTCTGTTACTTCCTTTCATACGGTTTTTAATGAAACATTTTGTGAATGAATGAAAAACGGAATACTGAAGGATAAATGACTTATTATGAAAGGTAAGACCGAATCTTTTAATTTAATATTTAAGCTTAAAAAACACCATTCTTTGCCAGCAAACAGTATAAATTATACATGTTTTTTACTGGTGGACTTTTAAATACTGCTTATGTAACCATTCATCCATCTTTCTATTCACTATCAATTCTTTAACCGGAGAATAGGAGATTTTCAAAATGTGTATAGTGCTGTCGGGGTGACATTTAAGTAGTGGCAGAAAATTGACATTATCTATCCCAGGTGGTCTAGGTTATGAATCACAAAGCAACGGGGAAAGGAACATTACGGTCCGATCGTTTATCTATCTGTCGTTTTTCTATATTTTTTTCCATCAGTGCACATCTGAGTGTTGGTGAGGGATTCAATGTTAACACTTCATCAAATGTGGAAGAGCTAAACTAAGACCTTACTGAGAGGTCAGACCGCCAGACTCTTCGTAACAGCTTATCTAAAATAAATACACTTGGAGATACGCTGAAGGCAGAACAGGCAAGAAATGGAAGAATTATTTATAGATCTGTATGGTTAAGATGCAGCAGAATAACGCAGGAGCCTAGCGTTTTTAAATAATATTCTTATGAGCAACTCTTTTGGGAAAACACAACTGGATTCCACTCTTTTCGAACAAAACTGCTCATCAATAATGCACCATTACACATGGGTGAATAATTCAGCTAGAGAAAAACTGTTCTGTTCCGTTTTTAAGAACATCTAAGGTCCTTTTCTTTTGGACTTGAATCTCTTCTGTGCATCCACCAAAACTGAGGGACAAAAATATGAAAGATTGCTAAATATGCTGAGGCTGCAAAAAAATAAATAAAATTACAAAAAATAAATAAAATAAAAATATGTACATTTAAATACAATTAAAATTAATATTCTTTCCATGTAAAAAAGATTCGTTTTAGATGCCATGTTATTTGTGTATCACCATTACTATTGCCATAAACTTAAAATAGTTTAAAACAAGATATTTGTGTACATACCGTGACTGTAATAACCACAGTAATTGCTCACGTAATGTATGACCAGGAAGGTCAAACTATGAAACATGAACAGTGACAATACCATCTGCCAAAGATGCTGACGTCTACAAGTGCCCTTTAAACAAATCTGTGCTACAGAATTCCCTCTTAACCCCTCTCGCTGTCTTCAGATTTGAGTGGTGTGTCATTGTAAGTCAGCAGGAAAGCATAGATCAGTCAATGACAGGAACATCGCCTCAGGGTCTGGGCAGACGGAACCATCACACATCCGTCAACCATTGTGACATCACCTCAACTCAATTCCTTTAACAAGCTAAAAGACTAAGATGATTCATGATGCTTAAAAAGCTGCGATCACATGCTAGCACATCAGGATATAAATCCAAAACACAACGCCCTCAGCGAGACACTCTCCCACCCAGCGAGCAGCGTCAATCGTGTCTCAGAAACGTCTAGCGTTCTAGTGGCTCTGGTGTTGAGACAGACAAGGAGGGTTAGGAAGTCTTGTAGTGACTGTCTAACTAGATCAGGCCTTGTTAAAGGTGCTGATCCATCATGGTTACTACAGTACAAGCATGCTAAGAGAGAGACTGAAAGAGGTGGATAAGTGAGATGAAAAGAAAGAAAAACAGAGGAGAGAGAAGAGATTATGAGGCGAAGGTAAACAAGAATGAGTCAGGAATGCTCAAGTTCTAAACCAGGTTAAAAATGAAAATTCTGTCATCATTGAATTACCCTCTTCTCTTGTCATTTCCAACCTGCATGACTTTCTTTCTTCTGCAGAAGATATTTTGAAGAATGTTGGTAACCGAACAACGCCGGCACCCATTCACTTATATGGACATAAAACCAATGCAAGTGAATGGGTGCTTGTAAAAAACATTCTTCTTTTGTAAAAAACATTCTTCTCTTGTGTTCTGCCGAGGAAAGAAAGTCATGCAGGTTAAAAATGAGGGTGAGTAAATGATGACAGAATTTTCATTTTGGGTGAACTATCACTTCAAGAAGTTCAGACCAATTTGGTTTAGCTCAGCAGAAATAGAGCTATTCCCTACTGAAAAGCAAGTCATGCCGCTTCAACCTACTTGGTACTTTCAAGTAAATTGTAAAAGGATGTTGTCGAGCTTTTAAAATGACTTTGAGGTTTCGCAGGCCTGAGAGAGTTGAGAAGCCTTTTTGGGACACTATCACATCTCTCATGTCCAAAACAACAACAACCAAAATCTTCATTCATCCTGCGCAGAAACTCAATCCTCACAGACTATATCATGTCATATTGCATTACTTACTGTTCTTCTAACTGTCGGCTACAGGAGAAATAAGGACACGGGAAGACAAAGCAACCTGACCATAGATGCTTTAACACTCCACACTCTGAGGAATATAGAGTGTGTGTTTCAGTAGACATAGATGGTTTTAGATAACAAGATGAATGAGCATATCCTGAAACTTTTGATTCAGGTGGCATCACCACGTTAACAGGCTGGAAAATATGATTTTCCTTTGAGTGATTTGTTCCAATCTGATTTGACAGGGAGCGTGACAAGAATCTCTAAGGGCTGACTTTCCTTTCGTAACCTGTCCGCACACCCCACTATCACGCATCTCATCTTTCCTCTCTCTTCTAATTTCCTCACGCGTTCTCATTGAATCGTAGTGCTCGAGATGTTCTGTTTTAAAGATCAAGACACTAAATTGAAGTTTGATGAATCTCATAGAAATTATTCCCAAAATATGTTTAAAAAAAAGGAAAAAGTAGAGTATAAATAGAACATGGAAATAAAAGTAACAATAGGAAAAATAACGGTAATCAAATACTACAGACTGTGGATAGAATAACAGAGATCTTTTCTGAAACTCTTTGGAAGATGTGAAATTAGGATCTATAAAAAGCTGAAGACTTAAAGGGCCAGTTCTTTAACATTTAGCGGCATCTAGTGGTGATGAATTGCAACCAATGACTCACTCCAACCCTCCCTTTCGATGCACTGCAGCGGCTGACACAGAACTAAGATATTGACACGTTTTTGCCGAAGTAGATAACGTATTTACGAAGCGCGCTCTGTACTGCAGGGCTACTGTAGAAACAAAATGCCAAATTCCATGCATTCATGCGGTGTATGTAGATAAGAATAGCTCATTCTAAGGTGATGGAAACATAACACTGGATTATGCAAGGTCTTAATACACCTCTGAAGACATAGTTATGTATGTTATATAGCATTTTTGTCAATAGATCCTCCAAAAGATTACACACAGTACCTTTAAGCAAAATTGGAAACAACTGAGATGTTAAATAGATATCATTTTGTTTTAAAATACACTGCTTTTAAGGATCTTCACAGAGATGGCACAGAAGAACCATTCTTGGTTCCACAAAGAACCATTCAGTCAAAGGTTCTTCAAAGAAAAAACTCTTCCTTACTTTTGTATAATCTGAAGAACCTTTTTTTCGCCTCAAAGAACCTTTTGTGAAACAGAAAGGCTCTTCAGATGTAAAAGGTTGATCGATGGCACCTTTTTTGAAGAGTGTATGTGTAGTACTTTAGATGTCAGTAATATTGAGCAGATCTGTGGTGTGTTGCAGTCAATGGAGCTATGTGTGAGTTGTATTGATGGTTACTGTGGTGATGGTTGCTGTGGCGACTGTGTCCGGTCCCCCCGTAAGGCTAGTGTTAGGAGGGCTTCCCATAGCTGCTTAAAGTTGGCATTTTTGTTCACAAACACAAACGTACTACACACATTGCTCACAAACACACACCTTTCGTTTATATGTGAGTCTCTTTTCTCAAAACACTTCCTACAGGCACCAAACGGTACACAAGACACAACGGGAAGTGTCACACCGGTGTAACCCCTTTAACAGTTTGCCGTAGAAACAAACTTTTAATGGCTTATAGCGTGCTGCCCTCTCTACTGTGTGTTGTGGATGACTTTGGCAGTTGAAGTGTGTCTCGAAGGGACAGTTCACCTAAAAATGAAAATGATCACTTCATTTAATAACCCCTCGTGTCATTTCAAATATGTATGTAATTCTTTCTAATGTAAATTAATGGTTATAGCCAAACAATGCTGGCCACTGTTGACTTCCGTTGTATGGACACAAAACCCCTGAGACATTTCTCAGAATATCTTATTTTTAGGTTGAACAGAAGCAAGAGTCATATACAGGTGAGTGGGGATAAATGATGACAGAATTCTTTTGTTTGGGTGATCCCTTTACTGGGTGTGGTGATACTGTGGTCTATTGACACTGAATGTGAAATTCCTGCGCGAGGAGACACAATGCCAGCCAATCAGAAGTTTTTTATTTTTAATGTCCATTTATGAAAATGAAATGGGGTTTAATAGTGGGCGGAGCTTTTCAAAGCGGGATGGGTGTCTCTACATTTACAATTCAACAGATATATTCATTACAATTTCTTGTTCAACATCAAAGGTTGCTGTTTTATCTGTTCTGTTATTGTGTCTTAACGTTGTCTTATATGTTTCACAATTCCTCAGGTAGTACACACAAATGAGACATAAGGCATTTATTTGTTTTGAAGTTTCATAAAATTAGACATAGTTATAAATACTGCAATAAAAACAGCAATTTACAGTGCATTCGAGCTATACGTTGTATCATTATGTGATCAATACATTTCGCCTTCTTTCCCAAAAGGTTCAATCGTTTTTTTAAGGGATATGCTCTGTAGAATTCAAGATGAATGTGTCCTAGAGAAATACATTTTTCTAATAGCTTTGAACAGCATTTGACGCATTTAATGGAAATGAAGCCCCCACTCGTCATTTTTCTTTCGTACAGTATGTAACCTACTTTCTCTCAACCTCTGAATACAATTCTGTATACAGTAATATATTCTGCAGCAAATCATCGCTATGATGGAAGTAGAAAGTTCTCTACAGTTCCTTCTTATCACAGCCTTCTCAAGCATCCTTAAGATGCAACCCAAAAATCCATCAAACTCGACACCTATAACCGAGATCAATTTTTTCTCTTGTTTTGTCATTTCAGTCTTTGTCTGCGCTATTGCACTCTGTCACTGCCAGAAAGCCTTGAATTATCATGTTCTTTGAAGGTAGAGCCGAGCTATGAAGCAAGCAGAAGCTTCTATGGGAGCGTGTGAGTCACGCTGTTCCGTACAATCACACACCTACACACAAGATACACAAAGACAGCCACTGGCGTAACGGCGCTCAGGAATTTCAAGTGAAAAGACTGGTGACCTCAGCCTTGCCAGTGTGTGCGGATGGTGTGAAATAACGTGGCAGGCAGTGGGCGAAGGGGCTGAGCGTGTGCCCACTCTCTCCACAGCGAGACAAAACGGCAAACCGTCTCTCTGGATCTCTCTTGCTCTCTTCTTCACGTAGCGGTACCGCAGTGTGCCAGACTGTCCAAAACCAGTTAGTTATTTTCATGCTGAGAAACACTAATGGCTTGTTTATCTGGATTATGTCAGATATAAAGATTTGTACACTAAACTGAGCCGGTTATCAGCGCGGTCTTTAATAATATTGTAGTATATTAATGCAGTATAAGTATTGTGAATGAGATTTGTTTAAGAATAATTCTGAACAAAGAATGAAAGAGAATTGTTTAGTTCTCATTATAATGAGCTAAAAGGACAAATGTTGCCGTCTTATAATTGCAAAGCCATTACTAACAGAAAACATTGAATCAGCCTTTGGAAATCGGCACTTTTTCAGGTGGTACTGTATATAGTGTGTGTGCGTGTGTGTGTGTGTGTAGGGCAGTTTAGTACAAACAGTCTGTCTTGTGGCACAGATTTACACAAACATAATAAAGCAACTGGTATGAGCACTCTAAAATGCATTTAGAGCGATTTTGACAACCAAACCTTCCCAAGACAGACAGAAACATACTAAGTGGGACAGAGAAATTGCAATGTACAAGCACAGCATGGGATGTCAGTGTGTGTGTGTTAGGCTGGATGTGCTGAGTCATTGTGTAAGAATAGCTTAGCTCTGCGCATCAGCTGTAGTTTTTCTCCATAAAGGATTTGACAGTTTGGATTAATAGCACGTAATTCAGAGGTGTTAGAGGCACATAATATGAAAGGATGAATACAATTTTCTATAATTGTGCATGTGCATGAAACATCACACAGTCTGACAGGGTGCTCTTACAATAGCCCACAATGTACATTTTTGCTTTGTTGTTCTGACTGACGCAAAGCATTCTCCTCTGTGTGTATATCCACATGTAAGATAAAAGACCATTGATCAAAATTAAAGGGATACTCCACCCAAAAATGAAAATGATGTCATTCTATTCAACAGAAAGAAATACAGCATATGGGTTCGGAATGACATGAGTAAATTATGACTACATGATAAAAATCTTCTTCCTTTTTTGGGGAGAATTATTACCTCATGTAGTTTGTCATGAACAGACTTTTCTACCTGGGATCATAAAACATCTCCGGGTGTCCTTGTGAGATTAGCCTCTGAGTTGTAGCATCTAACCATTCATCTTTTCATCACAGCCATCATCTTGCTTTGCCTCTTTAATGCTGATGTTCATCGACTCAATCATCCAGTCCCCGTGGGTTATAGTCTCCTCCAAACAAACCTGAATTAATCATAAGACAATAAGACAATGAATTATTAGGCTGACAGGGGGGACTTGGAGAGAAAGTGAATTACAATGATGAATGGCTTGAATCGATCTGTCTTACTAAAGCGCCGTTTACAACATGAATACCTGCTCGCCTGGCCTGGGCAATATGCGATACAGTACATAATCTGCAACATCTTACACATTCATGCAGTGAGTGTCATCTTGTCATCTGATTTTTAGGCCCAGTTTGGATTGCCTTTACGTGCCTGTTGCATTTACAAAATCAAGGAAGGGAAAATAGGAGGTAAGCTTCTTTACATATGACCACAAGTACATATGGACTACAGTTGCTACAGTTTGGTTTTCATATTTATTGCAGATTCATTAATATTGGGAATTTAGCCACTTTCCTGTGGCTCAGTGGTTAGAGCTCCACTAGCAATGCCATGGTCACGGGTTCGTTCCCAGGTGATTGCACATATTTGGATAAAATGTATAGTATAATGCAATGTACTGTGCTGTTGCATTTTCTGACAACTGCATAAATGTAAATTAATTAGGAATTATTTTTATATTCTTGCTTTTTATGTTAATTTTAGTTAAATGTACTTTTGTCATTTTATTATTAATTTGCTAAATTTTTTAAGTTTAATTTATTTTTATTTCGGTTTTAGTTTAATTTTATGGGTTTTTTGGGGCTTTCAAATACATTATTGCATCCAGAATAAAAGTTTGTGTTTACGTATGTCTGTGTACTGTGCATATACATTTTGTTTATGATATTTATGATTTATAAACACATACACATACATGTATTCATATTTAGATCATATTTGCAGGTATTTATTTATATATACCAATCATTTTGATTAAATATAAATGTTTATTTCCTTTTATATTTTGTATTTTTGTGTGTGTAAGTTTTTTATGAATACAAAATGAATCTGCAAAGCGCAAACAGTTATTCTGGATGTGATTAATCGCGATCAATCATTTGACAGCCCTAGTTTAATCATGTTATGTACATTAAGCATTTTTAAGTTTTTGCTGAGGCAACATTTCTGATTTTCGTTTAGCATAAGCTTTCCAAATATTTGGGCAAATATTTCACTTGATTTAAATTAGACATTTTTGTGTGAATGGATGGAAAGCCATAATAGAAGAGTGGAATTGTTGTAGCAACTAAAGCAGAAGCTATAAGCACTCATGGTTTTGAAATTAAGTGTTCATTAAGCACATATAGTGTATTATGTCCACATCTTTGGGTCATGTGGTGTTTTCAATATCTAAGCTAATGCACTTCTAGACCATAATTAAAAGCAGTCAGGGGAAAAGAAGATAAAGGCACGCTCTGCCTCACTGGTCCGGTGTTCCCATGCTGTTTGCACAGACATCTCAATCTCTTCATATTAGTTTTTCCACCGCTGAACAAAATCGAACCAGCTGGCCAATGAAAGTGCAATTGTCAAAATACTAAACAAAGCCTGCATTATGTTTTGACTTTATGGTGCATTGCTGAAAATCCAACTTTTGAGAGATTGTTCATTTTTTTATTATCAACTGGAGAGCTGAATGATGAAGGACAGAAATGAAAAAGTGCATACTGCTGAATGTACTATTTCAGCAAGTGGGCACACCATGTACTTATTGTTTTGTTTTGTATATGTGATTCATGAAGATGGATACAAAAATGTTAGTAATCCCATCGATTCTATAGTTTCAAACAGCGGTGTGTTGTTAAATGTGACCCAGAGAGGCAATATGATCTTTGATTTTAATTTCACTTCATCTTTTCATCTCTTTGATTTGGGTTATACTGTTAGTGGTAAGGATTACAGTACAGTTTTGTGTCCCGTTTGAGTCAGCAGAATCTAATGAACCACTAAGCTTCAGGATTCATTTTTTGCAAGGTATAATCTCATTACGGATGTAATATTCTTGCCTTTATCTATCCGTTCTTTTTTTTGCTGCTGTCTTTTATCAACATCCTTGACTTGTTTACCTTCTCTAATCTCTATATCAGAGACAGGCAGGGACATGTGTAGTGGTTTTATAGTCCTCTGGCATCAAATATGAGTGGCCCGTGTTAATTCACAAAACACTCAATATCTTCTGTATCTATCTACTCCTCTATTAGGGTTCGTCAGACAGCAGGAGAGAGGAAAAAGATGATACGGTATCGAGGGAAAGAGATAGTAGAGACAGAGAGAGCAAATATGATGAAAGGTATTGGTGGAAACAAAAACACTTTAAATAAACTACAAAGAATGAAACTGATGAGATGGAGCAGCGTCTTACATTCTTCCTCAATGTGCACACACTGGCACAAACCAGACTCACTTTTGAAATGAAAATTCTGTCATTATTTTCACGGCCTCTTGTCATTTCAAAACCTGTGTGACTTTCTTTCTTCTGCAGAACACAAAAGAAAATATTTTGAAAATGATCTTGCATTGGTTTTGTGTCCATAAAAAGTCGATAGGGACGGTTTTTGGTTACCAACATAAATGATGGTTGAGAGGTGAACTGTTCTTTAAAGATTACCTGAATCCATCGTGTATCTCCTATAAATTCACATGCTTGAATCTGTATAATTAATCTAAATATAAATGTAGTAAAAGGTTTATATTTTAAAAATGGCAGATTTTACTTAAGAGACACTTTTTGTTAAATGTATTTTACAGTGTAAATGATTGAAGTATAATAATAATTAAATCGTTGATTCACATTCTCTTTCTCTTTTGCTATCACTCAATCTCTCTTTCTCCTCTTCCCTTTCCAGGTCTCCTCCCTCACATGCACTTTCCCTTGACTCCACTGCACAGAAAGTAAAGTCGGCTTCATTCAGTTAAGATTGCATTTAAACACCAACAGTTCATATGAGATCTTTCATATTTTTTCCTGGAAAGTTCAGTTTCCATCACAGTTGTAAATTTCTGCTTTATGAGACCAAACAACCAGAGAATTGAACATAAAGCACA
Organism: Barbatula barbatula; assembly: GCF_947034865.1. Taxonomy (NCBI): domain Eukaryota; kingdom Metazoa; phylum Chordata; class Actinopteri; order Cypriniformes; family Nemacheilidae; genus Barbatula; species Barbatula barbatula. Next base: position 15,808,772 of record NC_136786.1, on the reverse strand, counting down.
AAGAAGTCTTTATCTTTACTGAAAATTACTTACTAAAACATTATTTTTTAAAGTTTGTACTGTCTAATTGCAGTCTTACACAAAGCATGCTGGGAACTGAAAATCCCCCTCAACCAGTCGTATTGAAATCAATAGTTTATATCAAGTAAACTCAACAATAGGTCCAATATTATAGAGTTTCGCGTTTTACTCAACAATGTTAAGGTGATTAGTCAAACACTAGTTAAGTAAAGCCGACAGTACTACACTTTTGCATAAATAACAGTTAACTCATGTTAATGTAGTTTCTTGCATTCTTTATATACTGTGAATTTTTTTGAGTGCATGATGGTAAAGGCACTGTCTTTATATACGGTACGCTTTGGTACCCAACTGAGACACAAAATCCAGTTCTAACTAATTTAATAAAAGTAAAATGTTTGATACATTTTCAAACTATTTTAATAACATATTTAATTTACCAGTTACCATTTCACATTGTTAAAAAATACATTCCTTTAAATCCAAAAAGTACAATTATTTGAAGCCTGAAGTTTATATATACTGTAATTACAAACCATTTGGTCCTCCCTCCTAAGTGACAGATAAATGTAATGTTCCATGTCTTGTTTTGCAAAGCAGATTTATAAACCTCATATCAATAGAATATCAAGATTATCATCTAATTATGAAAAGTTATAAAACACCTCCTGAGGTTGGCCATCCAGTTTTGGTCTGCACTGCTCACGTGGTTTAAAACATGAGGAGTTTGAAATGCTCATTCCAACATGCATCCTTAACACTAAACACAACCAGCACTTTCAGCTGTGAAGTCACAGTGGTGCCCTGTAACCATGGAAACCACTCTTTGTCAGTTTGCTGGAGGGATATGGCAAAGCATGGAGTGCAGGAGGTATCGACAATGGTTACCATGGCAATAACCAACAGTAATGATCATTACAAGCTCTGCCTTTTTTCTCCAGCATAGGTCAGAGGTTAGAGGAAGGAAGAAGATTTTGGAATCTATTTGAAGAGCTTCATTGTTGTGTATGTCAGTAGAACACTTACTGTAGTAGACAGAATAAAGAAATGTATGTGAACATGTAACATTAATAGAGAGAGTGGATAACCCTAGCAGAGCAGAAGGTATGGAGAATCCAAGGATAATGCAATGCTCAAGCATGGGCTCGGTTTTTAATAAGACATGCATGGGTACGTCTGCAGTCATGCCCCTGCATTTCAGTAGACTGTGCCAGGGTTATTAAATGATCTGTATGCCCGAGTCTGTCTGAGGAATTTAGTGCAAGCTGCAGCTCTTTAACCCTGGACTTGATCGAACTTTCTGTAAATATGCATTGAGAGGAGTGTCAATTGAACCACACTCTTATATAATCATGTTATATGTGGTAGTGTTCCAGTATTTTTTTATCATGTCATTACTGAATCTTTTAGTCGAAATTTTAATGCTGTTAATGCCACTACAAAGGCAAAAGATTGTAGTCAAATCTCATATGATTCAAGTTTTTTTCTGAAATGTATTATTCCTTATAAAAAATGTGTTTTAAATCCTCTAAAAAGACTTGGAGGACAGAGTATTAGTCTCTGTCCGTGGTGCTGAATCAAAGCTGCGTTGAAGTTCTTAAAACTGTTTGTCAGCTTGAGGACAATCAAATGTGTTCAGAACTGCAAATCAGCTTTAAATCTGCAACAGACGAGACTTGAAAGTCTTGTTCTACTGTACAACATGGTCTATTGAACAGTAGGTTATCTCAATAGTGTTTGGAACCCTCAACTTTCTGTAAAGGATGTCAATATCGAATGTACTGTTTGTAGTTAAGCAAATATCAAAGGTGATGCTTTCAATTGCAGGAGACACATCTTTAATATTTACTGTTTGTACCGTAAATATATCGAAGTCAACTACTGTAAGAAATGCGTCATCACAATCTGTGAAAAAGGTCGGTGCTGAATGTTTTTGTCAAGTCCAAAAACCTACTGTGGACATAGACTGGGTAAATTTGAGTGTAAAATGTTCAAAATAATTATATTTGTGTAAACCTATTTTCCATGTATTTTACAAACGCATGGATGCATGAATGCATTTGTGATTCACACGAGAAGACAAATGATTTATATAAAATGTCATTTTATTGCATACTTACAAAATGCATCAGATAATCTCTCTCACAAAAAACTGCTTTTATTCGCATTTTGACGGACCACCTCATTCCTTAGATCAAGTGTAATGAGGTGGAGGGTAGGTGTGGGGGGTGTATCTCTACTGATAACACAATCCGCCGCTGCTCGCGCGCATTATCCTATAGAGCAACACTGCGCGAGTTGCGGCGGTATCACCGGCCGGCTCCTCGAAAGACTGCAACTTCTGAATCATCTGGGCAATTAAGTGTCGCATCGTCTACGTTTGCGAACCGTTTCTGTGGAGCTATCTGGTGTCCTCTGGACCAACGGTAACAAATGCCTCAACTTGAATTTTCGCTCTGCCGGTGAGGAAATGCCCACAAGTGGCCGAGCTGGAGCTGCGCGGAGCCCGCACGCATTCTGCACCGCGGGTCGGTGATGGAGATTCGTGTTTCTCGAATAGCGGACAGCGGTCGTGCTGGGTGCGGTGCTGAATCGCACTCAGAGCTTAACATGAACCAATGACAAACACCTCGTAGATGATGGAATATACAAAACTGTATTTATGCATTTTAAACTGTTTGCAAGTAGTGAGGCGTTAATGACCAAAACACTGTTGATAATAAACATACCGTATGATCGCGTTCCGTAAAATGAACTTAATTTCTGGTTTATATCTCGCTTATATGCTGCTTTTGAGATATTTAAAGGAAAATGTGATGTTGTTCTGCTGGTTGAATTGAGCAAATCGTTACTTATCCTTGGAATAACGTCGCATTCGTGGAAATGTGTTTACTGGCATAAAACTGCGAAGACGTGACTGGTAATATCTTTGTTTGTCAGATGCGTGTTTGAATATAACCAACATTAAGTTACTTATTTACAATAGTCACAGTTTCCAAGTGACCACAATTGCCACATGCAACAAAGCAACCAACACAGCATTTATTTGGTCCTTTATTCATAGTAGGAAAGTAAATGCAGATCCAACAAAAATGACTTTGACCCAACCGGACCTGAGATTTCAGTGAGCCAGCTGCGTGGGTTGAACATCGATGTTCCGGATCTGATGCTAGTGACCAGGCGGTGGGAGAGGCTCGCGACCCGCACATTGTAACTCGCCCTCGCGCTGTTGCTGCATTCTAGGATGTTGCGACAAGTGTTGCACGAGGGGCTCAGGACGTCATTCCACAAACTAGGCCACTTTGTAGCCAATCACCCGGTATTTTTCGCCTCCGCGCCCGTGTTGATCTCCATCCTGCTCGGCGCGAGCTTCAGCAGATACCGCATAGAGGAAAACGTGGAGTACCTGTTGGCTCCTAAGCACAGCCTTGCGAAGATCGAGGGGAACTTGGTGGATAGTTTGTTTCCGGTGAACCGGTCCAAACACACGCTCTACTCGGACCTGCAGACACCTGGGAGATATGGCCGGCTCATTGTGACCTCGCGCAGGGGGAGCGTGTTGGACCCTCATCACGTCAGTTCTGTGCTTAAGGTGAGAAACGTTTTCTTGAGTGTAAATGACTTGATGCTTTTGTGAGATTAAACGTAGCCTGAAACAAATCATGCACAAGGGAAACATGAATCTAGGCTTTTAATAACATTAATCCAGCCTAACATTTTCAGTTGCTTTTCTCATCATCATTGTGTGTCCCTGTAGCACTTTTGGTCCTTCTTAAACATTCCTGTTGACAGTAGGCCTACTCCACAGTTTAATAACCCTGACAATAAAGATCTCTAATGGAGACATTTTCGTTTGTTTTTACGTTCTGAGATTATTCGAATTTAAGGGAAATTAAATTTTATCTTTGTGTAAAAACTTCTAAATCCATCTGCAAACTTTTCCCCCTCTACGTTAAGGTTGAATATTGTTATACGATGGTGTTTGAAATCTTAACTTCAGGCAATACAATTTTAGCACTTTTTTGGAACATCACAGAGCCGTTTAGTTAGTAAACACAATTGTAGGGCAAATTACTTATTGTGGTATGTGCTACATTCATAGTGTGTGATCTTTTGAATTTTTTAAATACTGAGCTATGAGCAGCATCGACATTCACTTTCTTCTTAATATTCACATCGTAATGTATTTACCAAAAATAGAACCTTCTTTATATTATCTCTGTATCAAAACACAGCAGGTCTCGGTATAGCCTTGTACATTGTAACAGTAATAAACCACCCTTGGGAAAGAGGTTAGTTCTCTTCAATGCCATGAATTGATTTAGTCAAAAGCAATGTGACAATTGTGTATGGCAAGATCTGAGGAAAAACATGGGTTCGAGGATCTGTACTGATTTTATCAATGCTCTGTGTGTAAGGAGCACTGTCCATCTAGGTCAGACACTGAGCATGCAGATGGTCACAAATCAAGGGTTAATTATCAAGCTTGAGCAAATAGAGGCGTGATTGGTGTCTGACATTTCATTGCTCCTTGAGGAGGCTGGAGAAGGCAATTGACCGGAACTTTCCCGGTGATCTGAGTCTGACACGGTCTAATCACTCTGACATTAACAACGCGGAGAGACTGACCTCAGAGGTCGATCAATCCTTTATTCTCAGGAAAGAAACTGAAAGTTTTCTTTTGTGATCTCGTTTGTCCTGGAGCGTATTTAAACAGGAAATAAAATTGTTGGTGCAATTGCATGCTTTCTTGTTGCCTAGCAACAGGGCGGATGCAACTAAATGCTTTAAAATGTTGACATCATTTATGTACTTAGTTTCACACTCCATTTATCGGTCTGTCTTACTCTGAGCATAATATCAAATTCACTCTTTTGCACCCATTCACTTCTATTATATGGACACAAACAAATGCAAAAAGTGAATGGGTGCAGTCGCTGTTCGGTTCTCGACATTCTTCAAAATGTCTTCTTTCGTGTTCTGCAGAGGAAACAATGACATAGTTTGAAATGACAGGAGTAAATGATGACAGAATTTTCTTTTTTGGGTTACCTATCACTTTAATGTAATATGTAATATGTTAATTGACTCATTTAATTCGAGCTATACTTTTTATTAATATTTATTTTTTTCTTTTCCCTCCAACTACCACCCTTCAAACCCAAGCTCCACAACACAATCACTCAGATCCAGGTGCCCATGCTGGGCTTCAATTACACCTTTGCCCATCTCTGCCTGCTGGATGACAGCAAGAACTGCATCGTGGACGACATCCTCCGGGTTCTTGAGGAGATGCGGTCAGCACGGGCATCCAACCGTTCCATACCCCCTCTGCGTTACCCTATCACCAGACTCAAAGACGGGCGGGAGGCCTACATAGGCCACCAACTGGGTGGTGTCCAGACGGGAGGAAGAGATGGGGTTCGATCTGCTCAAGCCCTTCAGCTCACATACTACCTGCACGCGGCCAGCCCGCTGAACGAGGTGGTGGCGGCCCACTGGGAGCTGGTGTTCTGCAGGGAGCTTGAAAACTTTGGAGAGGCTCACCCGGAGCTTGGGTTGTACCCCTTCACCTCCTCCTCTCTACAAAGGGACTTCCAAAGGACGAGTCGGGTGTCGGAGCGGCCGCTGCTATTTAGCCTGGTTGTGTGCCTCTCACTGGCGATGCTTTGCTGCTCGATGAGGGATTGCGTGCGGACTAAACCCTGGCTGGGTTTGCTGGCTCTGGTAACAGTCAGCCTCGCCACGCTCACCTCTGCGGGCATCTTCAACCTCACGGGTGGAAAGTACAACTCAACATACCTCGGCATTCCTTTTGTCATGCTGGGTAAGATTATTAGTTTTTTTCTGATCCAGAGCTATATGTTCAGTAGGTCTATATTGTATGTGTTTAAATCTTCTCCCATTCTAACCTCTAGTCATTGCTGTTTTCGTATTCACCCTATTCCCCCCTTCCATTTATATTAGTGACTTTGTATTTCTAACGCTCAGAAGTCTACGGGTAAATGAGTACACCGATTGACTGACCGCCTCAGTTCTGCGCACAAGGTGTGTCATTAAAAATGTAACGCTTCACATCAAAGAAATTCCTAACAGACAGCCTATAAAGGAATTCAATCCTCTCTTTTGTGATCTGTCTCCAAGCCATTCACGATGACTCAACCGTGTGCTTACTGAGCAGATTCACACGCTAGCAGATTTCTTGTGACTAATTACAAATCAACACACATGTATCCTGACGCGTCACATCCATCTCTGTTGGGTTCTCTCTGGCCATCCCTCACACGTGGTAATTAATGCCGCGTGTAGGAGGAGGGTTCTTTTGACTGGAACACAAAGAGAAAATAACAGGCTGGGGGATAGAGATAGAGAAATGAGAAGAATGGACAGAAGGAAGGGAAGAGAAAAACACACAGAGACCGGGAGTGTTTGTGTTTAGAGTGACCCCCATGCCATTCACGGCACAAATTACAATTTGGTTTCTATTTCAGGCACACTGATGTCTGTCTATAAAGCTTCTAAAGATAAATCTCATCTTTGCCAACTGTGTCAGTCCACATCTGGGCAATCTCAGAATTCTACCCGCTGGTTTTCAATTCCAAGCAAGACAGCCTTGCAGCTCTTGTGGAGAGCAGGATATAAACGTCCATTTGGGCTCCTCTTACAGAGTTCAATAGAGTTCAGACATGACATTGTTGGATTACAACATTACAGATGTCTGACAAAACAAGAGTCCTTATCTCTGTGAGCCACCGGCCTTTTATTTAAAATAAATTCCATTACAAGGACATTAGCTCTCGGATGGGATCATGTGGCATCCTGTGATGATGGTGATGGAAAGATAAAGGGAGGAGAATTGTTGAGATTAACGTCGTGGTAATGATAAGAAAAACACGATTGTGTCAGGTGTGTGTAGGAGTTGTGCGTGTTAAGAATCTTGTTGTGTCTTACTCTTCTTTATTTGTTTTATGGTGAATTAAAATGTTTTAGTGAAGTGGAAAATTGCTCTTCTAGAATGTCATTCTGTCAATACTTTTTCTCATAGCTCTTGATTTAAATTGAGCAACTATACATTTTTTTCTGCCATTTATTTTCATTTGGGACCTCTAAGCCTGACAATGACCTCAGGTCAGTGCTGTCTGGTCACACCGCTCACTATTGTGCCAGGCACAGTTCCCAGGTCAGTGATATAAGATGTAGTGTCGACATCGGACAGAGGGAACCTCCGTCATAAATGATGAGTCACTGATGCCGTGGCAACCCTGTAGGCAAACCATCTGCTCACTCTGCCTGCACGAGAGCATTGTGTAGAAAGAGAGAGAGAGGAAAAGACCATTTTTAAAAAGACCAATGTGTTATGTTCGGCATGAATCGTGTGCAGTTCTATGACCCCTGTTTTCTTCATGTCAACCTTTAAAAGTAGACTGACCCAGTTTGCCAAATGGCTTCTGAGGAGTCCCAAGGCTACAAGGGATGTCAGCCTGCCTCACATCAATAAGGCTTTTTCTTCTCCTAAGATCATTTTTTCATGACACGTGGGCATCGTGTGTGAGTGTGACTGAGATTTCTTTAGCTCCGAACTCATCAGCTGTGTAAATGGAGGAGAGAGTGTGCTATAGTTAGACCACGCTCTGTAAATAGAGGTGGTGTTGGCCAACAGCTTTTTTTGCTCTACCTTCGACACTGACTCCTCTCTTATCTTGAAAGATTTAAAAGTAAATGAAACGTATGATCTGTACAGTCTGCTCGAGCTATGGATTATGAAGCATGATGTTTTCCTGATGGCTGAAGAAAATTATAGGATTTCATTTTACATTCATTTTATTAGACAGATTTAATGGTGCTATATAGTGCTATCATTTTTATGGTATGGCAATAATAAAAGGGTTTCATCAGACTTTTTATTATTTGTCCTTTCTTATTTCCCTTTGTAAACAAAAAGTGAACACATGCTATTGTCACATTCCTTATTAAGCCAATCAGAGGACTCGGACATACTTGTGTGCATCAGAAAGAGAATTAGAATAACTTCAGTTGTCATGTGATTTACAGACAAATAATTTGAATACAGAAAGAATTGCAATTTTTGGTTATTAGGAATCAATAAATTCATTCATTTGTAATGTTTATATAGCACACCAACATGTGCATTTAGTTTAATATGATAAATTTGCATCTAGTATTATCTGCACAAACAAATGTATAATATAATGCAATGTAAGTTTCTTTGGATAAAAGCTTCTGCCAAATGCATAAATGTACAGTTAATATAATTATTGTGGTATTACAGCTTTAAATCTGCAATGTTAACATATTTAAGGTTACTGTTACATGCTGCTGTTGTTTTGATTTTTTATGCTTATAACCTTGTATGTCATTCAAGGACAATCATGTCTTAATATTCATATTGGCAACTGAGGTCCTAAGTAATCTGACTAAAGTCTACTGTCATACTTATGTCTTTCAATTCTTATGCATGTATTAATATTGATACATTAATATTTTGTTTTCTAGTACACTTATATACAGATAAAGCTGTCTGTGAATCACATGACAACTGAAGTTGTCATAATTCTCTTTCTGATGAATGCAACGATTGGCCAGTATGTCCAAGGCCTCTGATTGGCTAAATAAGGAATGTGATCGTAGCATGTGTTCACTTTTTGTTTACAACGTTGACAGTTAAGGGAAATTAGGAAGGACAAGTAATATCCGTCTGCTGAAACAGTTTTCTTATTGCCTTTTCATAAAAATCTCCTATATCTACATACTTTAGCTTACAGCATCTTTAAATGAATGACCACAACAAGCTTATTTTCTTATCTAAAGCAAAGTTTTACTTTTAAAAGCAGTGCTATCAGAAGAAAAAAGTATTTGAGCATTTGTTTTTTCCTATTGTTGCAATGCAGCTGCAGAGCAACCGTCTTGTCACCATGTTATTCAATTATTCAGATCCTCCCTTTGCCCGGCAGCAATTTTTGTAACTTGAAATAGATGCCTTGCAAAATTATTCCAAGCTATGGTTAGGCCGTTTTCTTTAACATTTTTCATTTCTCTTTCATTAATCGCTAAAAAGTACAATTTTCTTGTCTTTCAGGTCATGGCTTATTCGGCACATTTGAAATGCTGTCATCTTGGCGTCGGACTCGCGAGGACCAGCACGTAAAGGAGCGCGTTGCGGCTGTGTTCTCAGACTGCATGCTGCCATTCACAGCCAGCACAGCCTTGCACGTGGTTACGTTCGGCATCGGAGCCAGTCCATTCACGAACATCGAGGCCGTGCGTCTCTTCTGTCGAAACGCCTGCATCTCAGTGCTCTTCAACTACCTCTACATCCTCACCTTTTATGGTTCCAACCTGGTGTTCGCCGGCTACCTGGAAAACAACTACCGCCACAGTTTGTTCTGCAGGCGTGTCCCGAAACCCGAGTTACTCCAGCAGAAGCCAGCGTGGTATCGGTTCCTCATGTACACGCATTACAACGAGGAGACCACGGAAACCGGACCTCTGCATGCTTACGAGAGTCACCTCCTTGTAGCCTTCATGAAGCGGTATTACTGTGACTGGATCACCAACACTTACGTCAAACCATTCGTGGTTCTTTTCTACCTGGTCTATGTGTCCTTCGCCCTCATGGGCTACCTTCAGGTCAGCGAGGGTTCAGATCTTAGTAATGTGGTTGCAACGGAAACAAGCACCATAGCATACACCCGTGCCCAACAGCGGTATTTTAGTAGTTACAGCCCCGTGATCGGCTTCTACATCTACGAGTCCATCGAGTACTGGAACACCAGCGTGCAAGAGGACCTCCTACAGTACACTGGAGGATTTGAACGCATCTCCTGGTTTGAGAGTTACCTCAACTACCTTCACGGCCTGAATGTTACTACAAGCCTGTCGCGCAGCAACTTCACCGAACACCTGCGATCCGGATTTCTTCGTCAACCCTCTTACATGCACTTCTCGGATGACATCATCTTTGCCAAGCGTCCGGACGGTGAATTCGACGTGGTTGCTTCGCGTATGTTTCTAGTGGCCAAGACTACGGAAAACAAACGAGAGGAGATGTCGATCCTTCTAGACACACTGAGGAAGTTATCGCTGACCTCCAGGGTAAAGTTTATTATCTTTAATCCATCCTTTGTGTATATGGACCGCTACGCTTCATCGGTTGGCGCACCGCTGAAGAACTCTTGCATCGCTGCGATTTTTCTGTTGTTTTTTTCCACCTTTTTGGCAGCTGACCCACTGGTGAACGCCTGGCTGACTGTGACGGTTGCCTCCGTCGAATTCGGGCTGGTGGGTTTCATGACTTTGTGGCAGGTAGAGTTGGACTGCGTCTCAGTGCTGTGTCTGATCTACGGAGTGAACTATGCCGTAGACTCCAGTGCTCCGCTAGTGTCCGCCTTCGCTCTAGGCCGGGAATCTACCCGCACCCGCTGGGTAAAACTGGCACTGGAGCGGCACGGAGTTCCTGCCCTTCAGAGCTACTTGTGTTACGGGGCTGCTCTGCTCCCTCTGGCGACCGTGCCATCCAACCTCACCCGCACGCTCTTCAGGTGCCTCTTTCTTACAGCCATCATCACAGCCTTCCACTGTCTGGCCATCCTACCCGTCCTGCTCACCTTCCTGCCACCCTCCAAGAAAAAAAGGACGGAACGAAAGAATGCTGCGGAAAACAGGGAAGAGATTGAGTGTGTTGAGATGGTGGACAGCACACGGGTGGTTGATCAGATTACCACTGTCTAACCACATTGAAGGTGTTTAGAGGATTCGAAAAAGAGGGGAAACCACAACACCCTTCGGTGGGTGGCAGAGGGAGACCTTAGATACAGCCACTGTGCAGATGGGCTTCCAGTTCTCTTAAATGCCCGAGATGGCTTTTATAGGCGTACTTTAGCATAAACAAGACCATCTTTTTACGAAAAGCTTGTTTGTGGTGCTAGATGAGTTTGAGCCATTAAGAATGGTCTCTGTTGTCAAAAGAAAGGTAGAGACCAGATGAAACGAATTGCTGCACAGTTGCAGATATTCAGAGAGGGCTCTTCTGATCTGCAGTCTTGCAGAAGAGTTGAAATCCTAGTTTGATATAAATAGACATCACACAAAATGTCTCAGTATCATTGTAATTAGGAATGCACCGATATATACATTTTGGCCGATAACCACTAATCCTTTAACATTGGAAGCCGATAACCGATATTTTGGCCAATATACAGTATCTAAATATTAATTTTAAATTCCCAAAGCCTGAAATTGATTGAATTATCATGACAAAAAGATAATCCTGTACTGTATTTTAACTGCGTGCAGCTGAAGAAATTTAACCATAGGACAGTATTTATCCTTTATCGGCTACAATATCTCGGCTTAAATTTGTATTATCGGCCGATATAATGACATTAAAAATGACCATTTATCGTCCGATACTGATATGGACAAAAATGTATTGTGCATCCCTAATTGTAATGCACGGTGAGCCTATAATTTAACAAGGCATTAGACCTAGCAGCTCTATTCATATCTGCTGATAGCCATGAGCTTAATGCACCTGAAGTCAGCTTTTCTCAGAGAGAAACCAGATGTAGATGTTTTAATGAGAACATATATTTGTCTCTGGGGATGTAGTGGTATTAAAACATTGAAAGGTTCAGGACAGAATCATCCATTATCATTTCACCACTGACCGTGGTGGTCACCTCCCCCACCCTGACCGTGTCTCAGAGGTATTAAAGGCTGATATAAGGAAGATAAAAATGGGAAGAAGAAAAGAATGAACAGAATGGGGGGAGGAAAAGAGATACAGGGAAGCTTGACAGGTTGATATGCGGTGCAGTGCTTCCATGGTAACCCTGATCACAGTTTAGTTGCATTGTGTGTGTATGGTTTCCCACTCCCTCAAGTTCAGTATGGCTGGTTAACAAATACATTTGGAGCTTAATCTTTCCCAGGATTTTAACCTCGCTTCTAAAAATGTTGAAAATCACCTTGTCACAGACAACACTTCTTATCAATATGCATGAGCCAGAAGCCCTGCGTTTTCCTTCTTTTGCCCTCTGTGTATGAGAGGCTTTAAGAAAGGGCATATACTGTAGAGAGACTGAGAACAGCGGAGAGAGGGAGATGAGAGAGAAGGAAAGCACCGGAAAAGAGCAATTGGTTGAAAAAAGCCACTTATTTTTCACATTCTCCTCAGCCAGGAGACAACAGATGTCAAATCAATCAAACAGATGTCAATCAATCTCACTGTATATCGTCAGTAGTTCTTGTTAACCCAAGTCTGCAAATGTGTGTTTTTGGTCTCTGTTTTTTCAAGTGCATAAGTGAAGTGTCGATGTCGGGGCTGACAGGTTTCTAGAGACATACAATCTGTGTCTGTCTACATTATATGTGAAACTGCTACGTGACATACATTCAAGAGATATTTTATTTTTAATGTAACGTTAAGTGCAATGGGATGGGATGTTGGGCCAGTCAGATTTCACAGTGGGCAGGGTAAGCCAGTGCAATGTTGCAGAAATACAGTATAAACATAGTGGCAAACTTCCCTTTCACTTGTTGTACTATAGGTCAGGACAACTTTTATTGTGTCATGCTTGGTTAGGGCACGGTTTGAAACCAAGTGTATTTCTGATGTCTGCTAGGCAGAATAGAACATTATTGCAAAGTGTCAGATGTCTGGTTGTAATGTTTTCAGCAAATTCATAGGCGTGTTTTGGTATCTCACAAACGGACTGAATCTTTGATTGATGTCAATACAGATCTCCCACTGATCTCAATCAAGCTCTCTGAATGTATCCTTTTTGTTGTGCACTTTCAGTCCCTAATAGCACTTCTCTTGAATGGGTTATAATCATTCACCAAATCTTCGGATGCATCTGAAAAATCTGCCAGTTTGTCTGTCCGTCTCTCCACTGTCTGTCTATCCTTCTGTTTTGTCTGGGTATACTGAACCGGTCTCGACTGCATTTGAAAGTGTGTGCCCTTTAAGAAAAATATCATGAATATGATTGACAAACGAGAATGACGTTCATCTGCTTATCTTTAACCTGTCCTCGTTCTTGTCAGTTCTGCTGGATACGAACATTCGATGCAAACTCCTTCTCATACCTTTGCTTTCATACCGATACACTCAGGCTTGCATCATTTCAGTTTGTTTGCACACCTCCACTGTATAATTCAGTCCAGATATAATTGCTGTGAAGCAGTATTGGCACCAGGCCCTTTGATGATGTCAAAAGCCAGTGGAAAGACTGAACAAAAAAGAATCCACCCACACTGGCTTGCACGCACATACACACACACACATACACACCCAGCAAAAGAGTACAAGCATTCTAACTGATATGCCTCTGGTGGAGATGATTGTTGCTTTTTTATCTGTTTCTATGAATTTCAGATGAATAAAAATTAAAAGAGGGTAAAACTTAAAGAGAACGGCTCTGTTTGTGTTGTAGCACTTGTTTGTGTCATGAAAGGGGTTTAAATGTTCAGTCAGTAAACAGGACCAATTGCCCTAGGTCTAGATTCTAAATTGCATCCTGCTGCCATCTCGTGGCGAATTTTATTACATGACAGATTTGAAGAAGCAGATTTGTTAATGGAGAAATACACATAAGCATGAGACTTTGTGTGGTTTAACCAGACCAAAGAAAAACCAAAGCAACACACATAGACTAGAAGAGAGTGGGGACTGAATTGAAATACACTCACACAGTGTGACATGAACGGCAACCTCCACACATTAAGAGCGCTCAGGTTCTCAGAGGACTTCTTTAGTGTAGAGAGCTGTGAAAATTGCTTGGCTGTCATTGCCATTAGTAAAGGGTTCATTACGGCAGCGGTGAGGGCCATCGGAGCAACATCATGACTGTGTGTATGTGTCTGCTAAACAATCCTTTGGGGAAAAATGGTCTCCTGAAGATGAGACAAACAATTCCCGTAGGGACATTTAGGATGTTTTAATTTCCACGACTATATAAACAAAGTAAACAATGCTTTTAAAAAACATTTTAGTTAGGGTTTGGGTTAATTTAAAGTAATTATATTGATCTACTGTATGTATAACAACAAAACAATTTTAGCCAAGAAAATGTTTGCATTTGCACAAAGAGACACCAAGATGGGAACAAATATATCAAAAAACAGTATTGCATTTCACATGACACAATGTCTTCTGCCACCGGCGGTCACGCAGAGGCTGTGGACAAAACAGGGTGGGATCTATTCAGAAACACAGAAACTGATCATGAGCAGAGATTATATTAGAAAAATGCGTTCAGGGGTGTGCCACTATAACCACAGTAACATAATGCCGACTGTGCAGCTGAATTTTTTACAGCTTACAGTATTTAATATTTCCATCAAACAATCCAAGGAGAAAAATACATGGGACACTCTACAAGAAAAGACATATAGTAAATAGATAGGGAGGTGAGAAATGCATCAGCACTCTGTGTTTTTACTTTTTTCAGGTGTCATTCATCTCCATCAGGATGAAGTTATAAGATACCTATTCAATACTCAAGCTTTTGTATATACAGTGGTTTTCCAAAGTCTTAAACTACATTGGAAATGCAGGATTATAAATCCAATTTACACCGGTCTAAAGTAGTAGGTTTTTGGATTTAATTTAATTTAATGCAAACAATATTTCTAAGGAAATCTTAAGGAAATCTGTGACCTTGATCATTTTAAATCTATTGTACAAACATACAGGCTCTGTGGAAAATTCTCAAGCTTGTGGTTCATCAGGTTTTGCACAGAGTAATATGAAGTCCCTGTCAGCCCCATATAAAGAAAAACAGTAATGGAAAAAGGAGATATATCAAATGCTTATAAGCCTGATGTTTTAATTTAATGTCCTGGTAAGATATTGTGTAATATTGACCAAATTATTCATGATGAAAACCTGTATTAAATAAGGGAAATGCATTTGTGCAAAAAAATCTACAAATAATTAAACATAACTGGCAAGCAAACAATCTAACTATGAAGATGCTGAAACACAAGTATGCCAATAGACATAAAAGGGGCCTTTAGGCATCCACGCCCTGCATAAAAGAAAAGATGATCCACTCTGTGTGTAAGGGTCATTTTTGGATCTTTTGTTCGTCTGTGTGTGTGACCTATGGAGAGTTAAAGAGATGTTAAACCGGTCTGCAATCTGCACATCATTTATATCCATTTTCACCCACACAGCCCTGTTTATTATTATGCCGGATGCGACCATAACTATGTTCATATCATTATTCAAAGAGTTTACCTAAAATGCAAACTCATTTTTAAATAAGTGAATAGCAGCTTAAATTTCAGTCTGTTGCCTCAAACAAAGCTATCGTATGATCTCAGAAGTTCATGAACCTATATGATACTTGTATATGATACTTTCATGGTGGTTTTGAAAACAGACAACTCAAGTTCTTGTTCACTTTCATGATGATATAAAAACAATTTGTTTTATACAAACATAACAATAAGTAAATTATAAATGTGTTGGGCAAATGATTTCGTCACACAGACTTTATTTCTAAACAAACTGTGTGTAAAGATCCTCCTTAATAAAAGCAATTGGCTCTAGCTAAGTCATGGAACATGTGAGCTGTCCATGTGACATAATCGTCAGTCTCAACATGCGAAGGTGTCTCACCCTAACTAAGAACCCTGAGAGGCAGACACAAGGCAGCCACAGATGGGCACGATTTCCCTCCACTGACATGACGCCGAGGGTCCAGGAAAAGTCTGACTCCACATCCTGGTCCCCGTTGAGCCTGAAAAAAAGAACAGGTGCCACTAAATCCCTTTTAATTGAGTTACCATAGTAATAGACAATAAGAGTGGTTATTTAAACACAGGAATACCATCAAACGAACAGTTATCTGAGGTCTTTATATAATTTTCATTCAGGACCATTTGGGAATCCAACAAATATACAAGAAAAACATTTACACAGTTGGCGAACAGGCTAGAGTTTAGTTATGTAGATTCATAACAAAGTTAATTGTTTTCTGAAATGTAACAAGTCCCAAAGTGAACAGAAGGCGTGACATCCTCTTGTTGCTACACTAATTTACTCACAATAATGGGAGTGTCGCAGCAATTTTCCTAGAGTACTTTTTCTAAACCTGACACTGCGTTTGCTTTATTGTTTTTCGTTACCTGTTTGTGGAAGTTCTTGAATGCTAAAGCCTAGATCGTCCAGCAACTGTTTAGCGGGATTTATTTGATGCGAAGTGTCTTAATGGAGTTAGGAACGCAAGGAGAGGCTCGGATTTAGGATGTGCTCACGCGCATCACGCGGCGCGACGGCATCAGGTGAGCGTGAGATCATACATTCAGAAATGTATATTGCACGAGCTAGATAAGACAAGTTACATGTGTATGCGTTTTATAATCAAGTTTTATCACAAATGGCAGAAATACATTTGTAAGCTGGGTAGAAATACACATAGGCTACAGAGCCCGAGACATTTAGCCTACATTCTGGCAGCTACACAAGTTAGACGAGTTACGTTGAATACATAGAACATTTAAGAGTTGAGCTCAGAAGAACGAAAACATTTAGAAAAGCAGACAGACAGACAGACAAAGCCTATACATACACATAAAAATATCGACAGATGGATAAATACATGCATCACATGCATCCATTCATAGACGGGCAGGAGGAAATATAGACATATAGACAGATATGTGGCTGCTGTTTCTCAGAAATGAAATTTGCATTGTTACCCCCACATGGAAGGAAATAAAAGAATATTGAAATATCAAAAGGCTAGTTCAGTTTTATGTAAACTGCCTTTAAAAAAAGACATACAAATGTCTAAAGATTAAAAGCAAATCTGGTCCAACCTGCTTGCATACCAGAAATGACAATGCTGTATTTATTTTTGAACTCTACTTGAATAGTTTGGTTTGCCTGTTTTATTTATTTAGACTAACCTTGATTTTTACACAGAATGATTACAGATTTTTACTGGATACATATAGGACCACTAGATCTGTGCATTCACAATGGGTAGTTGACAAATAAACCGTAACTGTGTCCTATGGTGTGACAGCAAAAATACTTTTTTAGAAAAACACTATAAGGAATCTCTCTTGCTATTGTATATGATAGATATTAATATTAATACAATAATATATTATGAGCTGTTTGTTTTTAAGTTTTTGCTATGTCACACCATAGGACACATGTACAGTAGGTTATATTGGTCAAATCTTAATGTAAAATTTTGCAGATGCTTTAATGCAAAGTGACTTACACATAAGGCAAACAAAGAAGCAATCACATTAGCAAAAAGGAATGTGCAAGAACATTGTTTCCTCGAGTCGGTTTGCAAACTATTTGTATATCTTTTTGCATAACTTTCCACAAAACTCTATAAATGGTAGTACTATAGTCATGCAAAATATGTTAGCATGTATCATTATTGTGTTATGGTAAGGAACCTGAACCCTTGTTTATAAATGCTTTGGTTTCAACGCAAATTACTTACAGCTGACTTTTATTAGAGGTTCCAGGGAGCTAATGAATATTTAAGCTTAATATTTTCATATTTCAAAGGGTTTGCTTTATTTTGTATTTTCTTTAGAAATATGGAATTCCAGTGCTGTCAAGATGAAATATGTACTGTATATGTGTATCTATATAAATATTTGTTTTATATTATAATCACATTTTCATCCGCATATTGCTCGTTCAATATTAAGTATAATAAGTAAGGACCAGAAAAACATCTGTTTTAGGGAAAGGAGACTTGAAGCTCATGCATGCATGGAGTTGTAAGGCTATATAGTGGTGGGCCGTTTTAACCTTAAGCAGCCCTCAATGTTTCACCCTGTTATTGTATTAGATCAAAAACATGTTATTTTTCTGTTTAATTTTCTTTCTGCTTTTTTTCAAGGATGCTTGACAAGAACAGCAAGCACCTAAGTGGACAATATAGAAAGTCCACACATCACTTTTTCTGGTTCTTTATTCTCTGGCTTCACGTCTTACCTCAAGGTTGGTACACAATAATACTATGCTGTAAAATATTACACTGGACATGGCATTGCAACTTTCAAAGAAATACACCAAAAATAGAATTTTATATAAAAACAGGAGCAGAATATACACAAAAAATAAGCATAAATACCAAAAGATTAAAATATGGCAATGTGATGTTCATTAACGATCAACTGAGACAAAAATAGATAGAGATTTCCCATGCTAATAGCTTCCTTAATGAACCTTTAATATTGCTTTACATAATTTAGCCAATATCTCCTGTTCCTCAAAAGCGCACATCATTTTAAACATGGTTCTGTCCTGTTACTGTACACACGTTTTCCCCCCAGAACAACCTCCAGGAAGTTGCATTGCTGACAAGCAGACTGGTTTTGTGTGCAATATCAGGCGGGAAAAGACTGAATTGTGCTGTACTGAGACTGTATAGTACATACTGTACATCCATGTACTCCATTATATTTAAAGATGAACAAAGAATCGATGAAGTGGGAGATAAGAAAACTATAGTTTGGCTGAGAATTTGTCCTAAAACAGGGCAACTGCTCGCTAGCACTTCTGTAAATTCTGACTTACTGAATGACTGAATAATTTATGGTTTAATATTATATAAAATATAACATTTACTAATTATCTTTAAAGACAAAACGATATTGTAGAATGGATTAAATGTAAAACTGTCTTTTTTTCTTGTTGAGGATCCTATTTTACTGTGACCCCCAACATGTAACTCGAGATCTGAAAATGTATACTGTAAGTGTCATTGCATGAACAAAATATAAAACCAAATGAGTTCAGTTGAAGGAAAGATTGAATCATTTGAATGAAATCATAATTCAAATGTCAAATGCAATGAAATGCATACATTTGTAATATTGTCAAATATTATTTAAAGCCACTGTATGTGCATTTTCAAATAAGTTAAAGTTCAGTTTCCAAAGTTTGACAGAACTTACGTTTTTACTCTTAAGTACATTTTAAGTATATCTACTTTTACTCCACTGCATTTCATATATTCATAGTTTTATATTAAAATCAAGATTATAATAGTAAGAAAGTGGAGATGCACCGATATGTACATTTTGGCAGATACTTGATCATTCTTTAACAATGGAAGCCAATAACTGATATATGGGACAATAGATGATCTCAATGTTAATATACATTTTTCTGAGCCTGAAACAAAGGCAAAAGATGAGAACTGGACTAAAGAAAAGGCTTTATAATGTAGTGAGGTAAAACTTTTCCAAATTGGAAACACTAATAAAGTACAGATTCTTAAGAAAAGTTTCATGTTGATTTAAATAATGTGGTATCAAAATGAAATGCTCATTGGTTTTCTCCTTTTAAACATATGCTTTAAGGACTACTAGACCTTTTTATGTGTAAATAAAATTTTCATCTCTTTTCAAAGTGAATGGCGTCTTTATGTCTGACACCAAAGCCGTCCTTCAAGGATGTGATGACTACTGGACTTTCCAGTCACAGGTGCATATTCCTGTGCTCTTTCATACAACAGTATGTGTGGACGTACGGGTTCTTTCCCCAGGCACATGGACTGCATTTAGCTATGTGTCGGCCCCTGCAACCCGCTACGAACTAGCACTTCAGGGTGATGGAAACTCCCTGTATGCCTGGCTGTTGGGTGTACGGCATCAGTTCCCCGTCCAGCTCATCCCTCTCCGCTGGTACCACCTATGCCTGCGATGGGACTCCCCTCACAAAAGCTTTAGCCTAACAATAAGGGGCCACCCGGAAGTGTATCAGCGCACCGCCATCGCTCGTGCAATCCCCCCCTCCGGGCGGCTTCTGCTCGGCTGTCAGCTGAAAAAGGCCTCCCCTGGCGTCAACATGGGCACGGTGGAGCTCTACCTGTTCCGCATATGGGACGATGTGGGGGAGCACCAGGCCTGCGAGGATGGCTCGGTGGTTGGCTGGGATTCGCAGTTTTGGACCGTCACACGATCCCAGGCCAGAGTCCAAGATTATACTCTGCAATGTGGTGAGTACTAGAGGAATGTAGTACATGCAGAGCTTCAAGCTTGTCCAACTGGTAGTGGATCGCACGGTAGGGTTGAAAATAGCAACGATAATATGCACAATTACCTTTATAACCCATAAAAAGCCTGCAGTACTTTCTTTGAACCAAACAGTTCTTGGACCCATTGAGTCCCATGGTAGGAAAACTTGCTTTATACATTTCTTTGTTCTGTTGAACACAAAAGAAGATATTTTGAAGAATGTAGTAAACCAAACAGTTCTGGGGAACTTTTGACTACCATTGCCATTTTTCCTACTATGCTGGTCAATGAAGGCCAAGAACTGTTTGGTTACAAGCATTCTTCCAAATATCTTCTCTGTGTTCAATCAAACAAGAGAAATATAGAAATGTCTATAGGTTTGTAGAGTTAGTCATTCATGACAGAATTTAAATTTTTGGGTGAACTATTCCTTTAAATAAACACCCACAATTAGGTTTCACCAGATGCTAAACTCAATAATGCTGCACTTTGATAATGTAGAAAGTAGTTCATTGTCATTATTTTCAGTACAAATAAAATTCTTCAGAGATAAATTAGGATTAATATAGATTAACAGAAACAGAAAATAACAGAAAATGTTGTTAGATTATGTGACCCTCTCTTTAAAATCCAGGCTAAAGTGTCACTAATATAATTCTGAGATTAGGAGCATCAGTTTAATCAAAATCAATAAAATTACTTATATATGGGAATACACTCGAAAATATAATGCAATATATTGAATAATACATTTCAATATATTGAAATCGAGTTCTTATATTTTTCAATATAGTGGCAATTCCTTATTTGTTATTCAATATATAGTAATATTGCTGTAGCTATTGCTATCAATATTATCAGTGTATTATTCTCTATATAAATCCTTTTTAAATATATTTAAATATTAAATGTTATTTGTAATAACAGTTCATATATAGGAAAACATATTTTCTTTGGGTGAGGTCACTGATTTCAATATTTAGAATGGTTTTACTCTAGTCAATTTTAACAGTCAAGATATAAATGTAATTTTTTCAGAGAATGTTGTTTACATTATGAAGGATGATATTATAGAAAAAATTACTAGTTGGATTTTCAAAGGCAGGGTCACACACAGTTTGTTCAGACACAATGTGTAGACAAGAATTCTTCCGAGACATACTGTACACTCCCTGTAAAGTGTACAAGATCACGGAAGCCATAACCTAGAACTTCAGAAGTATCTGATATTCAGTACTATTTGATAGAGTAAAGAGAATGCTAAAACACCCCAGACTGTGTGCAAATAAACAACGCTGTAAGCATGATGTTGATGAATGATACATTCGGTGTGCATGTTAGCTCATTTACTAATTTAAACTCTTTTATTTTTAAAACTTTTATGAAATGCATGAACAAACTAGATTAAGATTAAGTCAGTAACCTTGTCTGTTCCTTGCATTAAAATATTTCAAACATCTGGATTTATTTTAAATGATGGATTTAGTTGAAATTGGAATACCTCTCTCTCTATTTTTTTAACACAAACAAGAGAGCTTTGCTATTGAGACCCTATCCAAGTTAAAACAACTTAAATGATCATCAAGATCAGATCAACTTTTTGATGCAGGGTACAAAAAGGTCTGTAGTATTTACACTCTCTCTGTGCATGCCAATTCTGTTTCTATATTTCATCTTCTAGGCCTAAAGCATCTGCGTAAGAAACGCAATGCAAATGAGACTACGCCGAATTACATCAGTAAGTGTATTGTTTTGCAAGTGTGACTTCGCTTCACTCATAGTTATAGTGTGGTGTTGGGTAATTCAATTCAATTTTATTTATATAGCACTTTTCACAATGTGCATTGTTCCAAAGCAGCTTTACAGGAGAAAATAAGAAAAACTGACAAACACAAAAAAATTCAAACACAGCATTAATTAACAAGTTAAATTATTCTAGTAAATAATATCTAATAAATGCAGTCTCCCGTTGGTTTATTTTGTATATTTTGCGAATGCTTGGTTGAAAAGATGTGTCTTTAATCTAGTTTTAAATTGGGCGAGTGTGTCTGATCCTCAAATAGTGTCGGGAAGGCTATTCCAGAGTTAAGGTGCTACGTATGAGAAAGCTGGACACCCTTTGGTGGATTTAGATATTCTAGGTGTCAAAAGTCCTGAGTTTTGATATCTTAGAGAGCGTGATGGGTTGTAGTGTGATAGAAGCTAGAAGAAAGCTGTTTTTGTGACATTTGAGATGAGATTTTGAAATGACAGGTTGTTGTCAAATATAACGCCTAGATCTTTTACTGTATTTGTTGAAGTACAGCCTTTCAACTTGCAGGTTATAATCTGAAATATTCGGTTTACGTGTCTTTGGTCCTATAAGTAATATTTCTGTTGTATAAAAATGTTAAAGAAGGAAATTACAAGTCATGCAATGTTTTATATCTTCGTTGCACAACGATAGCTGGGAGGATTCATCTGGTCTTGATGAGATATATAGCTGTGTATTATCTGCATAACAGTGGAAGCTATTTCCATATTTTCTTATAATGTTTTCAATGGGCAGCATGTATATGGAGAATAGCAAGGGTCCTAAAACCGATCCCTGAGGTAATCCATAATTTACTTGCGTTGGTTTTGACGACTCTCCATTTAAATAGACAAATTGATATCTGTATGATAAGTAAGATCTGATCCATTGTAGTGCCTGTCCCTCAATACCGGAATAATTGTGTAAGTGATCTAGAAGTATGTTATGGTCTACAGTATCGAACACAGCACCAAGGTCAAGCAGGACTAGGAGTGAGATGTTACCTTTATCTGATGCTATAAGCAGGTCTTTTGTAATTTTAACAAGCGCAGTTTCAGTACTATGATGCGATCTAAAGCCTGACTGAATGTCATTATTTTGTAAGAAAGAGCTTAACTGAGTGGACACTACTTTTCTAGAGTTGATAATGTTATGAATGTGCTCTTATAATAGTTTAGTTGGTATGGGGTCTAATAAGCAAGTTGTAGGTTTACATGTTGCAATAAGTTTAATTAAATCTTCCTGATTTATAGGTGAAATACACTGTAGCCTTTTTTTGGTGGCGAAGGTTGGTACTAATTCATAGGACAGACATGGAGGTTGAGTTTTCACTATTTTGTCTCGTATGTTTTAGATTTTCTCTGTAAAAAAAGGTCATAAATACATTGCTACCAAGGTGCGGCGGAATAACCAGGTCAGATGATGTCTGTTTATTTGTAAATTTTGCAACTGTACTAAATAAAAGCCTTGGATTGTTTTTGTTAGTTTCAATGAGGTTACGGAGGTGCTCAGCCTTTGCTGCTCTTAGTGTCTTAGTGGCTCTTGCTACTCTCTTTCCACTAAATTTTAAAGACCTTTAATTGGGTCTGTTTCCATTTGCGCTCCAGTTTACTTGTTTTCTCTTTAAATGAGCGAGTGGTGCTACTGTGCCATGGTGCTCATTAATCTTTGAATTAATCTTTTGTATTGGAGAAAATAGTGGCCAATTTGCTGTTCATGTCATCGAGCGATTCTTTATTATTGGTATGGTTATTAAAGGAGTCAGATCTGGCAAGCTCTTTGCAAACTAATATCTTTAGCAGTCGAAATAATTGTCCTACCAGGTTGATAATGAGTTAAACGGTTGATTCCTGCAGTGAATTTAGTTATCTAATATTAAGTAGGCCGAACTTTATGAATTGGTATTGATCGTTTATTACATTGTCTTCAGGTTTAATCACGATCAGTTTTTTATTCTCTGACTTTTGTAGTTAATTTTTGTAGTATTATTGGGGGGGACAGATACGGTCTCTATGCATTAGGAAGCAGTGACATTTATAACAATTGAGTGGGAGGAACACAGACTATGGTCCAAGTTTTGACTTAAAAATTGATTTACAAATATGACGTGTCACCTTCCACTCTGCATTCTTTAAACGTCACTGTTGTTTTGTTTGTGATCTCAAGGCACGCTGCACTTAAAAGACATCTTTACACTCTTTGACGCAAAGAGATGTTTTAAATTCCAGAGGTGGTACGTAATCGTGCAGAAAATTAGGAATGTGTTCAAGATTAACGTATTAACACATCAAGATACAAATCATTGTGTAGACAGGAGTCACTCTACTAAACTTTTGTTCATTTTGTTCATCGTTTGTTCATTGTTTGTGTCCTTTCAATTTAGTGACATATCAGTATTTGTGTGTTTCTCTTTCCTACACTTTTCAATAGTGCGGATGCTAAGGTTTAAAGGTTAAAGCTGAAAATCTCTTTATGTATCCTCAGGGTCAGATGCCAGTCAAAACATTTCCCCGACGTCTAAAAGTAAGTGAACATGATCTGTACATTACCAGAGACTGTTATGTTATTTTTTTACGTCTTTCAGTTAATAAAAAAGTACATTCATTATTAACAATATTGACATAAATAAAAAGAGAAAAGCCTTGAGATTAAGATTTAACATTGTTTTGGCATGTAAATAAACATGGCATTGAATAGACCTAGCATTTTGTATCTTTAAATGTCAATATAAATATATATTTTTTGGTAAAATTATATTTTTTACATTCAATAAAATATATAATATATGTATACTTTATCCCAAAGGTCCACTTTTCTCTGCTTTGGGATCAATTATAACCAACACACTTAGAGTTCTCCAAGGTCAGTTAACAGCTTTAAAATGCCAATAAATTTCAAAAGACTGAATGTGAGGTCCTACAATTATCCGAAGTACAGTAGGACGCTCACTTTATATTATATTGGTATTGATATTATAATAACGTTATATATAAATAATATGCAATAATATGTTTTATCATAATTTGTTATATAACAATAATAGTAAGAAGAATAATGTTTTATCATATTTGTATTTTTAATGCTACGGTCAATAAAATATTAATTTTATTTAATATCTGTATATCACCCATATCGAAATTACAACATTCTGTCCTAGATGACATCAGAGAAGGAAAATATACATATTACATTACAAATATATAGAGTTACATTATATTTTAAGATGGCTTTTAATTTACTTTTTAATATTATTGTATGTAAAGTACAGCCACTTTAAAAGGCACTATATACTAATTAAATATGATTATTTTAATATTTTTCAGTGTTACTATAGTGACTTTAAGCTAGATGATGCAGTAAAAAAACTAATTTCGATTTGTTTCTGTAATACAGAAAATTCCACCTCAAATCCTCCTAGAAGTACCTCTATTAGTACAGTCACCCTTCCACCTCAGGGTCACATCACAAACACAACCTCTGCTTCACAGTCACAAGCCAGAACCACCCTAAATTCTTCCCAAGTCAATGTAGTGGCTTACTCAACCCCAAGCACTTCTGAACCCATTACAACACGTACTACACCCGCAGTAAATCAACAAACACAAACTCCCCTCACAAAAACTACCACCCCAGACGAAACCATCACAATCCCACCTCATGCTCTGATTGGCTCAACTGTAAATACCACAACCATTACGTCACACAATGGTTATTTCAATATCACATTGCCAACTACAGACTCGCCATTCTCCAACCAAACCATCCGGCCTACCCATAACACATCTGCCCCGACGCTTTCAAGCCCTGCCATCAACGGCATCGCCTCTTCTTCTAATCCTACCTCTGAACCGACCAATCAGACAGTGGCAAACCTTAGCGCAATGCCTACTGTCAAGGCTCAAGTAGCCAATCAGTCAGCAGTTCTCCGGAAAAAGCGGTCCACTACATTAATCACAGGTACCGCCATTATCACTACGTTCTGATTATGTCTTTTTTCATCTTCTTTCGAAAAAGACAAATGGCTTCTATTTCTGTGATAATTACAGGATATTAAATTAAACTCCTTACCTTCATTTTCTCATTCTGCCACATGTTATATAATTTATACATTACATAATTAATGGGTTTTTTCGCATTGATGTGTCTTTTCATTCATTTCAGAGTCATTTGTGGTGTCGTGTAACTTTTCTCAGTATTGCTCTGGTCAATGTAAGAAAGATTTCTTTTTACACAAAGCGTAATTTAAGATTCAATGTGGAGATTCCTTGGGAAGTGAAATATTTATTTTCTCAATTCACAGCTGCATACTACTTGATGCCTGTGGAAGCGACTGGGTCTAATGTAACTGAAGATATAAAAAAATGGGTAATCAAAAAAAGTATTTGTTCTTTTTTTTACCGCTAAACATCCTTAGGCTTTTTACATAATTAAAAGACATCCATCTTTTGTTATCAGATCTGTATTTCAGGAGGTGTGTGTCCTTCTAAATAGTCTAAATAAAGATTTTATCGCTTAGAGTACCTTCTCACAGAAAGTATAGCTGAGATTTAAACCCTAATACTTGGAACAAGAAGTCAGATTCTTTCCCCCTCACTACATTGTATGTTCAATTACATTGTTCTGTGAAGTAAAAACACTAAAGAACTGTATGATGCACTCAGTTTTCAGATCTTTTTAAAACCTGCTTTGAAAATGATACTGCACTATGCCAAGCATTTATGGTAAGTATATTAGCAATTCAATAATAGTTCTGTGCTGATATTTGCTGTAGTCAAGCTTGGAATAATTTTATTTTCTATTATACAGAATGCTGATGTTCAATGTCAGGACAATTTGAACATAAAGTAAGTCAAAACTGAATCTCTAAAATACTTAACAATAAGTAGATCGCATGTTACCACCAACTACTGCAATCTTTCTCACAGGCGGACTAACTGCACTGTGCTGCTAAAATTGAGCCAACCTGAGAATACTTGCAAACTCTATAAACTGGTGGAAAGCAGGTCTAGAGGCACCTTTCTTGAAATACGCCTTCTGGGAGATGTGGAGAGAGTGGGTGAGTAACAACTTCTGACCTGAGACGTTAACATTGACAGACTCATGGGTGATGTCAATCTTGTTATGTAATTATTAAAAAAATGATGTATAATGTAATATCAAGTACATATGCCTGTTTTTTCATATAAATAAGTGTGTTTATTACAGTTTTAGAAATATGCACTGATTGATCTTACACAACTTTGTTTGTTAATTAAACTAAAACCTAGAGTTAAAGTTGGTGTTAAACGTACAAATTAATTTGATCTGATAGAGTTAAATGTTTTAGAGTCACACAAACCAACTAATACATAGAACTATCACAAATTCACCCAATCCATTGCCAATGCTTACTGTTTGTGCTGTTGTTGTCACAGTGAAATGATGTCACTTCCTGCAGGATGATGTCACTGAGAAACTAGCTTGCGTTATAGGAATATTACAAGAATGCTATAGTTTTCTTTAAAAGTCACTCTACTGAATCCAAAAATATGTTTACATCCAGTTTTCAGTTTAGTGCTGTGTATACTTTAAGACATAAATGATAATTAGAAATAGAAGAATATACATTAACAGAGTAGACAAACAAACTCACATAGATATTTCTCAGCATTTCTTATTAATACCTTGTTGGAAACAGGAAAAACTAATGTATGATTTTATATTTTAATAATCATAGTTTTTTAAAAAAAACAATCATTTTGGTTTATTTACAGAAAAGGGCCTCTGCGTGGATCAAAATATTTTAGCCCCTGGTGGAGGTTTTGTGCACTGCACATCTTCTATGTCTTCCGACGAAGTCTGCCAAAACCAAGGAACTGTCAATGCCACATGGTAAAAGTTGCTAGTCGTCTCAATCTCAACACACTCTTATAGACTTGTTTGACTGTATTGTAGACTATAAATGTACTTTACTGTTTTTCATTAGCTATTATGGAGAGAATGTCTTCATCCCTAATGATTTACCAATCCTGCAGAACCAATCTTGCAATGGTGAGAATGTTTTCAGATTATTACTCTAAATATCACAACTGAATCCTATAGTCTATAAATGTTCTCCAGCAGATACTGTATACATACTGTCATCACATTTTTGTTTCTTACAAAAATAAATGTTTGCTTTTAGCTGAAATCCAGCAACAATGTGAATGTCACGCATCTGTAGACAACAGTAAGTGTTACACAATGCTGTTTTCATGTATCATATCATGAATGCAAATATTTGAAACAAGACTCACCCGCCCACCTCCTCTGTGTCGTTTAGAGGAATATTTTGCCCTTCGTTTGAATATTTCGAGCCCGGACGTGAATTTCACGTCTATTCAAAACATGGTGAGTGTATGAGAAGACTTTGCAGACAAAAACAGGAATAAAATTGAGGCGCACTGTAATTCAAAAGAAAGTCATTCAATAAGTAGAAAATAACGAAACATTTAATTTAGTTATTTGTCTTTGTCTGTTTTTTCTTTCTGTTCCAATAGGTTTTAGGGTGGAGCTCTCCCTGCACTGAATCCAGCGTATCAGGGTATGTCTGCTATTCCGTAATAAAATAAGACATTTTTCTAGATACATTTAAGAGACATTTTACTTGACTTATTCATGTGTGAAAGTTGTAGTGCATTTATCATGCCATCATTTTTTATGGCACATCATGTTCCATTCCCGTAGGTGTCATCCTATTGTATCCCAGTTTTATCAGGTAAGCATATATTTATCTGTTGTTTTCAATAAACTAATCTTGTAACAAGTAGGTGTGATTGTTCTAAAGGCTATGTTTGATTTTCTACAGGGAATGAACCTGGAATGTTTTGGTGAAGGAGCAAGGTATGATGCACCGTGACTGTGTGTGCTTCTGTAAGCAGGAATGTATTTGACTAACTACTCTATTGTTCCTCAGGCTCTACACCTGCATGTTAACTGTAGAGCTATCGCAACAGGTAGATGTGTGTACTGTAAGCGCTGCCATGGCCGTTCTTTGGAACGACAGCACCAGCATCATTTTTGACGGGCCTGTTCATAAAACAGGTGAGTGTTTTGAACTATGTTTCCTACAATTACACCTCATCCATGTGTTTGGAATAACAAAATGTGTTGTTTGTCTCCTGTACAGCTATATGTCGATTGTCCGCTGATTCTATAAACATACCTTTAAATTCTACATTTACTTGGGCCTATGTAAATATGAGTGCCAGCCAGATCAACAATGTCAAAAACCAGCTGACATGGTAGGTGGTGTATTCAATCAAATCAACATTTCTGTTAAGTTTGGTATAATCGGCTAAATCTACTTCATTGAATAATTGTTATTTGTTCCACAGTAAACAGGGTCAGACGTTTGCAGTTCTTTTGAATGAGACTTGTGAGGTCCCTAACTCTAAACCCTACACTACCCCATCTGTTCCTCCCAGCACAACCACAGAGAGCAAAGCTACATCTATAAATATCACATTTCCATCCATAACTACTACAGATAGGTCATTGAACAGCCATACCAACATCACACCCAGCACTGCCCACTCACAGCATACTTCTGATACACCAGTGAACACAACAGTCTCAGTATCCAATATTAGCTTCACACCCATTAACAGTACAGACGCTCAAACAAACACATTGTCACTCAATACAACAGGCTTGCCATTCATTCAGTCTGTCACACCGCCCACTACATCAGCCACACATAGAAATACACCAGGCACACTGGAAAATGCAACTCTAACACCACACTATATATCAGTCCCACTGGTGAATACAGTCACACCACCTGATACAACAGCCACAACTTTAAATTCAAAAGAAACACAGTTTAATACAACTGGCAGAGCACTCATTGCAACTATCACAACACATAGTACAACAAATACAAACGAAACATTATTACCTACAACAGCCACACAACTCAATATAAAGGTCACAACACTCAATACAACTATCACAAGACTCAATACAACAGTCCCCACACTCAATCCAACAGCCACACCAACAAATACAATTAGCACAACACTCAATGCAACAATCAGACCAACCAATGCAACTATCACATCAACCAATGCAACAGTCACACCAACCAACACAACATTCACAACACTCAATGCAACAGACACACTTTTGAAAACAACATCTGTACATTCAGTCAGTACAACTATCACAACAGTCAATACAACAGTTACAACACACCATGCAACAGACACACTTCTAAATTCAACAGTCACACCAACCAACACAACAGTTACAACACTCAATGCAACAGTTACACCAACCAATCCAACTATCACAACAATCAATGCAACAGTCACACCAACCAAGGAAACAGTCACAACACTCAATGCAACAAACACAATCTTAAATACAACATTTACACAAACCAATACAACTATCACAACACTCAATACAACAGTTACAACAAACAATGCAACAAACACACTTCTAAAAACAACAGTCACACCAACCCATGCAAAAACCACAAAACTGAATACAACAATAGAAACACTCTTAAAAACAACATCCATTAATCCACTTAGTTCAAATATCACAACACTCAATACAACAGACACAGCACTCACTGCAACAAACACAATGTTAAGTTCAACAGTCACACCAACCAATGAAACAGTCACAACACTCCATGCAACAAACACAATCTTAAATACAACATTTACACAAACCAATACAACAGTAGACACGTTGTTAAGTACAACAGTCACACCAACCAATGCAACTATCACAACACTCAATACAATAGTTACAACACACAATGCAACACACACACTTCAAAATTCAAGAGTCACACCAACCAATACAACAGTTACAACACTCAATGCAACAGTTACACCAACCAATCCAACTATCACAACAATCAATGCAACAGTCACACCAACCAATGAAACAGTCACTACACTCAATGCAACAAACACAATCTTAAATACAACATTTACACAAACCAATACAACTATCACAACACTCAATACAACAGTTACAACAAACAATGCAACAAACACACTTCTAAAAACAACAGTCACACCAACCCATGCAAAAACCACAACACTGAATACAACAATAGACACACTCTTAAAAACAACAGCCATACCAACCAATGCAAATATCACAACACTCAATACAACAGTTACAACACACAATGCAACAAACACACTTCTAAATTCAACAGTCACACCAACCAATACAACAGTTACAGCACTCAATGCAACAGTTACACCAATCAATACAACTATCACAACAATCAATGCAACAGTCGCACCAACCAATGAAATAGTGACAACACTCAATGCAACAGATACAGTGTCAAGTACAACAGTCACACCAACCAATACAACAGTAACAACACTCAATGCAACAAACATAGTCAAGCTGTTAAATACAACAGTCACACCAACACATTCAACTAATACAACACACAATGCAACAGACACACTTCTTAATACAACACTCACAACCCTCCCTGCAACAAACACAGTGTTAGTTACAACCGTCACACCAAAAAATACAACTGTTGTCGCGCAGTTAAATACAACAGTCACAGCAGTCACTGCAACAAACACAATGTTAAGTTCACTAGTCACACCAACCAATACAACAGTTGCACCAACCAATCCAATAGAAACAACACTCAATGCAACAAACACAGTATTAAGTACAACAGTCACACCAACCGATACAACAGTAGTCACGCTGTTAAAAACAACAGTCACAACAACAAATTCAACAAATACAACACTCAATACAACAGACGCACTGTTAAACACAACATCCGTCTCCCCACTCAGTTCAACTATCACAACACTCAATACAACAATTACAACACACAATGCAACAGACACAATGTTTAGTACAACAGTCACACCAACCAATACAACAGTAGTCACACTGTTAAATACAACAGTCACACCAACAGATTCAACTAATACAACACTCAATACAACCAACGCACTGTTAAACAAAACATCCATCCCCCCACTCAGTTCAGCAGTCATAACACTCAATACAACAAATACAGCACACAATGCAACAAACACACTTCTAAATTCAACAGTCACAACCCTCCCGGCAACAACACTCAACGCAACAAACACAGTGTTAAATACAACAGTCCAACCAACCAATACAACAGTAACAACACTCAATGCAAAAAACACAATGTTAAATACAACAGTCACACCAACAAATTCAACCATCACAACACTCAATACAACAGACACAGCACTCACTGCAACAAACACAATGTTAAGTTCAATAGTCACACCAACCAATACAGCAGTCGCACCAACCAATGCAACAGTAACAAAACACAATCCAACAAACACAGTGTTAGGTACAACAGTCACACGAACCAATACAACAGTAAATACACTCAATGCAACAAAGACAATGTTAAGTACAACATTCCCACCAACCAATACAACAGAAACAACACTCAACGCAACAAACACAATGTTAAGTACAACAGTCCCACCAACCAGTACAACAGATGCACCAACCAATGCAATAGTCACAACACTCAATGCAACAAACACAATGTTAAGTACAACAGTCCCACCAACTAATACAACAGTAACAACACTCAATGCAACAAACACAATGTTAAGTACAACGGCCCCACCAACTAATACAACAGAAACAACACTCAACGCAACAAACACAATGTTAAGTACAACAGTCCCACCAAACAGTACAACAGGTGCACCAACCAATGCAATAGTCACAACACTCAACGCAACACACACAATGTTAAGTACAACAGTCCCACCAACCAGTACAACAGATGCACCAACCAATGCAATAGTAACAACACTCAATGCAACAAACACAATGTTAAGTACAACAGTCCCACCAACCAATACAACAGATGCACCAACCAATGCAATAGTCACAACACTCAATGCAACAAACACAATGTTAAGTACAACAGTCCCACCAACCAGTACAACAGATGCACCAACCAATGCAATAGTAACAACACTCAATGCAACAAACACAATGTTAAGTACAACAGTCCCACCAACCAATACAACAGTAAAAACACTCAATGCAACAAACACAATGTTAAGTACAACAGTCCCATCAACCAATACAACAGGAACAACTCTCAACGCAACAAACACAATGTTGAGTACAACAGTCCCACCAACCAGTACAACAGATGCACCAACCAATGCAATAGTAACAACACTCAATGCAACAAACACAATGTTAAGTACAACAGTCCCACCAACCAATACAACAGTAACAACACTCAATGCAACAAACACAGTGTTAAATACAACAGTCCCACCAACCAGTACAACAGATGCACCAACCAATTCAACAGTAACAACACTCAATGCAACAAACACAATGTTAAGTACAACGGTCCCACGAACCAATACAACAGTAACAACACTCAATGCAACAAACACAATGTTAAGTACAACAGTCCCACCAACCAATACAACAGAAACAACACTCAACGCAACAAACACAATGTTAAGTACAACAGTCCCACCAAACAGTACAACAGATGCACCAACCAATGCAATAGTCACAACACTCAATGCAACAAACACAATGTTAAGTACAACAGTCCCACCAACCAATACAACAGTAGCAACACTCAATGCAACAAACACAATGTTAAGTACAACAGTCCCACCAACCAATACAACAGAAACAACACTCAACGCAACAAACACAATGTTAAGTACAACAGTCCCACCAACCAGTACAACAGATGCACCAACCAATGCAATAGTCACAACAATCAATGCAACAAACACAATGTTAAGTACAACAGTCCCACCAACCAATACAACAGTAACTACACTCAATGCAACAAACACAATGTTAAGTACAACAGTCCCACCAACCAATACAACAGAAACAACACTCAACGCAACAAACACAATGTTAAGTACAACAGTCCCACCAAACAGTACAACAGATGCACCAACCAATGCAATAGTCACAACACTCAATGCAACAAACACAATGTTAAGTACAACAGTCACACCAACCAATACAACAGTAGCAACACTCAATGCAACAAACACAATGTTAAGTACAACAGTCCCACCAACCAATACAACAGAAACAACACTCAACGCAACAAACACAATGTTAAGTACAACAGTCCCACCAACCAGTACAACAGATGCACCAACCAATGCAATAGTCACAACACTCAACGCAACAAACACAATGTTAAGTACAACAGTCCCACCAACCAGTACAACAGAAACAACACTCAACGCAACGAACACAATGTTAAGTACAACAGTCCCACCAACCAGTACGACAGTAACAACACTCAATGCAACAAACACAATGTTAAGAACAACAGTCCCACCAACCAGTACAACAGGTGCACCAACCAATGCAATAGTCACAACACTCAATTCAACAAACACAATGTTAAGTACAACAGTCCCACCAACCAATACAACAGAAACAACACTTAACGCAACAAACACAACGTTAAGTACAACAGTCCCACCAACCAGTACAACAGTAACAACACTCAATGCAACAAACACAATGTTAAGTACAACAGTCCCACCAAACAGTACAACAGATGCACCAACCATGGCAATAGTCACAACACTCAATGCAACAAACACAATGTTAAGTACAACAGTCCCACCAACCAATACAACAGTAGCAACACTCAATGCAACAAACACAGTGTTAAGTACAACAGTCCCACCAACCAATACAACAGAAACAACACTCAACGCAACAAACACAATGTTAAGTACAACAGTCCCACCAAACAGTACAACAGATGCACCAACCAATGCAATAGTCACAACACTCAATGCAACAAACACAATGTTAAGTACAACAGTCCCACCAACCAATACAACAGTAGCAACACTCAATGCAACAAACACAATGTTAAGTACAACAGTCCCACCAACCAATACAACAGTAGCAACACTCAATGCAACAAACACAGTGTTAAGTACAACAGTCACACCAACCAATGCAACTATCACTGCACTCAGTTCAACACTCACAACACTCAATACAACAGTAACAATACTCAGTACAACTACCAAACCACTAAATACAACACTAAATACAACAGCCTCACCAATCAATGTAGGGGAATCACAGACAACACAACCTTTTCAGGATACAACCAAATTCATTACAATGTTTCCAGTCAACACAATGCAATCTCTGGATGGTTCTACTTTTGACACCACAGATGCTGAAAATAGTTCCCCTGAGGTAACAACAACATATACACCCAAATTCAACACCACAACACATATTCCTAATTTCACCACTTTCAATACAGCGACATCTTATTCTGATACAACAACCCCTCAGTTTAACACAACACAACCAAGTACAACGCACCTTCCAAGTACAACCCTGTTCACCAATGGGACTGATGTTGACCATAGTTTCAACACAACCTCCAACAACACATCAGAAATGAATACAACATCACCTCCTGCAGTTAATACAAAACAGTCAAACACAACAGAGTCATACATCACCACCTTCCAAACACCAATAAACAGTTCCAGAGCGCCAACTGATTACATATCAGAAAATATTACAACAGTCAGTCGCCACAATGCAACACAGTTAAACAACACAACAGAAAAAAATGAACATACAGTCAACACAACCACAACAATCCACCCCATCATCATTTCCCATAACACAACAGCAGATTCTGCCGCTGTTACCAATGACAGTAAAGCTCACACTGCTGTTCCAGCTACACAGCCAAGCTCTCCTCACAACAGCTCCAATTCATCAATAACAGCTTTACCTGTCCATCACATTACACAAACAACCAGCGGAGGAAATTCAACAGCAAACAACACAAAGCCTGTGGATCCTGCTTTGCCAACCACTGTTGCCTCGGCAACAACTTTAGGTTTGAAAAAATTTAGATGATTTATTCACCATCATGTCATTCAAAACACTTATCACTTTCCTTCTGTGGAACAAAATAAGATATTTTGAGAAATGTTCATTTGGAAGTCAATGATGGCCAATGTTGTTAGGTTACCAAAATTCTCCAAAACATGTTCGTTTGTGTGAAGAAGAAAGAAAGTAATACGGGTTTAAATTGATAAGTGATTAAATGATGACAAAATTTTCTTTTTGGGTGAACTATCCCTTTAGCAGCATAGAAATAAATCAAACAATACACATATTGACCTTTCAAACCACGTTTTGTCTGACACCAAAATGTAATGTTTTCCAAACCTTTTTATTGCTTACTATGAAAGCACAGCTAGTGTTCAATAAAGGTTTGATGGAAACTTTGTGTGTGGTTAACGTTCTATAAGCTGTGAATACATTGATATGTGTAGAAAAATTCACGTGTGCCAGGATACGACTTTACATATTAATTCCTTAAAATGGTAACGAGATTGTTGCATTTGCACATGGTATCTAAAAGACTAACATTTACTTTCTTTTTTTTCCAGTAAAATTAACAACTGAAAATCCAGGTGCAGTGGCTACAGATCTTCTGGATCAAACAAAAGATGTGTCATCTTTAAACTCGACTCAAGTGAATAATTTGGTCAACCAGCTTGAGAATCTGCTCCTTGCACCCAATATTAGTCTGAACGTGGGCCGGGCGTTGCTGTCCGTCATCAACAACCTGCTAAACGGCTCTGCAAATACTCTGGCGTCCTCCTCCAACCGGTAAGTCACATGCGTAACACAAGCATTCATGGTTTTGTAGCTTAAACAGACAATTCAAATATTAATATTTGGCTGTGGTGTTTTTCAGATTAATCAAAGTTGTGGATAGTCTGGCTCTGAAACTGGTGATTCGAGACCAGACAGAAAACATTGCGTTTGAATCACTTGCATTGACTGTAACCAAAGCTGATGGCACTAACTTCAAGACAACATCATTTTCGATCACAGATCCCTTAAACCCACAGGTAATGACTATTGAAATTATGTGCAACTGCTTTGCATTTGTGGAATGTTTGGGAAGTGCCAAACACGTCAAATAAGTAAACCTCAACATTTCTTGCATGTTTTCGCAGGTGACCAAAGGTTCTCAGAGAGACACAAGAGCAGCAAGTTCCTCTCCTCTCGCCAAAATAACACTGCCAGCTTCCCTAACAGAAAACCTCTCTACAGAACAAGAAAAGATGGCCTCCAGAATTCAGTTCACATTCTTTCAGAAAAGCACATTTTTTCAGGTACACAAAGTCGATTTCAAAGCAAAAATTGCCCTGGTTCAGACTTTATTTCATTTTCTTAATTTTTTGTTCCTACAGGATAAAGTGAATAAGCACATTCTAAACAGCCACATTTTGGGCTCTAGTGTGGCTAACCTTTCCATCAAAAACCTGAAGGAGAATGTCGAGTTTACTCTGAGAAATAAGGAGCCTGTAGCGGTGTGTTCACTATTTTTTTTACATTTTGTCATTGTTTACTAAAACCGGTTTGATTTTTGACTTTCTTAACTCCTTTCCCACAGGGGAACTATGTAGCTTCATGTGTGTTTTGGAACTTTGAAACAAATGGTGAGATGAGATTACTCCCTGTCATTAAGATCATTGAATATAATTCTGTGTATGGTGGGACCTAACTGTGATGCGTTTCGGCTTTTCTAGGAGGTTCAGGAGGATGGAGTTCTGATGGCTGTTTTGTCAAGAACAGCAGTACTGAGAATGAGACCGTCTGCAGCTGTAATCACCTAACCAGTTTTGCTGTGTTATTAGTAAGTGTGCTTACAATTAAAATTCTTGTCAGAAATGTCTAATCATTCTTTTATTAAACGTCTCGCTGGAATGCTTGATTCCGATTGGCCAGTCGTGACATTTGCAGGTTCGTGATTCCCGGATGACAACCTCTCAAAACTAATAACACACGGTAACCCGGATGCAGCAAATCATTTTGAAAGGTTTTTTGGTCAAATTTAATATAAATATATTTTAATAACATACATGACATTATATTTACAAATGATTAAACCAAATTGCCTGTTCGTGACTTTAGAAAGGGAAAAATGAGCTAATAAAATGTAGAGTTATTTTCTCATGGGGCAAGTAGCCGTGCACTAAGCGTGAAATTGTATAAACAGCCAGCGAAATAAGCCTCAGATGTCACAAAGTCATCCAGCAATGTGAAAGACTTGACAGCATAACAAGACACATGAAAACTGTGATATTCAGGTTATCAAATAAAAAAGTAATCTTTGAACTTTTCCTAAAAACATGTACAAATAGTACTGTTGTATTGCTTGAAAGTGAATATGAACTTGTTTTTATTGCAGTATTTAAGGTTTGAAAAAAACTCATATAGAGCATCTTTTCTGTTATTCTGACCTGTTTCTCCAGTATTCATTTTTATTAAATACATGCAAATATTTGACACCTTTATACTTTGTAAACACTGTATAATGATAACATATCTTACAACATTTCCCTAACTTTTCATTTTCAGCATATTTAATATTTTTCCTTCTGCTTCTACTTTAAGTCACTCTTGCAATTTTAACCAAACTTTATTTACAAACTTTATTATACGCTAGATTATGTTACTTCTAGTTCGCAGGAACTGAATGAAACTATTTTACACTGGGATTGTTATCAAGTGCATTTATTCTTTCTTGTAAATTGGCATCTTTTTCTATTTGTTTGAAGGATATTAGTCGGCAAGGCCAAAGTGACCGTGTGCAGGCCACAATCCTAACATTCATCACTTACATCGGCTGTGGAATCTCTGCTATCTTCATCGCAATTACTCTACTCACCTACCTCGGGTTTGAGTAAGCCTTCCTTAATGATGACTGATCTTGAAGACCTCAAAAAGATCTATAAAATACAGCACGGACATTATACAAAGCATATACAGTACATCCAGTGGTTAAGTTAAATAAACACATAGTTGTTCATTTTAGATTTTAGGTGTATTGTTTTTCCTAATGGCTGGACCGATTTTTCCCATTTGTGTATATAGATGCTCACCAAATGATATTTATATTCAGATTCGTAAACAGCAAAATTAGTTGTAAATGATCCTTCAACACATATATTGTGGGTCTAAAAAATCTCTATAATTTTTTGTTTTATGCAAAATGAACACACATCAACCAAGTCCTCACTATGTTCACAGGAAAATCCGCCGTGACATCCCCTCAAAGATCTTGATTCATCTGTGTTTCGCTCTGCTCTTTCTGAACCTGGTGTTCCTGGTGGACTCGTGGCTGGCTCTGTATCCGAATGCCGTAGGCCTGTGCATTTCCACTGGATTTTTCCTGCACTACTTCCTGTTGGTCTCTTTCACCTGGATGGGTCTGGAGGCTTTCCATATGTACCTGGCCATCGTCAAGGTCTTCAACAACTACATGACCAGATACATGCTTAAGTTTTCCTTGGCGGGATGGGGTGAGTTCAGCTGTGTGGTTTGAGGTTGTTAAATTGGTCTGACTAGACGATTGTTGATTTAATTCATTGATGTGTTGCAGGAATCCCATTGATTGTTGTGATCATCGTGATTGCGATAAACAAGGACAACTACGGCATTGTGCATTATGGGAAATATGTGGATGGAACAACAGATGATTTGTAAGTAAATGGTGTATTAATGATAATATTTTACAATAACAGCTTCATTTACATTAGTTAATAGATTACATACAGTGTAACCAAGAAAGTTTGATTTTGAATATGTTTTAGTAAATATGAACATGTACAGTACTTAGATTAATAAATGCTGTAAACATATTGATCATTATTAAGCAATATATCGTAGTTTCAGTAAAACTACAATTGTCCCTCACAGCTGTTGGTTGACAAACGACATGGCGTTCTACGTGGCTGTGGTGTCGTATTTTGCCGTGATATTTGTGTGGAACATGTCCATGTTCGTGGTGGTGATGGTGCATCTGATACGAATCAAGCGGCAAAATCCCCACAATAATTTGTACCGGAGCGGGTTGCAAGAACTGCGGAGCATTGCGGGACTCACGTTCCTGCTGGGTCTCACCTGGGGCTTCGGCTTCTTTGCGTGGGGACCCGTCAACTTGCCTTTCACGTATCTTTTTTCCATCTTAAATTCCCTGCAGGGTGAGAACTTTTCAAAGTAGAAAATATATCAACATTAACATTATTATCATATTTTCCGTTTTGACTACGCAGAAGCACTAAACACTGGCTACTTGACCTTTCAAGTAATATCCGATTTCTCTTTCACGTTTTCTTTCACTCAGGCTTTTTTATTTTCGTGTTCCACTGCGCGCTAAAGGAAAATGTCCGTAAACAGTGGAGAATGTACCTCTGCTGCGGCAGATTACGATTGGCTGAAAACTCAGGTATTACCAAACCAAAGCATGTCACTGTTTTTAGATTAGACACAGATTTGTCATTTTACAGTGCTATAATTTGTTAGTTTACAATGCCTAAAACCTCTTAACTGTTTGTCTGCAGACTGGAGTCGAACGCTGACACCCAACCAGCATACTACGAAATACACAGATTCAGAGCGAACCAGCGCCCCCCGCAGTTCAGTGAGCAGCGATGAATCCGTGCAACCCAACGGCATCGGTCAGTTTTAATGGAATTGCTCATCTTTTAAAATCTCTCAGTTCAGTAACAAAAATGACTTTCTGTTTGCACTACATGTCATATTTTAACGTATGGTTGTGTATGTGACATTACAGGCACACTGATGGATGAAAATTTTATCACGTTTGGGGAATCGAACGATGTGATTCACAACGAGATGAACAGTCGACTCCGATCACGACTCAGATCTGCATAGTGTTCAGAGAGGAACAGGGAATCATTGGGGTGACGAACAATAGAAGAAGATTTTATTATCTAGCTATGCTGCTCTGAACTGTCCACAGGAAAATGGATAGCAAGAGCAGGACCAATGGGAGCCATGGTCAAAAATATTCCATATTCCTGGGGAGTGTCGAAATGTAACATTGGATCCCTTTCCTTTAGTTCAAGGGATTTATTAAAGGACTTCTGTATATTTTCAAAAGACAGTATTAAAAACCTCATCTTCACTACTGTATATGAAGGAAGTCACCTTAAACCTTTTTTTATATTTTACTTTTAGCGTCTTAGCCAAAGTTTATCATATGCATTATTGTATTTTGATACATTTTATTGTTGCCAATCACAAGTCTTTTATGGTTCTGTAAGTTAGAATATGAGATTCTAAAATTAAGAATTTATAATAAATTATTTTCATTCATTTAAAAAAATGTCTTGTTGCTCAAATTCAAAGGGAATTTTTATGGATGTTGAATTGTTCTCTCGTTCAAGAGTAGATGCTCCAATAAATGATATTAAAGAACATGTACGTCACAGGAAAGAATATTCTAGAGTAGGAGTCTATCTTGTAACTGTTGCTCATGATATGGTTGACACTTTGGCGAATGGATCGTCGGCGACGGAGGCGTGTGCCCATGATACGAGGTAGGTCTGGTACGGCAGAGTTCAGGGATGTCATGCACGGGTCAGAGTTCAGATCGGACATTGGAGGGAACGTGCTGAGCTCTATGTCTGTGTCGTGGAAACAGCCGTCATACGCCATGGCCTGAGATGCATCGAATTCTGACAGCTGTAACAAAGACACAAATAATTCACTTAAAAAAAACACTTTCAAAGAAAACTCACATATATTTTTCTATAAGATGAGAGCCGACAATGCTGACAAGTGGATTGGCAAAAAGCACTATAAAATTACGATTAAAACTCTTAGAAGACTTGAGAATACAACAAACCTGAAATACTTTCCCTAGAGCTCTTTTGTTCATTTTGGCTGGTAACTTATTTTTTAGCGCTATAGAAACTCATACACTGCTGTAATAACATGAGAGAGTAAACAGACCTATGAATGAATGTTTCCATTTCTTTTAGAGATTAACATTGCAATATCTGATCGACAGGGGGCAGCATTTTAAAGAGCCAAGCTTTATGACACTTTCCATTGCATACAGACAAAAAATCACAAAACTAAAAACATATGGTGTAAATGTAAGTCTAAAGTCAATGAACTGTTAACCTCAGGATCTCTTATCTTTAACTGCTTAAGTTTCTTCATCTCCTCCTTGGTGGTGAAGTAGTTGACAGCGGCGTACTCGATGACCGAAAGAAACACAAACAGGAAGCTGGTCCACAAATAGATGTCTACGGCTTTCACATACGACACCTGAGGCATGGATGCTGACACTCCGGTTATTATGGTGGACATTGTCAACACAGTAGTGATGCCTAGATGTAGAAATACACGCTTTAAAAAGAGCTTAGCATTGCTCTCACTGGTGCATGCGCTCGTATTTGAACAGGTGTTGCATACCAAGTGAGACACGGGCTGGTACCGCCCGCCTGTCGATCCAAAAAGACACCCAAGAGAGCACCACCATCAGCATTGTGGGAAAGTATGTTTGAAGCATAAAGAAGAATATGTGTCGTCTCAGGATGAAGTTGATGTATAGTCTGTTGTACCAGCCTGACAAAAACACACAATGTGTGATCATCTGAAACAGATATGACAAAGATATCAGTGACTGCCAATATAAAAGAGACAGAATACTGTATGTACCTGTACTGCTGTACATTGCCAGACCATGAGACGGATGAAATTCTTCAATGAAGAATTGAGAGAGAGCAATCTCATCTGTTCTTAAAGAGTCATTGCCGTTTTTCCAGTACAACATGAGGTCATTCTCATTATATGCATCTGAGGGCAATAAGGGCATAACGTTCAATTATTAATATTAATAATGAATAAATAATAAGAAATAATACAACAATAAAATGTATAAAATAATAATATGAAACTATAGGCACTTAAAATAGAAGTAAATGGGGTCAAATAGTTAGATGGATTAAAAGCACAAATTGAAATCAACAATATCTTTGGTATGAATCATTATTATCACAAATGATGTCAATACAGTGCAAATTTGGTTGAACCGGAAAATGTATTTAATGCGATCCAAACTAAATGTACCCAAACCAAATAATACACAAGAACTGAACTCTAAGGTGGACACGCACAGCTCTCCAGCTCCAGGGAACAGTTCTGAGTATCCAACGGGAATCTACTAAAATCCATCGAACAAAGAGCCGTAACAGTTATCCTAAAATAGAGAGAATATTCAACAATAAAATCCACAGCCGCAGCAGGAATAGCGCTTGCATACATGCATCATACGGTACAATCAAAAGAAGCATCTACCTGACGCTGTAGAGGATGTTTCCATCTGGATAAACCCTTAGCATGATGTTCTCCATGGTAGTGTCGTGGATGACGGAACGCTTGGAGTGGACGAAGAACACATCCGGCTTCCAGATCTTCTTCACCAGGCGCCCATCAAATGTGCGGCTGAGATTGTTAGTGGAGGGAAAAGCCAGCCGCTCATCCTTCCAATAATGCCGCAGGTACAGGGTCATGGTGAAGTCCTGAGAGATACATTTTTGACCTTATAGAATATTATGATGGCCGGTTGGCATTTTAGTGCAAATATGATTTGTTATTGCTTCCACAGAATATGCATTCGAGCAATACATTTATTTAGCACTATACTGTATGTGTAGTCCGACAGTATATGCAGAAAAAACATTTACCATGTTCACTTCAGAGATGCTGTCTATGCTTTCCACCTGCACATCAATGCCCACGGGGATGGCAGACCCTGCAGAGCAGAAAACAAAACACACAGCCGGTATGTTCAGGATAACAGCAATGCCTTTGAAATCCACTTAGATGAAAACAGCCTCCACTGCTCCTACAGAGAGGGCATATGGAGTCCAAAATGCTTCCTCTAATCCTGTTTGTCCCATCATTGACTAACAGTGGTGTGCTGAAGGATGCTATTCAAAACCTAAATGGATCTTTAAACCTTCAAACTGCAGAAAAGGAACCTAGGCTCTCTATCAATACAACATTTGCAGAGTTGATCGGCAACAATGCAACAACGCATGCTGTCATGAGGTTGCCACACACAGGTTTGCTATTCACAAGTATATCTAAAAGACGCAAAGTTTTCAGATTGATGTTGTTTAAATCCATATGTGGAAATGACTTGTTGTTATAAATGTCCATGCATGACTTGCACATGCCAATTTCTGCATTCTGACCTAAAACCTTGCACTTTTCCATCTGTTTTATCAGGCCAGGCATGTAAACCAGATTACAATCCACGAAGCGTGTGTGTGTCCCCAACACTCATGACTAATTTGTGTTTTGTACAATCTGGGTCACGTCCGAATT
Source organism: Barbatula barbatula (assembly GCF_947034865.1). Taxonomy (NCBI): domain Eukaryota; kingdom Metazoa; phylum Chordata; class Actinopteri; order Cypriniformes; family Nemacheilidae; genus Barbatula; species Barbatula barbatula. The sequence continues at coordinate 15,764,671 of NC_136786.1, read as the reverse complement.
TAGGACTACCCCAGCCCTTTTTCCCAGAGCAGAGAGATGAACCCCCTGTCAGTAGTGGTACGGCCCATCTAATCAGGTTTATTAAAAAGAACGCTCTAATTATGATTGTATGGAATGAGAATGGAATTGTTAAATGGAGCAAATAAATAGCAAATAAATCGTGACCTCCAAATCCAGGCCGCATGGCAAAGTCGTGATCTTCGATCCTCAGCAGCTGTTCTGTTTTGATCAGAAGAGACTTTGTGCTGTCCTTCCTCTTTAGTTTGTAGTCCATTCGCCTGAACGGAAGAAAAAAGAGCCAGAGGGAACAACACATAAGACTTTATAATGGCATACGAGGGCCTCCAATTGGGACACTTTAAAAACTATTGTACATGCATGTCATTTCAAACCTGTATGACTTTCTTTCTTCTGCAGAACAAAAAAATAAAGTTATTTTGAAGAATGTTGTAAACTGGCACCCATTCACTTGAATTGGTTTTGGTGTCCATACAGTAGAAGTGAATGGGTGCCGGCGCTGTCCGGTTACCAACATTCTTCAAAACATCTTCTTTTGTGTTCTGCGGAAGAAAGAAAGTCGTACAGGTTTGAAAAAACTGACTTTGTTTCACAGGCTGTGATGCATGCAGGGTAATTGCTGAATGAATGCCACCTTGGTGATATCCATTAAACACATGGTGTGTGCAAAATAAAGCAAACATTCAAGGTTAATTTAAACCAATAGTTTGTCCATTTCACCCAACCACCCATACGAGTAATAATTCTTCATACACCTTCATGTAAGCGTTTTCATGCATAACTTAACGTGACTTATGTAACCAGACAATACTTGATTGCTTATTGACAAGCACATGCAATAGCAAACCTCAAATGAAATGCTTTTATCCAATCCCACCACATGTTCTCATCATACAAATGACATAAAAATGCTTTATTTTAATTCAACATTCCATTCCTACTTATGTATATTTACATCTGTACATCTACCATCCAGATGACAAACCTCCAAAGTGTTTATGCAAGAAATCACAAAACTGTGCATTCATTTTCTTTACCAAACTGTAACACAATATATAGACCATGCACATTGGATTTACATTAACACATATGACAGATGCTTTTATTCAAAGCTACTTATCCTTCTATATTTTTAATCAGTATAAAAAGAATGTAATCTGATAACTGTAATTAAATGCTTAGTTACTCCTTTGAATTTTCTTACCCTCTAAATTTGTGTTTGGCATGCTCGCCAAGGTAAACATCCTTGTTTTTCTTGCGTTCAGGATACCGGTTTTCGAGCAGGGTGACGGGCCACAGGCAGGCGAGACACAGCACCCTGAAGACCAACAAGACCAACTTCATGACCAGGTATGAGAACGGAACATCTGACTTTCTTCCTCAGGATCTCTGTGTCCTGTCAGGGTGGTCCAAAAATCTTCCACAGAACCAAAGGGGACTTTTCTTGAGTGCTGGCCATGCCCAGCAAACCTCATCTGAGAGGATGCTGGGATATGTGGAGAAGATCCTGTTGACCTCTGCAGAGTCTTCTGTCAGTGTGTATTACAGCATATATCCAGCGTCCATCACTGTGTTCTTCATTCCTGTGTGCATGTGTGCAAGGACATGTGTCGGGGTAGTATCAAACCACGTCAACACGCTGTGACGTGCTCTCATCCAAACATAAATCAATAGGAATTTTTACTTACAGTAATAAAAGAATGGCATTAATTCCTCGCAAATCCTCTTATCTGCTGCTGGTAAAATCTTCTAACCTACACAGAGGGCTGGGAGCATCTCTAATCAGGATTTCCACAGAGCAGAAGCTTTGAGCTTGTTTCTCTATACAGAAAATACCTTCACACCTTCACATCGTCCTGACCAATACATCTATATTGTTGCACTTCAAATATAAACTGTTTGTAACATAGAGGTCAAAGAGTAATCGTGTCCTTAAACAGATCTAGTCTACCAGAAAAGATTTGTGAATCATATCAGCACACGAAGATTTAAGGGTGAATGTTCTTAGCTGCCAAAACATCTCTGTTGTTCACAGATCGGCGGGTCATTTTGGCGAAACGCTGTTTTGGCATCATCTGATGTTCTAGTTTCATTTAGATGCATCATTAGTTATTATTATAAAAAGCTCTGGGGGACAAACCGATCAAATCACATTAACACAATCAATTACATTACAGAAAGGCTGAGAGAGGCGGGTGAAGTGCAGCGAAAGATACGGAGAGAGAAAAATGATTAACCAATCACTGCGTCCCCTCCCTGTGTCCAGTAATCCCAGTGCATTTCATAATCTGGTGGATTACGGCACATACCAGATACACGAGCTTCATCATCACAGATACTGAACATGTGGTCTAACCAACCACATCACATAAAGAAACATAACATATCATAGACAACCAGAGAGATAACATTGTTTTATAAATGTATATAGCCGATCCTACAGGAACAAATTACCCTTAACCTCAGTGAAAATGTAAAGATGTATAAGAATAATATTTATCTATTTAAAAAATATTAAAACATTTATATTTAGCATTTTGAGGCAGTGCTTGTGTTTGATAGATGGCAATGAGGGCTTTTAAGACCTTTGGTACAGAGATCAAAATTTGACATGCAAAACATCACCTCTACATGTTATATTAATGTTTATATTTATTTTTATATATTATATTCAATATTTTGTATTATATTATATTAGATATATTTTTTACCAACATCATTTTTTATAAAACCTAACACTGGTGGTGCAAACTACAGAAAGGAATCATGTGAGCTGAGTCATTATCAAAAACAATGCTTCAACAATGTGTCAGCTGAAAAAAAACATAAACAGGAAAAATCTAAACCAGTCACCCAAATCAGATAAAAAATAGATGACCAAATTAAGCTCTTGTCTAACATTCAGGTTTTTTTACATAAAAACATTCTATATGTTACATCTTCTTAATGCGATACATTTAATATTCTCTTATTTATTTTAGAAGGAAATACAAAACTGTTAATCTTTGCAAATTTTCATTATTTGTGAAAGGGAAATGAATGTGGGCCGCTGGGTTGGCTGGGAACCGGGTCTGAGATCCATGGTTGTTTATGGTATATTACAGATTTAAAATCAAATCCTAAACTCCACCTCTTATCAAGGTGTGTGAAGTGTGTAACAGCCAAACTGTCTAGACGACGCTGATACTTTGAAGGTATTTCAAAATAAACTTGCCAGTCTAGTCATCGTTGACACTCAGAAGAGACCTCCATTCACAATTACACACATGAGTAAGTCAGTCTTTTGTATTATATCGACAATAATAGATTTAGACAGCATGATTCCATCTCTAACTCTATTAATAAACCAAGGGCGGAATGTAAAAAGAGAGCATTAGTGACTGAAACAGAAACAGAAACAATATATGTTTGAATTAGATAATGTTCATTGTGGTGGTGTGTTTCTAGGTGTGCAGGTTAGTTTGATAAAGTTGCATGACTTAGAATTTTCATGGGCAGAAATCTTTTCATCAGCAGTTTTTCATAATAGTTTGGCGCTTTATCAACAAGATTCTTCTTTCCAAAGAAAAACACATTTTATTCTAAATAGTTAAAATTTAAGTGTAATGTATCAATTATATGTTAAATGATTACACTTTAAGCTTTAGGTAAATGGAGCATCTATGCTATAATGACAAATATTATTAAAAAGAAACCTATTTGATGAAAGTTTCATACGTTTTGCATAATGTTTCTTCTGCAGTTGAGTTCTTTCAAGATGTCCATGGCAAGACAGTATTCATGGATTTTCCTATTACGGATGTGCATTTTGGTTTGTGCAAATGGGAAAACTCCAGGTAAGAGTGATGGAACATGGTTTGCTTTGCTTGCGAAGTACATTGCTGAGACTAAGAGTCATTCATCTGTGTAGCTTGAGACAAAATGTATATAGAACTGTAAGGGATAGTTCACCCTCCCAAAGCTGTTTTTACAAACCAGTATGACTTTTTTTCTGTAACATCTACTGTACAGTATATGAACACAAACCCGCTGAGACAATTGTCTTAATATCTTCTTTTGTGTTCCACAGAAGAAAGAGTCAGATAGAGGTTTTGAACGACATGACAGTAAATAATTGATGAAAGAATTTTGTAATTTTGGTGGACCTGCATTTCCTAATGCATTGGCATTGGTATTTATACCCACGTTTATTTCCAAAGGGATCAAATTAGACAATATACAGGGATTCACTAAAATTACTTACTCTGCCTTAAAAAATGGCTGTTTGACTGTTTTTATTGCATTTTAACCTATGACACAAATAGTTCACTTTGATGTGCTCAAAGATTGGTTCAACAACACAATACAGATTTTGGTCTTTTCATGCACGTGGTATCTGTAAAACTGACCTAGATTTGACATAACCCATCTAAAAAATTTAAGATGAGACAAGATGAGAAATATGTTACACCTTGAGTTCCTTTTAAGGAAACATTCAGAGTTTTCTTTTGATGACTTTCGCCAAATAGAAAGCGCTTCTCTAAGATCTCTATAAAGCAAATCAATAACATTTTCTGTTCACCACACCTCTAGATGTCCAGGTAACCTGCATATTCTCAGAAGACTGCATTCTTCCATGCCTCTTTGAACCAGTTGGAGATGAGATCATATACTGGTTCAGACAGAATGTTTTGATCCACACTTTCACACAAGAAAGTGGCTTTCCGGACCAGCCGAACAAACTCTACTCTGAGAGAACGTCACTTTCTAATGACACGATTCCCTTTGGTAACGCTTCTTTATATATTCAAAAAAGCGGCCCTCGAGATAGAGGGAGATACAGGTGTCTTGTCACAAGCAGTCAAGAGACGAGTGAGCACTCCATCACGGTTAAAGTAAAAGGTGGGCCTTTGTTGTTTTGATCTTGTAGATGATTTCAAAACACCACAACAGCCAAACACACTCGCTGTTTGTCTTTCTAGCCCCTATCGAGTCGTTAAAAATGGAGACGATATGGCTCAGCGGTTACGAGGAAGTCAAATGCTCTGTCCGAGATGTCTATCCCGCTCCTCGCGTAACACTGTTCACTGAGCCGCCTGTTCTCCCTCACGGCCTTCAAACTGACACCCGCAAAACTGCCGACAAGCAGGGCCTATACACAGTAGAGAGTAAAATCAGAAAGCTGGAAGATCAGGCCGATCTAACCTATATCTGTCTGGTTCAATCATTCTACGGGTCTCAGATATGGAGGACATCGCTGCAGGAAAAAGGTTTGATCTCTTACTTTCATAAACGCCTGAACACGTTACGTGGTATTTCATCATCGTTATTACTTGACATTGCATCATGACATCGTTCACATCACCCCCACAACATAATCTACTACTATAATTCTTGTTTAATGTTAAAATGGTACCTAGTTACCAAGCAATGTTCAATCTTATAGCAGAAATGTACAGCGTGGAGGGTAAGGACTTCATCATCCCGTGCGTTGCTCCATGGAGTCTGGACAACTTTACACTGACATGGTCATTCAGCAAAGAACATCAAAAGTCATCAGTCATCTACACATATGACAGCATCGCACACCTGAGCTTTAGTGTTTGGGAGGAGAGGATTCGGCTTGTGCAGAATGGCTCGCTACAGCTACGCAACCCAATGAGAACGGAGCACACAGGCGTTTACACATGCGTCCTGTCTTCCTTCCAGACTAAACATGTGGTCCACACTAGAGTCAACATCATTCCAATGACTGGTAAGAGCACAGTATACTCTAAATCAGCAAGTATTTAAAATATACTTGTATTGGTTTGTTAGAGATACAAATGATTGTCAATTTGCCTAATTGTTATTTGCATATTAAAAGCTTCATTAAAATCTCTTTGTGAAGAAGTAAACAGTATGTCTTCCTATTCATTTCCAACCAGCAAACAGATATTGCTGCTTAATTAAGTGTTAAAACGTCTCATTTCTGACCTTCAGCTAAAAGGCTGCCCAAGAACTCTCCCCAGTGGATTAATGCTGCTATAGTCACAGGCCTGACTGTCACTGCTGTTTTAGTGGTCATAGCGATTGTGAAATGCAAAGGTATGGATTATCTCACCAAAACGCACATTTATTCGTAAAATGAATTGTCATACTGTACCTTTTTTTAGCAGTCTGCAGGACATGGTCAACTAAGACCCATGAGGAGGCTACAGAGATGCACCCAATGAGAGGTCTCACATGTCTATTGTGTTAACAGTTACTATAGTCATCATAATATAAATAACAGCTCATCTTATTCCATCAGATTCACAGATATCGCTGCCCTGTTCTTTCACAGATGCAAACAGTGGAGATGCTTCAGAGATCATCTGCTTATCAGAAGAGACAGAAAGAAGGCAAACATGACATGATGGAGAGTAAGCAGTGGAATAGTTTGGTTTAGTGCAGAGGTGCCCAAAGTTGGCCCGCTGCGACTTTTATTTTGGCCCGAGATGCCATATATGACAAGAGTTGAAAAACATTTAAATTTAGTCATTTAGCAGACGGTTTTATGCAAAGCGACTTACAGATGAGGAAAATTTGGAAGCAATTACAACAACAAAGTACATAAGTGCATCAAAACTAGTCCATTAAAGCCTAGCACATAATCAAAGCTAAGAATAGTGGGGTTAGTATTTTATTTTTATTATTTTTTTGAATTATTTTTTTGAATTATTTTTTTGAATTATTTTTTTGAATTATTTTTTTGAATTATTTTTTTGAATAATTTTTTTGAATTATTTTTTTGAATAAGAAGAATGAAAGGGAAAAGAATTAGGTGAAATTAATCAGCAAGTACATAGGTCTGTGAAGATGGTGCAGACCCGGTGGTGGTCTTGTAGGCCATGAACTTTATGCGGGCGGCAACAGGGTGCCAATGTAACGTTCACATCTCAGCTTTCCTATAATATTGCCCATTTTATGTGCAGTCAATAATCATATTTAGTTTGTATTTACTCCAGTGATATCAGCTGTATTATTTTATATATTTGTCAATAAAGCTAATCGTTTTGCAAATCACAGAGTAATGTATTTACTTTATGAAATGCTTAGAAGTCAAAAATAAATTGGTAAAAAAACTTTATATATATTATACAGTTTGGTATAACTGCACAGATTTTCTGGCCCACCGTCCCCAGTCAAATGAAATTTTTGGGCACCAGCAATACGTTTCTCGTTTCATGACGCCAGCACGTATCTCGGCCAGATTGCGTTCGTTACTAGGCAACATGGATGCGCGAACACACGGAAAATGACGTATCTCGGCCACCGTACCTTCGTTACTAGGTAACCAACAATATCGCGCGAACACACGTCGTGATGGAGAAGGTAAATTGGAAGAAAGCTCGTCTAACATTTTAGGCTAGAAGATTTAATATATAGCCCATCGTATACATATTGATGCAGTCAAAACATTATCTGAAAACTAAGGGAAATGTTAAAGGATATGGGAAGGAATGAAGATGTATTTAAAATGATATACTGTATTAATAGTCTTTCTAGTTACATTAATAATGCTACATGTAATTTGTGCTGGGTAATTATGAACAATGGGTAAAGTTGGGGGGCGGGGCTCCATTAGGGCTCCTCCCCTAACCGCATTCGATCTCACTCCAAGCTGTTGATAAAACTTGAGAACCCTGCTAAGGCTGTAAGTTATTGTGAATTATTGATGTAAAGCAATGCATTGTTTTGATCTTGTACAGTGATCTTCAGTTACACATTAAGATGCCAACAATGGGTATCCGTTTAATAATATGCTTATGGTATTTTATCGTGTCTATGGAGAGAACATGTAAAAAACACTTAATAAAATGAAATGACACAAATGTAGCAGTAGGTGGCAGAAAACGTCACAAGGATACTTCATGAATTTGCAATGTAGTCTCAACCTTTGGAATGAGCAACAAGTTCAACAAGTTAATCTTGACGACAATATGTTGTTCAGCTGACTAAATGGTTTTCATATTAAAATGAAAGCAAAGGTTGTCATTACCAACATACAAACAACTGCCTCTCTAAGACTTTTATTTATTTGACTATGAAGCTGGCAACAAGGACTTTAAACTTTCTGGCGATCCTTCCTTTGATTCTGAGTAAAGGTAAGAAACAGAAACATCTGCTATTACATATCTGAAAGATACAGTTCAAGTCTACAGGGGATTATTATACCTATATGTGACACATCTTTCAAACCTAAGTAAGACATATATTCACTATGGTTAACTTTTTAAATGTAACTGAAAAAGTACATATAAGTACACATAGGTTTGTTAATGACATGGAATAATCAGGTTTGAAGGGATACTTCATCCAAAAAATAGTATAATAATGACTTAGTATCTCATAATAATGACTTAGTATCTCATAATAATGACTTAGTATCTCATAATAATGACTTAGAATCTCATAATAGTGACTTAGTATCTCATAATAATGACTTAGTATCTCATAATAATGACTTAGTATCTCATAATAATGACTTAGTATCTCATAATAATGACTTAGTATCTTATAATAATGAGAAACTTTTTTGAGATACTTAAGTCATTATTATGAGATACTAAGTCATTATTATGAGATACTAAGTCATTATTATGACTTACTAAGTCGAAATTTCGACTTAGTTTCTCATTATTTTGACATACTTAAGTCATTATTATGAGATACTAATTCAAAAAATATTCCCAACCCTGGCGGAAACGGGCTTCCATACATTTGAGTTGTTCTTAATCTGTATACATTTCTTCGTAAACACAGAAAAATTGTAGGAAAAATTACGTAATCATTTTTTTTGTTCTTTCGAACACAAAATATGAAATTTTTAAGAATGTAGGACAGCAAACAGTTCTGGGGCACTTTTGCCTACCATTGTTTTTTTGGGTGAAGTATCCCTATAAAGATATTACAGCAAGTGAGAGGATGTCAGAAAAATGTACATATTGAAACAGTAAGCTATACAGAACGGATTTTAGGCTGTCAGGGAGTTTTTCTCTAGTACAACAATTTTGACTAATGTTTGCCAACATCACTATCAGCTGACAGTCACACTGCCCTTTGATACAGCAAGTAGATTATTGCACACAGCTTGAATTTTGCTACAGATTTCACATGATGTTTTTAAACGCCAAGGGCATTTTCAATTTACTTTCAGTTTAATTTTAACACACAAAAAAAGGAAACTGTGTGTCGGAAGGGTGGCCTTTAGCTCTGCATGACACCATTTAAGCTTTCAAACTTGTACTGTAATCCAGATTTCTTTCTTTACAGAAATTGCTATCACTTGTTTTTACTCTGAGGATTGTGTGTTACCATGTCAATCAACATACCACAACATCATTCACTGGTACAAGGGGTTAAAAGCAGTGCATTCATTCTATCAGGGCAAAGACCAACTGTCGTATCAGGATAAAGAATACAAGGGCAGAACATCACTGCCCATACCATCTAAAATCAGTGAAGGCAATGTATCACTCTTGTTAAAACACACGGGAATCCAAGATGAAGGGAAATACAAGTGTTACGCTGCAAGCGACACATTAAATGAAGAGAATTTTGTAGATGTCTCTGTAGAAGGTGAGAAACAATACACCCTTTACACTTTGAAACAATCATATATCTTTTACTTTCACTACTTTAACAGCAGTGTAAAAAATGCACTGGTATAGATGGTTTCAAAGCAACAACATAATCAAATAATCATAAAAGGCGTGTGACCGTGTTTGTTGTTTTCCTTTTGTTAAAGCACCTGTAAAATCAGTGGATATCACAATAAGAAATGACACAGTCACCTGCAGCACCACTGGAGTTTATCCAGAACCAACCGTGTTGTGGTCCTCAGACCCCCCCGCAAAGAACCCACCGTACACATATCACAATAAAACAGACGAAAGACTGTTGGCGGTGACCAGCGAACTTAAAATAGGCAGCACCAATGACGTCTACACATATAACTGCTCAATAAAAAATACAAACGACAAGACCCTTTATACAGCTAGTCTGAAACAGCAAGGTAAGTCAGGGACTGCAAAATTCATCAGCCGTGGTGTTCGTTCATCTGAGCACATTTAAGTAATATTGGACTGTGAAATGTTCTGTGGTTTCAGAAATCTCTGTGGAAGATGAGGTAATACTACCATGTCCATTCACCAAGAACAACTCCTTCATCTTCACCTTTTCCACCACTGTTCTGAGTTACGACAGTAAAAACTCTAAACAACAAATCCATGATGAGTGGAAGGACAAAGTGAACTTTTCACCTGAAGATGGGACAGTCCAACTTCATAATCTGAATAGAGACCAGATGCTAACCTACACTTGTAAGACAACTACAGCCCAATATATAACCACTAAACAAATATTACAAGGTAAGCAGCATATCATTATAATGTTATCTGTTGTTTTTAGTACCTGAAAGCACAACAAATGTGAGATATTTGCCATTTCAAAACCTACAGGGAATGAAGATACTTTCAAATGCCCAGTAACTAAGGATCAATACTACAATATCACCTTGGTTTTTGACACTACTGTACTGGACTATGACAGCCAAACTCTTAAAAAAACGATTCTTGACAAATGGACGAAGAAGATTACATTTCCATCAGAAGACAGTGGAGCTGTCCAACTCTCTGATCTCAACCAGAAACAGCATTCAGGAACATACACCTGTGAGAGCAGTACAGCTCATACTAGATACATCATACACACCAAAGTAACACTAAAAGGTAAAACAATTTCTAGAAACAATCTAAGACACCAGTGAAAATTAAAAAAATATATTTGAAATGGTCTTGACATTTAAGTCATCATTGAACGGTATTTTTTTTACATACAGGTGTGAGAGCTCATGCAACTTTGGCAATTGTCATCCCTCTCCTTCTAGCTACATTTGTGACAATAATGGTCATAATTTATGTCAAAAAAAAAGAACTTTCCTGTTATAAGAAAAAGGTGCGTTTAAATTCTCTGTTGTTTGTGACATGTATCTAAATGCATAATTTTGAATAATAACTTTACACCGTTCACAGACCCAGGGAAGAGAAGTATGGATGCAAACTAATGAACTAATGATTTGACTTTTAAACTAGACTGTCTATAATAATGTCTTGATGTTTCTTCGTACAGCCAGCTGACATAAATTCACCACCAAAGACTAATCCTGAAAATGAAAACCTAACGGCTCAACCGATCTCCAAAGATTCCAATGGCACACAAGTAATGTAATTTATCTAAGGAAGACATCTAAGGAAGTCTACAGTGTTACGGAAAGGAGTGAAAAAACTACATTTACAAACTCTGCAGTACAGTGTGTGAATAGTCTTGAGGATGAAATAACAAGGAATTCCAGCACCTAATTTTTTGTATTTATATTAAATAAGAACAACGAGGACTGGAGACAAAGTTGACAACTGTTTTCCAGAGGAACCAGTGAGACTATTCAAGTGGTACTAATGTTCTTGTAGTTTCGAGCCTGTGGGCATGATTGTCTCTACTGCACATGACTGAGTGACCAAGTGTTGGATTCTCTTCAGCTCCTTCCTTGATTCTCCAGACCATCAAATGCCACAGCAAGTTTCCTAACCTCCAAGCCTTGAGGTCTAAGAATGTTTTATTCCCTGGTGAAGGACTTTATTTTTTTTCTTTTGACATTCTTTACCTTGGTGGATAATTCAGATTCCTGTCATGTTCCTCGTTGTTGAGCCTGTGAGACTGTGAGACTGTAAGCCCGGAACGTAAACCAGTTTGAGAACATGCCACTCAACAACAACAGAAACATCGCTTACAGTTCACTTCTTAAAATGAAGTTTATAATCTCTAAAAATGATTTACGTTTAAGACCATAACACTTAAACTTAATTTCAACACAACATTGGTTATGATGAGCACATTATGGAATTTATGATGTCTTCATCTGATGCACAAATCCGATCTGTTTTTAGTTTAACCTGTATGTTTTTTACTTTGAAAAACAAAAACAGGAGATTTTGTGTTATTTATATAGAGATTATGTGACTCAATATGTTAGTATTCTTGTGTTTGTACTAGTTTTTATTCTGTTTAATCTGTTTTTTTTAGCAATGAAGGATCAATGTCTGGCAGGGTCATAATTTTAGTGCTGCTACATTCACATTCCGTATAGTGCTAGAGAACACAAAATGAAACAATGAAATGATTATTGATAGTGTCATAAAAGACGAAAGACCTTGAACCTGACATAAACCTATAAAAATACCTTTACAAAAAATTACGATGATGTATTGTGACAAATATTTTAAACAAGTCCAGCTGGATTACCGTGTTTTCGATTGAATGAAAAAGAACAATGAAAAAATGTCGCCTGAAGTTTCGCTTTAGGTGTTACATTTCTGAAATGAAAATCTTTAGACATTTACTAAACTGGAAGTGTATTATGTTTATTCGATACTAGGAAAATTGTTTACAAGAATGTGTTCAAAACTGTGATACGGAACAGACTTCTTAAATAAGTTCTTATGTGTTGAAACTTGAACTTACACACTAGCCAGAAATCAGTATCGCTGAACTGGTCGGTACAGTTGGGTTCCCTTTTCTGTGCCTGGTTAAATTTACTACTAAATCCTGATGGACTTCATCTTTCGTGTACTCTTGCCAAGTGGATCCCAGATCCAGTACTTGGGACACCCCTTCAAGAATGTTGGAGATGTCTCCCTAAATAACACACTAACCAGCTGATGAGTTGAGTCAGGCGTTTTATATAAGGAGAGATCTAAAACACTCGGGTCTGCATTTGGGATTGTTTTTGTTTTTAAATTTTCTTATTTTAACATTTGTCAACACATTCTCAAGAGCAATACAGCTTTTAAGATTGTGCGGCTAAAAACCTGAACTGATAAGAAACAGCCAGCCTGGTTTACATTCAGAGGCCCGGTTTCACATTAAGCATTAATAGCTTATTCTATGCCTTAGTTAAATTAGGATATAAAAGTCATATTATCAAACAAACTATATTATTTATAAAATTTCTATATATTATAGCCTAAGGTTTGGATCAACAGAACTTTTCATTTTGGTTGAAATATCCCTTTAAGCCTTTGAATATAGTCTATGAAACAGGGCTAGGAAGTCTAAACACGCACGAATTGAAGGTGTGGTTTCATGCTTTAAACAGTGAATCATTTCAACACTGTGATTGTCCTTGTGTGTCTTAGGGAGTTGAGTTCAAGGAAGACGAATTTCTTAATAACTATTACACCATAAAGAGTCATGCAAAAGCCTGAATTGCGCAGCATGTCAGTTTGATGAAACTTGATGAAATATATAATGAAAATATTATTGAAAAGCAGTTTGAATTTGGTGCCTACAGTTGAAAAAACAATTATAGGGATACTTCACCCAAAAATGAAGATTCTATCATCATTTACTCACCTTCGAGACGTGTCAAATCTGTATAGATGTTTTGTTCTGATGTACAGAGAAAGATATGTGGAAGAATGCTTATAACCAAACAGACCTTCCCCCATAATATGAAGAATTACTTTTTTTGTTCTGTTGAACACAGAAGACGACATTTTGAAGAATGAAGGACAGCAAACAGTTCTGGGGCACTATTGACTACCACTGTTTTTTTCATACACAATGGGGGATTTTACGGACTTGTCCCTGGATCACTGCTTTGAATTGATGAGGGTATTGGGCTCCCTTCCCAATGCAAGATTATAAATCCTACAAATTTTGCAGTACAAAATCCTTCCTGATGGACTTTTGTCGTGTACTGTTGTCATTTTGTTCTGTATGAACAACGGAATTTATGGTGGGGTTTTCCCTTTAATCCGTGAATAATTTCAACAACATGATTAACTGACGATAAAGGCCATTATAGAAAATGTATTATAGAAATGTTTGTCTAGGGAGGTAAACACTACGATAACGAAGTTGAGTTCAAGGAATAAATGACACAATAAACACTCACTGACTCACAGTTTGACTATAAAATATGACTGTAAAAAACTAAAATTAGCATTAAAACGCTATTGCGTCATTGGCGACCTCTGGTACCGAATCAAATGTTTCACATTGCAAAATTTAGGACTGCATCTAACGAATCTGCATAAAATACATTTCAGATCATTCATGGGCGCCCTCTGGTGGTCTTAACATTTAAATCGTCATTGAACTGTATTTCGTTTTGTACACTACCGGTGTGAGAGCTCAGTTGGCGATCTTTTGCCATTTGTATTGCTCATTCTCGGCTAGCAGTTTATTTTCTTTTTTTTACACAATCATGCATTTGGCCAACTCATTTTAGTCTATACTCGTCTTTAATGCGCTTGTTGGTATCGAACTCACGACCTTGCGTTGCTAGCCCAGTTTAGGAACATTGTTTTTTTTCTCTAAACATGTACGTTAACAATCATTTTAGAATATGTAGGTTTTGTTTTGCTGTGTTTTATGTGGTAAATCCGACACGAGCCATGAATCACATACCGTAGGACTGATGAGCCAAAAGCCAGAACCAATCAGATACCGCGTACAGTGAGACGCACAGCTCTATGTTCGCTCTTCAATATGTGTTGCTAGCACTTGGCAACGCTGTGGGCACGTGAATCCCGCTGTTATTTCTAAGGAACCATGAAAATCCACGATCCTGCCTCTCGCTGACACCCCACGTTGTGATAATAACAGAAACAGGTGTGTGTTTTATTTTTCTTGACTCAAAAGCACAGCATCGCTAAGCATGTTTGTGTATTTTTGGCTTAGCTAGCTGGCTGACCCGTTGAGAAGCGTCCTGTTGCCATGGCAATTGTAAAGGGAAAGTCGTGCGCTGACGAAATCAGATATACGCCAAATGAAATTAACCTGGTTTGCAAAGCTTGAGGTTTTATTATCTATTAATGATTTTTAACATTTAAAAAATGACCGCAAGGACAGTTCGATGTTTTTAGGAGGCTTAATGTTTGTACAGTTTCAGTGATAATAAATTTACTTCAATGTCGGTAGAAATAAACGGTAGTTTATGGATAGTTTGAATCGAAAGCCTATTGCATTCAATTTTTAATTATATTTTAATGGTATTACATACCCTTTTGTTTTGTGTGTGATTATAAACATTTCAATTTTTCAATTTTTGTGAATGTCGTATATAAATTGTATATTAATTATTACTAATCAGTCGAATTTTGTTTTAAAGCTGTTTTAGAAAATATATCTCATAGTAGGCCTAATAGTAGAAGGTTATTAATTAATAATTAAATGTGAAGTTTGTTACATACATCTTTTGATTCTCAATAGCATCATTTGAACACGTACATGGTTTTACAAAACCGCACACTTTTGTTAATATATATTTGCGTCGTTGTTCCAGCAACCAAACCTCTTTTCTCATCACTTTTGATAATAGGGGATTATTTTACTCCTCTGATTCTTACTCGCCTCCCGGCCTTTATTTTTGTGTATCAGGTTAAGCTCTCCTGTGTTTCTAATAGGTCACTTGATCTTAAGGTTTCAGTGTGTCAGTATGTAAGTGTATATCCGAGTTTGTCCTTCCACCACAGAAGAGGTACATTTGTTTCTTTTTGTCAGGGATTACGTGCCAGTCCCCAGATAGATATCTCACAGTAGGGAGGATGATAGCCGTCTGCTGGACAGCCAAAGCTAAGTGGTGTGGACTGGAGCATTTTCCATCTTAGAAGGTAACCATAGTTTTGTATTATTAATATCAGTAAATGCATTAATTAACATGAACTAACAGTGAGCAATATAGCTTGTATTAATCTTTGTTAATGTTAATACAATTATCATGTTAGTTCATGATCCAGTATCTAATGTTAACAGTTAAACATTTGTTTTTAAAAATGTATGAGTAAATGCTAATATTAACATTGTTACGAACTTTAATGATCAATAACATTTAGTTATTAATATTGCTGAAGTAGTGGAAGAAGCAGAAAAGACCAGGCACATCAAGCAATAAAGTCAGGAAATGTATTTATTTTCAGAAAAGCCGTATTATTAAACAGTGCGTGTGAGCAATATACAATGCATTATTTGCAAAGCAACAATAAAGAATAATAGAATAAATTAAAGCGACACTTTGTAGTTTTTCAACTTATGAATAATGTCTGAAAAAATCTTTCAGTGGTAGAACAATTCTTAACCGGACAAATTGTACAGTCAACTCTCTCTCAAACTCTCAGCATAGAGTATGGATATTACAGAATCAAGTGTTGATTTCACACATTCACAACAAAGGGTACAAACGCTAAACACAGGTTACAACTTAAATCAAATGCTGTAAAATGAATTGTTAGTTCATATTTGCTACAGCATTAACTAATGTCAAAACAAATACAACCTTATTGTAAAGTGTTACCATGTCAATGCTGTGACGTGACTATGAGTACGCTGTCTGTCATAATATTTTATCCTTGGTCTGTTTAGAATGTAATGTTGTTGAAAAGTAGCGTACTCATCCGTGGAGGGTGACGAGGACAGAAACATGATGCCAAGCTTTAACATGTTGCCCTTTACCAGTGGAACCACCGATATAGCCGATCGAGTTTCCCGTAGGGCATGTGACATGACACAATATTAGATTGTTATGCTCATGAGTCCTTGAACAAAGCCATATAACTGAATCTAGAAGCCTCTTAAATCGCTGTCTTCATTAAACATTTATGTCTCAGAATGGAGACACCAACAGAGAACCCAATGAGGTGCCTGGCAGGTGAAGCGTACCGGTGTGAGCCTGAGGCAGGTGTGGAGGGTGAGGGCTGGGGAAGTGACTCTAATGCACAGCCCTGCAACACACCAATCCCCTTATGTGCAGTAAACAAGAAGAAAAAGAAAAGAAAGAAGTAAGCCATCTATGTTTTGCTGTTTACTGTATTTGTGTACATATGTTTATGGTTTGGGTAAAGTGTCTTAAAGGGACAGTTCACCCAAATTGAAAATGATTTTTTTCATTTAGTTACCCTCATGTCATTCGATGACTTTCAAAAGAATATATTTTGAAGAATGTTGGTAATCACACAAAACTGGCCTCCATTGACTATAGACACAAAACCACTGAAACATTTCTCAAAATATCTTCTTTTGTGTTCCACGGAAGAAAAATCACATACAGGCTTTGAACAACATAAGGGTGAATAAGTGCTGACAGAATATTTATTTCTCGGTGAATTATCCTTTTAATAGTATTATCATCTCTTTAAGATTTCTAGAAGATAACAAGAGACTTTTAAATTTTTTGAACGATGCACAGGTCTGTCTCTTGGTTCTCTTTTTTCTTTCAGATGACTGTGGATAAATCTGACCAACTGCAAATATGAAAGTGGTGAGTTTTGTATTTTCACATTTTTGCATATTTCCGCCAAGATTACTAAACATACTAATAAAATACCCTACTCAACTCAAACATCATTGTCTATTTAAAGTGATACTTCAGCCATGAATCTAAATTTCCCCATGTTTTACTCACCCTTCAGGCATTTTAAGAGAATATGACTTTCTTGAAGAATAATGCAAGTTATAATGCCACGTATTCTTTTACTTCTAAGCGGTAAAACAATTTTTTGAAGCTCCGAAAAGTGCATCCATCGATCAGAGAACGGCTTGACATGGCTACAGGGTCTAAACCAAGGTATTCTGAAGCAAATTGATAGCATTGGCGATATGGATATTCTCTGAGCTTAAAAAAATTGCTCCCATTCACTCCCATTCTACCGCTTCAAAGTATTATTATTTTGACTGCATTATTCTTCGAGAATAAAACCATATTCAGTTAAGATGCCTTGAGGATGAGTAAAACATGGGAAATCTTTGATTCATAGCTGAAGTACTGCTTTAACAGCACACTCAACTCAACCTTTTTTTGAAGTGCGCCGCGCTGCACGCAGATATGGGCTGCGAGAAGCTGTGGAGGGAGAGGACTGGACCTTGTTTTGGACCGACTGCTCGGTCTCACTAGACAGGGTCATGGATATGATGCGTTACCAGGTAATTTACTGTCAAGTATCACAAGTCTCCCATTTAGTGCTCTTGCCTCTTTTAAAATGTTAACAAGATGCTTACATTGCTCTTTCACAGAAAATCAATCATTTTCCTGGCATGAATGAAATCTGCAGAAAGGACCTGCTTGCACGAAACATGAACCGTATGTTGAAACTCTTTCCAAAGGAGTACAACATTTTTCCCCGCACGTGGTGCCTTCCTGCAGAGTGAGTCTTAACATTCAGCTGTAGAATGAAATCACAATGTGACTTTATAGTGGGTGTTAAAAAACTCGCTATGTGTTTCAGCTATAGTGATTTTCTAGCATACACCAGAGCCAAAAAGCACAAAACTTACATTTGTAAGCCAGACTCAGGTTGCCAAGGTCGTGGTATCTATCTTACCAAGTCAAGCAAGGACATTCGGCCCGGAGAACATATGATCTGTCAGGTGTACATATCTAAGGTAACACAACTACATCACAATTATAGCCACCAACACAATTGTTAAAGCGTATAGTTATTAATTATGCACTTTTATCATAAAGACACTAATAAAATCCATTGTGACTTATCTTTGTTTCTTTAGCCGTTCATCGTCGATGGCTTCAAGTTCGACCTGCGTATTTATGTGCTAGTGACCAACTGTGACCCTTTCCGTGTCTTTATGTACAATGAGGGACTGGTCCGATTTTGCACAACTCAATACAATG
This sequence comes from Barbatula barbatula, assembly GCF_947034865.1. Lineage (NCBI taxonomy): Eukaryota > Metazoa > Chordata > Actinopteri > Cypriniformes > Nemacheilidae > Barbatula > Barbatula barbatula. Next base: position 15,745,965 of record NC_136786.1, on the reverse strand, counting down.
AACCCAATGGCGGCAATTTGGTAAAGAGGCAGAAACTTACAAATGTTATTATATATATATATATATATATATATATATACACAGTTAATAATAAAGTGATTATAGTTATAAGTTATTAAAATAATTAAATATTAAAAATGCTTAATATTACTTTTCGAGAAATACTCAGACTACAAATTAAAGTTCATCTTTTCCTTTTCTTTGTGTATCTTGTTTTCAGGAGGATGTTTGCATGCACTTAACTAACTACGCAATCAACAAACACAGTGAAAACTTTGTACGAGATGAAGATACGGGCAGCAAACGGTAATTTATATGTTCCCAAAGATGTTCTAAAATTGTATTGTAACTAAACTAGGATTCTGTATGAACAAAAAATGTACTAATTTCTATTCAGAAAACTCTCCACCTTTAAGAAGCACATGGAAGCCTTGAATTACGATACAGAGAAAATGTGGACAGACATCGAGGAAGTCATCATAAAGACACTAATATCGGCTCATCCCATTCTCAAACACAATTACCACACATGCTTTCCCAACCATGCATCAGGCAGTGCCTGCTTTGAGATTCTGGGCTTTGATGTGCTACTGGACCATCGATTTAAACCTTGGCTTCTTGAGGTTCAGACCCATTTTGTTTCATAGCCTTAATAGCCATCGGATAATTACATCTAAACCTACATAATTTGGATTCATGAAATAGCACATACTTTGTGTGTTTAGGTCAACCATTCCCCCAGCTTCACCACAGACTCCCGTCTGGACCGGGAGGTAAAGGACGACCTGCTTTATGACACTTTGGTGCTGATTAACCTGGGAGCTTGTGACCGCAGGAAGATCACAGAGGAGGAGAGACGCAGGGTCAAAGAGAGACTCCAGCAGAACCGTTCTAGAGAAGCCAGGAGCGAGGAGCTTCGACAGTCGCAGGCCGCTAGTATGGAGCAGATGCAGAGATACGAGGCCAAACACATGGGCGGATTTCGACGGATCTTTCCTCGAGAGGGAGAGGAGAAATACGACAAGTATTTTCAGCACAGCGGCTCTCTCTTCCAGGAGACTGCAGCCTCCAAAGCCAGGGAGGAGTGTGCCAGGTTGCATACAATATACAAGTGGCAAAAAAGTGATGTCCGAAGGCATATACATATTTGCTTCAAATGCTCTTGAGGTTTGATAAAACAACGCGGTGTATGGTATGGTACAACTTGACTTCTTGAGGTTCAGAACCATTTTGTTTCATAGCCTTTATAGCCATAACCTTATTACATCTAAACCTACATAATTTGGATAGTGTGTTTAGGTCAACCATTCCCCCAGCTATAATATCCAAAGGTCCGTGTCTATTGCCATGTCAATCAGTGACTCCTCCAATTCAATGGGCAATTCAATGGGCATTCCTGTCACTGTAAAAGGGTTTCCTTCTGTTACAGACATGTGTAATGGAGGCCAGCAATAAAGAGAAAGCAGCTGTGCCGAGTAAACCTCACTCCCCAACCAATAGACGTGCTCTAGTGACAGACTTTAATGGCTCCAGGGTCAAAGAGAGACTCCAGCAGTTTAGCCTCCTCAGCACCCAACTCCCATGCCCGACCGACACCGGTTCGAGGCCCGTACAGAGTGGGGTGGGTAGGACCAGTTACACATGGCTTGATTTTCAGGGAATTACTTAAGGAATTGCATTTCCATTTCACTTAAACCCTGACGTAAAATTGATATGCGCATGCCTGGTAGGACAATCTGAAGGGTAGGAGGAAATCTCTCAAATTGTAAAGGAAATCGTCCAGTAACGGGAAAGCATCAAAGTTATCATAGTCCAAGTGAACTCGCCATAATAACAATTTTCTGATCCATCCTTCAATTTTATCAGAAAGAGTAAAAAGCGATGTATTTTTTGCCCTGAAGTCCTGCATTCGGATCATTAAGTCAGCTAGCGAGGCCAGAACAGCAAGCCATTTTTCATCAGAAAATGTTGAAGCTAGCTTTGAGTTTTCTTCAAAAGAAAGACCCGTGTATCTTCTTGGAGCCCATGGAGTCGACTGAGAACTTCTTTTCTTCTGGAAAGCCAACGCACTTCACTATACTGTATGAAACAGCAGCTGCTGGTGTTCTGTGCCCATCTCTTGACAGAGAACTTTGAAAGTCTGTGTGCTTGTTATGCTCGTTTTTATCTTGTTGACTGCCCGAATGGCTTCATCCATCATTCGTAAACCTAAATAGTGTGATTTCCCAAATCCAGTGAGAGATCATGAACGCTGCATGAAGAGCCATCTCATTCACTGTAGCGGCTTTCTGTAGTATTAATTTTTGACCACGTAGCTCCTGTAGTTTTCGCTGAAAAAAACTCAATCGATTTTGACTGCAGTGATTCGTGGTTAGTTGTCAATTGTCTTAGCATCTTGGAAGGTTTAAGACTTTCCGTTGTTAACACCTGCAACTGGCCTTCTTTCCTTTAAATTCAGTTTCAGATGGACACATTTTTTGTCAGCACCAATTAAAAACCACTCCATGTCTAATTTGCAGTCCAGCTATAAATTGCTAAGCCCATGTGGCGTAAGTACTTCCAATAGAGTTCATTAATTGACGTCACAGTGCATTGAATGTTGCGACAACTTGGGAGTATGGCCCGATTCACATTTTGCGTCTTTTGCACGCTCCAGCAACCATATCACCCTGTAGCCCAAGACTGGTTGCCCACTGGAGCTAAGCATTGCTGAGGCTGGTCAGTACCTTAATGGGAGACCTGCTGGGAAAACTAGGTTGCTGCTGGAAGAGGTGTTAGTGAGGCCAGCAGGGGGTGCTCACCCTGTGGTCTGTGTGGGTCCTCATGTACCAGTAAAGTGACGAGGACACTATAGTGTCAAAAAGCACAGTATTTTCTTAATAAAAGTCTACCTGCGGCTTCCCCCCCGCTACCGATTTGCGCCCCTCATACAGGTTAAGAACAGTGTATCCAGGAAAACGTGTTTATTCTTATAGTCAACAAATGCTTTAAAAATCAAAACGCTCACAGGAAATAAACTAATGCTACATGCATATAACAATTTTAATTTGTAATTATGATATTATTAGTTAAAAGAATAATGCATCCTAAATAAAGTGTTTGAATAAATAGTCAAGATACCAATTGTCCAAAATTGGACATCACTTTTGTACAGCCACTACTGTATTTTAAATGTATTTCACTGAATACTGAAATTAAGACAGTTTAAATGTGAAATCTGTGTAGGCAGCAGTTGCAGGAACTTCGTCTGAAGCAGGAGCAGAAGGAATGGGAAAAGAAAGGCTCACGGAAGCGAAATCTTCAAGGTGAATCTGCTGGAGAAAGAGTAAAACCAAGACGGATTCAGGCTCAGCCCACAAACCTGAACCCAAATTCAGTGAGTGCCCGCATATATAACACAAGAGATTATTATTGTTATATTTACTTAAATTGCTAAATGTGTCTTCTAAGTATCTTTGACCAAACATGTAGTTCCATAGACCTACCACTAGAGAGAGAGGCTGTTGTCCATATTTGAACTGTAAGAAATTCCCTGTGGTGTGGTCTGATTCTTTTCTCCAGCTACCTGCTATGCTCGAGCATCCCACCCTGAAAGGAGAGACAACTGTTGCTCTTGACCTATCAGAGGAAGAGGAGGCAGAGAGAGTTGGTGAGCTTCACCAACGAGAAACCCTGCTGCTGAACATGGGTGTGGTTAACCAGGTCCGCCAGCTACTTCAAAGTGCCAATCACACTTCTGAACCTATCAACTACTCGCATGAACAAACCAGGTTTCCTTCGCACTTTAGACAAGACAACAAGGTACAATAAAGGTTTTCTGAGTCGCCCCATGTACATACAGTATAACATATATCCTGCTTGTCAAAACCAAATGGTTCTGCATTTCTCCAGCTGGACCCTTTTGCAGAGATGTCATGGAGGCAGAAGAACATCTGCACTATGATGCAACAGCAGGTATCTACGAAAGCCAAAACGTCCCTGCAGTATGTGCATTCCCAGATCGTGCACAACCGAAAGCCTTGGCCCTCTCTGGAACAAGGGCGGCTCCAGCCGGTCCATACTGAAAAAGGTGCTTTAAAACACTGTACAACCGAGATGTCAGCATCGAATGAAGAGCAGCGGCCATCTGCCTGTCTAACAAAACCTGCGAGTGCCCAGCGAATACCTTGGACAAGTGAATATCCTAGTCTTTCAAGATCTCTGTCTTGAATTTAATATCATAATTGAATAACACACTTCTCTTGTTCTGCTTAACAGTGAATGGCTCTTGTGCATGGCGTCAGGGCAGTTTGAGCTCCTCTTTGGCTGAGTCGAAAGCCAGAGCGGCTATGTTAGGAGTGCCTCCGCTCATTCCAGGGCGACTACAGGGTCCCACGATGTCCCGTGACCCCAAAGCTCTTTACATCATTTCCACCCCTGCGACTCTTGTCCCAAGGCCGCATCCCTCGCATACACTCCGGAAGGGCTCTCGCAGAGTCTCCCAGCAGGAGCACAGCCACTGACGCAGGACTACATAAAGATATGCTCAGCATTACATATGTGAAATCTGAATCCACTGTGTTCCATAATGAAAATGTTAAGTTACTCAAGCCATTTCTAATTTTTATGATTCTTTTCCTCATGATTTACATTAACAAGGTGTTAATATCAAATTTTGGAATGGTCCCTGCTGTAGATGTTTTAGCCTTAGACTGTTTTTATGTCCTCCCACTTTATATAGCTTTTGTAAGCTGATATTTTTGTCACAATGCCAATGTAAATATTAAAAATGGTATTTTAACAGTAACTCTTGTTCTGTACTTTACAGATTTGAGAGATTCTATATGATATTATTTATATCAGCTTAACCAGATATAACAGAGGAAAGGCAGCAAAAATAAAAGAAAGAAAACATTTGCTGCAAATCTGCTTCTTACCAAAGAAACTCAAATCTGTAAGGAGTGAAGTTTTTCAGGTTTCATTCAACTTTAGCACATAAATTGTACTTTATACTTTAATAGCACATAAATTGTACTTTATACAAAGTTATTGGGAAACATTTAGCTAAGATCAATAACATAAAACCTGAAATAAAAAATTACCTCAATATTTTTATTTACGGTATGAATTACAGTATTAAAACAAATTAAATTTAATTATAGAGACAATGCATCATCATAAAGGAGAAGCAACTATTGTTTATTAAACAAAAGAGGAGAGAACGTTAGTGCCATTGGCGACCTCTGGTGCCCAACGTTGAAATAATAATGAACACAACAAGATACAAAAATGACATCCACAGTGAATCTGCTTAAAAATTAATTTCAGATAATAAATGGTCACTAAATTTAAAAGAAATCCTAATGTTTTGTGTTCTAAAGGCATTCATTCATTAATACATCAATATTTAACAGACACAAAGTTCACACAGTACAGTAACCACAGATAAAATAAGTTATTTCATTGCAGCTAATAATTAAAAATATTTAATGGGTTTTCATTGATGTGTGTGTCACAGAGAAAGGTTGGCAGTGACGTCACCCTTGAGCTTCCCGCTGCTAAGACTGTGTATCATTTGGATCATTTGTGTGTGTTTGCTCAGCTCTTCCTCCAGCTTTCCCAGCTTGGCTTCTACCTGCGACTTCTGCAGCTCCAGAGAGGAAGCCTGTGAGATGGGTCAGCATGAAATACACAGGATCAGCAGACGAGATGACAGATAAACTAACTGTTAAATACCTTGGACCTTTGTCATTTCTGCTCAAAATTTCAAAGATGAAACACATTCATCTCACCTTGATGCTGATCTCTTTCCTGGCTTGCTCGGTCTTGTTAAGCTCTTTCTTGAGGATAGTGACGTTCTCCTCCAGCTCATAGATCTGCTCGTTCTGGCTCCTCAGCTCATTCTGAAGACCTGTTACAGAACAGCAAAACAATTAAAAACAATACATTCTATTTTTATTGTATTTTAAATGTATGATTAATTGACTAACAATATAATGACTATGCAGATCTCGACTCCACATGAAACTGTTTTCTCACCTGCTAAATTTCTCTCTTTCTCAAGCACGTCTGACTTGAGATCCTTTATCTGCTTTTCCTTTTCTGCCACCTCAGCAAGAGTTCTGAGAGAAGACGAAAAATCTGATGTTTACAAGTTCACTGAATACTTAACACAGCTACAGATTTATTCACTGACCTCTCCTGTTGCATTTTGAGACCCTCATTAGTCTTTTTTAGACTCTCAGCCTGCTGGGTAAGAGAGATATGGGCGGCCTGCAGTTCTTTCAGCATCCCTTCACTCTTGTCATACCTGATTGATCAGTCACATACACAAAAGTGTCTAGGATTCGTGTCTTAAATGTGCATATCTGGAATGCATATACTAATGTGATATACTGACCTAATTAGCAGCTGGTTGTATGTTCCCTTCAGCTCCTGGTGTTGATCGGCGACTGCCTGCAGACGGCCGTTGTGTTGCAGGAGCTGCTGGCTGTCAGACTTCAGTCTCTCCACTTCCAGCAGCTGTTCACTCAACACCGACTGTAAATCCTCCTTCTTCCTCTCAGTGTCTTTGAGTAGAGATGCCAGCTTACGTGCCTAGACCAGGGAATGAGGTCGGCAAATATATGAGAAGACAATGTTAAACATAAATGTAAATGTTGCAAAAAAGTGTGTGAACTCAGCTACTGTCTGGAGTGTGTGGGTTTGTAACCTCAGATTCAGCTTGAGCTCTCTGGCAGCGGTATTGTGCGATGAGTCGATCAGCTTGCGACAGAGCAAGCGCTTTGGCCTCCAAAAGGTCCTGCAGATGGCTCTCTTTACACTAAACAGACACAAGAACACTCTCAAAATAACACGTGTATTTCACACCTTAACAGGAAGTTGTTCAATGTGTCGGCCACTCACAGCTAGCGCAGAAAGCTTCTGCTCATAAACATCAATGATCTCTGACATGTGCACATCCTTGACCTTGTCCTGTAACTGCAACACTACAATGTTAGTAACACATAGGGTTGGGTACCGTTCACTTTTCAGCCGGTACCAATACGGTACCTGGAATTTGGTGCCGGTATCAAACTACCTTTTTTTGGTACTTTACTCTCTTGTAATAAAAAACATTTATTTCAGTGAAAAGAAAGTCCAAACCTCTCAATTTCAACATTTTGTTGAAATTTTACACAAAAGACTATAGAAATCACTACAGCATTATTATTACTACCAGCATATTCTACAACCCCAAAACAGAAAAAGTTGGGACATTGTGTAAAATGTAAATAAAAACAAAATGTAATAATCTGCAAATCTCATAAATTCATATTTAGTTGCCAAACGGGTACAGACAACATATGAAATGTTGAAAAAGAAAAAAAAGACTATTTCATGGAAAATATAGGCACATTTGTAATGTGATGCCTGCAACACCTTTCAAAAAAAGTTGGGACGGAGGGTAGATTTTGGGCTATAATGAGGTAAAACATTTTTTAACGATGTGATTTGAAATAGTTGATGTCAACAGGTGATTGTAGTCATGATTTGGTATAAAACCAGCACCCAGGAAAGGCCTAGTCCTTTAGCAGCAAGTTTGCCAAGAAACACGTGAGAAAATTATTGAAAAGTTTAAAAAAAGTATTTCTCAAAGACAGATAGGAAGAGATTTGAATATTTCGTCCTCTACGGTATTCAACATCATTAAAAGATTCAAGGAATCTGGTGCAATTTCAGTGCGTAAAGGCCAAGGGCGCAAGCCTAAGCTGAACTCCCGTGACCTCCGTGCCCTAAAACGGCACTGTATCAAGAATCGTCATTCTTCCATAGCTGATATAACCACATGGGCTCAGAATTACTTTGACAAACCTTTGTCAAGCAGCACAATACGAAACTACATCCACAAATGCCACTTCAAACTTTACTGTGCCAAAAGGAAGCCTTATCTTAACAGTGTCCATAAGCGCCGTCGACGTGTCTGGGCTCGGAGACATCTAGAATGGACCATGACACAGTGGAAACGTGTATTATGGTCAGATGAATCAGTTTTTGAGGTTTTTTTTGGAAAAAATGGACGTCGGGTGATCCGGACCAAAGTTGAAAAGGACCATCCAGACTGTTATCAGCAACAAGTACAGAAACCAGGGTCTGTCATGGTCTGGGGTTGCGTCAGTGCCACTGGCAAGGGTAACTTGCACTTCTGTGATGGCACCATTAATGCTGAGAAGTACATAAAGATTTTAGAGCAACATATGCTGCCTTCAAGACGACGCCTCTTCCAGCGACGGCCATGCATATTTCAACAGGATAATGCAAAGCCACATTCTGCACGCCTTACAAAGGCATGGCTGCGAAAGAACAGGGTGCGGGTGCTGGACTGGCCTGCCTGCAGTCCTGATCTGTCTCCAATAGAAAATGTGTGGCGCATTTTGAAGCGTAAAATGCGACAACGAAGACCTCATACTGTTGCACACCTCAAGACATGTTTACAGGAAGAATGGGACAAAATTCCACCTGAAACATTAAATCACTTGGTGTCTTCTGTCCCTAGACGTCTTTTGAGTGTTGTGAAAGGAAATGGCAATGTTACAAAGTGGTAGATGTTTTACTGTCCCAACTTTTTTTGGAATATGTTGCAAGACTCAAAATGCATATATGTGTTTATTTTGAAGAGACAATAAAAATAATCTTGTAAAACATCAGACAAAGGTTAGTCTAAAGTTTCTAAGTGCAATACACACCAAAAAGGGTTTTCAGATCACTGTTTTCAGTTTTAATTTTAATTTAAGACTTTGTCCCAACTTTTTCTGTTTTGGGGTTGTAGTTCCTGATCACACACTTAATCATTTATTTATGCAGTGTGATAATGTAAATGTGGATCAGTCTCCTGCTGCGATGTTTCCAGCTTCAAACTGCACCTTGACAGCCTCACTGCTCTAATCTGTTACAAATAACTTTATCTCTCGACTTTCTTTCATTGGTGGACAGAAAAGCAGCTAAACAAACTTAAATGTTCAGCGCAGTGTTAATTTGTGTAGTAACACAACACAAATAAACTCTCTGCAACAAAAATAAAAGCTGTTGCACAGTTGCGTTTGAGTGTCACACTGGAGGCATAAACTAAATGAATGTGCAAGTAGATAAATGCCGTCACCTCCGCTCCATTCTGAAGTTTCTCAATGAGGCTGTCGATACTGTAAGCAGAGCCAGATTCGGCAGGGGCTGCAAGAAAATTCTTTCCAGTTAAAGTCACGTCTTCGATCGCAGGGATCCGGACTGAAAATTCAGCCTCCCTCTGCCGGTACGCATTATTAGCAGCGATGCTGTCTCCCAAACTTAAGATAAGAGCAGCAGAGGATCAATTAATTAGAGCTCAGAAATAAGGGAATCTGTGAAGTATGAACTTGTCTACAAACCAATAAGACTTCAGATGTATTTAAAATAATAATTCAAACAAAACCCTGTTATAAGCTAGGGCCAAGGCTATTCGTCATCACAATGACCACTAATAAAATGAACAAAAAGCTTTGAGCAACAGTTTGAATTACACCTATGGTTAAAACACAATGGTGATGTTTTCTCTTGACTCACATTACGGATGGGAAATCAGGTAGTGGGGCTGCTTCAAAGAGTATGTGCAGTGCAACCTGCACATGATCTCTGCAGTTAGAGGTCATTCCCAAGGACAGAGGCGTCACCATGCGCTGGTCCTGCACCAATGAGAGGACAAAAGGAAGGAAGAGGTCACAAAAGGAAGCGCTGCGAATACCACGTCCCCAAGTTCTGCTTTACATTGCTAAATACAGCTATGTTCTGAAATGGCACCCATTTTTATGACTTGCACCCACAGTTTGTGATAGAGCACTGCTGTGGGATTAAATTACTCTGTAATGCACATAAACTTGCCTCGAGAGGGTTTCTGGCACTTCGCAGTGTCATCTATGTGCAGTTTTGGATTCATTTTATACTACACAATCTATGATCTTTATGGTGTCATGTCGCATCTTTAATTTTAGTCTACATCTTTCGTTTATTTATTTCGTCTTTCATCTAAAGAGTCACTGCCTCTGTGGTTATAGACGTTGTTCTGTGCTTCCGTGACAAGAGGCTCGCCTCTTGGTATTCATGCTGTGCGGTTAGTCCACTATATGAACAGGACAACACATCTGACACCTCTTAATATGGTTACAAACCCTGTGTAATAATGGTAGTAAGTGCAGCATGGATCATGTACCTGTAGGATCCTGTAGAAGGAAGTCTCCATGTCTGGCATCTGTTGTCTGAGGTGGCTCATCAGTTCTAGAGTCTTCAACACCACTTCAGAAAACACCTGACTGCAACAACACAAATATACAACAAAACCATGTCAAGCAGACAAGATTTCGGGGGCTGGGTTACTCACACAGCTCACGTAACCCATTTGATTTTACCTGAGATGGTAGTTGGATGTGGATCCGGTAAAATCCTGAGTGCAGGAAAGCAAAAGTTCCACCTGTGAAATACACACCTCGGGACTCAGACGCTGGGACAACAGCAGCCTCAATGAATCACCTTTACATAACAGTAAAACAGTCAAGGATATCTACGCCATTACAATAGGCAGAATCAGACAGTTTCACACAAGTAAATGTTTATTTAATTGACCACTATATTTTTTCTTGAAGATATTTTCAGATTATTTGCATTAGCAGTTAAGGATATCTAGCAAGAGATCGACGACACGTCCTGCACGCAGACAGTGCTTTTTTAACAGCTGTTCAGTTCCTTCCGTCGAGTCTGGAGACTGCATCAAAACCAGCACCTCCTGGAGGAGCATCTCTGTGAACGACTGAGCCGAGCTTGACAGAGAGGAATCGATCACCTCCTGGAGGTACAGAGGACCAATTTTTATGAACTACAAGGTCAAAAAGACATTAACCGAACTTAATTGTGGGACAGGCAACAAAACATTGAGACAGCATACTTCAAAAAGCTCAGCCAGCAGAGACAAAGCCTGCGTGTAACACTGCTCCGGTCCATCAAGTGGTGATGTAGCCCAATGAACGAGCGCTAGGCTTGGCTCGGACCCTCTGGTCTGGACACCTTTGCTGGCACCGGGCTGGAGTCTGGGGGCTGGAGGTCGGAGCACAGCCTCGCAGACGAGCTTGCGTAGTATTGGGACCGAGCACAAAGACACCAGTAATTCCATAACCTGCATAGAGAATTTATGAGACCAAAAATAAGCATAATTTCCATTTCCTGTGATCTGACCCATGACCCAAACATGTTATAGAAAGGCTTGATTAAATGGTTTTGTACCTTCTGAAAGTGTCTCACCTTTGATGCGGTATCAGGGTCTTTGCCATGTAGCAGCCCAAGTACCTCAGACAAGCAAACAGAGAGATGTTTATACCTAGGGTGAAAAAGAGCACTTTAAAGAGTGCAGTAAGAAACAATCTGTATTTACACAGCACCCTAAAATTCCCATACGGCCATACTTGGTTAGGTAATCTGCGATTTTGGGGTTTTTCAGAAGATCCACTAATAAATCCACTGCATAATTTCTGGTTAGCGTTCCATTCCCATTGACAGTTATATTGAAGATGAGCTGAAATGTCTGGTGGATGTTCTTTGCATTAAACAGCTGCAGACGAAAGACCACACAGTAATGCAACCTCAATACCACCAGTGGAACACATGTACAGGCCAAGTTTCCAGCCACAACTAAGAAAACAAATGACAAAGCCAACCTAGATAAGCACTTTGTGTGAAAGAATTTAAACATGCACACCACTCATTACATACCTTCTGTCCAACCTCTTCATTAAGAGTGAGACTGGATAATATAGACAGCGCAAACACCACCACGGTCAGACAGTTATGACCGAGGAAATTAATCAAAGCTCTGTAGAAAGCCTTCACATTATTCTGCGAAATAAGACGGGTGGACAGTTAATTATTTAAACTGCAAACATAAACACATATTGAATAAATCTCTTCTTCAGTACCTGAGATTTGATGTGTGACTGCACAGATATGTCGTGTCGACAGAGGTTGGCCATCAAGCCCAAGCAAGCCTTTACAATGTCATCATTATTTGACTGGCTAAAGAAAAGAAAAAAAACGTTTTATTTGTACAAATTCATAAAACAGAATACAAATAAAATACACAAAATGCTAAAGCAAGAATAATTTAATAGGTACTGTTCTTTTCTTGTCTTTGTATCTACAGCTAGAAAAAGGGGCCAACATAATAAAGGTGCACTTTAACCATAATGGTTTCTAGCAGCCATATTTGAAAGCCAGCCCAATCCCCTGAGCGTGTTAACTGTGTTTTAGTTTACTGTTGAGGTTTTCTTTTACCCCACCCCTCTGCTTCTCACTTCGTTATATTTCCTTTCAATGAGGTTTTAAAATGTGTTACATTTTATGAAAACCTGACCGCTCAAATATTTTGATAATATCCACCTGTGATTTGTGCATTACATAACTCGAATCAATATACTGTATATAGCATAATACAGCATGTGCAACCACCTTTCCTTTTACCAAAAAGACATTTGCAAATCCATAAACACATTACATCTGTATTTCATCAACATAAGAACCCCATAGTTAAACATTGGCAGAGAAAAGGAAACTGAATGTTGTGAGTCTTACACATGTTCCATTAAGAAGCTGATGAGTTCATGGATATGAGAGGCACAGTGCAGAGTCCTCGCGCTGTAGGTAAGTCGCTGCAGCACATTGAGGCACTGAGAAGACAGATGTTAGTCACATCATCAGGAAAGACCGTTTAGATATATGCCACTACACAAATGAAATAAGTGATATAACAATATATTAGTTACTGGGAACAAATACATCAATTTAACTAAATCAATTTACACACTAGAAATAAATGGCCAATATTTGTATTGGGTTTTTTAACACCATGCTTGAAATAAATAAATTGCAATCAATTCAATCAATCCTTATTAAAAGTACTCTTTAAATGTTAATTTAAAAACTTGTTTTGACACATTAAAAACAATAACTCAAAAATTATCAACATATACAAACTAGACCGAACCTAACCAAAAACGCAATACCTTCAAGCAGAAGGAGGCAGTTTCCTACACAGGGATCATTTCAAGTCTGGACTAGGCCTTAGTTAAATTAGGATATTTAAGTTGTTATCAAAACATAGTTTACCAAAAATTCCATTACTGATGTCCATCTTAAGACAAAACAATCGCACTAATATATGTGAAGGGGTGCTAGCAATGTCAAGGTCATGGGTTCGATCTCCAGGGGATTGTACATAGTCAGAAACAAATTTATAATGCAATACAATGCAAGTCGCTTTGGATAAGAGCGTCTGCCAAATGCATAAATGTGTCAGTGCAATTTGTTTTTGATCAAAACACCTTTAACATTTAAGTTAGTCTAGGACTAGGCCCTGTCCGGGAACCCCCCCCCCCCCCCATACTGTACATGGGCAGTTGACAAATAAACCTTAGCAAAACAATTATTATTATCATTTTTATATTATATAAAATAGCTTAAGAGATATTTTTCTTCATTATTAATTTTTTTGGTAAATTTTTGCATGTCACACCATAGAACACACGTGCGGTTTATTTGTCAACTACCCACATGCTGTAGTGTTTCTGTCAGCAACGTGAGATCGAATCCAGCTTGCGTGATGACAACGGAGTCCCAGGTTCTTACCTGCAGCACAAGAGGCTCTTCTGGGGTGCTTCTGTTGCAGTAAATGATGCCTGCCAGAGTGCTGGTAAAGTTATAACTGCTGTGAAGAGCCTCTTTTGCCTCACCATCGGAAGCTAGTAAACCACAAATTAATGTACATTAGTAAAATTAGTTAATTGTGATTGCTTCTCGTTTTTGCACCGGCTTAATAACTTAAGGTTTGAATACCAAACGGGGCCAGCAGAGATATGATGGTCCCCGTCAATGTGTGACTGGAGTTTGGATCTCCAGCTACTTCCATGAGTCCACTGAGACACTCACTGGGCAGCACCTGACCTGAGAACAGCAGTCCACCACACTTCAGTCCAGACACATCCTGTGGAAATAAAAAACACGAATACAATAGAAATATATTACATTTTATTCTCCAACCTCATGCAATAGTGTCGCTACTTCTAACCTGTTGTTTTATATAAGGTTTACAAACATTCAGACAAATTGTTTTATGCATTAACTAGAAATGTTCTTGACTTTTTGGGGTATTTTCTAGTATCTTATTGCTGTTTTAAGAAACAAAGAAAAGGTTCACTTTCACTCACTTCAATGCGTTTCTGCAGCTGTGCGGCGTTTAAACCGCCTCTGTTGTTTCTGTACTGACGGATGGCCAACAGAAGAGACTTCAGACAGGTCGATACATCCATCTTCACATCCAAGAACGACTTATGACAGGTGTTAATAAGAATAAATAAATATGGTCGTTTTCTAAAGTAATTTAATGAAAGGCTTTGTAAACACAAGCTATGCTAGTTTGACAGTGACAACGCTACTAACGTTCTTATAAACAACGAATAAACAGTATGCTCTGGCGTTCATTTTTCTTCAAATATTTCGTTGACTAATACGTTCATTATTTTTTAACGCATGTAATAGTATTTAAGTTGTATATAAATCAAGTTTAGCTTCGCAACGTCCCGGTACAACAGCAACTTCCTCCCGCTTACACTTCGAATTGGTGGAAGAGTTCACTATTCAACGGGGGTGGAGGGAACGTAGTTAATGTTTACAAAAGTGTAAATATTTACATTTGTATTATATAACACAATTATGTTTATAGTTACCTAATATATTACATATTAAGTTGGTGTTTGGCTTATTGCTTTAGTTTACAGTATTAATTTATAGTTATTGGCGAAACTACACCCCCCTCCAAAAATGACTTGGAACCACAATTCAACGTGCCTACGTCACACTCGGAAAGCGTATACATTTTTAGTGTACCCTTTTTAAAAATACATTTACATTTGATTTCAGTGGTTTAATGCCTTTTATTTAAAATTAATAACAAGAGTAATTTTGATGACGGGTCACTAGTAAAAACACACGGACGTAATATTTGTGTAGGAACAAAGTGTCCGTGATAAGAAAATACATAAATAATACATGACGTAAGTTTCTCTAACTGAGACAGAATTGTTTTCAATGCATACAACGATGTGTCACATTATGCTAATGTTATAAAAGTCGGAAAATGTCTGGTTTTAAGATTAGATCAATTTTATCCATGACGTCATGTACCAAGCTCTACCCACATGAAAATACCAAAACCAAAAAAAATCTATATACCAACACCACATCTATTTGTATTTTTACTAAAACACTAACAAAATATCTTGCATTATCAAGAAAGCAAATTCATGAAAACAAATTTCATAGCACTTTAATATACTGACAAAATACAGATAACATGCACACACAAGAATTGTTAGTCAAATTTACAAAATGTACAAATGTTCATGTTCTCTCAAAAATGTTTTTTTTATTCTTACTGGTTAATCCCATTTCCCAGTTAAAATGTTACATTAGTCCTTTTCTCAGCCGTGGTAAATGACTGCCTAATTCTCATTAATGTGATTAAGCATGAACATGACCATGTCCTGTTGTTACATTGTCCTTCCATGACTGTTGTTAAAATGTCATACTGTAGGTCAAGGAACATTCAGGGCATTCGTGGGTCACAAACTGCGCCTATATGTACTGTATAAAACAGCAGTGCCCAAACAGAATTCCATTCTGATGCAGATGACCCGTTAACACTGTGATATTTAAGTCAAAGAATCAGTTATGTAGTTCACTTTAAATTCATATAATACAACATCATTAGTTCGAGTGCAACTGCATGAAAGCCTATGCCACAAAAATGAAAAGAGCAACAAACAAATATGGACCATGTGCATTCGGATACAAAGTTTGGCCATGTTATTCGGTATTATGTGTGACTGGTATTTTACAAGTAAAAATACCTTTGACAAGTTACTTGTCTGAACAGCACATTTGTATATCTACCATTAAAGTTAGTACTTTGTTACATTACTTTGTGGAAATAAAGCTATTACAAATAAATCAATTTGGAAGAACAACAACATAATCCCCGGAGCACTCCACATCTAGAAGAAAAAAAATAGTTCATGTGAGGAAAGTTTTGGTCCAACATCATTCACAAGCATTAAAATCAAATGATGTGGTTATTTCTAATTGGCTGCTTCCATCTTATTTGTGACAGCTCATGTTAACGTTACATTAAGTCCATACTCCACTTCAATCATTAGAATTCATACTCACTTTCATAGTCATTTTCCTCATCGGGCACAATGGGTTCTGCACATTGCTGAGGCTGTTCTTGGAAACTTTTTATTTTCAATGAACGGCACAAGTGTGTTGCTAACCCTTGATTTCTCTGTTTATAATGCCGAATAAGTTCTCTCAATGATTTGAAAAACTTTTCTTCTACTCCTGAACTTGTCTGTTAAAACAAAAGGTAGGAGGGCATTTTAATGACTTCTGTTTGCATATTTATCGATTATTCAATCGATTAGATGCAGTGAATCAGAAGAACACGTATTAGATGCAGTAAATGTGTTAGAACCAGGGTCAAAAAGTAACCTATCATTAAAAACCAAATCATAGGAATATAACTAAATATGAACATGTGTTGCAGTTCCGGTAAATTTAGGCCCCTGTTTAAAACCTGGTTTTAAAATGGTGTAACTGAATGTGTATTGTTGAGTATGACCCACCTGTAAAGTAAAGTATCCAGTGTGGGTTTGTAGGATCCTGTAAGTATAAATCACTTTTTGTTTGCTGTAAAGAAAAAAATTATTAAATGTTAGGACATACAGTCCCATCAGTTTAAAAATGTAACAAAATATTGGTTTTCAGAATTAAACCTTGAGATTACAAACAGAAAAAAAGAGAATTAAAGTTATTATGAATTGCTTACTCAAAACTGTTTGATCGGGATAAAAAAGATTAACGGAATATGTCTGTTGACTTTTAGCTCATGCTGGCAATAAATAACATTTTAAAGTGTTGTTAAAATAGAACGGAAATGCCATAATGATGGTGCTGTCCTTTTTACAAAGAGTCAAATGACATCGGTCAACATTTTAAACTGTGCGTTTTAACCGCTTTTAAAAAGGGAACAAAAATGTTATGTGTTATGTTTATGCGTTCTTTGCAGAATTAACCGTACTGCCCCTCAATCAGGCATGGACATTACATCAAATTGATCCAAATACAAATGTGCATATAGCACTTGATTGAAATGATAATGATTTTTATTAAGTGTGGTCAAAGTCTATGTAGATAACTGAGAGACTGACACGTGTATGTTGGTGTCTATGCGTACATCATTACTCTCTGACGTTGTGCACATTCTGTTTATGGTCACATATTTGCCGCTATATGTGTTTTGCTACAGGCCGCATGATAATATCTTCATTAAAACCTATGCTACCACCACTATCTCATAAGATCTTGATTCTTGAAGGCAACGGCTGCATGATTCAGCTCTTTATGATCAAACTATGGCCTACTACTTTAGGTGCTCTTTCTATCATAAACAAATCATAACTTAGGGTTGCAATAGAATACAATATCACCACAAGCTATAGAATTCAGTAATAAATTAAAGTACGCACAGTCAGGTATGTTTCTTTATGTGTAAAAACCTTTCTGCGTATTGTTAAAAAACGTACTGCAACATAAAACGTCTACAGCAAATAAATATCTTGCAAGCTTCGTAGATTCTATCAGAGCTGGTGGTGGTGTGATAGAAACAGAGTTTAAGACGATCTCAGTTCATTCATTTGTTTAATTCAAGACATTGTTTTGAATCAGATGCTATTGCTCCAGCTTGAGTTACGGCAAATGGAAAATACACATTTTGTGACAACATGCATTGTAAATATAATTAAAGCTAAAGTAACCATAGTTCTTTTTGTCATAATAAACACAAACTGCCTATATTTACTCTATTTTCCCACGTCAGTAGTATTTGTACTTAAACTATGTTAATACAAATGTAATAAAAAGTCACTCTTGCTACACTAAATTAATTGGAGAAAAATTTGTGTCGCAGCCAAATAAATAAAAAATGCACACCTTTTTCGTAACATGTTTAAAATATGAATCTTTCGAAATATTTTCTTGACGCATACATCCTTAAGCACCTGTAAGTGTAAAAAACATACTCACTACACACATAGGCAGGAAGCTCCCTGGATGGTCTCACTATCACGGATGAGGTATGTCCCATCCTTTCCTTTCTTGCTCAGTAACTCCTCGCATCTCTGCTTGGTTATGGGTCCATGATACGACGGATGGTCCATGTTTCACATCGCACGATTGAGGAACTCGTTGTCACTGCTGGTGAATCGATTAAGCCTTCCGCAAGTCCACAAGTAACACTCGACCGGTCTGCTGGTACGTGGTGGAGTTTTCCTTGATGCCCACACTCAGAAATTATGATACACCTTCAAACACTTTTGGTATATTTTCCATCTCTGAATAACGACGCGAGGCTTGCACGCGTGCCCAACTAATTTCACACAGGAAGTCAGTTTGTGTGCGCGAGCGTTGGTCTGTCTGCTAGTGATGGTCAAAGGAAATGTGAACGTCATCTTTAGGTTTGCGACAATGCACACTGCAATTGTTTAATCGCTTTTTGTAGATTTAAAATGATTTTGCATTTAAAAGTCATTATTAGTTTTATTTTGCATAAATATTTCTATTTGTCCCATTTCATCTATTCACCGCTGTAAATGTCACATTCTCGGTGTGCTCATCATTAGTCATAGCATAGGTTAAGGTGCACATCTCCGTGCTGGCACTGGCAGTACTGAAGTGTACCGTCACCTGTCTAGAGAGGGCGGGGGTAATCGCCCAGGCCAATACAGTTAAAACTCCATTGGGATGCATGGAGGAGGATGTAAGGATTGTTAATTCGGTTTAAGAAGATTAACTTTGTAGAAGTGTTCGCGCTCCGTCTGCCCCCAGATCCAGTAATACCAGTCGGTCTAATATCGATTAAAGCATCGTTATCTTGATTTAAGTCGCTGTTATGGTTTCGCGAAGAGTAAAAAGCGACGCTGGATCGGCCTGGCCTGGATCGGTGTTGAATTGGCATCGTGCATTTTAACTGTGACACAAATATCTTCGCATCGCGACATGAAGACGCGACCTACAGGCAACACCTCTAACGGCGATTGGATGGGCTCCCTGTGTCCTGCGCTTACATCAATGCCGCTTAAGCACCTGGCTGTCCCTGGTGAGAGTGATTTGACCGAGTACGATGATAGTTTGTATTGGTTAGGGGACAAATGAATTGATAAGTAATACTGTTTTTATGTATGAAGAGTTTGGTTCCAAAATGAGAAAAAAACACCTCTGTTGCAATTAATATCAATTAAACTGCAGTCGGTTTTTTTTGTTTACATGATAACTAAAACAATGAAGCTAAGGTTAGGTTTTGTGCCTTAAGTGACACACATGGGGTGGATTCCCAGTCAGAGATTAGACTAGTCCTAGACTAAAATAAATGTAAGAGCTGCCCAAATGTAAAACAACTTGCACTGACATATCTTAACACCACAAAGGACCTTTTGAACTATTGATATATATTGTAAACCAAACAGGGTATTTAATGTGTTTGTGCCCATCTAAAAAGCATATTTAATGCCATTATTTCCTAGTTGTACATACCAAAGGAACTTCCTGCTTCTTTCTGTGTTTTAGGGTCTCACGATTCTTTTAGCTTCTGGGTGGATGAGCAAGCTCCAGTCGGCCCAGACCAAAAGGCATATGTTAAACACCTGGCTGCAGTGTTCCGTTTTCTGGCCAAGAAGGTGATGAAAAAATGGTCCATGACCCAGAACCTTACCTTCAGGGAACAGCTTGAGGGTGGGATTCGCTATTTTGACCTACGTGTATCTTCCAAACCAGGAGAACCAGGCCATGAGATATACTTTATTCACGGTCTGTTTGGACACAAAGTACGCGACGGGCTTTGTGACATTAACAATTTTCTGACAGCACACAGGAAAGAGGTTGTTTTTCTGGACTTTAATCACCATTATGCCATGAGCGAGGAGCATCATCGCTACTTGATCAGCATGCTGAGGGAGGTGTTTGGCCACAAGCTCTGCAAGATTGACGTGGTGGAGGAAATCACTCTGAATTACCTGTGGGAGAACAGGTACCAGGTGAGCTCAGGGTGTCATTATGTGTAGATTTTAGTCAGAATTGAGAATGAGCATCATGGGCAACTGGCAGGGTACTCCCCTTGGATGGCCAGTCCATTGAAGGGCTACATAAACATATTCCCGTATATCGATACATGCATTTATGACATATAATTTCATTCTAAATTATTTATTTTGTTGAAATATCACTCCCATAAAGTGAGATGTCCCGATTTATTCTATTTTCTGTGAAAAGCTATTATGAAAGTTAGTGCCCTTTAGATATAAGGAACTGTGATGTTTATTGTGTAAACTGTTCTTTGAAAATGAATTCCGGACTTGATCGCAGCTATAAACAGTCATACTGAAACCAGTATAGCGTGTTGAAAAACATCTCTTTAAAACATTATTTTCCTACTACTAATACAGAAAAAGTATAAAGATCTCGCCAATAAGAAGGACAAAAAATGAGTTTGCTGTGATGCTGATGGAATCAGGACTCAGGAAAACACAAATCAGCCAATTTAAAATGCGTTTTTATCTAAATATTTACCTTGGGTATCTCTACTTTTACTCAAGTACATGGTTTTTGTACTTCGTCCACCACTGCTACTAAGCATACCCGTAAAAAGGATATTAAGGTGCCATATTTCGACTTGGAAAGGCTGGAAACATGTACAGGTCATTTCCAGAGTTTAAAGTTCAATATATTGAGCATCCAGAAGTCCAAAATTTAGAAATTAAAGACCCACTTAAGTACCTTGAATTCTGTAACTTTGTTTGATTTATTGATGTAATATCCTCTGAAACAGGACATTTGGAGACATATTGAGGGGCTCCTGCCCTTTAAAATAGCCATAAGTGAGACACACACTAGATTCTGTAGATTCTGTAGTGCTTTTGATTGCTCAGCACAATTTGATGAGAAGCTGAAGTGCAGAATGATGTCATCAAAATTGTTGATCAATTTTGGTGAAAGTGAAAGAAGTTTTTTATGCTTTTATCTTGTAATTTTGAATTTTAAACCAGTGTGATTCAAAACATTCTGAAAATTCAGGATTCCTTACGGTCCACATATACATTCTAAAAGTCAAAATACTTCAATTTTGATCGTATGGAAACGTTAAACCTTTTAATCTGTTGTGAACTGTGAACATTGTTTTTCTGTTAACCAAAGATTTGATCTAATGTAACTCTTAAAGCCCTACGAATAGCAAAAAGCTCACATCCTGTCCACACGAACATGCGTGTTTTCTATACTGCAGCTTTTTATATGCGGTTTGGCCCTTCGTTCACACGCAGTGTGTCAAACGCAGTTCCTGTACCACATTTGTTTTAATTTTTACTAACTTCGATTTCAGTGTTGTCGCTTAGACTGTGAAACCGGAGATCTGGCATATGACATAAGAATGTGTGCCGCTATCTCCTTTGTCTGACGTCAGATTCCAGGCTTCTGATCGGCCAACTCGGTTTTATAGTTAGGCTTATATGGCCACCTGTTGGTTTGGTATGTTTTTGATAGCGCTTTATGGTGTGTTTTGGCAGGGGGGGGGTTAAACGAAGAAGGAAAAACCCTGTTTATAAAAATACCAGTGTACGTGTGAATTAGGCCTTAGTCTTTCAAGTTTGTGTTTGCTTTCACAGGTCCTGGTGTTCTACCACCATCCATCTGCTGAGGGATGCCCTCTGATGTGGCCTGGTAGTAAAATGCCTGCTCCCTGGGCCAATACCACAGACACCAGCAAGCTAATCCAGTTCCTGGAGACCACGCTGGGTGAAAGAGCCCAGTATGGAAGCTTTCATGTGTCTCAGGCCATTCTAACACCACGTGTCAAGACTATAGCCAGAGGCCTAGTGCGGGGGCTACGGAACTACCTCGTGGAGAGGTGGGTGTTTGATTATTTGCTATACGAGCTGTTGTTTAGAAGACTTTAAGACCTGTGTGTGCTATACTCTATCTGGACATCTGGGTGAAGTTTCGAAAAGTAAGTGAATAAATAATGAACCACTAGGTGGCAGATTTGTTTCAGATAGAGGTTCTTGGTCTCATTGGCCTTTCCATATTTGAGAGACCCCCCTCCCAAATATAAATGGGATGTTTAGGACACACATAGTGTAATCTATCACAGTAGTTGCTCGTGAAATGTCATGATAGGATATAAAACTATTCAAAATGTAATCAAACAACTTCAATAAATCGAATGAATGAGAGAAGATCCTTTATACTAATTCACCCTTGAGCCCCGTTAATTCACAAATAGTGATGTGGTTTATTTTATTATGCAGACACACACGCTTTGTGAAAGTTTGAGAATGTGTTTAGCATGCCTATTCTTGGCTGTTTATTTGTACATATAAAGCATATTCTCCATCCCTTATCCTACCCAATACCGAAACCTAACAACTACTTTACTAATAATTAATAAGCAACAAATTTATTGGGGGCAAAGAAGTTAATGTTTAATAGCGAGAATTGCCCCATGCTGACGTATGACCTAAAACTTTATCTAACATAAGCATAGAAAGGAATCAAATATGTACTTTATGCAGACAGGAAATCTACATAATATATACTGCAGAAATTAAACTAATTTGTGGTGTGTCTAAGCGGACATCCTACTAAGAATGCAGTATCAGAGGAAGCCGTTTAAATCCGCCCGAGTGTGGAAATGGGATTGTTTATTATTCCAGGCTAAACGCAGTCTGAGCGTCTCATTTCCTGGTTTTGTCCAGGCATGGCGCTGTTATGGATGACTGTGTGGAAGTTATTTCTAGTCACGGCTGATTCTGCTTAAACCAACACATGGTAATAGTTAAACAGTTTGTTGCAGATGTGTTAAGTGATCATTTTGTCAAGCGCATGACTGAACATTTTGTGCATTTGTCAGATTTTCTTATTTGCAGTGCATGCATGCTATACATTTAGCATTTTCTGTGAATCAAACCAATGGCCTTGTGAGATTGCTTTCCGTTAGACAGTAACGCATAGGAGAAAGTGGCACTGGTTGCTGGTCAGACTCGAAGTTTCAGCACCTCCACATGAGCAATGTGTGAAGGTCGCGTGTGCTAACCACTGCACCGTGGATGTTGTTTTTGATTGTGTATAATGCTCTGCCTCTGTCACAGGAACCTTCCAACAATAATGACGTGGGTGGAGGCACAGAAGCCCGGCGTTAATGGAGTCAATATCATCACCTCAGACTTTGTGGAGCTTGTGGACTTTGCCAACACAGTCATTAGACTAAATAATCTCCTCCTTCAGGATTGGAAAGGCAAATAATATTCTCAGTGATTTTAAAGCATCGGTCCTATTGGATTATCAACAAAGGCTGAAGATGTGATGGCCATCAAGACCAGCAATCTCACACAACATTATGGGATATGTAAATGCTTTCAGGATCACTATCAACATAATTACTGTATGCTACATGGAAGCTGATTCTTTTGACCGTATGGGCTCCGAATGTACAGTGTTTTTATTTTTATCTACACAGCCTTTAGTGCCATCAGACTGACATCAGTGAGCTGCTAATATCAATAGAAATTCCAAAAATGATAAGGATGTTATTTTCTATAGCAAATACGTCTGCATTTAAATGTGTTTGCTTGTAATTATTTATTGTTATTTATTATATTTTAAAGTATGTTTTAATAAACATTAAAGTTTATTTTGAGAGATTCTATATCTTATATGGTTAAGCATGTTAACAAGACAAGGGGCAATGTTTTTTCTTGGACTATGTTAGCTTAGGGTTTTCACATGTTTTCATGGAAAACCTGGACATATCAGGAAATTTTACTTTTGTTTTCGAGCCTAGAAATTTCTCAAGAAAAGGAAAGAATTAATTTGAGTTGGGATTTCTTTTATAAAAAGTCCATATCTAGTGATCCAGTAAATTGTATGTTTTAACAATGACTATTGTTGCTTTCCTCATGTGACCCCGGAGTTTCCAGTCTTTGTGTTTTTCTCAGTGAAGACGTGGAGCACGGTAACAGCAGGAAGCTCTTTTTGACAGCTAGTGTGATTCAATTAGTCATTTCTATACTTTGTGTTTACTCCTGTCTGAACTTTAAAAAGATATCACCAATTCTACAATGTATATATGTAACAATGAACATATTTTTATCTATATATTTTTGGGGGGATTTTGGATGAAATATGACCAGGACGTTTTGTTGTCTTGGAATTCTTAAGATTCTGTTTGACATTATGGACAAAGTTATTTGCATAGTCTCTGACAACTTACAGGTTTTTATACTATGTGATGTTTATGTTGTGTACATTTTATGACTTTATTTAGAAAACAAAAAGGTTTTATAGTCAAATGGAATGCACAAACAATGATGCTCGATATCTCAGAACTGCTCAGAATGCAGAACCTTACATTTCCAAGGCGACGGTATTCATTACAGTTTTGTGTAATTCACCCCAAATAGGCCAAAAAGGTTTTGAATGAATTTTTTTTATAGTCTTGCTTTTCAGAACTAAATATGCTGTTACCAGTATTCACAAACACAATGTGAGGTATACATCAAGAGGCCTGCAGACTGATTATTTCAGACCTGTTGTTGTGTTCATTCTGATGGCTGTTTTCGGGGGTCTTCGGGATTGGAAATGCATTAGATAATTAAGACCATGTGAAAGAATCTACACAGTGCATTTGCAACAAATTAAGAAATAAGTATGTGCCAAAGCACAAAGAGGAATGTAGGAAGAGAGATTTATTCTACATAGTTTTCTAAATATTTTGTTGGAGACTCGACTGCTTTCACAAAGCAAGACTTTTAATTGCAGTTCACAGCAGCACTTAAAACCGAAAGACAAAAGTCATAAAACTTAAAACACATTTCTTACAAATAGATTTTAAGTGTACAATTTAATATTGTTATGTTCATTCCATGAAAATTGCGCCAGTGTTTTTTTAAAGACCTTAATAACCAAATTCCTTCTCTCCATGCCTTCTTTCACGCCCTGGGCTCTCCCATTCTACACTCCCACTCTACTTGTCATTGTGCTTGCAGCCAAGGTTTCAGATTGTGAAGGAATGTTAGGGGTTGTTTGTTCACGTCCCCAAAATGCAGTAGCTTAAAGTATATAGAGGGACACTAGCTGCGCTGTAATTTCACACCATTGTGGCCATGTGGGTATGAACCGCTAGAGAGGACATTGGTCAGTGTTTCCTCTGACTTCCATGATGCTCGTAGCTTCTGTCTCGTTTGAGATTCCTGCTGGGTTCAGCATAGTCCACTCCAGGCCAATGGGCATCTCTAAGCTCTCCAAAAGTCATCCTGCTCTCCATTCTTTTTGTTTGTCCAGCTCATTAGCGCGTAATGATGCGATTCTAAAGCGTTTTTTAGACAAATAAAAATATGGATGCAAGAAGCATCCTGCCATGTGTCATGCCAACTAAGTGTGTGCATGGATTTGTTTTCTGCGATGAAGAAAACTTCATGAGCGTGCGCGGCAGCATCCTGTTTACCAAAAGAACTGAACCACACCTTTAATCAAAAACTGGATGCATACAGCG
The DNA here is from genome assembly GCF_947034865.1 of Barbatula barbatula. Taxonomy (NCBI): domain Eukaryota; kingdom Metazoa; phylum Chordata; class Actinopteri; order Cypriniformes; family Nemacheilidae; genus Barbatula; species Barbatula barbatula. Next base: position 15,720,284 of record NC_136786.1, on the reverse strand, counting down.
GTGGTGAGGGAAAGTGTTCCAAACAACTCAAACTGTGCATGAAGGTTTATGGTCTATGCATGTTGATGAATCATTGCCATTGACTTTTGTCAATGTCACTTTTATTTATATATCACTATTAAACACAATCACGGGTTGACCAATGTGCTGCACAATAAAATCATTTCAATTACAAACAGTAAAACAATTACAAAAAGAAACAGTAAAAAGTTCTCAATGACAAAATGCCAAATCAAAACGGTATGTTTTCAACATTGATTTAAAAACAGAAGATGGAGATCTGATAAAGGGGCAGAGAATTCTACAATCTGGGGCGGCGACTGAGAATGTGTGGTCTCCCCAGCATTTTAACTTCGACTTTGGGACGCTTTTTATCCATCTGGTTGTGTTTGTCGCTTTTTATGTTTAGTTATTCTGTTTTTCATTTTATTTTAGAGTGTCTATGAGGTCTTGTTAGAGAAATATAAACCAATCCCTGTTACTTTTAGTCACTAATATATCGAACAAGGGGGTATAAACAATTTGGAAAGTAGGCTATTTGGGTGGGGGATCTTTGTCCTTCAAATCACACATTCTAATGGTTTCCATTACAAATTAACCATCAGATGTTTAAAATTAAAACCAACAACTCTTTATAAAGTTATTATACATTTTATACATCAGGGCCTTATTCACGGAGCCTACCCAATGCCATTAATAGAACCCAACACATTACAAGCAGGGGCAGACACACTTTTTGTTTCGAGAATTCCTATCATAACCATTACATCTATATTTATATTTCTTTAATGCTTTTTACAGTTTTCCCAGCAGGGTGTGAAGTTACGACGACAAGTAAATAATGATTTAAAAGTGTCTGGTAATTTAGTGCATCCGTTCCAGCTCTTCATTTTGATGTAGGTGTCAACCAGTGCTGTTGGTTTCGTTCTCCACGCGCCGGCGGCTCCAGTGCGCATGCGTGCGTCAGAGCGCTGTCTCGTTCCAGCTGTGGCGCATTCCACAGCACAGCGGAGTCGCCGCTGGCCAAGTGCGACAGGACAGCGCCTTTTCTCACCGAAAATCCACAGGAATAGTTTCTTGTCCCTCATTTTAATGTAACTTTCGGCTCAAACTTTTAAGGCATAAGAAACAAACTATTTGTTTGTACTTTGGAAAGCGCACGGGATATCTGAAGGGGAGTTTCGCACCTTTAGACAGTTTCTCAGTAACTGCCTATTGAAAATGACAGAATTCCTCTCGGCAATGGTGAGACTTTTTATAATCTTTTTAAAGAATGTCAACATTGAATTTTTTTGGATAAAATAGAAACCTAACATATCTTTTTTAAATATATCTCAGAATCTTTTTTTAATTTACTGAAAATTACTTAAAAATACTGGTTTGGTCACACTTGTTATCTCAATTCATCATCTTAATTATTAAGTCTTGGTGCAGGTTTTGGCATGACGGTATGTGTTGAATTCGTCAAGGGCATTGAATCAAAACTCTGACATCATAAAAGAAACATAAAAAATCACACACAATAAGAAGGACTTGGATGAAAATAGTTTCTCAGAACTCTCTAACAAATGATCAACACTAAACCGAGCAAACAATATAGTTTGTTTGACTAACTGTGCCACAGAAAAATGTAAATAGAACATTTGGAAAAGACAACGGTGAGTGCGAAGTGACTGCTCATAGCAATTTTATGACACAACAGGTAGCAAACCAAGACTGCATTTCACCATCAAAACAGATGTTGATATTGTCTCTCCATAACACATAATTGTGATGGATTATATAGATGTGCACATAAAACCAGCAATTATTGCATGAGTCACTGAGAGAGGATTAAAGGAAGATAACATGTAGACAGACACATAGACTGACATGCCAACAAAGAGAGAGGAGATACGATGCTATTGAAGCATGCTGTGGATCCAAAACACTGCCGTCACTCAACTCACAATCAGACTCAGGTGAGAAACCTGTGAACCTGACTCACTGAGCTCTTACTGGAGGACAGGAGTGAAATCATAAGAGTGCAGATGTTCCCTGGAAAACACCAAAGACATAGTGAGGGATGATTTGTCAAACTGTGTCTCAAAAACAAATAGAATCAGGTAACAAATGAAAAAGAGGTAGTTCCTGACCATAGATTCTTCAGTAGTGAAAGATATTGACCTTTTGCTTAAATTACTTTGCGAATAATGGTCATTTTCATTCCAAAGCGCTGTTAAAATAACGTTACGTAAATTTTCATGGTCTAATGTGGATTTCCTTATGGTTCTTATTCCTGCAGCTAGATCCAGCTGTAACAACATTCCTCAGTCTTTCATTTGTTAACATCGGAATTTGGGGCTAATGATTCAAAAGCTCTTAAAATGTCTTTTTAGACAGCTGCGAAATCACACATTATAATGATCCAGGGGAATAATTAATTCAACTCATTAGGTCTTTACTTAAAATACAAAATAAACAGAAGGCACCTTTGCCCCAGGGTTACACATTTCTAATTGCGGTCTGTATTGTTATTTTTAAACAGATCAGATCCCTATAATGCTGCTTAATGATTTCGGTGGTCTAAGTGTAGAGTCTAAACCCCCCAAAAAGGATGAAACTCAGAACAGAGGCTGGTCAGTCTACCTAAAAGATCTTGTGTCCAGAAGAAGAGGCTGTTTCAACCGAGCTGCATGCCATGGAGAGAACCCCATATTAATATGAGATCCAGTCACAATGAGATCATTGTCACATGTTTGGATCAAATAAGCAGTGCTGCTTTGCCACCTTTGAGAGATCAGATGAGCTTTCTATGCTGCTATTGTTGAGTACAAAAGTGTGACCTTCACAGAATGACTCCACCAAAAATGCCATAGCATCTCTTTAACATGACACCATGATTCAAAGTCTGCACAAAGCATTTATTTGGGATTGTTTTACCATTTTATTTTAAAAGTCAAATTTATTGTCTTAAACATGAATTAAAATAGCTAATAGCAATACGGTTTAAAAAAATGTTGGCAGAGACGTTGGCGTGAGTATTTCATTCCGCTCTGTTCATGGTCCATATGTAGGGAAGAAGATGAACCCAGCCATCACAACCAGGATCAGTCTACGCCAAATGCATTTGTAAATGACCTAGAAAGCGAGCGTGTTTGGGCCAGTGTTTGTGTTATATCTGATGGGTAAGGAATGAAAACAGGGGGAGACCTTTTTTTAAAAAGCCCTTTTTTAAATCTCCCATCCGTCTACTAAAATGCTAACCCTGTGTAGGGCTGTCATCGCCCGTCCTACATCTCTGGGTGACTTCATGTGTGATATGAATGTTCAATACACACCTCTTTGATTGTTCCATCGGCATTACAGCTGAGCTGGTGTTGTCTAATGACCTCCCACATCAAGTCTTGTGAAAAGCACAAGGACTCAAAAGCCCTTTGTCAAATTCTGGCCTGGTTCTTTCTGTCTTCTCATAAAGGTTCACTAGAAAAATGCATTTTTCCTTGTGTTGACATTTGTCCGATTGAAACAGGGAGTTCTGGCAGGATGCATTGAAGTTTAAATAGGCTTTAGATTCATTTAGTTATTTTGCTAGACTCTAAAAAGTAAACGTGCTAATGAAATATATTTTTTATAATGTTGTTTTAACATTATTGCAAGAACTGTTTTGATAAGTTTGAGAGAACTTTTAGAGAATATTAGTCAAAGTCCTGAGAACATTCCCTGTTAGAAATTTTCCACTATGTGAAAAGTAGATTCCATACATTCTCTATACCGTTTATCTCAATGAGGTTGTGTGTGGGGGTAGGAAATTAAATTGTACTCATAAAATATTTGCTAAAAGAAACCTGTTTCGATTACACTTGCATATATGCGTGCCTTAAAGCTAACAGTCATGGTCCAAGTTTCGAATTTATGTCAACTTCAGACTCTTTGATTCTCTCTCTCTCTCTCTCTCTCTCTCTCTCTTTCTTTCTTTCTTTTTCTCTTGCCGTGTTTTCTTTCTTTCATCTTTATGGGCTCATAAAACGAATGCTGTTTTCAAACACTCTTTCCCCCCTCCATCATCAACCAAACAATTGATATTCTTCCCTCATGTAAACAAGCCACAAGGTTTATCAAGAGTTTATCCTCTTTCTTTGTTTGCTGTAGATGTCTGAACAAGCCTAAACTGTAAAATTTTTACCTGAATAAAGAGGTCTAGAAGTTTGTAATGTGAAAGCAGCAAGTCCGCCCTCAAACCCAGAGTTACCCACATACAGATATAAGAGCGGATTGGAAAGAAAAGTGCCTGAGTGGAATGTAGCAGGTATTCTCTTCCTGGGATGACATACCCAAGTAGATCTCAAAAGCATAACATTGAAACATGCCTGCTGGAACACGCCTGTCTACCTGTCAGCAAGGAGGTCAGTTTGAGGTGACGAAGGGGTTCATGGTTCATGTGCAGTTAGCTGAGCAATAAAATAGTTCATGTTAAAGTGCCCCATTGGGTAGAACATGTATATTTGTAAATCATAACAACATATTTGGTCAATTATACATTACGTTTTGAAATAAGGAAAGTAAACACATTTCAAGACGTCTGTTTTGATAACACTATTAGAACTAGTTTCAGATATATAAAGACTATAAAGAAGATGGATGGATTCATAGTATTATATACTGCATTAATATTTTTTAGGGTACTGAATGCATGTTTCTATATGTATTGTTCCTGTTCTGTTGTAATATAGTATCGTCATTGTTATGGGTGCACTTGAGTATTGACTTGTGTATCGGAAAAGGGTATGGAACAGGAGTGACTTCATTCAGGAAGGGCTTTTGTATCTGAGGAAATGGAAACCATGTGAGCCGGCAATGATCACATGATGACAAATGATAAAAGAATAAATGCTGCTTAAAACTTATTATAACTTACTGTATATCAAAGATGAATTTTAACAAAATGTTGGGAGTTGACTTTCAGAATTACCTTTTTGTATTACTTAACAAAAGGAAATTCTTAAAAAGATTGAATGAAAAGGTTTGTTTGCATGAGCTGGTTGATATTTTGATTTAAATGCAATGAAAGTAATAGATTTTATATGAGCCTTTGATGTCCAAAAAAGTTTTGGGGCCTCTGTATATGGGTGTGTTGGGTTGGCTGCAATGTATTTGGGGCCCTCTCTGTGGTAAGTGCTAACTTTGGGCTGGTTGGACCAAAGCAAGCAACATTTCATCTCCCCTACATCCCCCCTGGCATGGTATGCCAAACACTCCCAAAGATTCGTGGGAAATTGTAGGCATGGAACATTCCCGCCTTTTCCTCCTACTCTCTATTTTTCTCCTTTGGAATGGTTTTCACACACATTCCAACCTATGTTACGCGTGGCTGGGAGATTAGAGAGTGTGAGTTGATCACTCTGATGTTTATGGCCCTCAGGGTTATGTTTGTGAGTGTCTTTGTGGCCACTCTTGTTACTGGGGTATCCTTAAACAAAATACTCTCTTAAACTGATTTCACTCGTGTTAAGACTAGAAATGATACATCCAACAGTTGTTTGAGAATATGGGCTTCATGTGATATAAACCTTTGATGGGTTACAGTTAATATCTGGGAGACTTTTTATAAACACTTTGCAGAAGCAGTGGCTGAAACTTTTTCGTGTGTTGCTCAGTACTTCTATACGCTTCATTTTTACGTATAATATCTGTATTTAGATCATTCGACATGATTTTATGGAGCCTTAAACCTTGGGAAAATTCTGTCATTATTTACACGCCCTCTTGTCATCTAAACCTGTATGAATTTCTTTCTGCTTCAAAACACAAAAGAAGATATTTTGAAAAATGTTGGCTTGCCCCATTGACTTTTGGGGACCAATGGTATTTGGTTACCAACATTTTTCAAAATATCTTCTTTTGTGTTATTTTTGAGAAAGAAAATCACACCGGCTTAAAATGACAACAAGTTGAGTAAATAATGACAGAATTTTCATTTTGAAAGTGAACTATTCCTTTAAAAGTCTATACTTAATGATTTATTTAATTCATTTTATATATGTTATATTTCAAAGTATGTAAAGGTCCATGATTAATGTATTTATTGTCATATAATGTGTATGTGTCAATATGTGTGCTTTGCTCCTATTATGTGGTACAGGACACAAAGACAAACTGCCCACCTAATGTCCTCAAACCAGAGTCAGATCAAAGTCTTGATCCTCCTAAGGTGAGTGCACCTTCCTTCAGCTTTTGTTTTCCCCCTTGAAGTGATACTTCACCCAAAAATGAACATTCTGTCATCATTTACTAACCTTCGAGTTGTTCCAAATCTGTATGAATTTCTTTGTTCGGGTGAACCAAGAGAACGATAATTGGAAGAATGCTTATAACCAGAAAGATCTTGCCCCCCTAAATCTGAACCTTCTGTTGCTTCAGAGCCCGCCCCTGGATTGGATCGACACGGGAAAAGCTCTGAAGGTACAAACAACCACCCCTCACCTGGTCAGCCTTGGTAGCGGAAGACTCAGTGTTGCCATTACACTGTTACCTTTGAAGGAGGGTAAGTGCTCTTTTCTGCCTCATCATTTGTCTCCTGGGCCCAGTTGCATAAACTTAGACTTAACAACTAGTCTCATTGACTAGCAAGTAGTTTGGACTAATCTGTCTTACTTTTCAATTCCAAACTATCTTTTTATGCAACTGATTTAAAGAAGTTATGACTCTTGAAGAAAGTAACTTCTAAGACTAGTCATGCAACCGCCCTCTAAGCTCTCTTCATCACACACAAAAACCCAGATAGCTACGAACAAGCCCGCGCACAAAGAATCAACCCTCTATCTTTGTGGATCTGTCTATGTGTCTGCCTTCATGAACAGTGGATACGTGTTGAGTCTATTGGAAAGGCTGACTTGGGCCGTATGCCTGCAGAGGTTGAATGCAGGTTGACTAAGGATGATCTAAAGAAAGAGGACAGAAGGAGGATTTTGTGGTGTAAACATTCCAAAGACCGGATCCCATGTGTGGCTTTAATCTTTACCTTAAAGGAATAGTGCACCACAAATGAAACAATAGCCTTGTGTCATTGCAAACCCATATTTTGTCATTTTTCTTCCGATGATAAATACAGCAACAGTTCATAGACAGTTTGTAGACAGACCACGGCTGTCAATTATACGAATAAAAAGTAAAATTGGAGTTTCAAATCTCAGATGTGGTATTTATCATTTTAAAGGAGCTGTTCTGTCAATTCTGAGCTTTCCTGTAGCTCAGTGGTAAGAGCATGGCGTTAACAATGCAAGGTTGTGGGTTTGATCCCAGGGGATTGCACATACCTATGTATAAAAGTATAGGATAATGCAATGTAATGTAAGTTGCTTTTTATAAAAGCGTCTGCCAAATACATAAATGTAATGTAATGTTAATGTCCTCATTTACTCACCCTCTTGTCATTTCAAAACCTGTAAAAATAACACAAGAGTTATTTTGAAGAATGTTGGTAACCGGTCGATGGCTGTTCAGAATTACATATTATCAGTGTGTTTTAATTTTAATTACATATTATCAGTGTGTTTTTATTTTAAAATTAACACATGTGTTAGGCATTATCAGTGCTGTAGTACTTTTTTCTGTAGTCTCGGACTTGTCTTGGACTCGTTGGTATCTGCACTCAGACTTGGTCATTGGTCAGGTTCTAGTTGGTCTCGACCGAGTCCGGTGATTATTTTTCTCCTTTTAAACAAAACTCTTGATGAAGCATGCTTGTTGTGATCTAAAAACAGGTGACCCGAAAACTGTTGCAACCGATTCTTGACTCGAAATCGAGAGCTGCTCGTGCTCATCGGTTTCGTCCAAATTAAACCGAAAGTTTTCCTGACACACTTAAACACCAGTTCTCATCATACAAACCTCATCAATAGTAAGTATCATCAAACTAATTCAGATAAATAGTTCAACAGCAACAGAATGAATTTTGTACTATGATGTTACCCAGTATGCATTGCAGCATGAAGCTTTCTTTTGTTGATTGTCACTATAGTTGAGTTTCACACTCTGATTGTTGAGTTCTGATTGATTCAGCAAATTTCCATATTTTTTTCTGTCAATTGGCAGCCCAGAATGTGATTGTTACACTACAATAAAAAGACTCAAAATCTGAAGTTGCACTTATGTGAAATTGCTATGCCCAAAGTCAATAAAATGACCTAATTCGATCCGCTTTTTGACCATTTCAAATAAAGCCTGTGATCTTAAAGATCTGAGATCTGAAGATTTTAGGTTTGTTGAAATGACACATTCAATCTACACACATACACACACAATTTCCTCCAACTTCTCACCGCTCTTATCATGTCACCTTGGTGACATTAGAATGCAATCTGACAATGGTGCAGGAAGTGCACAGTGATAGGACATGAAGTCAACTTCCTGCTGGTGGGGCCAAGAAGTAAAGACACACAAGTATTACAGTAACAATTAAATTTAAAGGTTCAGTGTTTGAGATTTAGAGGCATCTAGTGGTGAGGTTGCGAATTGCAACCAACAGCTCATTCCACACCTAAGATGTCATCACGTTTTCGCTTCTTTCATTCTGAGGTTATAAAATCAAACTTTGTGAGGTCTTTACAAACCTCTAAAGACGTATATTATATTGCATTTCTGTCAATAAATCCTCCAAAAAACTACACACAGCAATTAAAACAGTGGAATTGTATTGTATAAACAAGTGAGCCAGAAGAAGTCAGAGCAGAATGGATATCTAAAACATAAGTGTATACTGAACACTGAATATTTTTTATATGTCCTAAAAGCAATAAAAACAAAAGGAAGCTAATCATGTGGTTATCATAGTTCATGTGAAAGAGTTAACATTGCCTGTGTATCACTGACCACTCCGAAATCCTTTTAAAGTTTATATTTTCATCAGAATTCAATTTAAAAGCCCCCAGGCAGTAAAGACGGAAAAGCCCCGCAGTTGTTCAGGATTCATAAGCATTGAATGGACTTGTCAGCTGTACCAACAGCAGAACAATATGTAGAGATTAACTGATTTAAACATAGTAAAACATCCCACAGGCATTTAGTAGTCTTCCATTTTTTTGGCCTGTTTCAGACCAGCAATGCATAACCGTGACACAACCGTTGAATTTAAACTTTTAGCTGATTGCTTTAAGCGGAACGCTTTTTGTTACATAACTGCATCTTAATACAGACAATAAAGTGATTTCTGAGTTAAGTGTAAACTGTGAATCATAAAAATAACTATTATAGTACATGAATTTGTGTTTTGCTTGCCGTTCGAAAAAGGTCTTACAGCCAAATTCAAATTAGCTTCCAAGTGCTTAATGTTTAATCACTTTGTGTTGAAGGAGTGACATGCATTGGCCGTGATGATGCTCATGTACCTCAGGACATCACTATCGAGGGACCTGGAATTGAGGCGGAACACTGCAAAATCGAGAACAAAGGAGGGATTGTCACTCTTGACCCCTGCGGACACATGTGTTCACTCGACGGCGTTCCTGTCACCAGACCCACACCACTTACACAAGGTAACCACAACATGAGTTCAGAAGGAGACCCTAATGTCTAAGCTGTGTGCAAATGCATTTTTCACATAGAAACATTGCAGATGAAAATATTATTGTTAAGTAATTGGTAAAGTTTGTGCTATCCGTCTATAAAAAACTAGGTGATAACAAGCATCGAGTGGTAGAGGTTTGTGAGAATGAAGTGTGTTATGTACTGGAAATACATAGGCTAGTATCTTTTTCTTGCCAGATTTTGGTTTTGGACGTCATGCAGAGTTTAATCGGTGTGGTTTGGATCTTTATTCAATGTGATGCTGTGACTCAAAGATTCCACTAGCGGTAGAGTGAGCTACGGAGCTCAGATTAGGGTTGACCGAATTTCTGCCCCAAGGTTGTATTTTCCCATAATGCCTGCATTCTTTAACCCCACCATGCTCCTTAACAAACCATCAATCATTTTCTTTGCTTATTCGCGAGTGTTCTTTCACTATCTTGGTAGGAGTGATCCGGATACACATTTACCAGACTTATTTATCCTGACACTATTCAGACATGAAATGCAAATATTGACGGTGTGAAAGGGATTTAGATGTGTCAACAGAGAGCAATGCAAATGAAGACAACTTTCTTTTAGTTTTTAAGGCTTTTTGAAATCTCAGAGCTCGACACATCTAAACTTCAGAAAGAGCCACACGATGGTGAATACAGAGAACAACATTGACTGTGAAATTATATTTTTGAGGCTAACCTCCCTAGTTTGGGTCAGATAGATCAAAGCTGAATACACGGCTGCTATAGCAGCTCTAATCTGTTTGGCTGACTTTCATGAACGAAACACGTTTTACAGTTTGCTGGAAAACAAAGTCATGTTTACTGTAAACTATATTTTCTCTTTCCTTCCTTTTTTGATATTTGTCACGTTGTGAAACTTTACGTGATTGGCAAATACTCTGACTGGGTTCATTTTGTATATATGACTAGTCTGGTGCATAACCGCATTTAATGTACAATCTGCTCTTAGCGAATATATACATTCTATAACTACCTTTAAACTCATCATATCGGAACCAGACTCAGATTAAAATCTGACCCCTCATTGTCTTCATCCTAAAGCATTTTATTGATCAAAACTGGAGAAGATTGTGCTGACACCACGATGATGTGGACGTCCGAAAAAAGGATTGTTCAAGAGGGAGCATTGATTTTAGTCTCAAAGTTGCACAATATATTACTCAATGATGGAATCCTGCACAGGGAACAAACATACTAAAGTTCATTGTGTTTTTAATATTTGTATTGAATTAATCTACGCCGTTTATTTTCCACAAATGATTCTATAGAGTTTGTTTCAGGGTACATGGACAAAAATGAAGGGTGTTAAATCATCCCCTTTCCAAATCTTTACATTAACGTACAGACTAAATTTAGAGTTGTTCACTGAACTCTAAAGCAGTAAATTAAAAGTGACTTGCTTTAGAAAAAATAAACAATGAGTTAGGGAGCATTTCTCTCCCTTGCTGTACTTGAGAATGTATAGCGTGTGTCACAGCACCACCCCTTTAGGTTGGGTTAGGAACGTTTGCTTCTCATTCATTGACATCAGAAGAGGAGGAAAGTGAAGCGGTCGCGTCGGAGTTTATCGCACTGTGAAACGCTCGCGCGTCACGGGTCATGGCTTTCTGCGTGAAAGAGGACTTCGCTCAGTGGGAGTCTTCTGAAAGGTTTGTTTATACAGACGTATTTTCAGACGCGTATCCATAGATATGTCAACTTCGTTAGACGTTTACTCATCTACACTGCATGCAAAAGACGCGACACCATACAGTCACCGACAACTGAAAGCGGGTTGTGTCGGGGTGAAGATGAAAATCGTGTTTTTTATCAGTGTAACGAGGTATGCTTTAGATCTGTATGGTTTTAAACAAGGCGATGGGTTATTATTCATGGATTTACACGTCGAGATGTATTGGTTGAGGACAGTAGCCTATATGCGACAGTATGTCGTGGGATAATTCGTTTTATATTAAATTTATTATTTTTATTATCAATCAATAAAAAACAAATGACGATATGCTCCATGCCGGGAGTGAGAAAGCTATGATTAAAATATGATGTAATATCAATAAGACAGAAGGAACGGAATGTTGAAGTTTAAATGCTGTTTATACATGCCAAGTGCATACATTATAATGGGCTTTCTCTGCAGATTGCTAATGCTTTTAAGATTGTTGGTCTATTCTTGCACGTTATTCAACACTTGAACTGTGACCATAAGGCATGCCAAGTCAATGTGCAATGAGTTTTCTATTATTGATCAGATAACGTTTAAACATATTTATATTAAGATCAACCATTTATATTTCTCTCTCCAATTTATAGCTTTAAACAGAAATACTAAATGCAGACGATTGTTTCCTTGTGGTGCTGGGTTAATCCAATAATTTAAGCAGGGAACTGAGCATAAACTAACATGCACATTTAATTATGTGATCAAAGGGATCTTATTTTTAATCTGATCTTGACTTTAAAAGAGAGAGTTTATAAGAAGAGGCAGCTGTGTTTGTGGATTCATGTGTGAGATGAAATGGCAGGAAAGGACTTGCTACATGTGTAAACTCTTTTGTTAAAGTCTGTTTGTAGCATTTTTATTGACCTACACACATGCATTTCACTTGGAAAAACTCTATTAAATGGCAGAAAATGCATCACATGCAGCCATATGCATTTGCATTGATATCATGAACCGGTGAATTTATTTAGGATTTTAGCTTTAGGGGCACAGCTTTGCAGACTAAACACTTATCACGGTTGGCTATGAGCGTGCATTTGCGCACGTGCATGCCTGTTTATGCTTGGGAACTGCAGTGCTTTTGTCTGGATGTGTTTTTCCTACAGTAAGCGTGTTGACTGACTCAGGGTTATTTTCTGGCATATTGCGTCCATCTGTTGTTATGAAATCAGGACTTCTTCTGACTCAATTTTGCCGTGTCCATTCTGTAACTTCAGAAACCTGGCAATGCTTTTGAACAATGCTTTTGCCAGTGTACCGAACTCTGGAATGTGTGGGACAGATTTAGGAGACCGAATGTCAGAGGGTTGGCATGTTAATGACACGCAAGACTTACGTTCACTCAACAGTGGGCACCGAAACACGAATGTTGGCCAGGCACGGATGTTTGAGGAACTTTTTGCCTTTTATAGTGTATTCTTTCAGTGAGTTAGACAATTTATTATGCATTGAGATAGACTATTACACAACTGGGTAGAGATATTGCTTTGTTTCAATGCCAATGTCCCGGCTCAAGTGTTGAAATGGAGCGATTCGTTTATGTACAGTTCTCACAAATCCCCGTTTTTAATAGAGTTGTTTTCCTCCTAAAGCTCAGACTGACTCTGTCTGATGATTTTACATCCTCTTTTGGTTCATCCAGCAAAAAAGACCGTTCATGCGAATATTTTGTTTTGTTTTACTGAGGAAGATAAAGTTTTCCTAAGTGAGCTGTTATTCAGCTTCCAGCGAGTTTCCAGGCTCACGTCCATCCATCGCTCTGTGGTCTCTGATTTCAGATTAGTGGAAAGAGCAAAGCCTCACAAGACCTGGTGCTCAAGAGACAATGAGGGGTAATTGATGTTCAAGCCACTTTTATGGTGACATAAGCTTTTCTTATTTACTTTGATTGACAGACGTAAGTGGTATTATGTGGATGAAAGATTTTGTATTTAAATGAATCAGGAACAGACGTTATTTTTTTAAGAGAAAACATCCTGTTCCACATCTTAAGGGGCTAGTTCACTCAAAAATGAGGGTCTGTCATAATTTACTCACTCTTGTGTTGTTCCAAACCCACATGACTCATTTTTGTGAGGCACACAAGACAGATTGTTAGGGACTGACAGCCGCAGTCACCATTCACTTTAATAGTTTTTTTCCTTATAATGAAACTAAATGGTGACTGAGACTGGTAGTTCTTAAAGGGATAGTTCACCCAAAAATGAAAATTCTGTCATCATTTACCCTCTTGTCATTTTAAACCTGTGTGACTTTCTTTCTTCAGCAGAACACAAAAGAAGATCATTTCAACATAAAAAAGTCCTGAAATCTCTTGATATCTTCTTACTGAGTTGTAGTGTGAGAAATTAAATTGACTCATTTTAATATTCAAAACGGTATGCGTGTTTCTACTCCTCTCTCTTTAGGTTACACTCTCTGTCTGGGTAAATCCTACATCTTTCGTTTTAACCATCCAGAGGAGGCTAACCGAATGAAAAGCATGCTGCCTCAGAAGAGCCCTGTTTCTCCACTGGTGTACAGCACAGGTAACTTCTCCCTACCCTCCTCCATCCACTTATCCCTTTGTTGCTATCATCTTCCCTTCACTCACTTCTCCTCTTTTTAAGTTGTATCAATCTTTTGGTCTAACACCCGCAAACCCCCTCGGGAGGTGATCTCTCCACTGATCTCCTCTCATCTTTCCTGCACACGCACACACCTGGCCCATATCCCTACAACAAACCAACTTAAAAGGGGATTTGGTGTGTGTAATATATTTCAGTTTTCTGTCACAATTATTTTACGGTCGCCCGCAATACGATCCTCAAAGCTTTCGATGTAACAGAACCCTTTTAAGGATATTGAACGTCTATTGCCTTGAAGACCTTAGCGAGATTAATACATATAAACTTAGGCTCCAAAGTATGACTAAGTAAATCCACCTCATCTCGTGGAATGTATGATCTGTACACAGATGTGAGTTGGATTATCTCTGTGAGTTGATTGAATGTTTTGATTGAGGTGTAGATAGTGAGGCATAAATCACCCCCTACACACACATGCACCCTCGACACACATTTTGTGTTGCTAGACAGCAGGGAAGAACCTTAACATAAACAAATGGGAATCCACTCACTGTGGTGGGTACAGAGGAAACCTGGGAAAAGCACACACACCCACTCTTGTCCAACTCAAATAGTGTGCTCACTATGATGCTGTTGTGTAGTTTAACCCTTACTAGTTTGTATACTGGAGTGTGGTATGACCAGGTCAGTTGTTTTGACCTCTTATGCAGCTTTTGTGTACTTTTGATCCCTGAAAGCCTCAGCTCTCATTTATTGTAAATGTATGGATGAGCAGCTAGTAACCTACAGTTCTCGACACTATTGTGTTACACGAGGAAAAGAAAGTAAAACAGATAACAACGTGTAAATACTGACAGAAGTGTTGTTATTTTGTGAACAATTCTTTTAAGATCTTGCATGTATTAGTTAGGTATCCATAAAATGTGACTCTTGCCTGTAAATGGATAGCCAGACACTTTCTCCCACCCATTTATGGTCAAAGAGTATGTGCCTGTGTGAACATACATGCCCTTCCCCACACCGTCCTTATGATATATATTTTCCAGTTTCTGCTTTTTTTCTTGACACGAGAGGTTCGTCTGTGATTTATACTTGGCATGTGCAGGTTAATGTCTTTTATGAGGGTTTATGTCAGTCATCTGAAAAGGAATTTTCTTTGATCTGCGCTCTCCTGGCACGTGGCAGAGTGTCTCATCGATAGACCGGAGAGATGAGGTGTGTGTGTTTGAGGGAGTGTTAAACAGATGTGAAGACCCCAAAACCTAGAACCCAGGACCAAACTATGTGCAGGAATTGTATATATTTATCGTTTAGTAATGTCTGTGTAGCGGAGGTTGCGAATGTTTTCTACTGTATAAAAGGTTTACCCCATTTTTCACTCTTAAGTGTTTTCATAGCACGTTTGTGTAACTTTGGACTTACTTGGACTTTGGACTCACTCACAGTCAGTTTCTATTTTCAGAAAATGTCTTCATTGTTTGTGTTGGCTTCAGAACTGCTTAGAATATATAAATGGATAGACAGGCAGACAAAAATCCCGGAGAGAAAACATTTTTGTTCTGAATTGTTGTAAGTCAGATGTGTCTCAGGTATATCCGTCAGAGCTTCCTCCGCTGCTGCAAATCATTAAAACTATTTAATTGGCTAACATTGGCTCAGTAGACAGTTATATAACTTCTTGTAACCACTTACTCATGTTTTTATTTGCCTGACATACTACTATTACTATATACTATACACACTACAACTACTATTACCAAACTCCACTAAACATTTTCCCCAACCGATTATTGTAATATTTTTGCTTTTTCAGATTATCTGAAATTTAGCAGTGACTTTAGTCACTGCCTAGGTGGAACCAGCACTAGAGGGATGCGCTCCGTCTCCGAGCTGCGTGATTTGATGGACACTTTACAGAAAAAGAAACAGGCCCTGGAGAACAGCTTGCGAGCCAATGGTGACTCAAGCCCCTCCTACTTCAGCATGACACAGTCTCCACCCACCACGCCCAATCTGTTGTCACCCGTCACTACCTCGTCCCCAATATCATCCTATCAGGAGCAAGCCAGGCGGTTGTATAACTCAGAACGGCCACCACTGGGAACCAAAGTTCCAGTCCATGCACCTAAAAGTATGCCTCCATCTCCCCGCCGTTCCGATCCCAGAGAGCGAGACACCTCAATTCCTCACTCCCGTCCCATGATGCGCAACCAATCTCAGGACAGTCTTCTCAACAGTATGTCGGAGAGTCGCCGTACCGCAACCTCAGGTTCTGTGCTCTCAAGTTCTCTTCCCCCCACACCAGGGGGCGGAAGTGGGGCAGCCAGCATGCCCTCCAGTCCCCGCCTGGCTCGCAAATTGTATACCCCAGACATGAGCCCCAATGGAGGACTCGATCCTACTCCACGACAAAGGAAGTATTCCGCTGGGTCGCTTACAGGCATGAGCTCACATAGCCGCTCCTTACCACGCCTCTATCGACCTGCCGATAGCCAGCTCACCCTTCCCTTGACCTACCGATCACAAGACGGCCACTCTTCTCGCCAAGCTGGCATCCCTGAAGCCAACCACCTGAACGGTCATTCCGAGGTGGTTTGCATTTCCCTGTCCACCAAACCTGGGGCCAAACACACCATGGCCCCTCCTGATGTCACCATGACCTCAGAAGAGACCACTAGTCCTCGGCAGGCCAAGAAGGTTAGTTTGACGTCTGTCAGCTCCTGTTCCGATTTGGATCAGCAAAGTCTACGTGGTCCCTCCCCGGCTCTGGAGTTTAGTTTCGGGGAGAGGAGGCAGTCATTCGGGAAGGCTGGGATTGGACCGCATGGAGGCTTCCGGGACAGGAAGGGCAGCATCAGCTCTCTGAGTGGAAAAGAAGAACTTCAAGACTATCATCAAAGACAGAGAGACGAAAGACTGCGAGAACAAGAAGTGGAGAGGCTGGTGAGACATTTTTAGTTTTTCATTATCACTTTTTATTGGGTCTTTAAAACTTAGCACATTGTTTTTTCTTTCATGACCCTGTTATCTTTTGCCATGAGGGATATCAAGCTAGGGCTGGTGACTTTTCATCCCCTTTTGCATTATGGGATTTTGTGGTATCTTAGATACAAATCCAAATGAATCTTTCTGCTAAACTTGGAGTGCTCAGTCAGTTCCCTATACAGTTTTACAACAGTGATACACACTACACTAATCCCAAACCTAGGAAGTTTTGGGGGATAAAGATGGAATGGTGCCCCTTGCATTCCACTCAGTCATAACCCACAGAAATGCCCCTCTCGTTCTCTGTCGTGGATGTGGTGAAAGACCCAAACAGAGGTGTGGCTGCCTAACAGTCCTATTAATAGACGGGTTGACAGCCCAGAACCACATTCACTTTAATTGAACTCTGCCTCCCAAACACACTCTCTGGGAGGCCTCCTACAGCTGCTGATGATCCTGGCAGGCTGCCCACGCTAACATCCTCCATTCTTGCTTCTTAGCTGCTCTCCACGAGGTTCAATTGAAAGTCAACAGTGCTTTTGTACACTGTGGTCAGGAGAGGCCACCTGTGTCACCGCCCTGCTGGGCACAGGCCAGACCATCAGCGTATGCTGCACTCATTTATTACTTATCACCAGCCTGTAGCTGTGGTACTCCTTACAAAGTAAAATACAGGCTTGGATGAACTGAAAGCCAAACCACTACAGGTGGATAAGTTTACAGACAAATACAGGCTTTTCCGAAAGTCTGGAATTTCAAAACACTCCCAGTGAAGCGTGTTACTATGAAAGTCAGTGCTCGTGTCCAAAAAACACACATTAGCTGTGTTCCAGAAACTAAAGAGATGCTTTGTTGTCTACTGGCAACTTGAACTGAAGCATCGTAACCAAAAGAAAAGCTTGCAATTCATTTGTTTTGACTTTCCAATTACTGATTCCAATTATTGTAAGTTCGGCATAATTACTTTACAAAGAAAGCAATTCCACAATGCACTGTGACAAGCTCAATAAAAAAGTTTGGTAACTCTTTAAAATAAGGTTGTATTAACAAACATGAGCTAAAAACTAGCGATACAACTTTTAGTTAATTGTGCATTAACCTTTAAAGTGAAGTGAAAGTGATGATGTTGTGTGTAAATTTTTGGAGGATGTATGACATAAATGCAATATAATATCCATAACTATATCTTCAGAGGTTTATAAAGACCTTACATAAGGAAAAGTCATGTTACCTTAGAATTAGCCATTTCTATCCACCTATACATGGGTCCCCTTACATGGAATTTGCCCCTAAATGGACAAACTGCTCTAGCGTATTTCGTAAATATTTTATTACCTTCAGCAAAGAAGCAAAAAAAGTGTCAACATCTTAGTTCTGTGTCAGTCACGCCATGCTTTTAAAGAGAGGGTGAATTGAGCCTTTGGTTCCAATTCACAGCCTCACCACTAGATGCTGATGAAATTCATACACAGAATATTTAATTTTAAACCAAATATAGTTTTCGCTGAGCTTGTCACAGAAGAAATTATCCCTTCAGTCTTACTGCCTGAATTACATGCTGTTTGTGTCCCAATATGGTGTTATAGAGTGCTGTTGACCTTGAATTGATATAGATAGGATTGTTTACATTGTCAGTATTCTTCATATCAACGGGGGGAGCCAATGACAAGGTTTACCCTCGGCCATGCACTGGCATGGAGGTGGGGCAGCCATGAGTTTCAGCGGACGGATTAAATCACACTGCTGCTATTCGTATGTCTTCTCCTGCCCAGTGCCGTCAGTGGTTTTAATGGGTCATAACGGGTTTTAACGGTTCATTCCGTGCCCAGATTCTGAGATCTGTCTTTCCTTTGAGTCTGTTGAGTGCATTTGTTTTGTAATTTGTCTTTAATTGATTGGGAAATGTAACCTGGCATCGTGTTATTGGGGATGAATGTGTCTTCTGTTCCTGTGGGCTGGAGGTCACCATGTGCACTTTGACCTCTGTTTCTGATAACATGGTGAGTACAGCTGAAAATTCGATCAGTGGATCATGGCTCATGCAAATTTGAGGCTTATAAGCTGTTTTGTGGATCATGTTTACATTTACGAGGAAATGCTCCCCTGTGGATATTATTACTGTTAAATTTTGCGCTACAAAGCGGGTAGGAAGAAAAATTCACAGTTATCTGAACCTGAGATATCTTTTTTCAAGGCTTTGGATTGACTGGTGTGAGTGTTCTTATGCATTTCAATGTCTGATGATAAATGCAGGGCTTCCTTAAAGCCAAATTCATTCCCGGGTGAACCAGTGCTGCCTCCCACACCAGATCTGTTTTTGGATTTATACACCTGGACAGACTAGGGATTTCAGTCGGTTTCATTGTCTTTTTAACATGCACATGTACTGGTTGGATTCAATGTTGAGACGCTGCTTGCTTTGCGCTGCACATGGGCTATTAGAATGAGATGTTTGTTACTTGGCAAAGGGTTTGTGACATGTGGACATGCTCAGAACTGCTGAAGGTAAATCTGTGTGTATTTCAAAGTTGAGGATTGTTTCCAAATGTATTAGAGCGCACAGCTGCATGTCTGCATTCAAAATTTTGATCTTGAATGATGTATGTATGCAAATTTAAATGTTCTTTTGGCTCTTGAATTCACAGGAACGTCAGCGTTTGGAGACTATCCTGAGTCTGTGCTCAGAATTGGGACGTGCGGAGCAGAACAAAACCGGCTCTGCCGTCACAGACTTGGAGAAAATCAACAAGGAGCTGGAAAAATTACAAGTGTCAGATGACGAGTCTACGTTTTCAGATTCTGCCAGTCTTTCAGCTAGCTTTTCTACTGAGAATGACTACGGGTCCAAAACCAGGGAGTCCCAGGCTAGTGAGGAGAGACGGGTACGGCAGCGCCGGATCAGTGGACAGAGAGAAATTAGGGCAGAGTCATCAAGTGTGTTTTGCTCCGTCCCCACACCTTCTACTCGGCTGATACGGACAAACAAGGTAATTGTTATGTTTAAAAAATGGTTCACCAATGTGGATTTGTCTGATGACAAATCATTTACACAAAATTGTCATAACAGGAAAATTGAAGTTATAAATCTATTAACCGTTTTAAAAACCACAATACATTTTCTAAACTGAAGTTAAAGGGATAGTTCACCTAAAAATATAAATGATCTCATCAGTTATTCACTTGTTTCATTCAAAACTTGTATATGACTTTTGAGAAAGGTCTCACTGGATTTGAATCCATACAAAGGAAGTTAATGGGGTCCAGTGTTGTTTTTGAAACCAACGTTCTTTAAAATCTATTCTTTTGTGTTTAATAATAAGAAAAAGTCTTTGGAATGACATGAGGATGTGTAAATGATGAAAATATGTTCAGTTTTGGGTGAACAAACCCTTTAAGAAGACTTTTATTCACTTGTGGAACTGACTAATCTCTGCTGATCAGGTGACCTCCAGCGTGACTCCGACAGGCTGTTCTCCAGTATAGCTTAATGCCGGGAGTCTTTTCCCACATGCAATATGCCTTTAATCTTGTTAGGTAATTGAATCGTTCGTAAAGCCTGACCGTTTCCTTACTGCAAATTCCTGTGACCTTATAAGAGTTTCCCACCCTTCCTTGGCATGCACAACCACACGCATGCACTTTAATCCACAAAGGAATGGTGCTGTCTTCCCTTCTTCTCATGAATGGAATAATGCACGTGAGAAATAATTCTGTTAAACTAATGTGCAAACTGACTATTAACATTTTTTTTACCTGTTGGTTGGTGGGATTATTCACTCATTATTCACCCTCATGTCATTCAATATGTGATTTATACATATGATTCAATATATGACTCTCTCTTCTGTGAAAACCAAAAGAAGATATTTTGGGAAATGGTTTTGTGTCCATACACAAAAGTTAAAGTCAACGGTGGCCAATGTTAAAAAAAATGGTTCAAAATATCTTCTTTTGTGCTCTGCTATAGACAAAAAGTCATAAAAGTTTAGAATCACATAAGGGTAAATGATGAAAATAAATTCTGTTAAATTTTTATTCCCAACAATGAAACTGTGTGGAGACAACCCAGAAATGTGCCTCATCCATAACATAAACTGAGATGAGGTGATATAAACATCACAGTCCAAATATAGAAGAGTCACACGCATTGTAATTGGTTGATTCAAACTCTCACACACTCCATACCATGTGCCACACAATGGACAAATAGCTTTCTTTCTTTCTTTCTTTCATCCACGTGGAACCCAGTCACAGATAACGGTTTGCTTCTGAAACTCAAAACAAGGAGACCGGCTTCAACGGATATTAAATTTAAGGAAATCTAGGTAGTAGCAACCCCTCTGTTCCTCGGAGTGTCCGTTGGACACATTCATCACTGTAATTTCATTCAGTGAATTCTGGGTCAGTGCTGCTGCCAGAAGGGGGTGTGTTCACGCTGTATTTACTGCTTTGAAACTTTATATTTTTAATAGTATTTTAAATTAAGTGTTTTAAAATAAGTCAAAACACCCAGCATCCACAGACGTTAGCTATCAGCCTTACCGTTATCAGTTTACCTTTGAGAAAAATGTAAGTATTTATTATTGATAAGTATTTCCCACTTTGGCTGTGACATATTCACAATAGCACAGTATCTCATAGAACTTTGATTTAGTTGCATGCTTTCTTACATTATGACGTCCCTAGCAGGCACCTGAGGACAATGCACAGCTGAAGCTGGAAGTGAGACGTATCGAGGAGGAAAGAATCCAGGTCTTGAATAATATGGATGAATTGGAGCTGAAGATCAAAGACCTGGACAACCAGATGGAGGAGTCCATCAGAGAGGTAGGTCAGAGAGGGAGGGGGAGATTTCATGGATGGTGGGATAAGTTGAGAGAGGGATGTAGTCACGTGTTTGTGTGGGAGAGCGCATGTGGAAGAGTGATCAGGAACTGTGATGCAGACCACAGCAAGATGAGAAGGTGCCAAGATATCGGTCTTTCTTTGTCAGTTTTTGACCACAAACACACGTTCTTCTGTATTTATAAGTACAATGTTCCTAACAGGCCGTTACCAGACTGTTTTCAACAGAATATGCAAAAAATTATGCGTCCGTCTGTTTACACGGAAAAGGTGTTTCAGGGTACTGAAAACGCTAACTTTTGAAAATGGATCTCAACGTGCAACTTTTTTAAAACGCAGCCATTTTCGTATCCATGTAAACTGCAACTGGGAACTTTCTGAAAACGATGATGTCACTTACATGCGTATAACACGCTCAGTCACACGAGTATAGCCAATATGCTGGCTTCCAGTACTGTGAGCTCTTGCTGCTCAACTATGTATTAACGTTTTCCCAGCAAAATGTGGATTCGCTGCTCCAATAAGACCCAGCGGAGACACACTATTTACATTCGTCAGACTTTAATCACATATATACGTCGACCAACGGTGTTTAAAAGCACTTTTGGCTTATAACTGTGCATGTGCCAAGGCACGTCCTGTTCCTTTACACAACAATATCACCGTCCACTGGCCTGGCGTGTATACTGCAGCGTTTTTATCTGTTTTCCTAGATCCATGTAAACGCAGACCGTTTTGATTACCCTGTCATGTTTACGTGAAACTTTTCAAAAACGCAAAGAAAAAACGTTTCCATTTTCAGCATGTAAACGTGGCTTAAAAGGACAATGTCATTGTATATTAGAGTGAAAGTGAGTAATGGCTCTGTTGATGTCGAAGCTTGAACTCTCCATCACTTGAATTAATGGTACGTAAGCTGGTCATCTGCCAGCAGTTCCTCTTTACTGTTAATTCAGCTGTTCCATTAGACTTTTATTCAACAAACTAGAGCTGTTCCATGGTAGTTTTATGAGCTTGGGGCTTTCAGGAGTTTTATGAGCTCAGACTCTTTTTATTTGAGGCACCTTCTAGGTGGTCCAGAACATCACTGGTTGCCACAATGTTATTGAATTTTATACGGTAGCTGCGGTTAGTGTTTGTTGTGCTCACAATTGAAAAAGCTAAGCAATTAAATTAAAACGTCAGATAAGATGAAGCATTAGTGTGTCTGTATGTTTAGCTGGATGTGGAGCACGCTCTGTTGGAGGGTGAACAGGATTCAGAGACCGCTCAACTGCAGCAGGAGAGAGATGCTTTGGAGAAACTTAAGGACAAGATGGCTGACATCGAAAACAAAGCACAGGCGGAAAAATCTCAGGTATGTCGATTCTGTGTACAAGTGTCTGCATATTACCTATGCAGTCTGCATATATTTTTAATAAGAAACTTTCTTATACAACACTTATAAACAGGCCCACTACTAGGCTGGCTCGACTGGGTGTGCATTGCATGTATCATTTTTTAAAAATGTCTGTGATTAAATGGACAGATTATTATTTAATAGATAATACAAATAAGTATTGAGTAAGTATTTAAAAATAAGTATTTCAGTTTTAATTATTTTAATTGTCAGCCGGATATTTTTGGAGAGGCTCAAGATCAATCTGGAGGGGCAATTCGCCCATAGCCCCCCAGACCTAGCATTGCTTATAAATATGGGTACAAATATTATAGTTTACAAAAAGAAATGCTTATTGCGGGCACATTTTTTATTTACATAACAATAGCAGAGGGTTCCTTTTGGACCCTACATATGAAATGAAAAGGGGAAAAATATGTTTATTTGCTCTCACACACACATGGACGAACGTCCTGGCAGCATCTCGGTGTGTGTCACAGTAGATAATCCCAGGTCTGCTCTAAATACACCACCTCTGCTAAACTGAGTGTATCCACAAACTCTGTTGATGTAAGGGATTTCTAAGCTAGCAGGTTGTGGAAAGTCTGTCATCTGCATCCACATGGGTCAAGTTCAGACTTCCGGCTTCTTGCATTTCAGCCTGGCAGCTGCAGTGACACACGATTCTAAATCTCAAAGGTCGTTTTAGAGGTGTTAACTCTTGTGAAGATTGGTTGCTTTGCTTCTATGTTACGGATGTTTCTGGATTTAGAATGTGATTGGACGAGCCATGTTCAAAGTTGGTGTGAATTAGTCGATATAAGCACACCTGTGACCATACATCAATTCTGTTTCAAAGTCTAGTGAGTTTACCGAACGTGTTAAAGCATCAGGCGACACAAAAACTGTTCCATGTATAAATTAAGGTCGAAGGTAGTCAAATGAGGCTGCCTTCTAAAATACCTTGCCATTTATTTTATGAATAAGGCAATCCTAGAATGCATTACACAAACAGGCGGTAGACAGTAAGGTGACTATGTTTTGTAATGTAATGCATTCGATTTAGTATATTTGATCAACCACAAGCATCTAGACTAGATTTGATGGACTGAATTGTTATTTGTGACTATTAATAAATATATTTATTGAACATTGTGGTTTCGTATCATATTGCTTTTATAAACCTATGGCAATTTCACAACAACAGGTTGGGCACTATGAATCGCACTTTATTTTTTTCCAAATGGTTGTTGATTTTTTAGATTCTGTGTTTTTAATACAACAGTTATATATTTGCCAACATGAATAAATGCTGTTGTATGCTGGAAAGGCAAGTATTACAGTACACTGTAGTAAAATTAATGAATAAAGTGTTTTTGGACATTACTATAGTAAATATACAAAAGTTTATCAAGTTTATCATATTTACTAATTTAATACCACAAACCCCTATATTATACTATACTATACATTACACATTATATATATACTAGAGTATATAGTTCACAATAGGAGGTACAGTGTATTAAAATAAAGTATTTTATATTTGTGTCTTTATTTGTTCAAGTTCACTGGACTTTTATTTTGGCGCGTTGTTGGGAACACAATTATTTCGTTAATCAATAAATTTTATTGTGTGTTTGACGATATCGTTTCTTAAATGAAATAAAAGGAATGCTGAATATTCAGGTATACTGAACTTTTCCAATTAGGAATAGTATGGATGATCAAGATATTGTTGCAATTACGCAATGATATCAGTTCAAACTGTCATCGTGTCCTGCTGATCAAAGAGAGTCATTCATGTTCTCCATTAATCCAACACTTTCCATCATGTTCTACATACCCTCCCGCTGACCCGTTGCAGTAACTAACCCCGCCCATCCCACCTGCTCCAGCGCTAACCCTTCTCTCCTGTCTTCCTGCATCCTGTCCACGCGCGTGTGAAGGACAAAGTCAAGCTAGATGCGGAGCGCGTAAAGTTAGAGCGCCTGGTGTATCTGCTAGCAGAGCAGAAGACTCATTTGGACACCTGCCCTGAAGCCCTGAAAGAGCAACTTCAGCTGGAGTTCAGCAGGGTCAGTACTCGCACACAGCCTTCGTCTTTCTCTTCCTCCTAACCAAGTCCTTCTCTTCTGTGCTTGCTTCCATCTCACCTCCGTCCGTCTTTTTCGCTTGCATCACATGCATTTCATTATTGAATGTATTTCAACGCATTATCTTCAAAAAGCATGTCTTGCCTGACTTTAGATTTGAACTCACAAAATGATGAGTTCCTTAGTCATTTTTCACCATGAGGACAGAACAAAATAATGTGAATTTCTTATAATGTTCTTTAATGCGACAAGGTCATTTTGAGGAAATAATAGGGTTAGTTAAAGCTGTCGGCTTTGAAGCGTGAAGTAGGCTGGCTTTTTATGTAAGTGTGTGGAATGCCTGCAGGGTTTCTTTAGGTTGCTGAAGGTCATGTTATGTTAGTGTTGACATGATTGATCTAAAGGTCAGCGGTCACGGGGGAAAGTTGTGCAGTTCAAGCGTTGTCTGGCATGTGGTGGCTCTGGCATGTTTATGACTGTGATTGGCCCGATTCCAGCCGTTAAATCTTAACCCTCATCTCTATCCCAAGGGAGGGTGGAGGAGCTGAGAACATTTGGTGTTGAAGAAGTGGGGGTGCTGGTGTCTTTGATGCTAGTTAAACCTTGGGGAGCTGACTTCACTTCCTTAGCTGGTGCACAGTCCGCTTTGAACATTTGAACACAGCACAAACGTAGACCTTTATATTTGTGTATTAGGATGCAGAGACGCTGGAGGTGGAGACCAAGCGTTTTGAAGATCTTGAGTTTCAACAGCTGGAACGAGAGAGTCGTCAGGATGAGGAGAAGGAGACACAGACTCAGCATATTCTCAGGGAGATCGCTGAATTTCAGCGCAGCACCGTCACGAGCAAGGTGGGTTATTTGCTTGCGTATGCACACAGTATTATCGACACAATACGCATTGAGGTGTGATCTGATGATTGTAGGAAATGATGTTGGTTGACAGGCCATATGAAAATAATTGTGAAAAAAATGTGTGATGTCATCAGGAAAGGCTCCTGGCCCTGAAGAAGCAATGCACACAGATTTCCCAGCAGGCTGAAAGGGACAAAGAAAACTTCCTGAAGGAAAAGAGTAATCTTCAGATGATGCTACTTCGGGTATGACCTTAGTCTTTATTTGATCTTGTATAGATGGTTTTAGCAGCAACAACATAAGCGTTATGTGGGCCAAACTTCCGGTAGACCTCTGCAAAGAATCAATAACTGTTGAGTTGTTTTTATTTTATTTAATACAATAAAATATTAATATAAAGTCATATTAATTTAAATATCAAATCAATTGTTTTGTTATATGATAACCAAACACAAACCGGAAGTTGATGAAACCGTTTATAGTGATATTGTCTGCCAAGTGCGTAAATGTAATAAATTCATGCTGTATGTTTTGGCTGCAACATTATTTTTCATCATTTATAATTGTTAGTTTTCCGGATCATTTATTGTATAACACAAATCGGTTTTGTTTTCCAGGAAAAGGAGAATCTCGTCAGCCTTGAGAAGAGATATTCAGAGCTCACCGGGACACTTGGATTCCCTGTCAGTCCCAGCAGTATGAAGGAGGTGAGCAATATGAAAGCTGTCAATCTCAAATCATGTCCTCTCAGTGTCTGTAGTCATTCTTTTGTCTTGACATGAACTACAACATTGTCCTCTCTTGGATCACACATGAGGACAACCATGTGTGGCAACCCCAAATGATCACCATCACGATAGAAATGAGACTACATTGAAATGTGTTCCTGCAACACTCACACAGCTTGCAGTCTGGAAGTCTGTAGTCGCTGAGGGTTGTTTGTGTTAGCCCAGTCGTTTCCTTAATCTGGAAACGGGTCTGTTTCCCTGTATTCCAGAACTGCATCCAATTGGCTGACGTGTGTCTGCCTCATTGCGAATTTAGCCATGCCCACAAAACCCTGTCTGCCCTTCCTGCCGACCTGCTGATGTTTTCTTCCCTTCTTTCCTCTCTTTCTATCAAAAACGCAGAGGTAACGCAGTAGCTTTGTGCACGCAACGAAATGTCGTTAATTTCCTGCTTTCCAAAATATCTCCTAACATGCTGATCCACTGGGCTGTTGTGGTATTAATATTAAAAATAACATACTAATAATTTCCTATATGAGAGCAATAAGCCTCAAGAAGCAGTGGGTTACAGTGCATTTTATTACAGCTGGGGCGTTGTGGCACGACGCGAAGCGGTTATTCCATATGCATGGCAAGATTTCATAAAATAAAGTAAATAAAAGGATATTTAGTCTATGTAATGCGGTCAGACATTATAAATTGGGGGTATTTTATAACGGATTAGAACTCAGCTCAGCCAATTAGAATCGAGGACCAGAACTGACCGTTTTATAATACTTTTGCTTTAAAGATAATGTGTGTGGTTTCTGCACTACTTTTAACACGTCACAAAAATTGCTTGCATCTTTTCAATATGAGCTTTTCTTTTATTTGATCATCCCCTAAACATTTACTGTTTTATAATATGAATTTACACTTATTTATTTGCTTATTAATAATTATTTTTAACCCACTTGAATGTATTTCTGTTTCTTCACCCCCTCATCTCCCCCATTTTCAAATGGTTTGTTCCACAGGGTTATGTTACAGTCACTGAGATCAATGAACTGTACTCTCAACTGGGAGTAGAGCCCACCCCTGCCCCTCTCCCTAACCAAGCCCAGCTCTCCCCTGACGCCCCTGCCATAGGGAATGAGCCCAGCCCTGACCCCAGTCCTGCAGAGAGCACTGCACCGCCAGGAGAGGCTGAGGTGTGTGTGATCAGGATGGTTTATGTATGTTGGCCATTGGAAATACAGGAAATATGAAGCATAATGTCATGTTACATGGTCGCTGTGGGGTTTGGTTCTTTGCTCTCCTCAGGTTCTTTGGTTCAAGCTCTTTCTCTTGGTATTTTTTATATTGATACTTCTTTACAGGAACAGTTCATCCAAAATGAAAATTCTTTCATCGTACTCCTTTTCACACCATTCCAGGTGTATGTGTTCCTTTCTTCAGTCGAACTCAAACAAAAACATTTAAATAAAATATTTTCTCATTTTATGTCTATGTACAGGACCTGTTGAACATGTTGAAAATACAAAATGCATGTATATCCATTATAAAAGCTGACATTAAAGTAATTCACATGACTTCAGTGGACTAACAAATGTCTTCTGGAGCGAAACGATAGATGTGTGAGAGAACAATCCCATTTTTTTATTCTCTAAACTTTTTTTTAACAAACATCAAATTCAAATACAGCAGGAAGTCGATAACCTAAAATTCTCGTCGGTTCTTCCGTGTCTCGTGACGAAATGTACAATAACTGGTCACAAGAACAATTGAAGTTTCGCTATACACACGTAAAGTGACCGATATTTTATCAAATAAATTGTTTAGTTAAAGAAAAGTCGACATACGCACTACCATTCAAAACACTTGACTGAAATGTTTCTTATGATTTAAAAAGTTAACCTGAAGTTGTATTCTTACTGTAAATAAAGAGCTACTGGGGGTGAAGAGTCAAGAAGCGAGTACGATTTTGCAAATGATGGCTATTTTGAAGGTGCTAAAATACAATTCCATGAGTTACAGTTGTGTCCCTAGGTTTGATGAGTTAGCTATTATTGTCATTTTGGCTAAACTATTGCTCACTACTATAGCCCTTTTCTGCCTTACTTCCTGACCTTCACTCTTAATTTTCATACCGTCTTCCTCTCTCTGCCAAAGCTCCTTCCCCCTTCCTGTTCACTTCTTCCCTCTGCTCCTCCATTCTCTTCCACCGCATGCTCTCGTCCCAACATCAAACCTCCCTCTGTGCACTGGCCCGAGGACATAGCGACCTTCCTCAGCCCCTCTCCTTCTCCTCCTCCTCTTCCTGCCAAAAAACTGCGTCGGTACAGGCAGGTAAACCTTGCGTGTAGGCCTGCGTGTGTACAAATGAGCACAAGTCATGAGCTGCTCACCTTTTACATTTTGTTCCGTAGCATTTCCGCACCTTGGAGGAAAGGAAGCGGTATGGTAAGGAGAGCGGAGCTCATTTGAGTGACACTCTTCCTAGGAAGAAGACCCATCCCACTGTAACACCGCAGTTCACATGTGCAACACTTGGTCGGAACATACCCTCAAAAGTAAGCATACACGCATTTATACCCAAAGTAGAGCTTATCATTATTCATGCTGTAGTTAATAAAACAAACTTTGTTTATTCATTTATGTGAATCACTTTTACTTCAAACTATCTATTTCAAAGAATCATTTCAAAGTGATTCATTTGCATCATAACTTAAAATGGTCCACCAGAGCTTTGTTTTTAAACGCTTTCACATGTTTGACAAAATAGTACTTTTCTGTAATTGTTTGTTTTTGTTAGTGGTCATTGTTGTTGTGTAATAAAAGCAATGACAGCATCTTCTTGTGTTCAGTCTCATTCACCGTTAACTCAAAGCTCCAGCTGTGGAAGTGTGTTGAATCGAGGTCTCGCCGTCTCTCCTAAAGAGACACAAGTTGAAACGCACCGCCTGCACAAGGGTAAGGCTCTCCACCTCTCTGTTAAAAATATACAGTGTTATTATGTGGGTTTAAATGATCAAAAATAGTGCTTTTGAGGTTTACGGATTTAAGTTAATCTTGAATGACTTTCTCCCTGCAGGCAGATGTAAGAAAGGTAGGGCATTTTGTAAGATATTTCAGCCTGCAGTAGTTTATTGTAGATGTGCCTGTTATATAATGTCAGGGGTTCCTCATTGGCAAAGAATGTCCTTGTCCGGGGGACATTTATTGCCTCCTTCATTGGCCGTGGACCTAACTGATGTCATCAGTCTTACTAAAATGGGAAAACTTTTTTATTTTACTTATTGCATGGTTTTAGTCATTAATGCATTTTTGTCGTTTTGATAATTTAATGTTCTCTGTTCTGCATGATTTGGTGTTTGTGTTCGCTTTTGTTCTTCCTATTTGTTGTGAAGTGGTGACGTAAGGAATACCGTTTCCGAGCCCAAGCGTCTATTCATGTCAAGCGGGGCTAAAGTTAAACATCTGTTAAAGAGCACCGTTTACTCACATCGCATGTTAAAGCGGAGCCTTTATTAACTCACAGTATACACTACAGTCTCCAGGCTTACGGAATCTCCAAAATCAATATTTGAATAAATTATGAAAAATTAATCGCTGACTGGCCATGTGGGATTTCGTTACGAAGATAAAGGAGTGTATGTAAGCATTTTTTGTTGTTTGGCTAGATCATCTTATTGAGCGTTCGGACGCTGAAACAGTTTATGACCTTCCATATATGGTGGTACTTTATCAGTCATTTACTTAGAATAACTTTACTGCATTACATTTTAAATCATAGCTTTTTAAATATATGTATTAAAGGTAAGAAATGTAAGAGGTGTGGATTTATGAGTAAAACTTTGCTTTATGATGTAATAGGTCCTTTTTTATAAGGTTACTCATTTAAAGTTGTAACCATGTTTTTTTGTGAATTGACCCATCAATTTTCCACCTGCGCGATGTCATCAAGTACACAAACAATTTAATAATAATTGTGGTTCCTGTGATTTAAACACACTATGGTTTAACTGAAGTAACCAAGGTTATTTCGTAAGGTTACAGTAAATAAGGCAGTGATTGAGGGGATTGTCATTTTTAAATGTTTTTTTAACCCTGCATGCATCACTGGTCACTGGGTTTAAGTGATTTCTCTGTTTGTGTGGTAACTGTAGTCATTGCCTTAGGCTCCTTCCACCAGCAAAACAAAGTTATAGTGAATCATCTGCCTCTAAGGCCTTGTTGCTGTTGTCCAATAGGAGGTGTTTATCCCATCTGGGTGGAAACTTTGTTTGCATTTATTTGTTTGGTGAAGATAGTGGAAGAATGCCGGGAAGACAGGCAATTCATTCATTTAGTTTTTGACAAACATCAACGTCCATCTCAACCAGAGTCAGGTTTAAAATGGGCTTTTTTATTTCCAGCTTTGGTCTTGAATACAACAAAGCTTGAACACCATGTAAACTTAACTAAAGTAGATGAAAAGTGGTCTGTGCTTTTTTGTGTTGTCTGGTGGTAGATCTGTATGTCCCTCGTGTAGCATCATCAGAAAGGGGCGTGTCTGTGATTCTGCTCGCTGTTGTTGATGTTAAGTGGAGTCTCACATCCGCTCAATTATCTATAGTCATTTTGACTACTTAAGCTCCACATCTCCAGAAGAAAACTCATATGTACCCGTCCATCTGTGGTTCTGGATGTTCTTAGCGCTTATTCCAGCGTCTGGAATAAAGTTTTCTCTGACGTACTGTCAGGATATCATTGCACGCTGGCTGGTCTTTGTGAGCAGGGTAAGGGGCCTCAGGGTGCCCTGACCACTGATCGCCCAGCGGTCACCGAGCTGGGCGGCAGGATTGAAGAAGCAACTCCTGGGGGTGATGCGGCACTCTCAGGTAAAGCCCAGAATAGCCCTGAAAGAGGAAGGAGAGCTTGATATTAATGGTGGATCCCATAGTGTTAATTATTGCTGAATTCTTCATTTCTTTGGTCGGTTTAACAGGACACAGTCAGCAGCACATCGGAGAGGACCACAGAACAAGGACGAGTAACCTAAGCGGCCGTGCTTCCTCTCAAACCAATGTTTATCTCGACACCTTCGGTTACCAAGACAACAGCCGTGCCTTTGACACGCTGAGTGTGGACAGCTCAGACAGCATGGACACTAGCATCTCCGCCTGCTCACCTGACAATGTGTCCAGGTGAGGCTGATTTTTCTAATATTCCTTTATTACACAAAATCAGATGCATAAATGCAAATATGGAGTTGTCATTTAGAAAAACAGTTCTTACTATTATACAGCAGTGGCCAAAAATAATGTGCGGGTGAGCATATTTGTACGAAAAGTTTGGTTCCAAAATGAGATAACTCCGTCAAAACATTTAAAAAATGATGTTTTGTATTATGTTATCATGTACTTATTGTGTTAGTTAGCTGTATTTTTTAAATCAAAACAAACTTTTGATTGATATGAATTGGAATGCACAATAAAAAAAGGTTATCGAAGAGTTATCTCATGTTGGGTTAGATTAAAAAATGGACAAACACCAACAATTATTTGTCAAAAAGACAAACTACAGCATATCAGCGAATGTGGGTTTTATTTGAATTGAAAAAAATGATTAAGAACAACAAGCTCATAGTAAATAAACTAAATGCAATTGACTACAATGATACATTTTATTAATAATTGTTGATCTTGTGAAGTTATTTTGTATCCATTTTCTGAGGCCTTGACTCTGTAAGGTTTGTTTTAATGTTTAAGCGTCTTTACATTTTTCTTGATGTTGCACTTCAGTTTACATTCAAAGTTCCGACAAGAATACAAAGGTTTTAGTCCATTCAATTATATGTTAAAATAAAAAGAGAAATTGTACATTTTCCGAAGCTGCTCATCACTTTTGGCTATGACTTTATATTTAGGTGTTGCTACAGTACATGTGTATACTTACATTTTAAACAAGGCAACTCATTTTCTTTAAGGGGTAAACAAACCCAAAATGTGCTTTTAAATCACTAAAACGTGTGAGTGTATGTTTCTAGATCTACAGCTTACAGATGGTCATGTCAAATCACCGTGATACTTACACATGTGACTTCCATAACCCAAAATATCTCCAAAGCTCCGTTTGTAGTTCAAGCCAAAAATTCCATGTGTGGTGCCAAAAGAAAAACATATTGACGAGTGCACCAAAAAGAAAAGAATACAGGTATAAACTGAGCATCTAAAATCTATGAACCATTTCTGAGAGCTCGGCTGTTGGTTACCATAAACCTTAACTGTGCCTTAGAGTGATAAGTTGAAGACATGAGTGACTGTGACAGATAAGGCCAAAAGATCATTTCTCAGGGCAGTGGACGTGTGTTTACGCTGCGTGTGTCTGAGCTGGAGGCGATGGGCCGTGATTGTGTAATACGAGTGGGTTGCTTAAATAATGTGAGTTCTGAGGGGCCCGGGAAGGCCGGTGCGCACCCCCTCCTCAGCTCCAGGGACGAATCCACTCAGATTACAACAGGAACATTTAGAGGAAACAGATTCTGGTTTTTTTTCCCCCGAGTTTGAATGTAATCAACTGCAGAGCGCGGGTTCGGGAGCTTTGTGTGGTATGTTTCGCTACTCTCTCCTGGTTTTTCCAGTTCTGGATGTTCTAGTGCGGGAATGACCACTGTACATCTTCAGCATCACCGGTAAGAGATGATAAGGATGAAATGATCCGAAGGTGTGATTGGTACAGGACACACTGAGAGGAGAGATGACTAATAGAGATGGAAACAAGGAGACCAGATGTTACTGCAGTTTGTGAGCTGGTTGGGTGGAAGGTTGGGAAGGAATGGAGATAGAAAAAGATGGGAAGATCGAATGGAGTATCTTCTATATGACATACAAGTAATATCTGGAATAGGTCATGTCTGCGTTGTGTTGAATTCACTCATGTGGATTTTGCTGTTGTTATGATGCTGGGAATTATTTATTTCAGTGACTGGGGATATTTTCTTTACTTTGACTTGTATATGTATGGCATGATTGAAATGTGTTTTAAAACCAACAAAATAATTCTTGTAAGCTTTTAAAGCTTTTTTTGGTACTGACTGCATGTTTATTGTCATGCATGAAGCAATGTGTCATTAATGATTGACAGCTGACCAACAAATTGAAACCCTCCTACTTCAGTCTTGGGCTTTGAGAGAACAGGAGATGCTGTAGAAAAAGTCAAATAAATCAGTTGCGATGCTTGAAAACTCATTCTTATAACCGTCACGATGATGTCATTGTAATATTTGAAAACTGAATTGTGATTGGTCCGGCTTTCATTATTTATATACAGCATTGTAATGAGTGGTCTTTCGTTTGCCTACCCAACCATGATTGGTCTTTTCTTTTTTTACATACTTTTTAACGGTTCATAGCCACAACAACACCCCCAAAACTTCAATGTTATATGTTGGCTCTTCGATTTACTCAAAATGTGACATGCATTAATGTCTAAAACTTTTCCTGCACTAAAAGCAGTTTCAGTTTGAGCTAAAAAAGCCGTCATTCACTTGAAAGCTTATCGTTGGAGAGCATCTTCTGGTTTTCGGAATGTCCATAATGCCAATTGAAGCTGTATGATGACTATATGTTCTTTTCAGGGGTTAAGGGAAAATTGTAGTTGTAGATGAAGGAGGGGCCGGTCAGATCTATTCCACGTGTTCTGTTTGAAGTCTATATGGAAAGCATCAGTGTCAAGATTGTGTGCTGGGCTCTCAGGCTCTTTCTGCCCGGACTGTTAATTCATTCCAGTACCGGACAACTTTATTGGTACCTTCTGTGTTCTTTACAGCATGTATACATACATGCTCATGCCCGTACAACATGTTTACGTTCGCATGTCTCCAGTGTAAACTAAGTGTAATGGTATTTTAGTGCCTGGCTGAGGGGTGTGGCATTAGATTGTGGGAGGTCTGCCATAAACGAGAACAATTTAACTGTTTATCTTGTGTTATTTTTGGTAGTGCCAGCACCAACGTTTCGAAGATGGAGGAGATGGAACGTCTTCTTAGAGAGGCTCAGGCCGACAGAAACAAGCTTCTGGAACACAGGGTATGCAAAAACCTTCAGTCTTAAAATACAGACGGTCAGAGGTTGACAAGGAGTCAGGGCAAAAATATATATTTCAAATGCTTTTTTTTTTTCAGTATGAAGAAATGTTTTCTGTTCCCGAACCAGTCTACAGTAGTTTGGGGTTTAATGCCTGTATAGACACTTAAATTGTCGTTTCACATATTCATGGGATCAATGTGACCAAATTTTGACTTCATATTATGAGTTATTTTTCAAAACAGGTTAACGTTAATAGGCAATGTGTATATGGTTGAACAAAATGTGTTTATGAAAGAAAACAGCCCCTGAAAACCAGTTCCAGAGAGGAATTTGGCTCTTAATAAAGCTTCATATTTTTTATACTTGTTCAGTCCATAAAACCAAAGGATGAATGAACCACATATGGTACCAAGCTTCTTGGATCTCAAACTGCTTGTTTACTGTGTTTTGAGTTTCTCAGTCAGTCATAAACTGAAGCAAATTTGGCTTGAAATAAAAGAACATTGTGGGTAATGTGCCGTTCTTCCTGTTTCTGATGTTTTTCATGGGAGTTTGTGCTGAAACGCACCAATTGTCCAGCCTTAAAAGAAACTTTGAATCATTGAGTATTCACAAAGAACGGTGTAATTTATCTAACAGGAGAGAGAGATGGAAAACAAGAGTCGAGCTCTTGAGGAGGAGAAGAGACGACGAGAGGAGCTTGAAAAGAGATTGCAGGAAGAAACCAGCAGGAGGCAGAAACTCATTGAGAGAGAGGTGAAACTTCGTGAGAAACAGCGAGCACAGGTGAGAGCTACACATACGTAATCACTATTGTTTATACGTGGGATTTTCAGATTGTGACATGCTTGTTGACTGACTCGTGACCTTTCACTCTCAGTCTCGTCCGCTGACACGCTACCTACCAGTAAGAAAAGATGACTTCGACCTTCGCGCCCACATCGATTCGGCCGGCCACAACACAGAGACCTGTTTCCACATCTCCATCACAGAGAAAACGTGCAGGGGCTTTCTCATAAAGATGGGTGGCAAAATCAAAACCTGGAAGAAGCGCTGGTTTGTCTTTGACCGCAACCGCAGGACGTTGTCTTACTATGCAGGTTAGCAAAACCTTAAACATTAAACAGTTACTATTTAAAATGTATGCAAATGACATAAGGCTGACTTTTTATTGAATTCTTTTCAGATAAACATGAGGCCAAACTAAAAGGAGTAATTTATTTCCAAGCCATAGAGGAAGTCTATTATGACCATTTAAAGAGTGCCCACAAGGTAGCAAAAGTGCTTTTCTTTGGTTATAATTATGGACGGTTTCATCATGCGCTGGCTTAAAATTAAACATTAATATTAATATTTTATTGCATATTAATTGTATTAAATTAAATTAAAACTACTCAACAGATACTGATTCTTTGTGGAGGTCAACCAGAAGCTATGTTTGGGCCACATAACGTATGTTTATCTTGCTGATGCTGGAACCGTCTAGAAGATGCTTTTGCAACACTTACTGTAGCTTACATGTTTGGCTTAGATCAGATTAAACTTTTTTGTCATCGTGCAAAGTTCACGAATGAAAAACAGACTGATATACAATGCAATACAGTAGGCCTACAGATAGTGTTTCAGCATAAGAATGTGTTCCAGTGCTGCCCCCTAGAGGCCACCTTGTCATTTCTTTTGCATCTCTGTCCACAGAGTCCAAACCCTTCTTTAACATTCAGTGTCAAGACTCATGATCGTGTGTACTACATGGTGGCCCCCTCTCCAGAAGCCATGAGAATCTGGATGGATGTTATCGTGACAGGGGCGGAGGGATACACACACTTCATGATTTAGACGTTTTTCAACGTAGAGGAACGTGTGCAGCACGTGGATTAAAACCAAGAGACTTATTCCACACTCTTTCGTTTGCCGGCTTTAGTATTGGCCACTTAACGCTGGACTGATTTTATATGTTGCCATAAGTCTGTTCTTATCTTTTATGATATATTTTAACCTGTTCTCACTCCACCGAGTGTCCTACCCAGCTGCCTTAGTACTTTTTTACCCAACTTGAACTTTCACTTGGCAGACCAGAGGACGGAGCACATATCTTATAATTACAAATGCAAGTGTGTGTCTTGTACATTTTTTCTCTGTCTGCGTGTGTATAAAGAGAGCAAACTGTGTTATATGATATTCGGTGCCAATGTGCCACGTTGCGTGTGGTCTGTTGTTAGCTTGTGTACAGAGCCTCAGGGACACACACTTTATATCCATAAACAGTTGTCAGCTGTTATGCCAAAGATGAGAACACACTGTTCACATGATGTGGAGAGTTTATGTATACTGTAGATGCATATGGTTGTAGTGCCTTCATTTTTGTGTTAAGATGATATTCCTTTATACTCGATTTGATACTCAGAGTTGCTATACGACATGCAGAGATGTTGTTATATTAAAGATGTCCTGAATTTGTGTTTGTTAGCTGTTTTAACGCTGCAATTATTCATTATAGCAGTATACAGTAACAGTTAAGCTGACTAAAATTCAAGTATTTCACTCCCAAGGTTAAAAACAACTTTCTTTGTTAAATTTGAGCACACAGAAGCCCTGTTTTTCCATATGTTTTATATATATTTTCATGTTTTAATCGGTGAATCATTTCAATGTGGAGTGTATTTAGTGCTTTTTGGCCCATTTTCAGGCTTAAATTACTTCTATTTGGTCTGCAGAAAATAGTCCGTAAGCACCACATGTGCCAGATTTCATCAGACACCATTAAACAATGGCAATTTGGTAAATATTGGTTAAGATTTTCATTTTCAGGTTCAACCTTTATAACAACTCAAACTGGATTTAAACTAGCTTCATTACGACCAGCAGGGGGCGACACCTGTATGATATTTATACGCTCCACAAACCTTATCTGTGGTATATTTTTAAAGAAACTACTTTGTTCATACTCCCGTTTGACAAGTATTTATACTTTACCGTGCATGCGACTTTATTTTTGCATGCAGCAAAATAAAGCAAATGTATATTGTTATTTTGATTCATGTGCATTTATCCATTTGGTCATGTTATCCCTCCTCAGGCAAACGAGTTTAAACACGAAATCAAACAAAGGATTTGAGTATGGAGAGTAGATTTAAGAGCAGACACGCATAAAGCAGATGGATTATTTACACATGCATTATCATGTAAACATCCCCCGATCACATGACGTGCGTGTTTGTACCGTGAACCCTACAGGCATGTTCTCATTTTTGCATTTGTTCTTGTCTGAATTTGAATAGGCCTACTGCATAACATTATTCGTGTTATGACTTCTGTTCTATGTTTTTTGACGTTTTTATTGAAGCATGCATAAGGATTTAAGTCCACTTTCACAGAGAGGTGTTTGAACCAAATCAAACATCCCGATCCCGCTGTCCTATAGAGCAGTCCATCATCTTCCTCTTTTGTCCCCCTAATTTCTCATCATCTCTTGTGGTAAAATCGTAATGCATCCTGCAACGAGGTGCATGCAGACCCACTTGTGCGCGTCTCTCAGCATAATAAATGAACGCATTGAACACAGCCTCGTATATTAACTGGGGAAGCAGCGATTGTACCCCATGATGTGAGGCGGTGTCCTGTCAATTTAGAGATAATTGATGTCGGGGAAAATCAGTCTCAAACACATTTATGCGGTGCTGTCAGTCCTCAGAGAATACACATACGGATATGTCATTTTCTTTAAGGGTGATCCCAAGGGAATTTGGAGCCACGTCATCCCCTCTCGCCCTTGGGCCCCTATGGCAAGCCGAATTACCTTTTAATCACTAACGATACGAATTTTTTATATCAACAATTCAATTTTTTCTAGTGAAAACTGTAATTCTTGATATCACGAATAGTATTTCTACTGGTAACAATTGATATTTTTGATATCAGTAATTGCATTTTCACTAGTAAAAATCTAATTGTTGATATAAAAAATTAATACCCTGAGAATGATTAAAAGCTAATTCGGCTTGCCAAAAGAAATTATATTCTTTATATTAAGAATTATAGTTTTTACTAGTAAAAATGCAATTGTTGATATAAAAAATTCACATTGTGAAAATGCTTAAAAGCTAATTCGGCTCGCCATTCTGAGACAGGGATGATACATAAGAGAGAGACTCTTGGGGACTGAAACATACTGTAGGTTATGTGCACATGTGACGCAAATGTTTCGAAAGTAAATAAAATACAAACAACAGTGGCTTCCATTTAAAGCGTTCTGTAATGGTTTCGAAACTGTTTGTGCATGAATAGTAAGTGTATGACCTTAAAATGTAATCTGCTTTGTCAATTCAGTTGAGTTTATTTCAGTTTATCTTCTAGCTGTTAACACGGTAAAGCACAGTTTCCAGAGAAACTTGAACAAGTTTGTTTAATAAAACATATGTTTAAAGCTACCTGAGCTGTACAGCACATCCGTTTTGTTATTGTCAGTGCAACACATGTGCTCAGACCCCACCCCTTCACACAAAGCATGAATACATAATCCTGGACATTTGAGATAATGGGAGAATTGGAGATTTAGCTGAAGAAATAATATCTTAGGGATGCACGCGGTAATGACTCAACGTCAGGCATCCCAGCTGCTGTTACTGTTTGGTTGCTTGTGTCTAAACTGACTTCAGGCAGTTCATCTGCAAGTGAACTTGACCTCAAGCCATTGTGTCTGTGGCAGCCGTTTTGATGGGTTCACTCAATGGGGGAGGGGGCACATAGTGTACGTGTAGTGGTGGGGGGGTAATTTAGCTTCACCCTTTTTTGTGTTCATGGTGGTCCATACATGAGGGTATGGTGGGGGGGCCCAGCTGGTGTGTCCAGCTGCAGTGTCAGATAAGCCTTTTCCTGTCCCGTTGTGGTTTGATTGGTGTCTGCTGAGTGGCTCTGTGGAGACAGAGACAGGGCCAAGGTGTACCGCTCACACATAAACACATTTAGGACAAAGTACTCAGATTTTCTGCTCAAATCTGGTTTTGTTCACATTACTTTCTAATACGCTCCATATCAGATGCTGATGTAAACAGTAATGCTCTTACGCTGACCCGTATGTGCAAATATGTTGGGGTATTCGTCATCAAATTAGCAACACAATTGAATATAAACATTGCTCATATATGAAATTACAATGCAAACATGTTAACCCTTACAAAAAAGTAAATCCAAATGTTCTGTATAAAATAATAAATAATACAGTAAGTACACTTTTAGTCTACTTTCTTTGTTCTTCCCAGAAAAAAAATACATGTTAACTAGTTTAGTAGTTAAGGACTGTTAAGAACTGTTATGTTAAATTATACTAAACACTTTTAAGTCCCAAGTAATATTGAAGAAGTACACAAAAGACGATATTTTGTCGTCATGTTGTATTTGTCTTTATATTGGTGGACAATAATGTTTGTCTACCAACATTCTTCAAAATATCTTCTTGTGATCCAAACCTGAGTATTTAGTGTTATTTCACTGGAAACATTTGTGAATTTTCCTTTTTACACTGCGGTTCAAAAACAGATCCGTGTCACATGTAAAGTTAAAAATATCACGTACCGATGTGGGGCCTTTTGTAACTTGAATTCTTTTGTAATAATGTGATCTTACAGCTCCATGTGAGAGGCAGGGATGGCAAACGCAATTCTGACCAGTCATGAGTGAATTACGGCTCCACGGTTTATTTAAATTAATTAAACCCGGCCAGGGATCCATCACTGACATTAATACGGTTTCGGTTGTCAAAGGAACATCACATAATGTCTACAATCATCCTTGTGAAATGATGGTTTAGCATAATCAGATTGAGATGAATTGTTTGGACTTTCTCTTGAATATTTCCTGTGCGTCGCTTCGGAGCAAGATGTAACCTTGTTAAGTTGGCAAGGCACATCAGGCTAAGTGATGCCGTATTGATCAATTGGATTTTAAAATTTAACTTCCTCTAGAGACTTTTTCCAATCAACTTCACGCTTGAATTCAGCCCGTGGTTGAGTGGCTGCAGTGTATTAGCGGCTAGACCATATGTGACACAAGACACAGATCAACAAACACGGCTGAGGTTTTAGGGAATAGTTCACCCAAAAATGGAAAATCAGCCATCATGTACATGTGTTTCAAGACTTCTTTTGAACACAAACAGAAAGACTTTATGTATACAATGAACACCCTGGCAACCCTAAAAAACAGTTCAGATCTGTAAGCTATACAGCAGCGGGAAAAAATAAAATACTTTATCACAC
Source organism: Barbatula barbatula (assembly GCF_947034865.1). Lineage (NCBI taxonomy): Eukaryota > Metazoa > Chordata > Actinopteri > Cypriniformes > Nemacheilidae > Barbatula > Barbatula barbatula. The sequence goes on along the minus strand of NC_136786.1, from coordinate 15,679,245 downwards.
TTTTTATTGAATCAGCATAGATGTATTGTGGCAATGTGAAAGACTGATATGCAGCATGAAAAGACATGAATACTGTGATAAAAATAATACGGTTATCACATAAAAATATATATTTTTAAATTATTGCACGAATATTAACTGTTGAATTGTTTAAAAGTGAACACGAACTTTGCAGTATTTAAGGTCGGCAAATACAGAGCATATTTTCTGTTATTTTGATTTTCCGCAAATAAATGTAAATAGAACTTTTTTTTTTAAACGAAAATGATAATTTTACCTAAACACATACCTATAAATACAATAGTTAATTCAGAAAAACTGAGAATATTTTCAAAATGGTCTCTTCATTTTTTTTGTGGCTGTATATTTATGTAATATATATTTATATAACATGTATATTTATACGTTATGTAAACAACATTTCAAATTGTGATTCCTCTACTGTTTTCCAAGGATGAAATATGATAATGAACTTGAAATTTTGTATTTTTAAGTGAGCTATTCCTTTAAGACAAAATGCAAACTCACTAAACAACGTAAGCTACTTTGTTCGTCCTGTTTCAGAAAGGGAAGACCTTGTTTCCACCACTCAGCTGGAATGAATTATACATGTAAAGTTTGTGATGTGAATTTATTATTGATGCTGATGGAATAGCAATAATGAAACAAACTCGGGAAGACACAACAGCTCCAAGGAAGGAAATGACATCCTCCTTTGGGGCAAGAATTTTGGAGTTCCTACAAGCTGTAAAAATATGAAGGCCGTCACACATCATACTATTTTGCATCATGAGAAGGAAACTAGAGGGTGTGTTATCCTCCCATGCCTGCAGCAAATCAAATAGTGCAAGTGTAGGAAATGTGATTTGACACTCGCAAGCAAGTGTGCATGTATTTGCACGAACTCACACTGCACCATTCTCACTCCAATCAGTGTCTCACGTACCCCACTCCCCCAGCCCCACCTCCACTTCCCATTGGATGACCTACTGAAGTTGCCATGGAGATTTGTGTACCAGGGCAAGAGTGTGAAATGAAGGGTGCAGATTTTGAATGGCCAAACCCCTGTAATATAATTTCATAAGCACACAAACACTCACATAAACTTCCAATCACGCAATGCTGGTTGTTATTCCAAATTTCTTCTCTTCTTCTATTGGAATTTCCTCTGGATGATGAGCGGAAATCGAACGGAAACAGAGGAAGCAGAGAACCTAAGAGATATTAAAGGTCTATGCTTTTTCTGTATCAGGTTATCCGTCAACTAAAAGCATCGGACAGGAAAAAAGGGAGTGCATTTCATCCAGGCACTTAAAGTACGAGACAAAAGTTCGGTCTTGGAAAGCAGGCGAACACTTGGGAAGTTTTAAGCAGCGGCTTTCAGTATCCCCTAGAGATGAAGGAAAAGTGTTTCTGTAAGGAACAAAACAGAACGTTGGGGTTTTAAAGCTGAAGTGTGTCATTTTGATGATGTTATAATGCATTCTTGATTCCAAGCTTAATATGCAGAGACAACTAGAAGACACATTGAATTTTCAGTAAGCGACATTCTCTTGTACTATCAATATACATTGCTCAGAATGAGCACCAAAGTGAGAACAATATGCTGAAAACAATTATTTTATTTTTGGTGTTAATATAATGTCATCTCTAGCTCTGCTTCCGTGGAAATGGGGCCACGCTGGACCCGGACTCTGGGAACCTGGCGGAGAGAAAGGGGTATAAGAAAATATCCAATGAGATTTGTCTCTTATCTTGAAAGTGTTTTTTGCATCCTGTTTATTTTGTTGTGTGCGTGTGTGTGTGTGTGTGAGTGAGTGAGTGAGTGAGTGAGTGAGTGAGTGAGTAAAAAAGGGAAATGGAAACAAACACTCAAAAACTGGACGCAGTGTGATAAGTGGGGTCTATTTAGCAGAGGCTCCGCTTGGGTGGAATTATTGAATTTGATTACAGAAAACAGAGAGAATATACACAAGAGTGCATTTATACAAACAAATGAAAGAGAGAGAGAGAAAGAGCCCTCTGTTTCATGACTGAGTAGAGGACTGTCTCAACTAACCCCCAAATGTCAAACGGCAGTATGAAGTGATAAATGCAGCGTTTGTGATCTACATTTGTGGGCTGTTGTATAAGAACATGCGTGTATCCTTAAAAGTTAAATAATTCAGAGAGAGACAATGTTTAAACACAAGACAGTAGGACAGCAACCACACAAAACTGCAAAATGATTTTTTTTTTATTCAAACAAATAAAGAAAACATCTAATATGTGTTTAATACACTGTATCTTTCTCCTGTCTGCCCGTCTCACATCAGAGAGCATGGTTAGTGAATTGCCACATTAATGATTCTGTCTCCTGTGTTGGTGTTGGACTAGATTCTGAGCTTATTAAACAGGCCCTCTGAGCCCCTGCGGGAGTCAATCCGCAGCGAGAACCCTATAGAGTTTACCATCCTGCTCCCAGGTGTGATGAGAGGCTAATGAGAATATGAGCTCAGGGCTCAGCGGGTTAAACCGCCCCCTTCTATCAACCACATGCAAACTAGATAGATAGACAGTCAGATAGATTTTGTTTACCTCTCATCCTCTCACTTCGATCATTTCCTCTCTCTCTCATTCACAGAATCGGGTCTTTAAAAACTAGGCCACCCAACCATTAGTCACACATACACTTACTCATACTTAGCTCTCCTTATGCATACAGCAGTAATGTGAATTTCTCTGGTGCCCTTCACACAGATAAAGCACATTTAACAGGGTAATGCCAGATGACCCAATTACAACACAGTTACGCGTTACACAGTAATATAAATCCGCACAAGCACACTGAAACACACAACCAGTTTTCTCCTGTTTGGGGATGATATCAGAGGGTTATGGTGTTACATAAGAAGTCATACTGCAGCGAGAGCTGTTCAGGAGTAAATGTTGTTCACTGCACCATTACTATGGGACTGCACCAAATCCCCCTTAAAGAGGCACGCACGCGCACACACACACACACACACACACACGCATGCACACACACGTCTCCTTCCACATGTCGTTAATGAACAAGCACTAAATCGAGCACAGCTCTTATCTGGATTCCCTCCACACACTCATTTCTTTTACACCCACATCATAAACAGATGTATGACAATGAAAGCCCATAATTCTCCTCCAAAGTAAACACCTCCCTTTGTCACCCGGATTCAGATGTAGCCTCATGCTGTTCGTCTTCCTCATGGGAGGATTAAATCACAGTTAGGCAAACTGCGACTGGCTGCTAAAAGGCAACCGCGATGCTCTTTGCATCCTTGCAATTAAAACAGCTAACATCTGAGCCCAGCAAAGCTGCCCCATGGCCCACTCAGTGTGTGTGTGCATGCGTCTGTGTGTAAAATGATGCAAACACACTAGGATGGACGTCCACACAGAGTGTGATTTTATTCATTAAATAAAGAACAATTCGAAGAAAGGGAGCAATTGCTTCATGAAGACAAAATGACAACTTACAAATAAAATTGATAGGGTTTTTATAAAAACAGAGTATAAAATATGTTACTGACGTAATAGTGGATCAACCCCAGTGCCCGAAAATCCTTTATATACTGTAGAAGTCCAGTCCAAATCTGAGCCGAATATTGGAAGACAGTTAACTCATGATATACAGTATGTGGGCTTCTTCCTATCTCCTTTATTTAAAGAGCTGCGTAGAGTGATGTCATGCTACATTCAAAAACATAATCCGGCTCATGTATATCCAGTTTGTGAGAGTATTACAAATTTCTGAGAAGTGGGATTCTCGTTATCCATTTTTTTTCTATAAGTTGTACTTACCAAAAGACAAAACAAGCAGTGCACACATATCCACAGTGAGGTCACAGGGAGGTCCTTATTTTATATAAAAGAGTAAGAAATGTGAAGGTTCAGTAATAAGAAACGTCCTCATACCAATATGAAGTCACGTTGTAGGATTATGATACAAAAAAGTGTCTTAAACAAAAGGTGTTCCCTGATCCAGTTTGAATGTGCAAGTCCATGCAGCTTTTGTTTAGGTGTGTCAGAAGTGCTCGGTTTGGCTTCATCTTCCGCAGTTCTCCAAATTCCTAGTATGTTGTAAAGTCTTGGAGAGATGAAGATTGCAGCTGCATTTTACACAGTGCTAAGGGCTTATGGGACGAATGAGCCAGAAATTCCCACAGTTGCTTATTTAAATGGAAGGGAACCTTGTAAGGAACTTCTCCATGTAAGCTTTTTAAAAATGTTACACATTCTTAGGATAAGCATTCTCACCATATTAAGCCCTTTTTTTCCCAAAGGCTGGTAAGCAATGTAAAAAACATCAAGCTTAGTTTACTAAGAATGTCATGTGTTACATATCTACATAAGTGTCCGTTAACTGTATGCGTAACACGTGACACATCTCAAAAAATAGTTTAAAAGAAAGTTATGATCAGTAAAAACGTAGTCCTTGCTAACTGGGTGAAATCAAAGTGAAAGTTCATATTTAGCTTCATATCAAAAACATTTGTTTTGGCCTAAAGCTCTAGGTGAAATATTTGTTTGTCTGAAACATCTGATGGCTCTCCAGGCTGTCTACTTCCTGCTTTGTGTGCCGGTGGTGTTCTTGTTGCCAGAGCGACGGACAGGAACCTTAGAGACGGGGATTCGTGTGCGTTGTGGGGCATCTGTCTTTTTAGAGGGTGTGTTTGAAGTGGAAGACAGTGCTCCTTGGCTTGAAGAGTGGGAAGGAGGCGTTTGTCTCACGCTAATGGGGATCTTGGAATCTCGAGGTAGGCTTGTGCTGCCCTTCATGGACCGGAAGGAGGAAGTAGAGGAAGGTGAGCATTTCTGGGAGGCCAAGTTCGTCTTTAGATCCCCTGTGGATTTTGTAGGTGAGCTTACATCATCATCTGACCCAGTGACACTGGGGCTGTCAGGATCGTAGAGGTCATAGAGTGCATCTCCAGAGCAGCTGTCCCTCAAAAGGCCATCCAGACGAAGGAAGCTGCTATCCTCGTCTTCCGGTCCTGGTGTTGGAGAGTCCCAGTAACCTTCATCACTGGGTGGGGCATCCTGGAGTTCTTTTTCAACAGGTGGAGGGGAAGGACGTGTTGGCAATGGTTTTCCTATCTTACTACAACCACTCACAGGGATCTTACTTAGGCCAAGTGCCTTCACTGGGGGCTGCCTCTTCTCCGGCCGCACTGGCGCATGATGCAGGACAGACTCTGCACGACGTGGGGCTGGTGAGTCTTCACCTTTCTGGGGCAACATGTGCCATAGCCCCTGCATGTCTGCATCATCGACACCCTCAGGACTAGCCATCTCTTCTCCTCCACCCATGTAGGCAACAACCCCACTGCCCTGTGGCTTTTTAGGGGGTGCACGTGCTCTTTGGTGGGCTGGCATGTAGCAAGAAGCTTGTATGGGTGTGATGCTACTGACCTGAGGAGGGAGTGGGGGCTTGGCGGGGGAGCATCTTTCAGAGTTCGTCCCAGCTCCACTTATCCTGTGACCCACAAAGCCGCCACTGCTGCTACCTGTTCCATTGCTCGTGGTACTTCCTCCATTCCCAGATTCCTCTTCTGGGTCAGCGATGATGTCACCACAGCCCGTTAAAGAATCAAAACTTTTCAGAGAAGTGACATCAGTGAACATGGAGCATAACCGATCGACAGATTGTTCTGACGGTGGGTCAGCAGTACTGTGTTCCATAGGAGGGGTCAAAGCGCAGGTTGGAATAGATGACAGGTGGGTCGAATCACAGTTTTTTTCATGCTGGAGCACCCCTGCCTGGATCCGTAGGGGAGAAGGAGCCGGAGACTCCTCCGGAAGTTGTTCTGAAAGAGAAAGACTACACTTGCCACAGTCCACTTCGTTTGTACCTTGCAATTCCTCCACGGACGTTCCCCGCCATTTCCCAGAATCCTCTGGGAGACTACTCTCCTCAAACATTTGCGGTAGGGGCTCGAGAGTAAGAGTCATGTCCTTCTCTGTTTTCATGTTGTCAGAGCACGAAAGCATTGGCTCTTCCTCCTTTACCTCCTTGGCCACATCCTGCACCTCACCTGAGTAATCTTGAGCCTGCGGCTTCCGGCGCCAACGCATACTGCTAAACAGTCCCTTCAGCCCACGTCCACGCCGTCCTACCGTGGCAGACCCATCTCCTGCACGGCTGCTGCTACGCCGCAGTAGAGAGAAGAAGCTGAAAGACTTGGTGATGGAGCTGCGGAGGGGGGCGGTGGACACACCATCTGGCGTTCCGGCGTGGAGCTGGTCACTGCTGGCAGATTCCTCTTTCCTGTGGCCATCAAGCTCCGTGGCAGTGTCTGTTATTAAGCCATCATGGGTTTTGCTCCTAACAAGCTCCAGTGGCTTGCCAGCGGCTTTATCGGTCCCTTCTCCTTTGTTCCTGACTGAGAAGATGCTCGGCATGCTGCTGCCGGACTTACGCTTGCCGAATAGCTTGAAGGCAGCTTTGTTAAGCTTTCCCGGTGGCTGGGGGTCACACAGAGGTGGTTCACTGCATTCAGTTTGTACATCCATGTCTGCAGCTACGTCTGCTAGTGCCTTTCTAAAGCACTGTTGTTCTTACTTGGTTCTTGCCCCTTTATTTTGCCCTGTCTGTAGCTGCTTCTTGCTCTCTGCTTCTGTTGCTGCCTTCGCTTGTTCGTGTTCTCTTGCTCTTTCTCTCTCACTCACAGTCTCTATGGTAACTAGGAGGGTTAAGCAGCTTTCGTCAGCGCTGGAGGCACGCCAGTGCTTTTCTCTCCGCCCCCTCAGCTCGTCCCCTTCATACACACATACACACCCTCATCCCCCACGCTGCAAACATCACATATCCCTCTGTTGTTTCTACCTCAATTATTCTCTCTTGCCTTAGTGAATAGGAATGTGATATGCATCTATCTGCGGGCTTCAAAGAATGTGTGTATTGCGCCGTGTCATTGTCATCGCCATCATGTCTATGTGTGTGTGTAACAGATAAAGAGTCTATGTCTGGAAGTTTTTGCGTCATTTGGTTATCTTTTGACTCTGTAATAGATCACCAATGTTGCAATGGCATTTAAGATTTGTTTAGAAATGCATTAGGGAAAAAACACAACGAAAATTAAAATAAGCCAATGAAAATCCCCTTCAGATAAGACGAAAACATGGACTTGAATCATTGCTGTAGAGTTCAGATTTAGGATTTAGGCAAAAGCTGCTGACTGGAGAAATTACAAGTATGAAGACATAATGCGGGTTAAGCTAAACATTTTACTCTGAAATGTAAAAAAAAGGCTGATGAAAATTAAATGAGATTAGATGAACTCACGCTGGTGGCCCTCACCTGTTCCGGACCGTCTGGAGTGCTTGATCGTGTTCAATTTACCCCTCAATAACTCGCAGTCCATCTGCCTCCAGCATATGGGCTCAGGGGGACTCTTGTTACCACACTCCTCAACTGTTAAAAAAAAGCCATTGGTTTAACACTCTAAGTGTGTGAAATAGTAGCTCAACAACTGAAAGCCTTTTCTTTTTATAGTGGTTTAACACACACTTTTACATTTGGTGAATAACCTTGTGTGCTTTGAATGACAAAACCCTTTGATGTGGTGGAGATGGACAGGGGTATCTACGCTGTTTTGAGCAATAAATTCCAATGACTGTTTAAGTTCTTACAGAATAAATATTTATATGCAAATATATTAAAATCCTGTCATAGAAGTTCCACTCCCAAAGAGCAAAATTTAGCAGATATCAGTATATTTAACAACTAAGTAGGTACAAACATTATATAGATTTACTGTAGTATGACCTGGAAAGAATTGTATTAATATCTACCCTGACATTTTTATTTGATAATTTCCACTCTGACAATGAGAACGCTAAATAGAATACAAACAACTGTATGGGTTGAATGTCTCTACCATTTTTCTTCTTGTTTTGTCTATCTTTCAGCCTGATAACAAATTTTGGTTCCCAGAACGTTCCCAAAACTTTCTTTTTTGTTCCCACAACTTTGTTTTTTAGGTTTATCTTTGATTATCCAGGAAAGTTTTCTCAACAGATATTTTGGCTAATGTTAGTTTTTGGTTCCTTGAACAACCAATGTGCAGACTAAAAACTAATGTCAAGGGAACATTCTTTGTACGATGGGTACACTTTTTTGAATAAGAACAGATAAAACAGCCTGAAATCTCTAGTACTGTAGATATGCCCGCTGGCTCCTCATTTCGATTTGGACATATCGGCCTCCTCTTCCAGCTCAGTGACATGAAACAATGTCTACATTTACACAATGAGCAGGGGGCTTCGCCCTGAGCATACAATGTGTCTATGTGTGTGTTTGTGCGTGTGAAGGTAAGCTATCATGCAACCATTTCAACAAGGTCGAGTCTCTGAATCATCTTTGGTTTCAGGTCTTCTGTGCTGTACCAAAACTCCTCAGTTGTGTTTGCCACTACTGTCAGCAGCTGTGGGGCACACCGGGTGGAATGTGTCACCCCGCCTATTGTTTCCTTGGGTCATTTTGGGTCTGCGCAATTTTTTTCCACTATCTGGGCCATGAGGGGCTTTCTTTGTTTGAGAGTACGGGACGAAAATGAAGCAGAACCATATGAGGAAAGTTGGAGACCAACAGGAAGAAACAGAAAGAGAAAGAAATAGAGAACTTAAAGGTCTTCACTGTAAACTCGATTGCGAGTCTGCAGTTGTGTTTTTTAGGCTCCACCTCGGTGCTCACATCTTTTTCCCCTAGTGTGACATTCCTGTTGCTGCCAAGGACAGAACTCCTGAAAAGCAAACTGGGACACTTAGAATAGGATAGGGCTGTACTGTTTGTGAATAAGGGCGTGTTGTCTAGGTTGTACAATGCTTGTTTCTCCCCATTATCTTCAAACTGAAAGAGCACAGGTGCGTGCAAACTCTTCAGTTTGTCAATGGCAGACTACATCAGAGACACCAATCAAAGACAAATATTCTCATGAACCGTGGCATAATGCAGTTGCCCCTAAAATAGATTTCAAAGAGAGCTCTCAAACTGTTCAATATTCCCACACGGATGTTTAACATATGCAATTAAATACACAGGATAGTTGCTGTCTTGTCATTAATTATCAGAAAGCTAAATGGGGCTGGGTATATGTGTTTATAGGGGTCTGAGAAGCATTACCCACTTTACCCAATAACATTTCTCCAGTGTAACGTAGTTTATTCAAAAATATAGTTATTACCATTATTGCGACAACTGTAATGTAATAATAAATTAATATGGGGTTTCTATCAAATCTATTAATCTCCATAAATCAAAGCCTGTGGAATAGCTGTGCCATTTTAATATCTCGTGTGTGTCTGTGTGTGTGTATAGACCCATTTACTCCCCAGCCACAATTTCATATTCTTGTAATGAGTGCTAAGAAGCTTTGTGTTGAATTCATTCAGACTGTGGATATATTTTCTTGCACGTGTCACTGTAAAAACAGCCCTGACTTACAGAGGCCACAGGTTTTAAATCATCATTCATTGCGGATTAGAATGAGATTTAAGTTTTACAAATAAACAATACAAATAATTGAATTACAAAAATCCTTTATAAATAAGAAGGTACAAAATGACATTTAACTCTCAAACCATATAAAATGTTGGATTTAAAAATAATGTAAAATAATCTGCTGGTAACAGTAGCAATGTAGGCAGAAACTGTAATTACTCTGCGGTACATTTATACGAAGGTAAATTTATGTAAATTATCGTAGTCACTGTGTTATAATCAACATTTGAGGGGGATAATCTCCGGTTTTCCATGTTATGTTATGTGTGTAACGGCAAACCTGAAATACAGAACAAAAAACATCCACACACATCAAAACACATTCAGCCTTTGTTGCTTGGTGCGTTTAGTTGCTTATTGTAAGTATGAGTACTGAAATTCATCAGATAGACACATTTCACACTTAAACCCTTTTCAGACTCAACACTGGATTTTGGGTTTGTAGATTTTCATATACTTCATCATGCGGTCGCCTGGGGCCATATTCATAGGGATTAGTGTTAATTCCCATTTCTTCTGGTGATCCTCTTCCAGCCAGTAATACAGATCTCAGGGGTCCGTGACCCGATAATTACTCTTTAAAACATGCTTACAAACACAAGATGGTTCATGGGTGAATATTTAAATCTGTCAGCCTGCCAGAGACAGGACCTGTGAAAAACATTGCTAGATTTCCAAAGAAAGAACTACCTTTAAGGCACCACCAAATATCTTCTTTTGTGCTTTGAAGAAAAAAGACAGACAGGTTTGAAATTACACGATGACAGAATATACATTTTTGAGTGATCTATCCCTTTAAGTGCATGCTTTTATCAGAACATTTCCCCCAGTGGAGTATCTGATACCTTAAAGATACAGAATAATGGACTTTAAAGTATTCGATTTACCTAGATGCCAACAAGCATTTCACAACAAAGGGATCTGTGATTATAAGACACTTTTGACATGATATGTGTCCCTCTACAGGTATTCCCCGGTAACCATCGATAGCTTAGTATCGATAGTTCACAATATTACCAACAGAACGTTTATAACCATATCAAAAAAAGATTTAAATACGTGGGATTCAAATAAGGAAGTTATTTGGACCAGTAATAACATGTTGAAAAGCGGTCTATAGTGTGAGCACATTGGAGCCTTGAGGTAATTTGGCTAGTCTGCCTCTGCCAAACCAATTTAAATCCCATACAGAGACCCCCTAGACAAATAGCAAAAATAAAATCATTATTATAACCCATAATTAAATTAAGGGGCCATTTGTTCTATACGTTCAGTTGGTCATTTTGTATGTGACATTGACAAATTGCTGTAGATTGTCTTTTAGATTGAAACCCTTAATGATTTATTGTTAGCTCATATAATCACCTATAAGGAAATATGACCCCTGACCTGCTGTATGACATCACATTAACCTCTTGAGTTCCTTCTTATCGATGAGACCGCACATGGAGCACCTTTGTGTTGGCAACAGCTACAGTCATCCTTCATTTTGAAGACCATCCATCTTCATATTGTCCCTCACTCCCCAAATAACAGTAAGTGAGAAAGGTGGTATAAAATAGCCCTATACGTGTCACAAAGACTCACAAGTGGTTTTCCTCTTGGTTTAATTTTGCTTTTTAGTGCTATTACCATCTTTTAAAAAAATGAGCAAAAGAAACAGCCAAAAAGAAGCTTTTCAAAATGTAAATGACAGATATAACATTTCAATAGACAGATATAACAATGAATTTACATGAAAGGATCCTCCTCTCAATTTCTTTTTTTCTTTAGATGTCGTACATGTTAAGCTCACGCAAGTGCAGTCCTATCATAGAGTAAACACGCACGCGCTAGCAACTAACTTCACCTTTCTTCAACTGAATATACAAATCAGAATTCTTTTCCAGTCCTCCGAGATTCTTTGTTTTCCAAAGTTTTGTCTTTAGAAGGTCATCCTGGCCACTCCGAACTCCAAGGTGACCACGGCTGGCTCACTCTTAGAACCAAATGATCCTGGCAGCTCCATGTAGCCATTCTCTGTGGCACTGCTGCCCTCTACAGTCCGTTCACCGCCAGTACTGATCGGAACATCCTCCCTGGCCTCCTCTGCAAACACCTCCTCGTCTTCCTCCCGCTGCACCTCTTTCCTACTGAGAAGAGGCGCTCCCAGGATGAGAGATTGAGGTCGGGGAGGGAGACTGCGCTCTCTTGGAGGCGTTTGGGGCCTTAGAGGAGAGGTGCTCACCCCGAACTTCTGGAGCTTCTGTGAAAACGAACAAAAACCAGGAGAGGATGATTGTTTCAGATGGACGAAGAAACAAATGGCGGAGCGAGAATACTTTATATTCTTATACAACAACATTATAATGAATTTTAACTCATCTTAAAAACTTTCATTCATTCGTTTCAAATTAAATATAGCATCTACTCTGACCAAGGTCTTTTGAGTCCTGAGGGAAGACTCTCGAACACAAAACATCCATGACTAATGGAAGAAGTTAGCCTTTAATGTTTATCCATTAACCCAGAAGTTAACAAATTCTTGAGGTAAACTTACAGCCTTTAAGGCTTGCACTGTCCCCTCGAGTTCTCGGTTGCTTTCTTTCAAGGTGAGGATGTGTTTGAGAATGTACTGTCGAGGGTGCATGGAACGGTCATACTGGTGGTACATGTTCCTCCAAAACCTGCAACACAAATCACTGAATTAAAACCTCGCCGCCTGAAGAAATCGTGTTTTATAATGAGAGATGGATGGGCATCTGTACTTGAAGTGGTAGGCTTGAGTCGAAGGAACCAAAACCGGGTGTGATTCGGCAAAGCGCGAGCTGTATATGGGGTTCAGGTAGTTCTGCTTCTCACTTCGAAGGTGAGCCCATAGAGAATATGTTCTTTCCTTCAACCTGTTATCACACACAAAAGCATTATGTCATCTTGGAGATGTTTTTTATTTAGCATTGAAGATTATAAAAGTCAACAAAATCGAGAAATAAGTGCAAAATCGAGAAAACAGATACTCACTGCAGGTCCTCTCTCTGCCGCTGACTGTTTCCGAGAAAGTTGCCGAACTGGCACGAGTGCACATGCTCGTGGATCTGAATGAGGAACCACTCGCTAAACTCGAAGGCCTGAGGAAACTGTTCAGTCAGGTGCCACACGCACTCCAGAAACTGGGTAAAGATGGGCGACACCTCTTTAGAGTCACCGTCCAACTGATCGCACCTGCAGGGAAGCGTTCAACATGAATGTCCTTCCAATAACAGGGTCATGAACCTAACAGAGAACATCTGTGATAAAATACCAACCTGTCTGCAAACTTGTGTCCGAAAGAGATCCAGTCTTTCTCAATAAGTACCTACAAACAACATTAGAAGAAGACATTAAGAGATTAATTCTAATGTCAGCTCACTAATACAGCCGCCAGTCAAACTTTCCTGCACATTACAACCAAAATTTGTTTGATTTGAGTCTCTTACCATAAAGCCTTTAATAGTGCGATAGTAAGGATCCATCAACAGAGAGCCCAGTGCGCAGACCTGAGCCGTACGGTCCCATCCATCCGAGCAGTGCACTAGAACACTGGCGCCCTCTACAGTTACAGCCTGTGCCAGTATAAAAACATATTGATAAAATGATTTCTGTTGAAATCAGCCATTAGCATTAAAACCAAACCGAAACGGAGTTTCACCTTGGCGAGGAATATGGCTGCATCCATGACGGCTTTGATATGACGCAACCATCCACTGTTTTCCAATCCAACCATGTAATCTGTCATAGACAGGGATCGTGTTCCTACCACTGCGAGGGGCATAAAGATAACCAGAAAGTGACCAAGGTGTTAAAAATCTAATACAATTTAACAAATGAGAATCCAACATGTGTCTCAGACCTTCCAGGAGCTTCTGCAAACTTCCTCTCATCACATGGATGTTCTCAATGCCCACAAACTGGAAGCGGATGTTAGAGTAGTTGTCCTCGTTCTCATAGCCTTTCCCTGCCGCACGGTTCGCCAGCGCGTTCAACTACCAATAAAAAGCAAATGTGGTTTTGGAAACATGAACGTGAACAGAGAAACGTCTTAAAAAAACACTGATAGGCTACCTTAGGCCGCGTGTCCATCACATAAATGCATCGATTGTTGTGATTGGCCTTACTGATGGCCTGAAGCATGTGCTCATCTTCCAAACAGCGAGCGCTGAAGCCAGAGAGAGGCTGACTGCACCGACAAACTGCCGCCTGCCCCAAAAAAAGTGAAATCCCAATGAGATGTTATTTGAGTTCTTAACAAAAAAGGTCCTCTTTGAGTCTTACCTTCTTCTCCTGGTAAAAATATGTGAGGACAGGAAAGCGGCCTTTGCTTCTGAACTTTGAGCTTCCGACAATGATGGGTTTACTGGCCATAATGGGTACGTATAAATCTCTGGGATATGTCTCACACACCTAAACACACCAAAACATATCAAATATATATTTGTATTTCAGAAACAAATGCCTTATCCTTTCCATCATACCTTATAGTCCCTGTTAACATCTGTCAGTTGCCACTGGTCACATGGCACTCCCATACGCTCAAACTCAGCCCTGAGGTCTATAAGCTGCCACCCCTCCTCTCTCTGTTGGTCATTCTGCTTTGGGTTGTAGGAGAACGCGTACAGCTCATCATACGACACTGGAAAAAATTTACTCCGTAACTTTTCAAGGTGATAACGAAAGTCAGAGCATTTAAATGGCCATCTGGAGTTTAGGACTGACACACACGTCCCTGACCTCGTGCCAACTAAATATGACCACAATATGCCGCCCAACCACAGGATGGGAAAGACCGCATTAACTCCCTCCTCTGTGACTTTCAGGAAACTTCTTGAAGATTTTACCCACCTGGTCTCAGAAGCCTAAACAGAGAGCTGTAGATATCATGGCAGTCACGTTCTCGGGGAATGACGAAGTGGACAACCCGGAAATTGCGACATTGAATGAGGAGCGGACAGCCGCTTGTCGTGAGGGAGAGCTTTTCCACAGAGGCGATGTGGTGATGCAGAATCTAAAAGCATACACGTTAAGATTATTCATTCAGATGAGCTAGTGCCGACCTCAAATGACACTTATGGCATAAAATAAGTTTCATTACAGTTTAAATTAACATAATAGATCTTTAGATCAACGCAAAAAAATATCTTCATTGTTTTTTGTGTCCATACAATGGAAGTCAACAGGGACTAATGTAGTCTGATTACCAACATTCCCCAAAATATCTTCTATGTTCCATGGATGGAAGAAATGGTGACATCAATGTTGGAGTGAGCTATTCCTTTAAGATGTGAACATGTATGGGATTTGCAAGGACGTGATCAAGGGAATTCAATAAACACATGATTACCATATTCAATTAACTACACTGCACTTTTCGGAAAGTTCAGGAAGGAAATTAAAATGCGCATGTATCTGCATTTTCCACTGGCACGGTGACTCCTTTTGTCTTAGTTATCATTGATTACTGAGGTGTGCACATAATGCATAATGCATAGTGAGCAGAAGGAGATTCTGCGTGAGAGTGTAAAAATACAAATTCAGAATTTATTTTGATCGGGTCCCAGGCTTATTTATGTACAGGATGAGCTAGATTTTTACGAGAACTAAGACAGGGCCAAGGTGTTCCAAAAATCTGGGTGCCCCTGTAAAAATCGAAGATTCATTTATCCATTTTTAAATTGACATTTTCTGAAGAAAATTCTTCAAATCCTTTAAGAAACAATGTGGAGATTTTAGTGGCATCTAGTGGTGACGTTGCAAATTGCAACCAAAGGTTCACTCCTCCGCTCCCCCTCCCTTTTGAAGCACTACGACATCTGACAGAGGACAAACATGTAGTCAGGTTTGGCGATAACATATTATCTACTAAACACTCCGTAGAACAGTTTGTCAATTTAGGGATACTATAGAAACATCCATGTAAAGGGGACCCGGGTGTATGTAGAAAGAAAGGTAATAAAAAAAAACACTTCATTGTGTAAGGTCTCTATGCACCTCTGAAGACATAGTTGTGTAAATTATATTGCATTTCTGTCAATAGATCCTCCAAAAAATGACACACTGGTCCTTTAAGCCTATGAGCATAAGGAATAGACCTGCGTGCCTTTTCAAACAGTACTAACATGAGTATATTAGAATATAAAACCTGTGACCACTGACATCATCTGTGATTAACATCACACTTGCACACTTAAAAGATCACTGGACTTTAAACGTGGCAGATGATGCCTTCAGTTATTTGGGTCATTGGTATTCATGTCTTCTCCTGGCCTTCCCTACACTCTCGTATTCACTTGGCCTCCAGGGTGAGCAATGCCGATATTGTTGCTGCGGAAACCTGTCTACAGCTAACGTGAGAAACTAGTAAACTTATTCTCAAAGTATAATTCAATCTTGCTAACAAATTTGGTGACATAATGGTCCTCAGGGTTGGTTGATACATCTAAACACGATTTTGAGGAGATGTTCATATACCCATATCTCTTGAGCGCTGGCGGAGTTGCTCTCCGCAAAGATCAGATGTGTGGCTGTCAAATGCAGGGTTCCAGTGGTGGACTTGTTGCTAAAGCGATCCAGCAGCTTCACCTGTTCTACCTGAAAATAAAAACACAACCTTGTCATTGAGAAAATATATGATATCTGAGTAAGAGGGCATTTTATGTTTGAATTGTGGAAAAGTCTATGAGAATTCCAAAGTGAAATCTTCAAGGCACTTCCGATGTTCACAACCATATTTAAAGAAAGACGAACGCATTATAACAATAACAAAGAAAAACACTACGAAATATCTTGATTTCGTTTAGTCATCTTGAGCCCCTGTGGACGTTTTTAAAGCCCCCTAGTAGGCCCATGTCCTCTGGTTGAGAAACACTGGCCTAATGAAATGGCATAGATTAAATTGCATCACTATTTAAACACAACCCAATTCCAAACACATCATCTTGTCAACATGAAGAGAAGAATTAGATATTTGTACATAGTGCAAAATAAATGCTGTTGCAACTTGCAAGCACACAATGCTTCACTATTAAAATAAATATAATATAACATCCATCAGTGTTGGTGAACTAAAAGGCTTTATTGTACACTTATCATACTCATTGGTAAGGCAGTAGGTGTTACTACATTACCAACTATATCGTACCATTTACCAAAAACAGACATCATAGACATTTACATGTAATTCTATATAGGCCTATTACACTATTTGTTTTTCGCAGTAGCTGGAATATGCAAACACACTTACTGTGACCGACGTCAAGTCAAAACAAACAGCTTATTTATTTTATAATAAGATTTGCTTAGTGGGGTTAATTCAGACCACAGCAACAGTGCAACCAAACCTAATTCAGATATGCCTAGAAAACAAATTCAACAGTGAACTCATTCAAATATCATCAGCAGCAGAGAATTTGACAAAGAGATCAATTTTATTCATTCTTATGGGGGTCTAACTGAGAGTTCCCGGCTGCCCCCTTAATTTAACCTAATAACACTGCATGATTTATAAGTGTTATGAATTGTTACAAGTTACAGGCCTTTATCACGTCACAACAAACAAGGCCGAATAAACAATAATAGACAAGGCGGTTGAAGTAGCTTTTACATCTCTCTGGTCTGATCAGACAACATCAAATTGTAAAATCTGGCAAAAAAGGCCCAATGATGCAAAGGCAATCCCGATATCCCAATCAAAATGGCCCCAAAGGCGAAAATAAAGCACCATGTTCGGATCACTGGCAACAGAATCAAGCGTTAAGATCAACGTCCAACTGACTCATACACCACTAGATGACATTCATATAAACGGCGTTCACACTTTGAGAAGCACGTCGTATTTTAAAACACGTAAAGATAGGAATCATTTTGCAGGAAGAAACGTTCTGGTGACTTTTAAGTCATGACAGATCTTGTCACAATACGGCAGATTTTGCAGAATTCTTGTATTTGCTCATTCAGTTTCTACCTTTGGTGTGCGGATGTGCTCCATGATGCCGCTATTTGAGCGTCTTTGGCACAGGGGACGGGTGACAGTGTCCTAAACAGATGCTTTCAGACATCGGATGAATAAATGAAGAATAAAACCGTTTCCGATTAAAGCCACGTTCAAAACAACACCTCTTCCATTAGCGGCTGTTCTACTCTGCACTTCCTGCTTGGGGCGTGTCTGCGTGGAAAACAGACCGGTGTGTGCTGGGACATGTAGTTCTTATCAGTCGACCTATATGGTCTCTTTTCGTTACATTTCACTTGACTGACTTTTAAGTAACAATCCATTAATATATAGTAGAACACGTAAATCAACACATAAATTATGTATTCCACCTCATGCACCGATCAAAGCTACTCGAGATCGGATCGCTCTCGCGATTACATGCAAAGTCAACGCAACGACGCGCATTGACGCGAACTCGCGGCGCGATTGATGCGTTCTTCCGCGCAAGTTGAACATTTTCAACTCGAGCTATTAATTCAATCGAAGAGTATTCGCATCACTCACGCGAAAATACCCACGAGAAATAAAGAGCGAGGAACGCGATTGCTCGCGTTTGGTGTGAACACAGCATTACTTTGATGCCATACTCCGAGCAGACTGCGCAGACCGCATCAGCTCAAACGGAAATGTATTTTCTAAGCCGATAGGTGGCAATACAGCGCCACCGATATTATTTAAATCTCTACTGTAAAACCAGGAGAACCGAAGAAGAGATTGTGCGCGGAAACAAGGGGTAAAGGCATTATAAGCAATTAGATTCTAATAACGTATTTATAATGTTTTAAGTAAGACAAATTGTGTACACTTTGATTTTCAAATGTACTTTTTAAATATCAATCATTTGTGCTTTTCAGTTAATATGCTATTGTCGTAAGTAGCGTGTTTTGGGCCTCCACGAGGTCGGATCCGCTCCGCTTGGTTCTCCACACCATCACGTTTTGGAAACATGTCTTTTAACTTCGGTACAACTACCCTCGGCGCCGCCGCGACCAACACTGGCGGGGGATTTGCATTTGGTGCCGCGAACAGGTAAGTTATGACGAAACGGCAGATCGTGCCACATTACCAGTTCAGTTTTACTTCCAACGTGATGCTGTGGCAAACTTATCTTAAACACCGGAGCGTGTCCCTGTTGAATAAAGCAATACAACTGACAGGTGTTTACATTTTACCATTTAAACCGCCATAACAAATTTTTTATGTTTGATGTTTTGTTTTTACTACAGTAGGATCTTATTGTGTTATTGGTTCCTTATTCACAGACACGCATCATTCATGGTTTACATTTGTATGCTAATTGTATGTTCTTTCCCAGTACCCCAGCTGCTGCAGGCACGGGTGGATTCACGTCCGGAGGTTTTGGCACAGCCACCTCCACACCGGCCGCCACCAATACCACCTCCACACTAGGATTTGGGTCCAGTTTATTTGCACAGAAACCAGCAACTGGATTGAATTTTAACACATCTGCCTCGGGTACATGACTGTCGTTATGAATTTAAATAATATGATTTATCTTGTCTGATTTGGTAACTGATGGCTGGAATACACTACAAGGCTTTTAATATCTGAACAGATTTTTAGACATCAAACACTTGCAGACTTTTCCAAAGTTTCAGGTAGAAACCCACTGATCAAATCTGCAGACTGGCACAGACTATATGCAACAAGTCCAGAATAAAATCTGAGCAAAATCTGAGCAAAACTCTTGTAGTGTATTTGACCCTTTAGTGGATGAAAACATTTTCTTTTCTAAATGGGACGGTTCACCCAAAAATGTCTGTGCTCATCAGAACCAAGTAATTTATGGTATGAAGTTACAGGAGGGTAAGTCCTGTAATTTTTGGGTGAACTATCACTTTAAAGTTGTATAATGATTTATGACATCATATTTTATAAATATATATATTCATAATATAAAGTGACATTTCTTTACCACCTCCAGGAGCTGCCCCACCATCTACTGGCCTTACTTTAGGTAAACCGTTTTTTAGCTATTTTTTGTGTGTGTCTCTGTGAAGTCTATCATTTTGGATAAAAGCAGCATAGTTTTGGTTCACGTTTTGTTTGTTTGTCTGTTTGCAGGGAGTCTTACAACCTCGACTGCTGCTACCACTGGGTTCAGTCTGGGCTTTGGGAAGCCAGCAGCCTCCGCAGCACCTTTCTCTCTGACCACCACGACCTCCGCACCTGCAGGCACAGGCCTGACTCTGGGATCCGTCCTGACCTCCACAGCCCCTCAGACCAGCAACAGCGGCTTCGCCTTTAACTTGGGAAGCACGGCCCCTACTTCCTCTGCTCCTCCCTCTGGGTTTTCCTTTGGTTCCGGTCTCTTCTCCAACTCCGCAGCAACAGGTCACCTTCAGTTTTTTTAGCGACTAAGCTTAACTCTCATGTTTAAACATAAGTTTGCTATCTGTTTACATGCATTGACAATGTGATTGTTGTGATACAGGTTTGGGACAGTCTACACTTGGTGTGGGTTTGAGTCTGGGTGGTTTGGTCTCTGCTTCTGTTCCTGCCAGCTCTGCTCATGTGCCCAGTCTTGGATTGGGTGGTGTTGACTTTAGCACTTCTTCTGACAAAAATACTGACAAGTCATCAAGCACCAGACCAGAGTAAGATCCACAGCTTATGTAGAAATAGGATGTAATGAAATTAACTTTAAAGTTGCTTTATCCTTATTATGTTTTGTATGTCTTTGTTCTTTATAGGGACAGTAAAGCTCTTAAAGATGAAAACCTACCAGCTCCGATATGTCAAGATGTGGATCATTTTCAGTAAGTGCTATTTAAAGAAAACTATTATATTTAGGGTTTCGAGCACGAAGTGCTGAAAACCTTTTGTTTTTGTAGTGATTTTTATTCTTATTATTTTTCCGCCTTAAAACGCGTCGCCCAAACCGTAAGTCGTAGAAACTCGAGACTTTGTCAGTTGGTTGTATCTGTGCAGGTTACTCAGATACAGTGAACCAGGAAAATCGGCCCATAGGTGGCGCTATAGCGATGGCCAATGCGTTTGGGCTCAATGCTCGTAAACAGGATGTCCCGGTAATTTGCATTTTATGCAAAAAAATTAATAATGAACTAGTCCCTGGATTTTTGCCCGATCGGAACCAAACCAACGCTGATGAATTCTGTGGAGTGTGAATGTAAATATTAATTGAAAAAAAGTTGAAATTTCGATTCAGCGTCGCGAGGGGGCATCAAAACATCAAAACCGGAAGTAGCCAGTTTCACTAAAATGACCATAACTCGTGAACCGTTTGAGCTATCTTCACGGGGTTTAGACCGTATGTGTAGACCCTCAGTCCGGGGTCACAGTAAAAAAGACTCTGTGTTTGGCCACTAGGTGGCGCTATAATAGCAAAGAACTCGAAAAAGGCTATAACTACGCAACCGTTTGCCCGATCGACTTATTATTTGGTGTTGTGTGTCTTTGTGTTATGCACCATGACTGTATAAAAGGACTTTGGCGTTTCTCAAAAAACATGGCCGCCATCGGCCAATGAATTTTGAGCACTCATTAGACAGGGTTAACGGGGGCCGATCGAATCGACACTCGTAGGGCTTGTTCGACTCGTGGTCCTGAAGGTCTGTAAGAAATATCATTCGGCCACTGGGGGCGAAAAAACGTTTTTGGAGTGCATAAACAATTGTATATCACGTGACATTTGACACATACTCAAACTATTTACATCATATGATAGCTCTTCTTATTCTGAACAACTTTGCCTCTGGACAAATCTGTCGATCAAACGGATCGTGAGTTATGGCTGATAATGTCAAAAACCTACTTTCGCGAACTAGTCCTTGGTTTTTCAACTGATCAGAACCAAACCAATGCAGATGACTTCTGTGGAGTGTGAATGTAAATAATCATTAAAAAAAGTTGACATTTATATTCATACACGGTAGGGGGGGCCAAAAACGGAACTGGGCGGAGCCTATGACACGGACGTTGTTAGAGAAGGGTTTGAGAGCTTCACAGGGCTTTAAACATATGTGTAGACCATCGCTCTGAGCTCACGGAAAAAATAACACTGTGATTGGACACTAGGTGGTGCTATAACATGAACAATGGCACTAAATACTATAATTATGCAGCGGTTATACATCTACAGGCTCTGATACGCTTTGAAAATAAACGTCTCGGCCCAGGAATGTCAGACTTCTTGAGTTTGAAAGCACCTTCTCTTCAATTTAAAAGCCAACAACAATGAAAATCGGATACTCATTAACGAATTGTCCAAATTATTTGATAGTCAGAAAAATAACATTCTTGTAGTATACGTGCATGTTTCTGAAAGCATGCATAGTTTCTATGAGTTGATACCTGTCATTTTTCTGTGCGTGTGTGTGGGATCCTTCATGTGTGTGTTGAGGTGTGACCCCCTAACCTGTTCATGAATGCATGACTGCTTTTGACTGCCTTAAACCTCGAAACCTGCTAAATGCTGCTTGCAGCTTTAATTATATTAAGTATGCTGTTTTTTCTATCTCATCTTTGTTGGCCACAAAAGATGATGATTTATTTGTGTAAGATAATTTTGGGACTATAACACCATAAAAGTTTATCCAAACTTTGTGTGTCAAATATTCCACTATCGCAAAAATCTGCTTTTGTAATGCAGGTTTGGAACAGCATGATAAATGACATTGCTTTAATATTTGTAACGCTGTCTCTCCACAGAAAATTTGTTAAAGAGCAGAAGCATGTGCAAGAGGAGATCAGTCGGATGTCCTCTAAGGCCATTCTCAAAGTGCAGGAGGATATCAATACCCTCCGACAGCTTCTCTCTGTCTGTGCCAGCGGCCTGCAGAGAAATTCACTATCCATAGACAAATTAAAGATGGAAACGTCTCAGGTTAGACAAGTCTTTGAAATTGGTTCTTTTAGACATGTTTCAATCTTCTGAACACGTTTTCTTGCATACAGGAATTGAAGAATGCAGACATCGCGTTCTGCACTCAGAAGACCCCACCTGGACTCCAACATGAGAATACAGTCCCATCTGAGTAAGTGGCTGGTTTTAAATGTCTGCTGTAACAAACTCATCAACCATCTTATAAGCAAAGCTACCTGCTTGTCATATTAATGTGCCGTCTCTCTCGCTCCAGTTATTTCTGTGCCCTAGTGGAACAGTTTGAAGTGCAGTTACAGCAGTACCGTCAGCAGATCGAGGAACTGGAGAATCATCTGACCACCCAGAGCAGCGGCTCACACATCACCCCTCAAGGTTTTAATCCACTTCCTCCAAAACAGATTAAACTCTACTCTTTGGCTCACACATATAATGGAAAAAGTTCTTCTAGGCTCTTGATGTGTTTGTTGTGATGTGGTTTGTCATGTAGATTTGTCCCTGGCCATGCAGAAACTCTACCAGACGTTTGTTGCTCTTGCTGCACAGTTGCAGGGGGTTCATGAGAATGTTAAGGTAAGTCCAGAGCATCTCCACATTCTAAACTAGAATATAACACACTTTAGTAAACTTTGTTAAAGATAATTTCTTTTGTTCAAAATGACATGAGACTACACTGGCAACATATTACCTGTATTTAAAGTGCTATGGTGACCTGACATCCTCTTGTTCCTTGTAGACCTTAAAGCATCGATTCCTGAGCTACCGACGAGTCTTCCTGGACGACTCCACCGACGTGTTCGAGTTGAGACGCGCAGCCAGTAAGAAGTGGCAGAGCTCTCCTCACGTCACCACAGGCCCCGCCCCCTTCGGCAGCGTTCCCAACGCAGCGGCCGTTGCCATGGCTGCCACTCTCACTCAGCAGCAGCAGCCGGCTCCAGGTCTGACCGCCTTCAAGTTCTAGACCTTTAGACTGATAGGATAAAAAATGAATGAATAGAAAGGCAGATAGTTCACAAATAAACTGTAAATTCAGTCAGTGCCATGTCTGTTTTAAGTTTTCTGTTCTTTTTATTTTCTAAACTTGTCTCTTATTGAGATACGGAGAAACAGGGTTTTCTAACATCTCTGTCATGTCACTCCACATGTGCCATCTAATGTTTTGAGATTTTAGATGCTGGCTGCCCTGCCCAATTTCCGCCTCCTGTTTTCTCCTTTTTCTTTCATTAAGAAGAAAAAACATATGGTGCTGTATGGTGACAGACCACAGATTTAAATCTATGGTGAAAAACACTGGCTGAATATCTTGGGCACATTTCAGGTCAAGATTTCCATTAGATGCGCGTTTGTCGTCTTGAAGATTTGAAGTGGTCTGTTAGTTTTTCGAAGGAGGGGCCTCCTGTTTTAGCTCTGATTTTCATTGGCTTGTTTATGGATTAGCGAGTTTTAATGATGAATGTAGGGTTTGATCTTTGATATTCTGGTGGCACTGATGTAGCGGTCACTACTAACACCTAACACTTCAGAATAGACTCATGTCTGCTGAAACCTTATGTATATGGGCTAAATCGCTTTTACTGTTGTTTCCGTGTCTCGCATTTCTTATACAAATAATCTGCTTAACATACTGTCCTTTATCATAGACATGGATGTTAACGGAGTAGTTCACTTCATAATTTGCCCCCATTCCCTTTCCATAGTAAATTTTGTTCCTACTATGGAAAGTCAATTGGGGCGAATTTTAAAGTGAACAAGTGCCAACAAACATTTTGGTACACATTTAACTATTGAGGACAAGGCTTTTGTGAGTGATATGTTGTTCTTAAGTGGTGATTTTAGATTTTTTTCACTAGGGATGAACATATGCTACAAAAAATTGGTTTTCAGGAATTGTATTAGTTTAGTGTTTACTAAACCGTAGTTCTTTTTTTAGAAATCATCATAATCGCTCGTTTTAATGTCTCAAAAAGCTTCACATTGGAGCCCTCTAATCTTAATTGCTATCAGTTTGCGTAAGTCCTAAATAGACAGAACAATAATTTTTCTTCCATAAGAACATGTTTTTTTCCTCACAATGTGTGTTTTACAGTATTTAGGGATTTTTAGTCTTACAATCCGGAGATTTTGTTGGGTGATTGAATGACAATGGCTTGCCGTTTTATTCCAAAATATATTTTGTCTTCAATTTTGGTGTTTGCATATACATGAATAGATATGTTTATATATTTATGTGGAAAATGTGTAAGCTACTGACTTGGAAGCTGTACACACAAGGTCATTTACTGTATTTCATAAGACGTATCTCGGTAAATACAAGACAGTATTTGTGTCTTTATCGAAGGTTTCCATGCTTTGGTAACATCCTTCATCCGTCTGTAACCATGGTTGCATTTGTGGTTTCCATGGAGACGAGCTGGCGATAACAGCAACTAGGAGGTGTGGGAAATTAAGATGTATTTAATTTGAAGTGTAGTGCTTTCGTCCGTTTGTAAGAATCCTCACGTATTGTGTTCGGATATTTTTTATTCGTAATGCAATATATAAGAGTTGACATCATAAGGGCTTTTAATGGGATTTACAAAAATTTGACAATTATCAGTTACAAACTTGACTGTTCACATTCGTTTGGCATTTTGTTGATTTCCAATGTTTATCAGGTTTTTTTTTACAGTAATACAATATTTTTAAGAGTGGGTTATGATTGTGCCGTTGTGCCTAAGAAAGTCTAGGCTGTTGTGGGTGCTTTTGCATAAAACATAAATTGTAAATATGTAGTGCGCTAAACCAATGGCATGGCTTATTTAGTTGCACAGTATATATACACACTTTCACTCGCTAGTTGTGAATTCAAAGCATTGCCTCTTAGAATCAGTATGTTCACAACTGGCTACATTGCAGTAACAGCTGCTGAGAATGAAAATGATGTACACATACATTTGTAACTTATTCTTTTTTAAGGGCTAAAGTGTTTAGGTCTTTAGTTTGAGTACACATGCTGCTTTAGGGGACTCGAGGGTCCATTGTGAAGGATTGTGCCAAACTTCAGTATTCAAAAGTGCATGCTGTCTTTTTGGTGGCTCAAAGCTGCCATGCTTGTATTCCTTTTCCTACCATGGCTGATTAAAAAATACATCTTCCCCTTTCAGGAAAGATCTTTTGATGGCTGTAATACCTCAGAGAATTAGCTGTATGCATTAAAAACAGCCACATGGTCATCCAGTATATAGACCTAGAGTAAAGAACATTGCAAATCTCTTATTCCTACAAGCCTTGTTTTGCTTTAATCACAGATCTATTATACAAACGTATAATCTTACTGCATGTCATGTTTTTAAAACACGCTTGTAGAAACCTGTGGCTTCTGTGTGTTGGTACAAAGCTCTTATTATGCAGAATGTCTGTTTATAGACATGTCTGGTTCTTAGTATACATTTTCATTCCTTGAAACACATATGGGGCTTAGTGTTTGTTTGTTTAAGAATAGTTAGTAAATTTTAAAATCTAACTTATAATTTAATTTTTATGTTCAGATGATGCTTGTGATGCATATATACTGGTGTGCCTTTGATCTAGATACGTCATTTAGTTACCCATTGTTTGAAATGCATTTTAATGCAGGTTGGCTTTAATCTTAAATCGCTTTGAACCGTGTTAATGCCATAGCTACTAGGAATCGGTTTGTCCAATTGTTTGTCATGTTTAATGTAATTTGAGTTGACAATAAATCAGTTTTTTAAAAGAAAAGCCCTTGTCTTTGTTTCTTTTTGACTGATTATTTTTTAGATTTTTCTATTAATTGGATAACACTACAAATTTGAGATGCTGATGTCTTCGTATGTCACATCTCGACATTTAAAAACAAATTGCAAATAAATTTTAAACCAGCTAAAAGGAAACGAGACAGGAGCACATTTTATGGATTCAGGAATAGCCAACATCTTTAGTATATATTTTTTTTAAGTAACTTCTGTCCCATGCTAAATGACTTAGTTTAAAAAGCATTAGTGTCAAGGTAAGTGTATAACAGAATACAAGTTAGTTGGTAAAAAATAAAGGTGAAGAATGCAGCCGATATTTGGCATATAAGAAACAAACTTTTTAATTATTGCATTATATTTGGTGGACTACATACAACGTGGAAATGAGAAGTAACTTCAAAGATGATGCTATGGCTTTTTACAGGCCTAATGCAGCTCTTTTGTCTTCATAAAAAAACTGAGCCATCTCTCACTAAGCACAGTGTTTAAAATGCTTCAAGAGCATTTGCTTCTTATCAGCCTTCTTTTAACCAGCCTTTTAGTATGCGTCTGATATTTGAGAGAGACTTTGTGAGCTATAGTGTGCATGAGAGTAAGTTCCTGTGCTCTCTCTCTCTGTCCCAGGACCACAAGTGCCCCTGGGGGGCAGTTTTGGCACTTCCTTTTCATCGGGTATTGGCACAAGCATGGGCACATCCAGCCTTGGAGGTACTTCCTGTATTATACCTGTATTCAGACTTTCTGTCGTTGCAGTCTTAAAAGGAAATGTTCTCTAAACAGTCAAATTAATTTTCATTGATGACTTTCTAATTTATAAATATATAACTCATCATTTCCTGCCCCTCATTCCCCCGCCCTGTAACTGGGAGGTTAACTTTGGTGTATATTTAGTCTCGGCACCTAAATGCCCCCTCTGTCTCTTGGCAGCATTTGGTAGCGGCCCTGGGTTTGGGGGTGTGGCAACAGGAGGTTTGTCGTTTGGGTTTTCCTCTAGCAAGCCATCTGGAGGGAGCCTGAGCGCAGGTGTGTTCCCTAGCACCCTCCTCCATTTTCCCTCTATTCATCAATACTAACCATTATTTAGCACTTCCCAACTATTCTAAATAGCCTTTTGTCCCATAATCCCTCAGTGTATGGCTGGCTTGACTTTTAAAGGGCATAGGTGGCATAGGTTGTGTAACAGTTCTGCATTTGTAAATTGTTAACAGCTGTTGCATGCTGCTTGTGTGTTAGTTATGCTTGTGTGTATCGCCAAAAATGTAGTTAACGTTTTACAACCAGCGTTTACACTTCTTTTCTTTCTCAGGGTTTGGAACTTCTAACACCTCAGGCTTTAACTTCAGTAACCCAGGCATCAATGCATCGGCTGGGCTGACCTTCGGTGTGTCCAACACACAGACACCGGGGTTTGGGACTGGAGGACCCCTGTTACAGCTCAAAAAGCCCCCTGCGGGTAACAAGAGGGGCAAGAGATAAAACAACATGTTGGTATGAGGGTTAAGGGAAATGTCACGAGGTAAAGATGATGTACGTCTCAGAACTTTATTTTTATATATATATATATGTGTCTGTGTATATATATATTTTCTCTTTAGGATGCCATTAAAGGGATATTTGAGATGGTTCTATTTGCTTTTCCTTTTACCCTAGTGACTGTGCTGTGTTCCCTGTTTTTGTTTACCATTAACTGTGGTTAAACGATCCTACACTGATATTTTTTGTTAGAACGAAAGATTGTAAGTATAGCTGACGTGACCCGTGTCAGACGAGTTGCATAAGATCTAACGTATGTTGTCATGCACAGATTTCAATGTAGACGCTTTTGGTATTAATGCTACGTGTGAACTGAGTTACCTGTGTGTTTGTGGCTTTATTTTCAACCACATATTCTGTGATTGTAAACGTCATCACATTAAAATGTCATTTGTATTTGCTAAATTGTACCAAATAGATGTCAATTTGTATAAGAATGTTTCGTTTGTAAAGCCTAAGCCATCTTTGTTTCTGTCTGTTTTCATTACCAAATAGTAAGAGTTTCTATACTTAAACAAGTATTTTTCAAAATGACAGAGGTGTTTGTTATTAAAAGACAGCGACCATTATGTCACGTGTGTCATTTTTATTTTCCAAATCCTTTGTGTTTTGTAATTGTGCGTCCCTTTTGACTTTAACTGTATCAAACACTGGCACATATCACATTTAGGACTTGTGTATCTAATCTATATTCATCAAAAAAATCAAGTTTCTTTTATTTTATTTTTATTCAAAGAAATCTTTGAAAGAAGCAATATTATACATATCACACAAAGAGGGAAAAAAGATTGATAAATAATAATAAATAATAAAGAAAAAAAAATACAGAAAATAACAGCAAGTATTCTCCTCTTTCCTATGGACACATCCTAAATCCACAAAAAAATATATATATATATATAAATATTTAAACAAAAGACCATTCATAAAAATAGACGGATATTAAATTGAAAAAAACGTCTGTATACATTTTAACAACTTTACATTTTTTTGGTTGTTTATGAGCAAAAGAGATTTTTTAAGTTCTCCATTTCTAACAAAAATAAATTCCAGTTAAGTGCAGATTTTACAAACTTTTGTTTATGAATATAATATTTGCCATGTAAAATATAGAAATTCACCACGTAATCAAACATTTTACATTCATTGGTATATGAACATATAATATCTTTAAGAGATAACATATAAACAATATATTTATGGGCAAATAAAAAGGAGCTTACGTCAGACCAGAATTTAAGGGTTACAGGACCGTAATAAAATAAATGGGCCAAGTTTTCCTACTGCATATTACAAAAAGAACACGTATCACCAATGTCCATAAATTTAGATAATTCATGTAAATTAATATAGTCTAGTAGACATACGTGTTATGTTCCTTATTGGCTTCTGTAAACGCCATTGGATGGATTATTTTACGTATTTAGATTAAATGGATAGATATATTAGCCTATATAGACCCATACTAATCAATTACTACATTTAAAGTTAACTAGTATTATCAGATTTTAATTAAAGAAACGACACAAACCGTCTTTGACAATACTACTGACCTCAGATCGAAACACGGTAAGGTAAATAGACATGATACAGCAATGAATCGCAAAATGGAGTTTGGAGGAAACAGAAGATTTGCAGTCGATAAAAATACTTTATTACACATGTAACCAAAATCATCTATGTTCATGTAACAACTCTATTATTTTGGATTGGCGACCACATAAACACATCGTTATGGTAACGTAAGCAACATTTAAAAACATAAAACAGATCGCCGTGAAAGGTTAAACTATGTAACGTTAGTTGTGCCGCCGCCGCCGTCCAGGGACCTAATTAATATTCATGAGCATCCACTCGTAATTGGCCAACATAGTGGCGCCTACTCAGTAACGTCTGCACTTTAGCAAATCAGTACGTTCGACTTCATTAATATTCATAGGCACGTCTTCCAGGGCTGCAAATCCCACCCTTCCCGTCTTTTGTAGTCAAGGAAGGAAGGAAGAAAGATGGCGCCTACACATGTACTGAGATGCTGCCAGAGGGGTCTGGCGTGGATACCGGTGATATTTATCGCCTTAGTGGTGTGTTGGTCTTACTACGCTTACGTGGTGGAGCTTTGTCTAAGTAAGTCCGAATTGTTATGGATATATCTGGGCGACACGTGCCAGCCGGAAGTCATTGAACTGGAACGTCAGCGAATGATCTGTTTTCACGAGCTGGCTTATTAGCGCTTATTGATGATAATTTTGACTGAAAACAAACTCGAAATAAAAAGGTGTATGGTTTCGGTGTCATTTTAGTGCACTGTGTGGCCTGTGTAAGGGGGCTGACTACGTTATTTGTATGGTTTACAGCTGATTCCGGTTCAGTATGCAAATATAGTGTTTACAGTTTACGTCATCCAGCTTCAACAAGAAAACCAATCAAATGGTTTCTTAACGTGTTTCCACTGTCATTATACACATAAATGATATATAACGTTATGACTATGTACATTTGAGTCATTTTAGATGACTTTATAGTCACTCCTGGTGTTTATGTACATGTGTGAACGGTGTTCATATGTCACACGGGTGCCATTGATCATGTTTCTTTTCTGTTCCTCAGTTACTATTCCCAACACTGGGGAAAAAAGTGAGTAAACCCTTAACTCCTTAATATTCTGCTAAACTTTATACCGGTTGTGTTTGTGCCGACTGCGGGATGTCCTATCACAAAAGACCGCATTAGTAATCAAACAGTGATCGATTTATACTTGGGCGGCTTCTCTTGGCTTTAAAGTGATAGTTCGCCCTCAGGTTGTTCCAAATCTGTATAAAGTAATTTGTTCTGATGAACACCGAGGAAGATATTTGTAAGAATGTCAGTAAACAGATCTCGTCCCCCATTCACTGCCGTAGTAGGGGGATGAAATACTATGGGAGTCAATGGGGGATTAGATCTGTTTGTTTACCGACAATCTTCAAAATATATTCCTCTGTGTTTAGCCGAACTAATACATTTATACAGGTTTGGAACCTGTATAACCACATTCTGAGGTCTAGTAATGATGACACTAGTTTTGGGTGAACTATCCCTTTAATCAGTCTCTCTCTCTTCCATGCAGTCTTCTACCTGGTTGTCTTTCACCTGTCGTTCATCATGTTTGTGTGGTCCTACTGGAAAACCATCTTCACAAGACCGGCCAATCCTTCCAAAGAGGTACAGAAAGTATATTACCAACAATTGTGCATTGTTTATTCATGCAGCACACCGTGACATCACAGATGTTCTGACATTATACATTTATTTATTTTTTGCTTCTATGGAATTATAAATATTTGTGTACAAAACAGCTTTACCCTTTATTGTGGTTTAAACAGACAAGCTTTTTGTACACTGGTTTGTCACATATGAAGTTTATGTATTGTTTTTCAGTTCTGTTTACCCAAAACTGAGAAGGAGCAGTATGAAAAGGAACAACGTCCAGAGACCCAGCAGGAGATCCTGAGGAGAGTGGCCAGCACTCTGCCGCTTTACACCCGCACAGGGGCTGGAGGTCAGAAACACCTTCAAACATCTGAGATAATAACCCATTAACCTGTTCTTCATCTTCTAAATTACCAGACGTTGGCACAGATTGAGTATAGCAGCCCTGATCAACTTCAGTATGTGTGTACAAATAAGGTCTTTAAAAGATCTTTATCAGCTAGTGGCAAGCTTTTGATAGAGCGACACTATCACTGATGGATTTACCACTATCGAGTTATGGAGTGTCGTGCGTATAAACGTCTAGTTGAAATATTGATAATTCCTCACAAAAAATCTATGATGCTCCGCAGCTGTTTTACTCCACCTGCTTCTGATTTTCTGTCTATAACTTTAAATGAAATGTCATCCTGTGCTACCACAAATCTAATCTTGTGGGAGTGCAGATCACAGTTTTTATCGCTTCATATTCATAAGTTCACTTCTTTGTGGTCTTTTAGCAATCCGTTACTGTGACCGCTGCCAATTGATCAAACCAGACAGATGTCATCATTGTTCTGCATGTGACATGTAAGTTTCCCTAAGTTACGTGACATCTTTTTTATCGGTTTTGCGAATGTTTGTTTTCCCTAACATTGGTTTGATTTTATTACATGATTTACATTTTTCAACAGGTGTGTACTGAAGATGGATCATCATTGTCCGTGGTAAGTGAGATGTGTGTTATTGATATTAAGGTTTTGATTAGTTGTAGAAAGTGCTGGGTAAGTTACCAGTTACTAGTTACATATTTAATAGTGTAATTAGATTACTCTACAAATGAATCTCTCCAAAAAGTATTTCATTACTTATTATTACTAATTACCTCCTATATCCTACATCAACCTTGATTAGAATTGATTCAAGGATGGACATGAAATGGCTTATTTAATTCATTCAAGGTATTACAAATGTGAGAAGGATACATTGAAGTATACATTTTAAAGTTAGACTTATATACAATAGTGGAACAAGGGAAAAGTAATTAAATGACAGTAGCTAATTACTCAGTAACTAGTCACACCCAACACTGGTTTTTGAACACCGTGCTCACTTCTCTATTCCCCCTTTTCTATCCACAGGGTGAATAACTGTGTGGGTTTCTCCAACTACAAGTTCTTCATTCTGTTCCTGACGTACTCCCTTATTTACTGCTTATTCATAGCCGCATCTGTACTCCAATACTTCATAAAGTTCTGGACTGTGAGTAGATCTCCCTATAGTTTTGTTTGAGTGTTTCCGTCAACATAAACAAGTTCGCTGCCATTTTTTGTGTGGTATAAAGATACATTTGGATGGACATGTGATCTAATATAGATCAGTGGTTTCCTGTCTGCATTTCCTCCGCTATATGACTCGCAGGTCATATATTGGTCTGTTCAATGTCATTTTAACCATCATTTCCCAACATCCCGTCTGCTTCCACTTGATCTTTCTTCTGCGCTCGTCCTTCCATTTTCACACACTCTCATTTCTACACTTGTTTGAAATTTTAATAGTGCCTTAAGTGTCACACAAAAGAAGATATTTGGAGAAATGTCTCTGTGGTTTGGTGCCTACACACAGGGGTGCACATAACTGGTACGCAGGTACGCTTGCGCCACAAAAATCAGGAATGCGTAATGCCACTTGTGTTACTACGCGCCTTTGCGTACTTGACCGATATTCTCATCTAACCTTACACATGACATGTTGGTTGTCAACTACTGTCAGATATGTCCAGACAGCAACAGACATTAAGCAGCTTCTTTGGCGTTTCGCCACCAACAAAGAAAAGCCAACTGGAGCCAGAGCCGAAGAAAATACTTTTTTCGGAAAAATGGCTCCAAGATGTGCAGTGGCTTGAAGCTAACGATGAGCGCACTGAAATGTGGTGCAAGATTTGCCACTCAAATCCACATCTAGCAGACAAAACAGGTGCGTTTTATAAAGGCTCAAAGAATTTCAACCATCCTTTATTTGACAAACATGAAAAGAGCAAGGAGCACACGAATGTGGCGCAAGCCATTGCTTATAAACAAGCTAGCCGAGAAGAAATGTCCAGTCGCCCACTTGCCAGATGGCGAGACAAGCTGAATGAAGAACAGCGGCAAGCTCTGTTTAATATTTTTCTCCTCGCCTTCCATAAAGCTAAACACGCACGTCCCATGTCTTCCTATTCTGAGGATGTTCCTTTACTGAAGCGGCTAGGAGTAAATGTCGGAGGTGCATATCATTCACGTGAAGGGGGCACACGGATCATGCAGAGCATCGCTCACA
This sequence comes from Barbatula barbatula, assembly GCF_947034865.1. Lineage (NCBI taxonomy): Eukaryota > Metazoa > Chordata > Actinopteri > Cypriniformes > Nemacheilidae > Barbatula > Barbatula barbatula. The sequence goes on along the minus strand of NC_136786.1, from coordinate 15,645,799 downwards.
CCATCAGCGGGGAGTTACGAGCCAAGTTGCAGACTGCTGAATTTTGGGGGCTGCTTTTTGATGGATCGGGGGACATCACAAAAACTGAGCAGGAAATTGTTTACATTGTGTCTTGTTACCAGCAACGGAGAGTTTACTTCGGACTTTATTGGACTGATTGAATTGGGTGCTGAGCGAACCGCGCAGGCCATAACAGACGGACTTGTGAAACTTTTCCAGGACACAGGCTTGGATGACTGGACAACAAAGTTGGTCGCTGTGTGCACAGACGGGGCTGCTGTCAACGTCGGTATATACAACGGCGTTGTGCCAAAGCTCCGGCAACTTGCTGCGGTTGGAGACTCCCTTGTACACATTCTGTGCACCGCGCACACACTGGAGAATTGCGCAAAATCAGCTGATCGCAATGTTCCCTACTGTGAGACATTTAATCGCTCTGTGGTCAAGCTGCTGCAGTTTTATTTACAAAAAGGTGGAGCAAAAAAAACTGCTGCACTGAAGAAGCTATGTGAAGAAAATGGGATCTCCTTTGTGAAACTGGGTAAGTTTCATAATATCAGATGGTCTGCATGGAGGCATGAAACACTGTTAAAAATATCAAGACTATTGCCAGCCATTAAAATGCAACTGGCTACGAGTGATAACAGTGACTTGCAGCATATCTGCACAGAGCGTTTTCGGTGCTTTCTGTCAGACATGCTTGACATTGGAAACATTTTGAAGACCACAACCATTAGGATTCAGAAGGAAAAGCTGACCATTGGAGAATGTAAGGATGAACTCATGGTGGCCATTGGACAGTTCACACTTCTGCTTGATGGTGAAAGCCACAGGGCACACACTGTTTCTAATGCGGATGCGGACAGAGACAAGACACACTTACTCAGGGGGTTAATTGAAGAGTTTGAAATCAGATATGACTCCCTCAAGTCATGTGATCATTTCTTAGTATTTGATCCTTCAACATGGCCTCAGGAAATACAAGACCTCCACAGTTTTGGAAACACAACAGTTTGCAGCAAGAAATATGAGGCCACCTTGCAACTTGACAAAGATACCACTGTGACAGAATGGATGCGCTTAAAGCAGGCAGGAAAACGCCTGGGAGCCTCTTCTGTGTATGACTTGGTCCAAATAGTAAATACAAGTAACCCAGATGCTTACTCCAACATCAACACGGTGGTTAAGCTGTCTCTTACACTGCCTTTAAGCAGTGCAGATTGTGAGAGGGGATTCTCACATCTCAACATAATAAAAACCAAGTACAGATCTCGTCTGTCACATGCTCGTCTCTCAGCCCTAATGCACATTCACCTGTCAAAGCAGACCACAGAGACATTTGACCCAAAGCCTGCTGTTGACCTGTGGATGGAGACAGCTAATAGGAGGCTCAATCAAGGACAGAGAGGTGCATCTGCAGCATCTTCATCATCTACCATGCAGGAAGCTGAAGCAGAGGACAGTAGGGGCGACACTGAAGAGGACAGTGAGGAAGACTGCACTTATTAAGACCACGCTACATATGGGGTGAGTACCAGACACCATCTGCTGGTACTCACCTGAGTAACTCACTGAAAAAGTTATGTGCACCCCTGCCTATACAGTACAGTGGAAGTCAATGGGGGGCACAGTGTTTTTTGATTACCGGCATGCTTCAAAATACCTTTTTTTGGTATGTTGCAGAATCATTTAGCATAGTATGCTCAATGTAGTTGTAACCTTGACAACACTGTATTTAGAGTCGCTGTTACATTAAAACACAGTCAATGTGAACTGCATTGTGTTGCCATTACACTTCAGCGCCATGCTACTCTTGCATGTGGTGTGAAACAGCCCTTTAAGACTTTGAAATCTCTCCTGTCTGGTCTCCATCTCCTGTCTAACAGTCGTCTCTGTTTGCACAAAGCTTTGCCGGAGGAAATCGGCAGAGAATTGTCCAAAGGTAATCCCTCACAGTGTTGTGTTCAATAAACATGTCGATGTTAGTGGAAGGTTACAGTCAGAATGTTTTTGTTGTCTTAACTCTTTGTGACCCTGGTCCGACATGTTACGGTCGGCCATGTCTTGCCCATTGTTGATCCTTGTCTCACAACCTTTTTTTCTCTCCCCATTCTCTCAGACTGACCTGCCAGAGTCTCAAGCCAAATTCCATGTCTTGTTTCTCTTTTTTGTGGCGGCCATGTTCTGCATCAGCATTCTTTCACTCTTCACTTACCACTTGTGGCTTGTGGGAAAAAACAGGTCCACCATAGGTAACACACCAGACCATACTTTTGTCCACGTGTAGAATTCATGTTTCTAGTAAAGCTAGAAGCTGAAGTGGTCATGCTTTTAGAAGATTTGTACTGAGCTTGCTCATTGTTAACATAGCAACACTTGTGGAATTGATGTGATTAAAGCTGGGCTGACACTACGGGACTGTGAGACTACTTGAATTGCTATGGCGCTTACACTACACAAAAAGGTTTCTTGTCATCCTTAATTCTCTTGTTGTAGCAGCACGCACACTACACAACACAACGCAGACAAAGTGCGATAAGAACAAGACCTTGGTCAAGGAGCAGATGCGGCCAACAGAGAAAACACCTCCCACATCGCACAATCTTCTAGTTAGATGGTGGATGGCATTGGCAAACGAGTTGATGGTGATACGGTGTTTACGCCATCCACTGGAATGGCGCCTGAAACATTAAAGGGTTTCCATATTCTGTTATATAGACTTGCTTAAGGATAGTTTAAAATAGCTTAAAAGTCTGTTATATTTCGTTGCTGACCTGCTTATACTTAAATATTTTCTGAACCTGGAACGAGCACTGATCATAGACATTGGTAATCCTTCGTCGACAGAAAAATCACATAGTGTGAGCTTGCCATAAAACGGACCTTGTTTAGATTTGTGTAAGTGACCTGGGAATTCACATGTTCTTGTGTTGACCAAGTCATTTATTCAAATTTCCAGCTTGTTTATCCCTCAGCCCCTGGTAAACAGGATTTCGTCTACCTTAAAAGACAGATAACTCTAGTCATCAATGATCAATTATTTCATGTTTTCATAATTATGTTTATGTATTTTAACCCTCTTCTGGTTTGTTCTTTTATATTCAGAAGCATTTAGAGCTCCTGTCTTCAGAAACGGCCCTGATAAAAATGGATTTTCCCTGGGCTTCAGCAAGAACATTGCTCAGGTGTTTGGAGACCAGAAAAAATATTGGCTACTTCCTGTCTTCACCAGGTGAGTTGGTTGTCGAAAGTTTTTATAGTAGTGGTGCAAATATTACATATCAACTAAACTGATGCTCATACGTGTTTGAACAAACCCTTGATCTCAAGTGGGAATGCAGCGAAATGAAAATTCTTGGCCGAAGCCAAATAAAAATGAAACACTTGGCCGAATACAGAACACTGAACATGGCTTTGCACATTTGTTCTGTTTATTAATAAAAACAATTCACTATTGCATAAACTGAAAGATCAAATTGTGCTTTTTATATTTTGTCTTGCTTTTCAATAAATATATATATATGTTGTGTATATATAAAATAAAATTGAACAAAACAAGTTTAATTAAAGAAATTGACCCCCCCTCCCTTCTTGAATAGCCTATATTAGGCCCATAGTTGACTGCTGAAAGAATATACTGTACTCTGTACCCCTACACCAAACACTTCATTCAAAAGTGTAATTCAACATTATAAGATAAACATCTATTTTAGCAAGCAATTCTGACCGACAAACATTTCAGTTCACATCTCTCCACCAAACTCTGCCAACAAAATCTGACTGTTCTCTTTGACAAGCTGTTTATCCCTAATCTAAATCAAGTATTGAAATAACATCGCCACATCTTGTTCAAATATGTTTTGTGTTATATGAACCAGTGATATTAGCCCAAATCACTCTTGTTTAGATAACAATAGTATCGATTATACATTAAAAGCCATATCTGGGAGGATGAGCGTATCATATTGATTTAGGGAATAGGCTCTTATGCAACCATCTTGGGACTCGGCACTCGGATTTGAATGAGCAAACGTCACTCACATTTTATACATGTATTGAAAATTCTTTTTTAATCTGTTTGTGTCTGTTATAGTCAGGGAGACGGATTCTCCTTTCCCACACGGTTGGTGACTGATCCAGAGCAGCACACTGAATGTCTTCAGCCTGTGGGGCTGGATAAAGGGTGAGCGTTTCCACTTGTCACCTCCAGGGGTCTGTTTGCATAACCAACTTCCATACAAGTAGATTTAGGAGTAGTTCTATAACTAATGACTCTTTCTGTTCTTGCCCTTAGTGTTGTTGATGGATGCGAAGAGCAACCCGACCCTCCAAGTGAATTGCAAAACAGTCTACTCGCCAATGATTACCACAGTGAAGATCATCACAAAGAGACCGAAGTTTTAAAGTCTGGTATGTTTCGTATAAACTTCACCAAACTTCATTGTGCTTCATTACAGCAGAGGGAACTTAAAAACATCTGAAAATTAACCTTCGTCCTGCTTTTCAGATGAAAGTGAGGCCGTTACTATCTCCATCGACAGCGAGTCATAGCCAGGTAAGATCGCTTTCCATAAGCACTGATTGGTGAAGTTTGACTTTGGTGTATGCGTAACCACGATTTTGTCATTTTCCTTTTTAGGATTGAAGCTGGAGAAGGGTCCCGTGCCTTTGACTCCCAATACTGGGGAGTGTTGATGAGAATCACAGCCATCAAAGCTGTTGCCTTAAACCTTTTTTGCTCGGAAACCCTTTCGTTTGCCCATTGCTTAAAGACGGTCTTTTACATCAAGTCTGTACAGTTGCTCTAAGTCCCCGACCATCTCTAGCAGCATCCCTCTTGCAACTAAGAGATTTGCACGTTCATCTCTTTGCATATGTTTTTTGCACAGCATACTGTTGCAACACAAACAGCACAGACCTACACGACATGCAGATTCCTCAACGGTGCGTGTGAAGCTGATTTCTAGAAATACACTGAACAATTGCTGAAACAACCTCTCTTTATGTTGGGGCCAGTACAAATACGGACATGATGAATTCTTATGGATCTATATGGAGTAAAAGGTCTGATGGCATCAAGATGGCTCATTTGCACTTTTGATGGCTCATTTTTGGCATGTTTCCCTTTTGTACACTCCATTTCAATCTTCTTTTTTTATATTATAAATGCACCTGTTCACAAAGTGCAACAGAGTGTGACCAGACGGAGGATGTCTACAAAAGACTGAAACTATCCTTGTTGTGTTTTCTCAAGCTGCTCCATTTTGAGTGGTGGCCTATTTTGTCCTGTCTCAAGTGATTCTGGTGTGAAATGTTGGTCAGTTTACATATGCCAAATATAAGGGCTTAATACCAGAGCTCTGAGCTTCACAGAAGTGTTTACAAAATGTTAGTAATACCTCTCTGCTTCTGCAGTGTAGCCAGTGTCACATTGAAAACCAAATGAAATTTTGGTGTGAAGCCCACTAATCTTTTCTAAGTTCCTCCTGCAGTTACAGAAGTGTCCAGCAGGCGGCACTTATAAATTCAGTGTCCTTGAGTCATAGGTATCACCAGACGGTACATCAATCTCAATTTTCAAAGTATTGTGTTTTGTACTGTTCTTTTTTCTATACGTAAATGTTAATAGCTTTTCTTGGATTCCTTAGATTCAAAATATAATTTTTTAAACACGTTTTTTGGCAAACTGTTAGTGATATGGTCCTCTTTTTGTGTTTGTTTGTTGTAAATTATCTTTGGTGAAATTCAGTCCAGCGTGGAACGCGGTGTTTAAAAATTGTGCCCGTCTGCCGTGACTTGTAGTGTGATTTTAATTGGAAACAGATGTTTGGAAACCTGATGTTTATGTGTTACCAAGTGAACCGCAGTGATTGCTGCCTTATGTGCTTTGTGTTGTGAAGTTTCTAAAGAACTGCCTTGACAATTTGAGAAAAGCAGAATTGAGGTTCTAGAGAGCTTTATGAGGATGTGGAAAGAGGAAAACAAGTAAACATAATGGCATCTCTTAGCATCTAAAATCTGACCTATGATTTTTAAGGTGCTTTTGTTCTTAAAAATATTTGTGACTGTTTATGTTCTGGGAAAATGTTGATTCTTGATTCCTCGTAGGTTCATCCCTGTCAGGACAGTCGTGCTGCTGCTAAAGATTGCAGCAAGGTCAAGATATTTCAATGTGAAATTGTATAGCTGTTTTTTATGAATGCACCTAGTGGTACCGAAAGGTTTAAAGATATGTTTAGTTTATTGTTCTTTTGGAAAGTGTTCTTAAACTAATTATACAACCTTTACATTTTACCATGTATATATATATACAGATATTTTGTTGATGCATGGCCCTGAACCCATTTTTGGTTTATTTACTGCAATTCATTACCTCTTTCATCACCTTTTATACTATAGGAGTAAACATGAAGCCATAATATAAAAGAACTATTGCAGTCCTTTTTATTATTTTCATATTTCTGTTACACACGAACAAAACCATGAGCTTTACTGCATGTCAAGTACAATTAACTTGATGTGCACCTGGAGGTTATAGATTTTGTTTAATAACATCTTTTAAAAAATGTTACAGATAAAGTTAACAGAATGGCATATTTTATAATTTAAACATTGATATTTTGTGATTGAGCTAAATGCTTATATGTAAGATGTAACAATAAATGTTCTTTTATAGCAAACTGTGTCTGCATTTATAGTGGATGTGTATGTACTTGTTTCAAGGGCTGGTTTTTACCCTGAACTCTGCCCGGCACATTAGCACCGAGGACGTTCAACTCTTGGATGTCACATGTTAAATAGTCCTCTCTCACACTCCTCTTTTTGGTTAATCAATATTTCTTTGTAAAGGTGTATATGGTTATTGTCAGTCTTTTGTGAACTTTGAACATTTTAAGCTTGTAACCCTTCCAGTGACACGGTGTCCATTTTAAGGTTTCTTAAGGAATATCCTTTCTAAGACGTACAGAGAAATGAAAATGCTGGAAACCATTTGACTTTAAAATTGCATATACAGACGATTTCAAAGCTTATAACTGAATGTATCCCAGATCATTTATAACCATATGACTGATACTTTCTAGTGGTATCTAACTGGGAAGGATGAGACTGATCAGAGACGTAAGACATTGCACTTTGGAAGCCTCATCAGTAGCAAAATATACATGAATTATTTCCTTTGGATACAAATATTGGCTTTCTAAGAATGTTGGTGCCTAATAATTAAATAATAATATTTATCAGAAGTGAACTAACAAAACAAATGAGCAAAATAGTATTATTGACTTTAATTACAGCCTTTGGTGACATTAGATTAAAGGACTTTTAAAGTATTTTACAGTCTTCCACAATTTACGTCATCATTTGTATGCAAGATAATGGAAACCACCACAAATCTGCATAAATCTACATATACATTTGTAGCATCAATAATACAGTGTAAAATGCGTTTAGTTTTTTATTGTTGTCTTTTCTCGTTATTTACCTATAATTTCATATAATTCATTAATAAGGTTCTGCCTGTTTATTGTAGAATATAGCGATATGTATAACAATAAAACGTAACAATAAACGTGCGTACCCACTGCTCGTTATTTACTTACGTTTTACGCTGTGTGCCTTCTGTGAGCGCGACTCTATTGCGCAAGCGCAGTGCGGTCACGATCCGTCAGTGGACCCCAATGAATGGGCGGCACTTAGACAAGTGCTGACTCCGAGGCATTCCACTACACAGACAACCTTATTGTCTCACAGAGTTTACCAAAGACAAGTTTAGTTTCTCTTCATGACTGCCGGGGAGAGCAGTGAGCTCCCGGGATTATAGTTTGCTTCGGGTCTTGTAGTAATTGAACAGGCGTTATGAAGATGGACGGGACCAATCGCACTCTGTTTGATCCGAAATGCAGAGAACCTGCTCCTTTGGCGATCGATGTTATTATGCGTAAGTTACTTTTTGTATCATTTTACTCAAACGCTGCTACTTATGTCTATTTTCCTAAATCTAAACATGAGTTTCGTTTTGGTATTAAGATTATATTTAAAACAGGTCTATACAGTTATATCTTTAATTTATGGTACAACATTGATAACTCATTAACCCTAAAATACTTTGTTACTGTAGTTAACTACAGTTATAATAAAGACAGTGATCAAGGAAAGACATTTTATTAGTCGGAAAAGTTATTTAGAAATATAGTAGTTTAATAGGAACTATGTTTTATATGCGCATCTTTTGTGAGAGTAAAATGTAATGTTTATCCCTGTATAGTCTACACAATGATCTAGCTACTACAGTCAAATGTGTCACAATTCTGTGACCTTGTGGTCTTTCGCACCGGATATAATAAAGATTTGAGTCTAGATAAAAGGGCTATATATATATATATATATATATATATATATATATATATATATATATATATATATATATATATATATACATACTGTGTATATATACTGTATATATTAAATATATTATATGATATACAACTGTTATACATTTGTATACTAGCTGTCTCGAAAAGAAAGCTTGTACAAGTTATCAGCCTCAGTTAAGTGCATTGATTTGATTTGCTTACTAAGTCATGCAGATAAGAGATGATTATATTGTTACAGCGGTCAGTGCACCTTGACTTGAGTTTGGCACACTACAGAAATGGAAGTAATCTGAATCATTTCCAAGCATCTGCATCCTGAATCTGTCGTTCTTTATGTCAAACGTATTCCTCCTAAAATTCACTTTGCCGTAAAGAACATTTACATTTTAGACCCCAGCTTGAGTAGGTTTCTAATGTTAAATAATGACTTGCTCAACTGAGGAGTGTTAATGATGTCAAGTGTTTTTGTTCTTCAGAGTTGGACGTCTTTGGCATAGTGCTCTTCTCGGTCCTGACCTTCATGGCCACAGTGTCCATGCTGATCTTCATTGAAGAATGCATCTATATCTATAAGAAAGTGCCTCCAAATAAAAAAACTGAAATCATCTGGGTAACCGGAGCGGCACCGGTGAGCATTGTTGCATTTTTATCTGTTCTATTTTGTCGATTTGTAAATATTCAGTTGTGTTTAAAATAATGGCAGTGTGTTTAAAAAAAGTGCGCTCAAAATCCTTATAATAACTTTTATTTCAATACACAAATGCATTGGTAACATTGCACGTTCTAATAGTAGTGTCTTACAAAGAACATTTATTTTATCAAATTCTTGAAGATTTTGCGTTCTTGTGAAGCACTGAGCTAATATTTAGTTGTATAGCCATGGTTTCTGAGAACTGCTACACATATGTGTTGCATGGAGGTGCAACTTCTGGCACATGTGAAGAGGTTTTCCAGGCCGGGACGATTTCTTGGTTTTGCCTCAGAAACAGCGTTTCTGATGTCACCCCACAAGTTTTCGATTGGATTATGGTCTGGAGATTGGGCTGGCCACTTCATAACGTTAATCTTGCTTGCTTACTTACTTTGGGGTCGTTGTCTTGTTGAAACACCCATTTCAAGGGCATTTCCTCTTCGTCATAAGGCAACATGACCTCTTTGATCCATGAATCCCGGAATCCGAGGCTTATAACATAGGCCCAACACCATAGTATTTAAAAACATCCCCATATCAGTGTACTGTGGCTTGAATTCAGGTGGTCGTCTGATGACCCCTAGACCCAAGAAGAACAATCTTGCTTTCATCAGTCCACAAAATATTGCGCCATTTTCTTTAGGCCAGTCAATGTGTTATTTGGCAAATTGTAACCTCTTCAGCACGTGTTGTTTTTTCACTGACTTTGCGGAGCTCCTTGCAGATAGCTTGGCTTCACATAGGCGTCTTCTAATTAAGTAAGTAAGTAAGTAATTTTATTGCCATATCAACAACAGTTGATTGGAATTTGTCTTAGTGCCACTCCAGTTAAAAAGGCAATACATATACATACACATAACATACAGTACATAAAAATAAAAAAATAAAAAAAAAAACCGTAATTGTTACAGTACTCACAGGTAACATCAGACTTTCTTTGAGTCTTTGCCATTTTGGCAAATTTCCGATCCATTCGAATGGTAGTTTTCCATTTTCTTCCACTTCTTTTAGATATTTCCCTCTCCTTTCAAATACGCTGTTCTTCTGAACCATGTCTGGATTGTTTACAGAAAGAAATGCACAGTACAACATTTGCTGCCTTGGTCATTAAATAAGGCCACTTGTTTGACACCAGTTTTTTCACAGAATGATTTACCTCTCTAATTGAACTCCACACTGTTATTATTTTGAACACGCCCTTTTCAATTAATGATTCAATTACGCAGAATTAGCAGCATGCATGACATGATTATTGGGTTTTCTATTACTCTACTTCACCTACTAGTAAAATATTTGCCATATAGAAATATTATTTCTACCGAAAACAGTGACTGAAATAGTTAGTGTTGTTTGACTGCTTTTATGTTGAACATAACTGTACATTGTTTGTATACATTTTATATTCCTGTATGTCTGAATGCATCGATCATTCATTTGTCTTATTTGTCTGTTTATCATCATATTGCATGTGACTTTTACCCTCCTGGATTCCTGTATTTAAAAAATAAGATCTGATTAGAGCTGACATGAGAAATCTGAGCTTTATCTGTATTGCACCCGTTTTGGCAGAAACTGAGGAAGTGGTTTAGTGAGTCATTTCTAGCATCATTGCGTAGGTGAGTATGCTCAAGATCGAACTTTGACAACATTACGTTTTTCTTTTCTTAGGTCATTGGCACTATGTCTTGTTTGGGCATGTGGATTCCAAAGGCCACAATGTTCTGCGACATGACGTCAGCCACGTGAGTTTATTGTTAATGGAACAAAGCTGTCAATTATTAATAATTGTAATCAAAATGAATTAGGGCTTTTATATAGTCCTCATTAATCATAATATTTGCATATGCCAATACATTTTTACAAATGGTGACTTCATGTATCATTGAACTCAAAGGGAAAATTATCTTATCATTTATTTACCCTCATGTCCTTCACCTGTATATGATTTTTTTTCTTCTGTACTGCAGAAGAAAACATCATATAGGTTTGCAATGACATGAGAGTGGGTAAACCACAACATTTTTGGGTGAACAAACGTTCATTCCTTGAAGCTATTGAGTAGTCCTCAGCGCTGAGTTTTGTTTCAATACAGATCTAATGGCAAACTCTTATGAGGCAGCTTATTCATATACTATTGTACAAATCTTCTTTGTGCACTTTAGTAAATTCATAAGCTTAGGGCAAGCGCTTCATTTCAGCACATTTTTTTTGTATGATTTACATAATTTAATAAAATTTTAAATCGAATTCAAACAACATGCATTTTCTGTGATACCAGGTTGGTTTGTCAGTTTGCTCACGGTAGACTTAGAAAGTCTTACACTTCATTGCACTGTTGTGGTCAAAGTAAACATGCTTTTGGAAGCATGAAGGCTTTCAGAGTTCCTCTTTAATGCTCTGATTGTTTTCCAAAAACATGAGAAATCTGCCTCCACTCCCACACAGACACAGAAGAAATAAGCGTCCACTGCAGCTAAGAATTGCGCCAAGACAAAAAACACATCTTTACTGTTAGAACAAGAAAGAGTAACAGATCAATGACACTTCTCATTTTATTTGGCAGATATTTCGCAATTGTGATCTTCAAGTTTCTGATTCTCATGATTGAAGAGGTCGGAGGGGATGACGCGTTTCTGAAGCGCTTTGAGAAAAAAACATTAAAGATCAGCACAGGACCCTGCTGCTGTTGCTGCCCGTGCCTGCCAAACGCTTCCATCACACCGTAAGAGACCTTATTTAAACTGGCACATGCTGCCAGACCCATTTTAAAAGAACGTCATTTCTTAATTTACTGTAGAAAATATGACTGATTCGTGCCTGTGCAAACATGTCCGCACAAAGCTAGAGTGTGGTGAATGTTGTCGAAGACTTCACCACCAAGTGTGATTCTGATCCCGACTTTTAATATTAAAAAAGTAATGAGCCAAATAAATCATACCTGTCTCATAATGCATCAAAATATATATGCCTAGTAATAAGTGGTAAGATATTTGCAACTGTATTTGACATATTATACTTAAGTTGTACATCAGTTCTCCATATCTGTAACTGGTCAGTCCAAATGCACCTCTGGCCATTCAACTCTTCTGCAAACATTGAATTTAGATTATGCTACAACATAACCTGAAAACAGGCCCCTCAGGGCCATTGCACCCTTTGGGAATCTGGATAAATGGAGCCTTTTTGGACGCCTCCAAGAACCGTTGGCTTATAATCAGTGTTATGCAAGACTTTCATTATCAAACTCAGCTGTTTTAAAGAGTCTAATTAGATCTTTCTTTGGGGTCTGTGGATGTGATTATGTGAAAAGAATTTGAACATCCATTTATTCTGTACATGCCCTATCACATTTAATTTTGGTATCTGTGTGTTGCTTTTTAGGCGAAATCTGTTCATGTTGAAATTGGGGTCCTTCCAGTTTGCTCTGTCAAAACTGGTCTTGACCATCTTTTCCATTGTGCTATGGACAAATGGTAACTTCAATACAGCTGAAGTAAGTATGGCTTTATTTTGTTAAGGTTAGCCTCTTTTTTTCTTTTAGAAAATTAGAATTGTGAATTATACCTTTTCTCTTGTCTGCAGGTGGCTATGAACGGTGGAGCCATATGGATAAACTCATTTATCGGAGTTCTCACTATTATAGCACTGTGGCCTGTTGCTATCCTTTTTATACACTTGAAAGAGTCATTACGTATCCTTAAAATCGTCCCTAAATATGCCATGTATCAGGTTTGTGATTTCACTTGTTTTATGTTTTAATTCATAACACTTGTCTTCAACATATTTTTAATTAATATCATTTATGATTCAATGATTATATTTTCCCCACAGATGGTGCTGATTCTCAGTCAGTTGCAGACGGCCATCATCAACATATTGGCAATGAACGGCACTATTGCCTGCGCGCCACCCTATACTTCCCAGGCCCGTGGATACTGTGAGCACCTTTATATTGCTAAACCATGGAATTGGGTGGTGAAAGTCCAATTAATGGATCTTGTTTTGGAACATTTTATAATACAGTTTAATCTTCCAAACTTTTCTGGCTCTTTAACATTACCTTCACTTTGTTTTGACAGTAATGAGTCAACAACTGTTGATCGTGGAGATGTTCATCATCACGTTAGTGACCCGCCTTTTATACAGACGTCAGTACGACCCATTACCAGAAGAGGATGGTGAGGAGGAGATAAAGAAAACCTTAACATCAAAAAATACTCTGGAGAATGCATGAGAAGAACAGACTGTTGAGTGTGTGAATGGTTAGTTTTCTTTATATGGATGTGTCTGGTTGTATCTGCCAAACCTATTTTTATTGACGTTTATGTGGATTACAGAAATAATTATATTGACTTAAAGGGATACTTTAATAGCAAATCAAAATTTCCCCATGTTGTACTCAACCTCAAGGCATCCTAACCGAATATGGTTGTTAACTTTTTGAACATTTACATTTAGTAATTTAGCAGACGCTTTTATCCAAAGCGACTTACAAAGAGTTCGGGGAGCAATAAGCGATATGTCATACAAAGAGCAATAGTACAATAGGTGCTAATACAAAGTTACTAGTTTCAACAAAAGCTAGACCACTACCTGTTGAGAGAAGAGGGTCAGTGTGTTTTTTTTCCATTTGTCTGTCAAGTATTCGCCAAAGAGATGTGTTTTAAGTAGTTTTTTGAAGGTAGTGAGAGATGTGGTAGACCGCATTGGGTAGAACGTTCCACCAGGAAGGAGCTGTGAAGGAGAATTGAGCTCCAAAGTGCTTTAGAAGCTCCAAAAAGTGCATCCATCAATCAAAGAACAAAGGCTTCTTCTAATTGATTTTTTTTAGAAATATCCATATTGAGATCAATATTAAAGTTGATGTCTAGCTTCCTTCATCTCTCGAATGCGCGTGAACAAGAGGCTTGTTTTTCCAGCAGATGACGCAGGTAAGTTAAGGTGACGAACGCTGCATTTTTTGTTTTGTTCCAATAGGACAGCATCTACTCTGGCGGGAGCTTTCATCACCGTTATTTGCCAGAAAAACAAGCCTCTTGTTCAATTTCTACATCTTGGAAGTGAAATGATACGTGGTATTATAACTCAGACTGCATTATTCTTCAAGAAGAAAACCATGTTCGGTTAGGATGCCTTGAGGGTGAGTAAAACATGGGGAAATTTTGATTTGCTAGTAAAGTATCCCTTTAATGTAGAAATGATACATTAAGTATAAAGTGCACTACAACATCAGAGTGACAAGAACGACAGATTGTTGAACAGCCTTTCAGGAATTTTACTCGAAAGGACAACGAACCCTTGAAAATTCCTGACTCATGGTTCTGATAAACTGAGATAAAGTCATGTATATGGTTTAATGATATAGGCTACATAAAGACTTTTAGAATTGTTAAAAGGTCAGATAGGATTTTTTTGTTATTTTGTAAGTATATTGTCTATTTTGTCCAACAATGATGTAAAAGGCAACACAATAAATGCCTTATTTTCATGCTTAGAGACGAGACGCTAAGATATCTTGTTTTATTGCTTCTATGCCAGCAAGATTAAACTAAACTTTTTGGGGGTAATAACATCTGCTACATATAAATCTAAAATATGTTGAAGACTGGCACAAATTTTTCTTCGGGACTTTTTGACTGTCTGTAATCTATTGATGGGGTTGTTTTGGAAATGGGGTGAGCATAAACATTCCCAGACACTGGAAATTTAACAAATTGTCTTGACTACAAACAGATGGAGTGAAGTGTCTTGGCTTTGGAAAAGAGAGTCAGTTATATAAGGTGTTTTGAATGTGCATGAAAGGTGAAGGAAACAGCAACATTTTTCAAATTGACAGCGAGGTGATGAACAGATTAGGAAAATATTTAATAATGAGCCAAGATGTTGTTTCCCCTCTTATTTACACGTTTTATTAAAGGTGAATTTAAAAGTTTGGGTATTTCATGCATGCTTTGAGAATGTCCAGGAGAATGACTTCATAACATCACCACAGAAGAGGACCAACAAATATGAATAACAAGTAAAAAAAAGTAAATCGAAATCAATGTATCCTTTATTTCCTATGAGTATTTGCTATATCCATATCTCCAAATGAAAATGCGGTCAAAAACCTGGAATCGCATATTAAAAATGTGCACACTTTTATTTTGTCTGTGAGGCTGCGTCAAGGTGTGATTGTGTGCGCGACATCATTGGCTAATTTAAAACAAACTTCCAATCAGATTTCAGAGGCGGAACCACAATGTCGTCTCAATCCTTGTGTTTGTTATATCTCGGGAGAAATAATTTACGCAAATTCTTCGGTGTGTAGACATTATCACGTTTGTATTTGAATAGTATGAGGTCTTTGGTACAGACCTGATGACCAATTTAATTTGCAAGCAATTCGAGTTTTATTTTTTTCATTACTCTCATAATTATTATTATTAAAATTACTATAACTATTATTATATTTTACGTCAAACGATATATATAATGTATATAAACAAAATGCATACATTCTTTAAAAAAAAACATGCGCACTGTTTAGCAACCTTACTGCCAACACATGACAGGCGTTGTATTCCGGTATAAGAATTGGCCAATCGCAAAGCACCATTTATTTTCTATCCAATCAAAATCCCCGCTGGTGGAAGCATGCTCGGTTGTGCGTTCACTTTTGTGTACGTGCTGTTTAGCGCAGCAATAAATGTTTCTCCTTGATCGTTCAGGAAAGCCTATACACTCACATAATGTAATGTCCTCATATATAGGACATATATATTCCCGAATCGGACGCTGAATTCTTTGGACGACGCTTCTGCAATGATCCTAATTTAAAGAGATATTTGTTTCATAAACAGTCTCGGTCGTTGCACAGTCTTCCCATCACAATGAGACTTTACTCGTATCTCCTGACGAACCATTTACAAAAGATAGAATATTATTCACGGTTTTCACCATCGCCTCTGTCAATCAAACAGTTTCTGGAGTTTGGTAAGTGCGAGGTCACCCATCATACGTATGAACGCTGTTGCTGCGGCTCGTTTCAATGGTTTACATGGGGTTAAAATGTCCTGTTTATGTTCTTTGTGTGATGTTTGGTATTTGAAATGCGACACATTTGTGATATGGTAAACAAAACCGTAAATGGTAAAGATTGTAAACACTTGACATTTTGTAATGAATCTCTCATGGGTCGTTTTTTAAAGTCTATACATTATTTTCAAGATTACAAAATGAGTTCAGAGGTTGCTAAACTAGATAATATATATATTTTGGACATGTTTGGTGACGGTCTCCCGTCTGTATGGAAAAGCCTTGTCAACTGTCAGTCTTACGTCATGAGTTCATTTGCATAGAGAACAGTCAATAAAGTTAATTATTTATTAAACAGTTCTGCGTTCGAAGTACTTTAATACGTGGAAAAGGCTTTTTACACAAATTTATGTGGACAAATAAATCTTGGTATGTCATACAGTATCTTGGACCTCTGATATTGACTCATCTGTTGAGATCTTTCTGGATTTATAGTTTATTTTGAGCATTTTTTATTAAAAAGTGGAATTATGAAATTGAAATAATTTAATAATTAAGAATACCTACGGTACAGAATGAGGTAATAACAGGGTTATGTAGCTCAAGAATCCCATGCAATGGAATTAGGATGCATTTCTTGAAGGCCCTATAAATTACTTTGTATAAAAGCATCTGCCGAATGCATATTTGTCAATGTTATGCCCTGTTCTCTCCAAGAGTGAATGTGTTGCCAAAAAATATGTTTCTCATTCAGCCGTTCTGGCTCACTGCTGGTGTATCAGTTTTCATGTAAGGATGACTTGATTTTTCATCACGTTCCCATTACTAAAGAAGCCCCCCTTCTCATTTTTTGCTGTTTCAACCACGTTTGTTCTCGGTTTCTGTATTTGCAGGCAGGGATAATGCGTGCGAGAAGACGTCATACATGTTCCTACGGAAAGAGCTTCCGGTGCGTCTGGCGAACACAATGAGAGAGGTGAACCTACTGCCGGATAAACTGCTCAGTCAACCTTCAGTCAAACTGGTGCAGAAATGGTGAGTTCAGACGACATGAAAGTGGAAGATACACAAACCGCATGGAAACACGTACAGATTATTTGGTGACATATTTCTATGCAGGTACCTGCAAAGCTTTTTAGAGCTGCTGGAATTTGAAAACAGGAAGCCAGAACACTCGCATGACCTGAATGAGTGAGTGGGACATTTTTCAACCCTTTAATATTCATTGCTTCATATATACCTATGGTGTATATAGGGAGTGTTTGATTTACACGTATTGTTCCTCATGCTCTGCTGGTTTCTGTGTAGAATGTTATGGTGTATTTTCATGTGAGCTGAATTCAAGCCAGATTTGAGAACAGAGAAATAAGATAGTAATGCTGATAGTGGAACCAAAACACTTTCATGCTTAGCAAATGGAAAATAAATCCTACCCACATGAACTTTCCCATATACGCTTCTATAATATTTAGACTTTCTATATTTTAGACTTTTTAGACGGTTCAGAATCAACAGTGAGTTTATATATACAATGTAAAGATTGACCAAGCAATATTTTTTGTGATTAAATCCTGTTTATCAACCCATTTCTTTGCAGCTTCCTCGCGATCCTTATTGACATAAGAAACAGACACAACGATGTCGTTCCGACGATGGCCCAGGGCGTGATCGAGTATAAGGAGAAGTTTGGCTTCGACCCTTTTGTCAGCTCCAACATCCAGTACTTTTTGGACCGCTTCTACACAAACCGAATCTCCTTTCGCATGCTCATCAACCAGCACAGTATGTCACTAAATAAGGAAGTATTGTGCATACTGGATCATGTTTTTGCTTTTTTTAAGCATCTGCCCAATTGCTTTTCTATAAATTACAGCTCTTCTCTTTGGCAATGACATAAATCCAGCTCATCCCAAACACATTGGCAGTATTGATCCCAACTGCAATGTGGCCGAGGTCGTGACTGGTAAGTTGTTTTCCGCTTCAAATTCGTTCTGGCTCATAGAAAAACTATCTTTTATTTTTGTTTGTATTTGGTGATCAAGCTCTATTTGGTTTTCAGATGCGTACGAGACCGCCAAGATGGTCTGTGAGCAATATTACTCAGCTGCCCCGGATTTGAAAATAGAAGAATTCAATGATGCATTTGCTTGTAATTCAAATCTTGCTTCACTATTTTAAGTTGTTAGTGTATTTATATTGTTTACCATTATTTTTGTATTGTTTCAAATAAATTTCTGGCATGATTATTAACTTAAAACTGTGTAAATATTTAACTTTCTTTACATAGCCAAGGCTCCTAAAAAACCCATCCAAGCTGTTTATGTTCCTTCCCATCTATTCCACATGCTGTTTGAATTGTTTAAGGTACGTTTTCATCATTTTTTTATTTGATCTGAATACCGGCACGAGACCATTGCATTCAATCTATTATGCACGTCGTATTTTTATCTCTTAAGCCTCTTAGGTGTTACTAGAACAACTTTTGTGTGCTTTCAGAACGCAATGCGGGCCACAAATGAACTTCACGAGGACAGTGAGGAGGGTCTTCCCCCTATAAAAGCAAAAGTGACCCTGGGGAAGGAAGATCTCTCTGTGAAGGTCAGTTTCTCTGTGAATCATGTTCTTTGTAAACATTGAGACACTGCACGGCTTGATCCTGATCTTTCTGTGTTTTTCTATCACAGATCAGTGATAGAGGAGGAGGTGTGCCCTTACGGAAGATTGACAGGTTGTTTAACTACACCTACTCGACTGCACCGACACCAAGTTTAGACTCCAAGCGAGTGCCATTGGTGAGGAGAAACAGTCCTTTAGAATTCTCAGGATATGAGCACGTTGTAGATCTCCCATTGTGTATTGTTTATGCAATCTCTATGCTTCTTTAGGCTGGTTTTGGACATGGCTTGCCGATATCAAGACTGTATGCTCGCTACTTTCAAGGAGACCTGAAGTTGTACTCAATGGAAGGGGTGGGCACAGATGCTGTCATCTATCTGAAGGTATCTAAATTTTGCACAATCGGCCTTTGTTTCTGTGTCTCCTTGTTTACTAATTGATTTGAATGACTCCTGACCAGGCTCTCTCTAGTGAATCTTTCGAGCGTCTACCCGTCTTCAACAAATCTGCTTGGCGGCACTACCAAGCAGGCCCTGGAGCCGATGACTGGAGCAACCCCAGCAAAGAACCCCGAGATACCTCCAAATACAAGGCCAAAAGATGAATGCACTCCCCCCAGTGTAGCAAAATTCCCACCGCACCCATTCCAGACCATCTCAGTTTTAACCTAGCATATCTGTTGCCACGGCAACACCACATCAAAGCCACGTGTTCTATTCTTGTTAGCATTTCCAGAGCAGAACATGTGATGTAATTGTCATTCATTTTCTGCTCCTATCTTCTTTGCACAGCTACAAATTTAGCATATAGAGCCCCCTTATGGTGTCTTCCAGGAGAGTGTAGAGATTGGGCAAACTCACCAGTGTGTCAGATGCACGGTTTAGTTGTGCCACACAGTAGAGCCCCTGTTTTATTTTCGAAAAAAGAATCGAGGAGGGTGAGATGGTTGAAACAAAGACCATTTCTTACACTGCCATTCAGAAGGGGTTGTCCACCGTTTCCATGGATACCAATGCAATTTTCTTGGCAGTGAAAATGGCGTACTATGTTAAAAGGATTTACATGCTGGGTGAATCTTATGAAACCTGTCACAGCGTTAGCGCCATTCTGCATTGTTTTTTTTGTATTGCACAGCAGTGCATTGTGATTTTCATGTCAGTTATCGTTCTTAAAAACGTCACGCATGTTTCAATTATCCACATGCAAATGCATAACTCATCTTTACGAACCCTGAAGAATGCACTTTTGAACAAAATCTAAATAGTTCAGTACTATTTATTTATTTATTGATCCCCATTTATTTTAAGCTCTTTTGCATTAGTGTGCTGATGTTGTTTTGGCAATGTTCCTTAGAAGTAGAGTTGCATTAGAAGAAGTGACGGTGAGAACTGAATGCAGAACACATGCACCAGAATAGTCTATCATAGCATAAATAATGCTAGCTATGAACAATTTCTTTATTTTAAGAAAGCAGATCCTGCTTTGATGATACTTTGGCCCTGGTTAGTGACATTTATTAGATAATTATAAAGAAGTTTCGTAAGACCATTGTGTTGTAATAGTTCTGTTTAATTTCTTACAGATTAAGATTTTTAGTTGAGGATTTATTTAAATTCTTTTACACCACTACGTCTCAGACATTCCTTTTAATGAAGTGTCCTTGCTTATGTGCTGAAAGAATGTTTTCCAGAGTCTTGAAATAGCTTAACAGCATGGAGGTGTTTTAGGGCAATAACTCTTGGAAGGGGGGATTGGATGAATTACAGAGCAGTTTGTCTGGTTTACAGGAACAGCTATTACAAATTTAATTTACTCTGTATGTGTCTCATTTTGTTTTAGTACTTCAAAAAATACCTAAAATACTTCGTGATTCTTTTGTACTTACATATATTTCTGTAATTTGGTAAGTTTTGCCCTTTGTTCGAAAATGTCCTTTTGAATTTTAGTGCATTTTACTGCAATATTGCTGGGTAAATATATTGAAACCTGTCAAAATAATCTGATTTTACCAAAAAGGAAACTGTTGGAAAGTATGTGCATACAGAAAGTTACAGCATTACAGTAATACAAAGTGAGTGTGCTAAATCATTCACAAACTGCACGTGTTAATTATTTTATGAAAATTAACATGTTTAAACATTTTTTTTATCATTTTGAAATCCTTTTTAATTGGGATTTTTCTACCAGAGATTCACCACCTTCATTTTTGCACCTCTATTGTTTAATACAGGCTGTATTAAACATATGTATCTCTATGTAATGCTGTACATCTGTTATTCAATGCTGTTTTACGGTAGTACCTTACTTTTCCATTTGTTGTTGAAATATAGATTTCAGTATTTATTTTAAAAGTTTATTAAATTATTTTCTAGTTGATGTGTGTTTATAGTGTGTGTATTACATCTATGAAGAAAGCACTTTGAACTCCAAGTTATCCTGGAACACATAAAGAAAACCAGACCCGTTTACCTAGACAGAAATGTTGGTCCTTATGAGATGATATGTTCACTGTGTCATGCAAAAATTGCATCTGATAAACAAGCTTTCTTGACAGAACAGGCAACATGTGTTTGTGATAAAATGTTTTTGTTAGTTTTTTTACCTTGCAAGTAAAAAACCAGTGGCTGATAAATCGTGTTTTGAGTGTGCAACGCAGTGTCTACACCGGACGCGACCCGACAAACGGCTTGTTCTTAATGGGTTTGTTATGGCGCATCGCGACTCACAGAGCATGGATGAAAGAAATAATCTGATTAGTACCACCTTGGGGTGTGTATTATTAACTTTTCAATAATTGAACGGACCGGAGTCGATTATTTCGTTTATATGGTGATATAAATGATTTATTTCTCGCATTGTTTCTATCATCAGCAGTAAAAAAAGTCACTAAACCTACGAGTACGTGTATCAAATTATATTCGTTATCAGTTGGAAGCAGCATGAAGAGGAAAACGAACCCTTATATTTCTTTCTAGTTTTTAAATGCTTTGTTTATCGCATTGAAACTGCACACGTTTCCGTGTTGTTTAAACTTTGCGAAGTGACATGGAACTGTAATGCGGTCAGCAGACCTGGAACACCTTCATAGGTGTGCATTTTACTGAAAGTTAATGCACTCCTATAGACCGTTTGTCGACCAATCAGATTGAAGCGTTCAACAGTCCCGCGGTATAGTGGGTTCAAATGCGTTGTTGGCGTGATGCCACGGCGTGTGGTGTAGACACGGCGTAAAACTCATGTGTTAGCTGATTTTGAAACTATTGAACCAGACTAAAATCATTACAATGAGGGTATTGATCTGTAAAATTCCATCTGAAGTACCAATAAAAAAGCAAATAAAAAGTTACTCCATTACCATTTGTGTCATTTGAAGAAAGGTAAATCCCAGTTGACCCATGTTATTATTTATTATTTTATTATTATTATTTACATTTTGAATTGAAACAAACTATTATACAAAAAAAGAAACAATTTCAAGTTTTTACAGAGTGGATATTAAGTAACTTGATGTGAATGTTGCATACATATAATGACATAACTAGACAATACAGAAGGTTTAACACACAGTAATGTGAAGTAGCTAGTATCTTTTTGACTGGATGATTTGTGTCATACGTTTTAGCTCTATATTTAAGGCTGCAGTAACACACAAGACAAACAGGTTAATGACAACTAAATATTCATGCATAAAAAGCGCAGCAAGTGCTAGCGGTGTCCTCATCTGCGCTTCTGCATTGACACACAGTCATGAGGTGGATCAGACATGACACGAAAACAATAGACAGAAAAAGGTGTAGTTATGCAGTTCCAATGTCAGTCCTGAGCAATAGACGACCGAATCATTCGTATAGTCATTGTCTGCTTATTAATAGATTCATATTTTTCTAAACTTTTGTGGAACTTCGGCACAAAACGTGCTTCACTGTCCACTCACAATGCGATTGAACCAGGCAGTAAACGCACTGGATAACCTTTGCCATAAATAATTAATGGCATTTTCAGTCTTTAATGCTAAAAAAGCTTTCTATGCAAATTAGGATCATTTTTGTACGTTTTGTTATAATAAAGTGAGCGCAAAAACTACAGACAGCTGTCACAGGTGTAACTCCTGTTTTGATTTAACTTCCATCTTCTGTCTGTGTCAAGGATAGAAAGGAGCTGCAATGGCATTAAAAAATTTGTAGGCCGACGTGTACACGTTCACGTTTGTGTGGACTGCCAGTTCCAGTGTGTTATTGTGTAGGTGGGTGTGTTAAGATAAATTGCAATCTATTAAATAAGCGTGTGATGGTCAATCCCTCATTTCTCATCCTCGTCGCCTTCGCTCATGCTGCTGATGGAGGCCGAAGCACCTTTCGGGGAGGAGGGCGGTGAGGTTCTGGGCATGGCCCAGCGGGAGGGGGGTGATGGAGAGCGTGATGGAGAAAAATCTCTCGGGGGGCTGCTGCTGGGTGAGCAGTGAGGGGAGAAAGCTTGGATCATTCGACCACTGCGATCCTGAAACATCTGCTTCTGGTGAGAAACAATATTTGTTGGTCAGACGTTTTTCAAACGACATTTTCAGTCAAAACTTGAAATAGAAATCTGTTTATATATTATAAAAACACTGATATCCAGACGATTGTCAGAACGTTTTGGTTGTGAGGACAAGAAGACGTTTTTTGGAGAGACAACGTACTTTGTAGAATATCAAAGGAATGGCTTTTTTATAGAACATAACCTTGAAAAACACAAACTCAAGACATGATGTCAAATCAAAAGACGCTTGTGGAGCCACAAAGAAGCTTTATGGAGCCCCCCTCACGTGCACCTTCCCATAAGTCCTGGGCTTACCCATGTTCCATCTGGACCGAAGAGCTCCAAGAAGTTGCCGATAAACTCTCGCGATTTCTCTTCCCACTTCTGAATGAGATCATGGCTCTTCTCCTCCACTTTGTAGACAAAATGTTTGGACTTCTCTTCTACTGTCCGCACTTTTTCTTTCATCCTGTCCACCTGATTCTGCAGACGGTACTTCTTCTCCTGTCCAAAACCAGTTCGTAATCACAAAGCGCTTCTTACTAAGCTTACTTCATCTAAAAGCACATTATTTAAATACTTTATTTGTTGACTTACATTGATATAACTAACATTTAGATCCTTTGCTGAATAGCCCCTCTGCAAGTTGCGCCTGGCGTACACATCATAGTCTCTCACTATCCGGGTTATCAGGTCGGACGTTGAGATCCCTTCTGTCCTTTTAGTGGGCACAAACATACCTGAGACACTCACACATGTTAGACGCATCTTAAACATAGACATACACATGCTCTCGAGGGATGACCATTGTTCTTTACCTGCCTCCTTAATATGCTTGTATACATCCTCAGATCCAGCAGAGGAGTATGGGATATCATCGTGCGCTACAAAGTCAATCTGGAAACGAACTGAAGGGGTTAACCAGAGGGAATTGTGGGTAATGGTACATTATTTTGTACGCACAAAACAACTGACCTTATGTTTTTCTAAAAATTCTTGCGTCAGAGTCCAGGGTGCGTCATGCAAAACCTCATCGACATAGCGACAGTGTCTCAAAGCTTCATATCGCTCGTCTTCCGTCATTACTGTGAAGCCCTTGTACTTGTGAGTGAGCTCATCACTGCATACTTCACATGCACACATAGACATTTTTGTCTATATTAATAAAGAATATTTTATGAAATATAGGAAATGTGTGAATGAGTGTGTTTGTTCGTACCTCCAACTATTAGATAAGCATTAGGGAACAGATTCTTAGCCTGCATCAGGGCACGGGCGTGACCCGAATGGAAAAGATCAAAGATCCCATCAGCATAGATTCGCACCGGTCTGTCCACTGTAAATTAAATTTGAGACACATTCAGACACCCCCCGACAGATCTTATAGTATTATTATAGTATTCAGAGTTATAATATTGTCTGAGCCATAGACTACCTACAGCATATTTGCTGAACATCTGATGTGTATTGTATGTATTAGTAAAATACACTTAAGCTAATACAATGAATGCTTTTAAGGATTAAATAATAACTAAATTTACCAGGTTAGTGTTATTAACCAAGACAAAATATTCCTATTAGCCATAAACTCATGTGAGAATCTGGGTCACTGAACGAAAAAAAACAGGGAATCCCTGAATCTCAGAGGGTCCACACTCTGAGGAGGGCTGTCCTACCAGAACTCCTTTCCCATCACTCAAAAGAGGATTTGTTGACAGAAATGCGATATAATATACATAACTATGTATTCAGAGGTGTATTAAGACCTACATAATGAAGAGTTATGTTTTTATTACCTTAGAATGAGCTGTTTCTATTTACATACACCGCAGGTCCCCTTACATGGAATTCACCATGTTATTTCTACAGTAGCCCTAAATGGACAAACTGCTCCACGGAGCGTGTTTTGTAAATACGTCATAGAAAACGTGATGACATCTTAGTCCTGTGCAGCACCTGTAGTGCTTTGAAAGGAAGGGTGGAGTGAGCCGTTGGTTGCAATTCGCAACCTCACCACTAGATAAATTTATTATACTGGACCTTTAACATTTAAAGAGATTTTAGTGTACAAATAAATACTGCTTATATAATAGTTTAGTTTGTTTCTTTGTGTATGTAAAACAGCCATGAATCATATTTGTTATTAGACACCTTGGTGTGATGTTTGTTTTTAATATGTGAAATTGGAGAAGAGTACATATGTATGGCGGGACAGACTGACCGGGTGTTCCGAGTCTTGCTTGGTCTATCGTAAGCTTCTCATGTGGTGCCTGACACTCACAACTCGTCTCTGTTGTAAATATGGCTGGTTCTGTAAGAGTCTGGAGAGAAGATGGAAAAATCCATTTGAGAGAAGTAACAAGACATAAACAGACACTGCAGGTTCCTGAACTCAAATAAAACACTTCAATAGGTCGACATTATGTGGCCATGATAACCTTATTACCTTTCTAAAGAAACGTTTCCGTATTTGTACTAATAGAGGTTATTATCTGATGTATTGATTCCCAGTCTGTATACTGTAACAGCCTCTTTACGCTGGATATCGATTTTCCAGGAGAAAGTTCCCTGATGCCACCAGTCTAAAGACAGATTGTGCTCCAAAGTAACACAGGTTGGCGGAGACACTGATATATATAACATACTTTATTAATAATAAATTATTAAATCAAATTAAAATACTATCTGATGTAAGAATCTACTGCTTATTTGTATACAAAATGTCTTATTGTATAGGCTATTTAATGGCTTACGTAAAACATATGAAAAACAATGTGTGAAACAGCAGAACTGTAAAAGTTGGTAAAACAGAAATATAACAGTTTTTTTCCAACAAATGATGTAGTTAATAAAACATTTATAAAATCATAACAATTAAAACATCACAGCATGACATTTTTTTAAATGTTGCCAATATCACCATAAGGAAACCTTAATTTATTCAATAGCAAACAATATAGCTTATAAAAATAAGAGCCGCTGAAAAACTTAAGAGTTCCAAATGTCCATTTAATTCATTTCATTTATTCAGCATGTCAAGAGTATTGTGGCCATTCCAGTCCAGAGTCTGTGTTGAATTTCAATAAAAAGTGGCATGAAGTTATCCAACAGCAGACTGACAGCAAGACATATGTACAACTGTGATAAAAATGTTTTTATTACTAATGCATAAATACATAAATATGTTGTATTGCTTAAAATGGAACATGAACTTGTTTTTCTTTGTGGTATTTTCTGTCATTTCTGAAAACTTCTACAATTTATATTGTCTGCAAATAAATGCAAATATATATTTTTTTCTTTTATTTGGGAGAAATATTGTGTGTAGTTCACAGAATTAAACCAAACAATAATTTATCTAAACACATACCTATAAATAGTACACAGAAAATTTGAAACTAATTTTCAAATGGTCTCTGTCTATTCCCCGGCAGTATATTTATAAAAATCAGGTAAATATTCCAATTTCAAACTTCTTTCTTCGATGTTGCCCTTTTAAAAACTACCCAGACGACTTTGTATCCAAAAGTACAAAAAGCTATTTTGTGCAAACCTAACTGCTATCTAAAACCCTTATTTATTTTAACCTTGCATCGACCTTTGGGAAATCAAACAATAGTGACCATCTGTTCAGGAAATGTCCAATGAGAGTACCTTCCTGTTTGTCAACAGAAAACATACCCAGCAGGCACATATGATATGCATTTACATTTCCAATGAGACCCACTTCACATCATAGATTTTGTGTTACAGTGTCATGTAGGAGTGAGGTTTAATTACTCATTGGAGGATCATGTCCACGGAGCTCCGAAAAGGAGCAACACATGATTCATTCCCATAGCAACGGAAGCAGGTGATCAGAGGATGCTGGGGACTTTTCCCAGAATCCTGCACAAGGTGAGAAGGAAGAACAGCACGGAAGGACAGACTGGAGACAAATGCAATCAGGATGCTGCCTGTAACGTTAGCTTTGCACCAGCCTCGTGCATTGGCTGTGACCCTTTAAAACAACGTCTGGTAGACGCCGAGGATTAAAAGAGACAATAGCAGCATCGTTATTTGGCATTGCGGAAGCTTACACACAGTCTACAAGACTAATCCTAACTACTAAAGCCAAATGTGTGAGCCAAACCATCACAAAAAGACATTGTAGTGCATAGAATGAAAACCTCAATGATATGAAACAATGGTCCAGCACCCTCCCACATATCATTCGCTTTTTATGCTACCACACAGATGATCTCTACAACAAATACAGCCATCTCACCGTTCGCGGCAGTGGACAGGTATGTTCAAGCTCCTCCATAATTTTAGGAGGGTCCAAACCGAGCAGGATGTGACTCCACCTAAAACCTCTACCTGACTCAGCATCAGTTTTGAAACCTAGCTATTAGCCGATCCTCTGTTAGGGATGCTCTACTCCAGCGAACCTGCATCTACATCCCGCCCACTCTATCGCGTCTCCTTCACAGCCACTCCCATCAAAGCCCGCCCCTCCATGGCCCCTCCTCCAAACGAGTCCGCCTATTGGAAGAGATCGAGGCTAACACGTCCCGCCCTCGGCCGCGCCCACACCGAGGACCGTTTTCACTAAATGCACGTTTGTTGCTAGAATTGATATACAGCTACGGCCGGTGGTGATGCTATAAAATGACAATAAATTACATTAGCTATTGCCTACACCTACCCTAAATCCAACATTACAATAAAAAAATAATTAACTGTTATCAGCGTTACAAATATTATGCAGAATTAAAGTGCGCATGCCCAGTGGAGGTAGCTGAGTCCCTTCAAGCCAAAACATAAATGCATACCACAACAACAACCAGGAAGAGAGCCTGCTGGTAAGGGCGATGGCAAGTCTAGAGAAGTCCAATCAGCACTCACTCCCCTCTGTCTAATTTACATAGGAGGCGTGTGATTGGCTGAGCCGGCTGTAGGACCATCGATGTGGACCCACTGATTAGCATTCATTGACGTTCGTTCTATTAAAGTCCCCGTGAACCGGAAGTTGTTTTTTTTTTTACTTCTGTATTTTGACCCATTTCCGAGTGAAATGTAATTGTGATTGAGAATAGATAACGTGGCTTTCGAATTTCTATGCGATTTGATTGGATGTTTAAACAGCCATTGCATTTTAAAATAAAAAAAATGGAACTGGCAGCAGACTGACAACTGAAGGGAAGCCGTCTAACACACGTCATTTAAGATGGCTATTCATTACAGGAATGAAGCGCATTTTTTAGATTTTAACTAAAGATTATGAGGGCACACACATTTTAAAAAGAGAAAGACCCACATTGATAATCATATTTATATTAAACGCTTTCATAAAAAATAGGCATTTTAATTTCACTGAGACTTTAATCATTGTGTGGAATTGCAAAGCCTCGCTGAAAAAGATGCATCGTTACACAAACACAGAAATGCACATAAGTTTAGACGGAACGTGCACACAAAACGTGGATTTCGTGTCAAAAGTAGTGATTGTAAAATAAAAGTACCTTATTTAATTTAATTACAGCTGGCAAAATACAAGATGGCATCACAATTGATGGTTATACATGGTAAATATGATGCCATACATGGCATTTGTATGAAAGTAATCCTAAATTCGAATAATGACGTCCACTTGATCTCACCATTGTAATATATCCATGGCGTAATTACATAATATAGTTATTTTCTATTTTTGTGACTTGTATGATGGGTGATTTATACGTTCCGCTTTGTATTGCCTAATTTTGTCCCTTTGAGTTTCATTTATTATCCACTCGGTGGCGCCATAGCGTCAATTTTAGTTTGTGTGCTTGACGTGGTGTGATTATTTTTAAGGGAAAACAAATTAGTTTCTTAAGTAGATGAATATTTTTTATGTCTAACCAATAGACAAAGGAAAAGCCCCATACGTTGTTGCTCAATAAGTTATTAAAATAAGCAAAGGTATTTTAAGTTCATTGTTGGTTAAACATAATAATAAAATACTTAATAATAATAAAAATAACAGGTTCTTTGATAACCGGTTTTCGTGACAATTTCTTGTGTGTACTTCCTGTGAGTGCCGCTGCTTATAATTATTTCAGTCAGGCAAAGAACCAAAGAGCATTGAAGAATCCCTTGAGACTGCGATGCGGTCCAGGAGAGGTGGCAGGAGATTTGAGAACTACTTTGTGTTTCCTGTGAGCTTCTCTCCTCATCAGCATGAAGACCGAGTATCATTTTCCTCTTTGACTTGGGCGTATGTACTTTTGACTACCATCTCCCGAGAGACCCGGAGGCCGTACCGCGAATAACATTTCCATCGGCAGAGCTTGAGGTAATAGATTATCCTCTGCCGCCTTGTGAAGCAGCTGCTCTCCGGCTCAAAAAGGTTATCAGTCTGTGTCATAATCAAATAGGGAATAAACAGGAAGATCATTTACAGGGAGAAGAGACCATTTCCTCCAAGACTTTGAGGGGTTCTGAAAAATCAAGACCTTATTTTCGACGCAATTGCGTTGTGACATAAGTGTGCTGATTCAATGTTCAGATTATTCTCCCTCGCTCACTGAGACTCCCCTAGGTCTTTTTGACGTAATTTGCTAAAGTAACCTCGCAAGTCCTTTCACACTGGTCTCAAACATTTCGAAAACAAATTAATTTCTCATTTAGAGATGTACAGTAATGCGCTGAGAGAGACAACGCGGTCTCGTGCGCTTCATAAACCATTTCAATGGCGTCCACGTCACACAAAACAGACACACGAGACATTTTAAGGACCCTTACGATGCTTTTTAATGCACACAATGGAAGTGAACATCGATTCATCGAATGAGGGGCATAGTCACGGGAGTGTCGTATGAAGTGAATCGTACAAAAACGAACGATTTTCGGACGAAGCAATATAAGGAAACCACGCCCCTAAGTTCAACCTGGCGGGTACCATACAGATGAGATCGTGTGAGCGCGATTTCGCTTTCCCCTTACGAATAGCGTAAATGATGTTGCTCACTTACATTTAAGCCTAGTGTGTTTCTTTTAAAGCAAATTAACTTTTTATTTAACCTAAAATATTTCTCTTCAATAACGCTGTGAGACATTCATATCGCAGCAAGGAAGGAGGAAGCCGATGTCATGATGATGCTATTCATTCTGACGTGCTTGTCAACCATACAGAGCTTTGAGAACAAATTCCCATTGTTTTGTCAGACCTGTGTATAGCAATTCAGGCAATATATTTAGGGCGAAGCCGTGAATCCAAAGGGCTGTCTCAGTTTGAAGAGCTCTGCTGGGTGGTCCGCAATCGCACATGGCAGAGTTGATATGGCTGTAAGTCACAGCAAGCAGTAATAGGAATAGATTAATTAACTCGACAACAAGGCCGCAGCAAGAGCAATTTTCTGACTTTAAGGCCCTGATCAAACATGTAACGAAAATACAGTCGAATTATGACAGACGTCTGGCTTGCGGTATCTAAACATTAAGATATGAACAGCCACAACCATATTATTATTTACTATAGATAGCCTAGCTGCCTCCAGGTATAAAGAATCTTGTTACGGCGCTGTGTTTCTGCATTTAACAATGTCAACAGATCACCAATTGGCATAATTTTATTTTGAGCACCACTAATTTGATCTGGTATTGAAGCCTGTAAGTGTGGCATTTGACAGCTATGGATCATATGAGAATAGAAATGACGCTCTCATGAACGCCTGCAAGGGAAGTGATGGTAAGTATTTTAATGAGAGGTGAGCGCTGTTGCTCGAAACAAGCTTGAGTGCCATTTAAAGTTTTTTTTTATAAGAAGTCACAAACTCAGGGGCTTTTGTTTATGCACTCAGAGGAAGATTACTCTGATGTGACTTCACGGAGTTCTCATCTAAGTATCAACTTTGTCTCAGAGGTTTCTTTGAAAAGGAAGAATTAAATAGACAAAAATGAGATCATATACATCTAATTCACAGACAAGTAATCGTTTACTTACCCGGTTGTCATT
This sequence comes from Barbatula barbatula, assembly GCF_947034865.1. NCBI lineage: Eukaryota > Metazoa > Chordata > Actinopteri > Cypriniformes > Nemacheilidae > Barbatula > Barbatula barbatula. The sequence goes on along the minus strand of NC_136786.1, from coordinate 15,614,604 downwards.
TTAAACCTGTGTGATTTTCTTTCTTCTGCAAAACACAAAAGAAGATATTTTGAAAAATGTTGACGACCAAAAACCGTTGGACCCCATGACGTATTTTTGTGTTACCAACATTTCTAAAATATCTTATTTTCTGTTTTTGCAGAAGAATGAAAGTCAAACAGGTTCAGAACAAGTTTGCGCATGTAATTGTTGCTTAATCATTGTGCAAAATTATAACAAAAAACATTTACGTTTACCCCTAGGCTTCCCAAGCATAGTGTCATTTCTTTGACGTATCATGGTAGTAAAGTTAAGTTGTGTAGTTTGGAAGGGAAGACGGAGCATCTTTGCGAATGCACATAGCGGAAGGTCACGCTGTCATTGTGTTGGTGTTGGGAATGATCAGACTCTCCCTGTAACACTTTCTGACTGGTTAGACCTCTGGTGATCCATGATTCATGGGTAAGTTGAAGGTAAGCTTGTTATGTCTTTACACTTTACAGGGAGATTACTGTTGACCCGTCACAATCAGAGGGCATGATGGGCAGAGACCTGAAACAAACAAAAGGGCAATGATTTCATGCCCATCTGACTTAATCCAAGTGACCATTCGGCAAAAGACGCTCGGTTGGTTGTGTTCTTGTGCAGTGTTATGTAAACTTAACAGACACACTTTGGGGGTTGGAAGCTTCCGATTATACAGAATAAGATGGAATCACATGGGATTGAAATCTGTGTCAGGATGTCCAAAACAAACGTTTGCGTTGAGTTCACAGACAAGGATTTCCTGCTGATCGTATCACATTTCTATGCTTGGGGAAACAAAATAATGTTCTAAAATGAACAGTTCACCCAAAAATGAAAATTCTGTCATCATTTACATTATTTACCCTCGAGTTGTTCAAAATCTGTATAAACTTCTTTGTTCTGGTGAACACAAAGAATTTGGAAGAATGCTTGTAACCAAACAGTTCTTGGCCACTATTGACCATAGTAGGAACAATTGCTTTATACATTTCTGTGTTCTGTTGAACACAAAATAAGATTTTAAAGATAGAATGTAAAGCAAACGGTTCTGGGGCACTTTTGACTACCATTGCCATTTTTGCTACTATGGTAGTCAATGGTGGCCAAGAACTGTTTGGTTACAAGCATTCTTCCAAATATCTTTCCCTTTGCTCAACAGAATCAAATTTACACAGATTTGGAATAAATCGAGTGTGAGTAAATGATGAGAGAATTTTTACTTTTGAGTCAACCGTCCCTTCAAAAAAGAGCTACAATCATTTATTTTGTGAAATAATAGATTAGTTGTGGTCATTTCTGGGGAAACATTTGAAAAAACGTTTGCTTAATGTTTTCTTTTAAAAAACAGATTTTCTGAAATTTGATCACATGGTTTAAATAGAGGTAATTATTCTTAGTATTTCGTTATGTTTACATTTACATTGCTGTTTTATATTCACCACTTGCTAGCTTCAGTACGTTCACTTTCACATCATAGGCTATAACGTGTGTGTTTTACAGCACCTGCTTCTTCCCACGTTCAGATCTAAGATTCAAGAGACTCTGACCGCATTTGGCTGTCTAACATTCTGTACAATCTGGCCGGTATCCTAGAAAATCCCAGCATGCGAGCTTGCGCCCTTGAAATCGCATTCCAAGGAATACTTTTTCATCCATCAATATAGTGCTTCTAGCTGAAAGTCCTGCACGCCATGCTGTGACCAAGTCCAAAAACATTAAACATAGAGGTCGCTCCCCATCCCTTCCCAAAGCCCACCAACTCTTCCTACAAGGGCCTTAATTAAAAATCACTGACATCATTCTCCTACACTTACTAGCGTGAGATTTTAGCCACGAGACATACTTGCACTTTCCTCTGTTCTCAAACAACACAAATCAAACACTCTGACTAATCTTCACAGTGTCAATAACGCTGAGAAATCTGGACTATTATTACCCAAGCCTGTCAAACAGCTAGGGGCTAAACAAATTTTATATTCTCATAATCTGAGCCAGAGAACAAAACAAAACGTAAATAACAAGTATGCAAATATTTGCTGCTGAGAGCACAGCCCACAAAAGTTCCCTTTTAACATCCTGAACCAAACAGGTCATAAAGCTCTCATTATTAATGCCTGATGATGAAGTTTCATTAAACAGAAAGGTGAAAAAAGGGAATATGTACTGGTCATTTTCTCTCGCTTTTGTAATTTACAGACCTTTTTATTAACGTAACTTAGTCAAAATTGTAAGATACAGCTGTCAAACATCAATACAGACTACAGATCAACTACATGGCCTATACAGTATATGCACAAAGGTCTAATATAACAAAAAAAGCTATCTGATAGAATTAGTACCTAAACCTAATCTGATTTTACAGCCAATACACATGATAAACTGATGCAACCAAACCGGTTTGTGCACAATTGTATTTGATATGTCCATCTAATGTTTTTTAAAGCCTTTTAAAAAATTTGAGACCAAACCTGATTTATGTCTAACTAATATCCATCTGGGCCAGCTGCAAAAGATTTAGACCTCAAGTAATCATGCAAAGAGGCTGTTTTAACTTGGTGATATGGTGCGGGGTGTGTTAAATGTAAAAAAAATTAATTGGTCATCAGCAAACCCTCTTCTGACACTATGTGAACTGACAGACTAAGACCGCTGGGAACAAGCACATCCAAAAGAAATTACTTCTCACCAAATCTGCATTTGACAAGTGACAAATTAGCCTTTTGAGAGATGTTCTAAGGCCATTACGGCGTTTCGCGTATCCCGAGGGGACACTCTGACGTTTACCCCACGCTCCGACTTTGTGCAAAGTCGCATTAAACACGGAGACAACTTGATTGCGACTTTTCATTTTTAGCCATCCTCAAGAAAAACACTCTTTTCATAGAGGAGCAACCTTTGAGGATTCGAAAAAGTGCTGCGTTTCAACACTTGTCAGACCATCTGTTAATACGTGTTGACTTCAAAGTGACTAATACGATAAAAAGAGTTTTTTTAATCAATGTGCGAAAAACCACATCAACAGCTAATTTAAGACGGAAGCCCCTAAGGAGCTTGTTTGAGTCCAAAAAACGTTAACCCTTTACAAGAAAGAGTTATTTTAACACACTGACCGGGCTTATTAAACAAGCAGCATATTTCTCACAACTCCCACACAGCCGGTTTTTGGCAACATGGACCAGCAACACCCCACAAATGCGATGCTGTGACAAACCTGACCTTTTTCAGTTGCTGTATTCTCTACCTGATGTCAAACATACTCCTGCCCACATTTAACCCATTTGATATCTATTAAGGGTTTTTATGAAGTATACAGTTGATATTAGTGTTTAGAATTAAGTCAGAATCGCAGAAATTGTCCAATGACTGTCACTTAGCAAGTGTTGATGTCGCACTTTGGTGTCACCTGTGATGGCGCCAAATATTGCTGGCAGTATAATGTAAGGTTAAATACTCTCGGCTGAGTCAAACCGCCACATTTGCTAAATTGCTGAACCGTTACTTTCGTCGAGAGTTTAAGCTCATGAACTGTGTAAAATCCAGGGCCACTCTGGTTTGTCATGAATAATTGAGATTATATGGATGCGAGACAGCGTGTTATGCAAAGGACACCTTCGAATAAACTCATATATCACAATTAGATTACAGAGCGGAAACCAGACGTTGGACACAGAGAGCTTTACTTTTAAGAAACATGTAGCTGGTAATGCATCACGCTGAAATCTAAAATTAGTTCAATATCATACATTATTTTATTAACTGTGGTTCCTTGTTGAAGCAAGGCAGTGATAAAAAAGCCGTAAAGTGATTTAAACAGTGGTTGAGCCTCTTACAGAATGTCGGGGAAAATACATATAAAAGCAACACTTTCACCCATTTGTATTCATATAAGTAGTGCTATTCATATCATATTAGTTTTATTATTTTTATCACACAGTATAATAACATCATTTTCATTAAACTATATACTGCATGTGACTCCTCCAGACCACCAGAGGTCACTGTCTCCTAAAATCTGACTGTTAATAAAATTAAAGGTAAACATTTTTTACACAAACAATAGACTGCAGGGTGATGATGTACGTCTGGTAAAATCTCAGCCGGCTAAGTGACTTCCGTTCTCATAAGGAGGTCATTTGTCACCAAAGGTGCGTCCCAAAACGCGCAATTATGCACTATTCTACACCATTTTGTAGTATAAATAGTGCGAGTAGTGCGTTCACATTGAAAATTCTCAAAAAGAGAAGTGCACTTTAAGTACCCGGATGACACTTTTCAACTGAAAATATGAAGTGTGGAACTGTGGACACTTCACGCACTCAGCGGTCGCAGCTTCGCTTATATAGCGGAAAGGAGGCGGCGCTATCAGAAGCCGCTCGAGAAAAATACTCCTGATAACGCTTTAATCTGACGATGAAAATAATGCTGGGCAAAACAGATTAAAACTACATTAAATGTACAAGTTTGTTCACACCTGTAAAGCTTTTCTGCAAGGCATTATTGTAAAAACTGCTTAAAATGATAAAAAATTACCAAAGGCCTAGTCTTTGCTTAAGATCACATTTACATTTAGGCATTTGGCCGCTTACATTGCATTATCCTATACATTTTAAATAGGTATCTGCAATCCCCTGGGATCGAACCCACTACCTTCTCTTACCACTGAGCTACAGGAAAGATAATCACTCTCTGTGAAACCGCCCCGTAGTGTTTGGTTAATTTGACTCATGTCATTGAGCGTTGGTGCATCTTGAGTGTAAACATTATTCCATTGTTCATGCGTTTGTCTTGTTTTTAATATCACTCCGCAGGACGACGTCCAGAGATACGGAAGGGATAATGCGGTCAAGCCTCTCTCTCAGATTTACACTTTGCCATTTAAATAAGACGCTTACAGCTTTTTACAGTAGATATGGTGTTTTCGCAGGAAGATTTTTTCAGATTAACATGAAATCATGAAGCCGTAATTTGTTCCAGATTAACAAAATTAGAGTTAGATTGATTTGCATTAGATAACCTCCAATGAGCCTGCTGTTGCATTAAATCTTCAAAACGAGGAGGTTCTTTAAAGATGAGGGAATGAAAGTAAAAAAGGATGTGACAGAATATTTATCTATTTTTCTAAGAATCTGTCTTTCTGTTTTGGTTTTAGAAAGACATAATGCGTCTTTTTGTGTGTGTCCCATGTCTTTGGTCCTAGTCCAGAAAAGTTTGAGAAGCCCAGCTCTAGAATAATTGGTTGGCATTTACAACTCCGACAATTGGCTCAAAAACAGTTGTGTCCAAAACTGTACTACTAGAGGATGGGGTCTTACACCAACACATCATCTGCCAATGAAAGGAATGGAAATGCAAATGGTTTGAGCCTATTTTATCCAGGCAATATACATTTGTAGACATTTACATCTGTTATGGTGTCTAATAATGTAAGGTAATTGCAATTAACGTAACTGTAAAGACCTCCTCAAAGAGACTGGGGTTGTTCCAGTATTTCTTTGTATCTCTTGTGCACTTACATTCTTCAGGCTAATAAACAGTTGAACTAATTTCTAGGTGATGTCGCAGTGGATGGCAGGTGACGTTTTGAGAGTGATTAATGGTCTGTCAGGGGTTCAGGAGCGAATGTGCTGAAGGCTGAGATATCTGATTTGATTTGCATATCTTTTCCAAATGAAAGCTGGCGAGTCATTGGTTTGAAGAGTGATAAGGCATTTTGTGTGTCCAAATCCTGTTGTACATTATATAAATTATTATGAGCACATGGGAATGCCGCCCCAGTAGGAGCAGGTTTACATAGTCAACAAGCACTAGAGGTGCTTGGCAGGCCACAGGCAACACGTGGTTGATTTCTCTTTTGCTTCCGCTACCTTGGATATAAGCTAAATGTGATTCAACTTTGCGTTAAAATAAACAGCCCACAGCTGGGTAACGGACCCTGTGTGGTTTTTATGTTGTGATAGTGTTTATCCATAAAATGTTATGATTATATATGTGTAGAATTACCCCAAAATGAAAACAGTCTGAACTTTACAGTAATTGTAATTGCATGGAAAACAATGTCCAGCTATTATTAAAGTTATTATAAATTCTCATGTTGTTCTCATGGGATTAAAAAGTAATATGGGCACAACCCACAAGATATATTCTTACTCTTCTTTTAACAATTGCGTTTCCTAAAGATGAACAACAATGCGCATACAGCCCAGTAGTCCTATATCAGTATAAAGCAATATACGGTTGCGAACACAATGTGAATCACTGCGTCTCTTGGCCATGAGTCATGACTTCTGATATTGTGTTGCTGAGTTCCCTCAATATTGCCAATGGAATCATTTGTGGTAAAGCTCACTGAACGGAAATAATCATGGGAAATCCACAACCTACTATTTAATAACTCTAGAGCATCATACAACTGGATGTACACTGTAACAGAACTCTCAAAACGTATAGCTGCTAACAGCGTGGCTCCTTTAAATAGTGTGGTAAACCCACAAAAAAGGTCTCAAAATCTCAATTGTTTGACAGGGACAGTGCACTTTGCACCTAAAGGGATAGTTCACCCAAAATGAAAATTCTCATCATTCAAGCAACCTCCAGTTGTTCCAAACCTGCTTACATTGCTGTGCTCTGTTGAACAAAATGAGATACTTTGAAGAATGAGAAACCAAACGTCAAAAGTCAGTTGTGCCCCAGAACTGTTTGGTGACAAACTTCTTCCAAATATCTTTTTTTGGTGATCAACATAACAAAGCTACATTTATACAAGTTTGGAACAACTGGAGGGTGAGTAAATAATGACAACATTTTAATTATCGGGTGAACTATCCCTTTAAATGGAAACTTGTTTAAGGTTTCTATTTTTTCACAAACTCGTCCTGAAAAACACTCCCTAGTTATCTTCAATTTCTTTCTAAGAAGAACTATATGTTAAGAGTTGCAAAGGAACTACAAATCTGACATTTTAATATGAACTAATCAGCTTTTTCAGTCATTCTTTATTTTTGTTTAAGGCTATTGAAATAATGTAATTGCTCTTTATTAAAAAAAATTATATTTTGTTTTTATTCCTATCCTTATTAAGTTTTCTGCGCAACAACCACTTGAGCACTGTGAACACAAATCTAATCGTTTAGCAGACTCTTTAACTATTTCATTTAGTTATATGTATTGGAAAACTGGATTGTGTTTTTCTGTTTGTATTATAAAGTTACATATATGGCACATAAAACAAATGCAGCATAATGATGCTGGCACACATACTCTTTCCTGAGGGCAAGAAAATGCAGAGGTGTTTCTTCTCTCATGGGCATTTAAACAAAGCTATACGATTCTTTGGCATACATATTTGGACACATGAAATAGGAATTTAACACGCTTTATGAATGAAATACAAAAAACCTTCTCAGAACCGTTAGATGTGAGTTCAGTGCGTAGAATGTGTTTATTTAAAATGGAGTGTTTTTCTATCGAATATGTAATTATTTTAATCAATTAATTAATAAAATAAGGACCTCTGTCAACTAAATTTAACAATTAAACAAAACTTGAGTTGGAACAATAAATATAAATGAAGTTACACTTTTCATTGGAATGCCAAAGATTATTTATTAATAAAAACTAAGAAGCATCAGAAGTGTTCATGTTCTCCAATCACTTTTATAAAAGCCCATAAAATCAAAATGTTTCGATGTATGTCCAACATGTCATCATTTTCAAGATTGCATAAATAGTTCAGGTACTTCTAATTCTTCTGAGGTGCAACACACAGATGAGATGATCAATGTTCTTTACTGCGTGCTGTGACATGTTTGCTGTAAATGCAATAAACTTCATTAATTGCTCTAATGAACTGCTAATGTGTAGTGTGAAAATACAATTAGAACAAAACAGACTTTGTTTTTACAGCAACATCTTGCAGTCATTACTCAGTAATAAGATAAACCGATACAATAATGCTCAAAGCGTGCGCTTTAGAAGGAACACTGGATCTCCTGAGACGCTGGCAGCATTCTAAATTTTTAGACACGTCAAAAGAAAATTCAATTCGCTGTATTTATTCCCTTCATTTTAAAAGACTTGTGGAAATCCTTTTTAGCGAATCGACATTTATATTGATTCACACTGCCACATTCTTTCCTCATTGCAGAGAGAACATCAAACTCCTCTTTTCCCATCTTGATGTTAAAAGTTGGAAGGAGGCCTGGAGAGGGGAGACTCTTTAAGCGCAGACTATAAAGATGTGTGCCGGTCCCTTGAGAGAGGCTGACTCATCCAACGAGTGCACACGAGAGCCTGTAAGTAATGTAACGATAAATCCCATGCACAATTCGCCTTTTCACCATGCCCATGAACAAGATGTCAGCTTTGTTGATTGCAATCACTTACACCGATGACTTGTATCAACAAGTGAAAAATAAACAGTACACTTAATGCCGAGCAACGTCTTGCCCTCTCTGTTTGATGGTCATAAAGAAAGCTTTTTCCCTGAGAGGTTTCTATTTGATTTATGCTTGGAATGAATTGACGCCTGACCCTGTATCCTTAGGAATCTACAATGTTTAATTAAGTAAATTCAGAGGTGTCGATAGATGTCATGCATTGAGTTTGAATTGAGTATGTGATCAATTTCCAAAACTAAATGTTGTCAATTCCAAAAACACATTTTGACTTTCCCCGCATGATTAAAACGTGATTTCTGGTGCACAAAAGGAGCGTCGCATTCTTTTTAAGCACAATTGGAAAGTTTAATGATGGTGATAAATTAACAGGCTGAATCAAACTGATTGATGGGTACAATCCTGCGATGATCCATTCAATCTGAGATTCACAGGAAAAGCTCAAAGGATCAACCTTAGAGCTAATGAACACCAATTAGTGCTTTATATATGACTTTGCTTTGCCTTTGTTTAGCTTAACTTAGCCCTTCCTGATGAAAAAAGCACAGCCATGTGTTAAGATACCCACATAATGATGCAGATGGAGAAGACCGGGGAGACCTTTTCACACACCAATTAGACAATTCTTTAATGGCACTGTTCTATCATGAATACTTTTTTAGTCCTCCTTGGTTATCTATAGCGAGGGAAACTTTTGCTGGAGGTAATTATTTCGGGAGGTTATTAAACTTGTATGCTGCCCTGTGGCGATTTCTAAAATTCCATTTTTTAACTAACCGCGTTTGCTGAATGGCCTTATGGTGGGGGCGTCCCTGTGCGGCGTAGCGTGATGCCTTGATTATCTGCTCTGGGGGATGCGAACTTAAAGCGCACCCATCGAAAGACTAAATTGGCCTGATTATGCAAATAACACTATGATGAAGCACGCTTTCTTTTAAAGCATGTTTGACTGATACATCCTCGTGTCAATGTCGTGTGCCACTTTTGTTTTGAAAGTAAAATTCTCGGTTGCTCACAAACCAAGTACGTTTACTGGAAACGAGACGATAACGGTATCTTTTTTTTAAACATACACATTGAAACCTGCTTTCAAACTTTTGAAAATGCTGTTGTCTAGATGAAAAGTCAAAACCATCAGTTGACATATGGTTGAAACATAACTAGAGTGTTGTCAATTCTTAAGCAAAATACCCATTTTGACTAAAATGGTTTAAAAATATATGTAATTTAAGTGTCACTATCCTACTTTTACATTCATTCATTTTTTACAAATATCGTGATACAACCGTAACCGCGCATTGAATAGTGAGCTTAGAATAACGTTACACACCTAAAAACAGTGTTGTATTAACGCCACGTGATGCATGTTGACCATCTCCCACAATCCTTGTCTGTATTCAACAGAATGGAAAATACACATAATCACGTGAAGCAAATGGAATACACAATAAGTAGAGGATGTTATGCGCAGTCGTATGTGTGTGTTTGTGAAGGGGCAGTGTCAGGCCAGGGCTTGACGCTCTCTGAGTGGTCACTGAAGAAAAGGCCACAAATCATTGATTGTGTGTCACTGAAACATGATCAAAGATCGGCCAGAAATATTCCGGTGGGACCGAATGCCCTATTTAGAGAAGCCCCCAAATGAGTTGAGGGGAAGAGATGCGTCCCTTTTGCTCAGCGATAAAAATGAGGGGAGTATGTGATGCTCATGTTTTAGTTAAGCTGGGCTGTTACTACCTGACCTGACCCGTAGTGTAGTAATGTTAATTATTCATGTTAAATAATGTATTTTACTTACAGTAAATACAATCAGTGAATTTTATAACCACATTTCTGTTTACATACATTCTGTTTACATTATATATATATCTGCATTACATTATATTATATAGATCTGCAATTAAATCAATTATACACCGATGAACTGATCTATCAATATGAAATATTGTATAGTTTTTAAACATTATACTGGAATGATCACATATGTTCAGCAAAATTATGAAAACAACGAAAGCAAGAAAACCAGCCATCTTGACACACAAGCGCTAAACATATTTTGTACCAAGAGGCATTTTTAAACAGTGCTGCTTCTGCACGTGTTGTCAAACTGCCAGCTGGGTCACGACTTGCGTCTGAAGAAAAAACTTGATTCATAATTGTTTGTTGCATTGTTTTCCTCTAAACAATCCTTTTGTGTCCAAAGGTGTAAAGAATTAGCTTGCATTAATTTCAGGGGTTTCTTTTGGTATCCGGTTATACTTGGTCGTGACAGCACATTTACATTTTGCTAAGCATATGTTGCTTTATCCCTCGATTCACTAAAGAAATTATGCAAATCAAATAACAGAGAAAACACGTCCAAAATATCGGTGCTGAATTCAATTTGCATGTTCTCTGCTGGGTTGTGAAGGATGCCGCTTTCCCAGGGCAGTAGTAGTGCAACATTAATTGTGCCAGACAGATAGGCTAGCGCTCACTTTTGTCAAGACGGCACATTCTATAATAAGCCTCATTTGCAAATAAAGATGTGCAGGTTTGTGCTGAAAACAATGACAATTGCTTCATTTGAATTCTCAGCAGTGCGGCGCTATTTCTGCACATTTAGCACCTGCTTAAACTGGATTGTAGGTGTTTTGGGAATAAGATGGTTTTTGTTCTGAAATGCTGCACTCTGTTTAGCTTATGTGCAACACGATATCTCCGCATAAAGATGTCAGTACAGTTGACTAAAATGTTTGATTGATTTTCATGCGATACGCAAACTCTTCTTGTGAGGGCTACTCATGTCGTGTCGTATCATATCATATCAAATGATGTCATAGTCAAGTGAAGAAGGCATTTTTAGACCTTGCAAATCGCAGGGGCCGAAGTGACAGATAAAAATAAAAGGCATGGATCTAACACTGTCAGTGACAGGTACTCAGAATGAAAGATGTAACCAGAGAGGGACAGGTGCAATGAAGCATGATGTTCCTAACAGAATATCTATGCCTCAACATCATCTCAAGGTGAATCAACTACCCAGACTTGAAAGGGCAAGCAATGGAGAGTGCGAGGACGTTGAATTTGGACATTGTGCGAAGATTTGTAGATTACTTAATATAGTGTGCATTCACAAACATGTTATATATAATATATATATATATGTATATATATATTTATACTGTATAAAGAATAGAAAAACAAGCAGTGTTGCAAACAAAGTCACTTTTGAATTTAACTTCAGCCTCACTGCTTATTGGGTAAGCTAGTTTGGAAACAAATGTGCAGCGTTACAATTTACAAATGATGTCAAAATTCTGTATTTACAAATCTGTGTTTATATAAGTTTATGATTAAGTACAGTATGTATTAAAGGAGCAATGTGCAGATGTTAGCGGTATCTCCCCCTCCCTTTCGAAGCACTAACTGTGTGTTCACATTGTGTGCGAATGAGGCGTCAAGCGAGTGATTTACATGTTAAGTCAATGCAAAGACGCGATTGCGGCGCGAATAGCGTGAATGAGGCGGCGTGAATGACGCGAATAGCTCGAATGACGCGAATCGCGCGAGTTGAAAAATCTGAACTTTGGCGAAAATTCGCGCCGCGTTAACCAATCAGGAGCCTGTTCTAGTAGTGACGTAGACGACGTAGCGAGCAGAGACAGAAATACAAAATGGAGGACAAGCTCATAATCTCTGTTTGTGGACACCCCGGAGCTTTACGATGCTTGTTCCTACTTTTATAAAAACAGGGATAAAGGATCTTGCTTGGAAGAAAGTGAGTGAGGAGGTCGGAGAATCTGGTAAATTGTAAAAACACTCTTAACTCAATTTGAGTTATATAGACATATTGAAACTACAAAGTAGCTAAAGGCGGTAGAATGATCTTATTTGCCTTATTTTACAACTATGTTTCCTGCTAAAGCCCCTCCCATGACGCGAATTTCACGCGCGAATGAAGCGAATTTCACGTGCGAATGAAGCGAGTAAACACAAAATGTTCAAGCGTCCAACTACTCGCGAATAGCGCGTTTTTTACGCCTCATTCGCGCTCGATGTGAACACACAGTAAGGCAACTGACAAAGGACAAACATGTTGTCACGTCTCAGTGTATGTAGAAATTGCTCATTCTATGGTAATAAAAACATAATGCTTTATTATGTATTATTTATACACCCCTGAAGACATGGGCTGTGTCTCAATCAGCTCCTGAGGTCGTGAATAAGTATATGGTGTACACCGGTTCGGGCATAAGGACCCTGGCTAGTTTCACATTGGGACACTGTTCGCTTATTTTCCTGTGATGTGATAATTCACAGCTGGTAATTATCAACTACAGGCAAAACAAACAATTTTTTTAATAATGGTTGTAATATATGAACATATGCTACATATGCGTACACAAATTTGGTCTAATATTTAACTAAACTATAATGTATATTATGTTTCCTGTCTGTTTACACATTAAATAAATTAAAGGTTTGTCTTTTCAAAAGTTCAGTCGTGTTTTCATGAAGTTTATTGAGTTGGCTTGTACAATTTCGGTTAAATGGCTTCCAAAAATGTCACGTCATTTTCGGTAAGAAAACGTAGTGAGCATCGATGCTCTCGGGCCTTTGGCATTGCATTGTGGGAATTGTTAGGGAACGGACGTAATTAGTGCACTTGAAGAATGTAGCTATAGTGTAGAGACAGCCCTTAAAACGGCCTGACAAGGAAGCTGATTGAGACACTCATAGTTATGAATATTATATTGCACTTAAAAAAATTACACACCGGATCTTTAAATTGTTAACAGTCTGAGGTTATACAGACCCCATTTTAATTGACATGAGACTTTAGATTCGTTTGAAACAGATTATTTTCATGTCGTGTTAATGTTATGTTAGAACAGTTTGTCTATTACAACTGTTGGAACTTGGACTGAAACCTTTTTTTTCCTAAATATTCAAGGAAATTTAAAAACTGCTTTTTTTAAAGAATTAAATACAGTGTTGTCAAAGTTGACATCGTCTTTTTGATCAATTTTTATTGGTTAAATGTTTGCAAAAAAGCATGTGACCAATAGCACCAATGACCAATAATAATGATTTATGATAATAATTTAGGTTTCACAGGTTTCAGTCCGACAGCAACGGTGTCTGTTCATTCTCACGTTTGAAGGGAATGGCACTTGTGTCTGCTTTAAGACAAAATAAACCATATTTTTGGACAGTGTCAAATATGCAGTGTGAATTGATTTGACACATGAATGGTCACAATGAACGATATTCAATAGCTGAGATCTTGACTGTGAGCTGGATGTAGCTAAGACAACCTGTAAAACATATACAACTCCTACTTTACAAAAGCACAATGCTTAAAATACCACAAAGGCTTCAGAATTCAAGACTAAAAGTAGACAGCAGATTGCATTGATATTAGCTGTTGTAAAATAACACATTTCTTAATGAGCAGCCCTGTGGGTGGCAGTACAACAGATTCAACCTTTGAATTTACATCCAAGGAAATCTTTGTTCCTTTTGTACAATTATAGACATCCCTACTCAAAATAACTAAATAAATAAATATAACAAAGGTTTCCGTGTCAGAGCAAACTTCTTATCATTGATATATTCAACATTAATCAAATAATCTAGCTAGGCATACGAGATCTTCTCTAATCTCCTCTCGCTCTGAGTGGGAAATGAAACCAGATGTTCCATTCCACCTATGACGCTGTGTGTGATCTTGGTTACTGCTTCGGTGAGATTCCGAATATCGGGGCCTGAAGGAGAGAGAGCAGCCCTCAGTGCCCTGACCCCATCTGCGTATCCTGACAGCTAAGAGCTTCTTGTATTTTAAGAGAACTCTTGCTAGCCTCCATGAAATGTCCAAATATAGCAGATTTTGCACGCACGTAAAGGACAGACACTTGATGGGGTTGCTGTAACGTGTTTTTGGAGCACTTTGTTTTCATAACCTTCCACAGGACTATAATCCTGGGTGACATTTAGGTACCCATGAGCAATTGGATTTTAACAAGCTTATTAAAACCTATAGGGTACAGCTAATGAATTTAGACGTGTCGGACAGACAATAAACTTTAGACAGTATTTGCATTATAATTCAAATCATTTTGGATGAAAGATTTAAGGAAGTAAAGACGTTTTTTTCTGATTTTGAAAGACATTTTTACGAAACATAAAAAAAAGAATTGGTCTTAGCGTTCATTGCACGGTGAAGTAGCAGATAACAAATTCAGATTTAATCACACTCATGTCTTTTAGAAACCTGTATTTGAGTCTTTCTACTGTGGAACACAAAAGAAGATATTTTGAGAAATGTCTCGGTGGTTTTATGTCCATACAATGGAAGTCAACGGACTTTAAAATATCTTCTTTTGTGTTCTGTAAGTAGCTCAAGCAGGTTTGGAATGACATGAGAATAAGAAGATGGTGAAAGAATTGTAATTGTTGTGTGAACTAATATGTGTCCCAGGAAGACAAAACAAGTTTAGTTTAGTTACTTGTGATCAAGGTCAATGTAATACTTTAGTTGTACATTATGTCAAGAAAAATGTAAAACATGTTAGGAGATTATAAATACAATACAATGGGGTAAAGAACAATGTCACCATGGTATCCGAGTATGTATTTATTTACTTTACTGAATTTTTTTTTACCGTGAAAGAACAGGAATCTAGACGCAGATCATTTTTCCGTCAAAACTGTGTTGTCAATTCACCTAAAACAGCTGACTCTTTCACCTGACATCAGTGGGGGTCTTTGAACATCCAAGTATAGCGTTTATAAACTTCACTGCATGCATTAATATGCAGCTTAAAACCAGGAGGGAGCCAATATTGTGACTTCACAGAATTCAATTAAAGACACCAATTCATATCACCAAACACCCCATTGAGAAGACAGATGAGCCTTTCTATCGAGTCAGACCACAGTCTATTTGAAGCTGATCAGCAGGTTCTTTGGGCGTCTTTAAACTCATTTATAGCACTGACAATCTTTATTGATATCTCCTCTCAGTTGACCTGAATAGACTCCTGAAAACCATGTGAAGCCTAATGGCGTCATTATGGTTAGCGCTGGCGTAATCCGCTGCAATTACAAAGGGGCAAGTGAAGCATTTTACGGCAATGAGAAGAGCAAATGAGTTAAAGAGACCAATGAACTTTAAGTGCTACTCTTTTCAGGAGCGAGACTTAATAACGTGTTGTTCTTGTCTTTAGAGCACCTGGTAAACATATTGATTTGACACATCATATGCTTTGTGATATTATTAGTCACACGGTGGAAAACTACACCTATGGATTCATTGTGTCTCGCCTAATAGACATTGATTTGATTCGTTGTGACATCAGTGACCACGAGCGAATGTGCGAATTTGCGGCGTGGTGGTACGTTGGATTTGTGTCAGAAAGAAGCCGCATCTCGTGATGGGACTTGACACCAGGCCCGAAGGGAAGAGTTAAATTGCTGTGGGAAAACCCTTAGGCTTGCGACCTTGGCGTTTGTTTGAAGGCTTCGTAAGTTTAATCAAAATGAAAACTCCCGCGCAGAGAGGAAATAAGAAATCACTTTAAAAATAAATGAATGGCAGGAATTGTTTCTCTGATTTAGTCCAATTTCTAGAATCATTATGGAGGGCTGCGCTTTGCGGGGCGAATATAATAATTATTAATTTATAGAATGAATCATTCGAGTAGATTAGGGGCTACAGTAGGTGCTTTGTGGGGCTCGAAATAGAACAAAGATGTCTGCCGCCTTCCTCATCTGTCAGCTTTATCATCGATGGATGCAGTCATTATCCATAATAACATTATTCTTGAGATGAATCCACTGTTAACCGACAGCTCTTATTTTTTCCCATCCCACATATTGTAAATGTAATGGCAATTTCCACAAATACTGTACATATTGGTGTACCATTACTATTTTAAAGCATTAGAGGCACATAATTCTGCTTTTGTTCTGGGAGTTTTTACAGGACACATTTAAGCTAGTTCAAATGCATCTAAGTACTTTATCCTTCACATATATATCAATTTACACTCTAAATAATGCTGGGTTCTTTTCTGTTGTAAAATGAACCTATGCTCGGTTGCTTTAACAGATTGTTGGGTCAAATCTAAACTTTTTTCGGGATAATATATCCCAACTGCTGGGTTCGTTCCTTTTTGACCCTATGCTGGTTTGAAAATAACCAAACATTTGTGTAGGGATTTGGGCCTGTCATATCTTCCAGAGTTTATGCTGCATTCACGTGCTCTCGGAAATCCGAAGAATTTGAGAAATTTCCATGTCATGATTCCGAGCTGGATGTGTTCAGGTGCTTTTTTATTTGGTTTTCAACCGTGAATCCTACTTTATAGTTTTACTAGTCGTCAGCTTGCTGACTATTCTGCAATATTGGTGAAATACATGCTATTTTCGCAGTGTATAAAACATACAGTATGCTTCAAATGGTTATTCATTTATGTAAATATGTACTCCTTTTACGACAAGACAAGGCAATGAAGCTGTTGCCGAAAAACGAATAAATCATATCTGTCACAGCAGAAATCCTTCTCCCATCCGCCATGTTGATTGTATAAGGCCGGTCCATCTCTGGAACTTCACGAAACACGTCATCAGAGCAATTGCAATTTTTCACCTCGGTAACTCATATTTCACGATAATTCCGAGAGCACGTGAAGGCAGCATTAAACCCATTCCACAATATCCAGCAATTGAAGGTGTACAGTTTTATGTCATTTTTTTTAATAAAAACAATGAGCAATATTAACAATGAGCAATATTTTCTTGCTCATACCACCCTGCATGTTTTACTTCAAAATCGAAAAACGTACTTTTTAGGTTACTTTAACACAACCACGAGCATCATTTGGACCTTCGGTTTGACCTCTTGATGCTGACATTCAGCATTTCCTTTCACCATGACAAAAGACTTCATTTTTGATCTCGAGACTCTGAAGTCCATGAGAATATTTTTGGAAGGTGCTTGGTTTCTTTAAAACACACACACAAAAACAGCAAGGCAATATTTTCATTAATATTGATCTGTTTAAAAACACATACCATCTGATTCACACACAAGTGAATATTGTCGGAAAACCGATCGGGGCGAAGTCTGATTGCCATTCTGAAAGCAGGTGTGAGGGGACTCGAGCCAAGTGCTCCATCTCCCACTCTCCCTCTTGAGTGGCTGGGTGGGTCAGCACTTGACAGCAGTGACTGCAGATGTGACGATGTCCTGCCGCTGTGCATGTGTAATCAAGGGGACCCAAAGCTCTGTTTGTGCTTTCTGGATAAGACACCCACTAGAACATAACCCGAAGTTCACCACGCCTGCGTGACTACAACCGCAAGAACTGAAAAACAAAAGCTGTTGCACATGATGCAGATTTGTGACATAATTTACATTTATTTTAAGGTGTGAACAACCCAGTGCACCAAAGAATTGATTTTTGCAATTACATCACTTTAAAATGCATCTCTGGTAATTTAGAGATGAATATGAAATTGAGGGAAGAGTAACAGTCAATTAAAAACCTTAAGTGGAACACAACTCATTTTGGTTTTGGTGGTTCTGGCCGTACTATGAAGTAAAGATTCATAATGAAATTAAACAAAGTTTTGCCCATGATATCATTTAATCCATTTTATGGATGGCTTTAAAGGAATTAATAAGATTGTCAATTATTTTAGGACTAAAATCATAAATATGCACAAAATGGGAGTAGGGGACAGAACATCAATATAAAGGATTAAATAACTTCGCGTTTGCATCTCACATGGAGGTCTCGCAAGGACTCGCACACATACGCACTCGAGGACACACACATGCACACCCCTCGATGACTCATTCAAACAAGAAAATTCTTCACTTACGTTCATTCAAGTCAACTCTCCCTCTCCTCTGCGCAGACGCAGGACACTAGATGCGTGACACTTGTCGCTGACCGTGCCTATATAAATGCCAACTCCAGGCTTTCTTTGAAGAAGTCCTTAAACTAAAGAACTTGATAGGCGACAACTGGAAGACAGCCGCATCTCGCAAAGTTCACAAACGATCCAGGGATAACACAAATTACGCACACCACAGGTACGCAACATCTCTAGAATAAGTCAGTCAATGTTTTATTCGTAAATTGCAGCACTGGTCATTTTTATTTGAATTGGGCTGTTTTACTATAGAACATATTTTTGCGCATCTTGGTATAAGCATCCAAATATCCAACTTTAACTCGCGCGTATCTGTCGATTTAGAAATGTGCAATTATGCAGTTTAAACGCATATGTAGTCATTGTGCTTTAAATTACTTCTGTCACGAATTGGTTTTAGCCCCAAAGCCAGTGCGCAAAACAATTGGTCAGAAGTGGAATCGTGCGCATAATTTACTCACTTCTCCCACAGATTCCTCTCGTCACTTTTTGACATGAAGCTTAATGTTTTCGTCACCACCGTGGCTCTGCTCGTTGCCTTTCCACCACCATATGAATGTAGAGCCATCGACAGCTTCAACCAGCCAGCCACAGACCCAGATGGAGAGCGACAGTCACCTCCGCTTTTGGCACGTTTGGGAGAGGAGTACTTCATCCAGCTCGGTAACAGAAACCAGAATTCAGCCCGGTCCTCCCCAGACGACTATTCCGAGACATCCCAGTATCCAAAACGAGCACTGCAGCTCCAGTTAACCCAGCGTCTGTTAGAGGGAAAAGTTGGAAACATCGGCCGCTGGAATGGCAATTACGCGCTTCGCGCGCTCGACTCTGGGGAGAGGGAGCGCAGGTCGGAGGAGCCGCCGATTTCTCTGGACCTGACCTTTCATCTGCTCCGAGAAGTACTAGAGATGGCCAGAGCCGAACAAATGGCCCAGCAAGCTCACAGCAACCGCAAAATGATGGAAATATTCGGGAAGTAACCACGAGATCCATGTACCAAAGATATTTTTACATTTAGCACAAACATAAATATTCTGTACCATAGTGCTGCTTTTCCATCATGATCTATTTATACCGGTGATTTATTTATTTGTAGATATTCCAATGGAGACCAATAGAGTAGGTGTGTATGGTCATGATTCAAATTGCGCAAAACTGTCATGAATCTCCATCCATGTTATTGTATAAGTGATCATTCAGACCTGTAGATGATACGAAACGGTTGTTTGAATTTCGTAAAAAAAGACAATATTTTCAAGTACTGCATTATTTTATCTGACAAACCTACGTTTCATTGTAACATACAGTACATTGTTCAAGTTTGTTAATAAACTAATGAGCAAGCATTCATTTTTGTTGTGCAAGAGAATGTCTTATATTTATATTTTTCAATAAAACTTTGAAAGCCAGTTTGACACACCTTGTCTAGATTATTGACGTATTAAATGGGATTTATGAGAAACTACTTAATCGACTTTATATTTGACAGTCATTACGTGTTGTTTTTCAGAAGTGTTGTTCACCCGTGTATGTTGCGGAGACAACTGACAACAATCTAATGTAGCTCACTTCTAATACTTAACAGTAACAATGCTTCCTTTCAAAAAGCACTTAGGTATTATATTTAATAATCCATTTATATTTATTATGCTTGAATTACAATGGCACAATTTAAAGTGTAAAAAATAAATGAAGAAAGAATATTCGACAGCGGCAACACCTTGTGAAGAGAAAATTAACAATATAATCAGTTTATATACAGTTATTAAACACACACACTTACACACGCATGACCTCTAAGTATATTGCAAATAAGATGCATTCTTCAAACAATATACTTGCTTAACCAGATGTTTGTCTCACTACCTATTTGACAGATGTAATTTAAAATTTAAAAGTGAGCTGTTTACATCTGTTCGGGTGGGACGGCATCTATCCCAAGAGATGATTCATGGTTGTTTGGCAAAAGGCTAGAGGAAGAAAACTGTCGACTTGTGTACTTCATGATTATCAATTGGATACAAACACCTTATTCTGATTAAGTATTGATGCCCACCAACATTTTATCTTTACAGCAACTGGATATATTTTATAGCCAAATCTTGGTTGCAGAGTTTACCCAAACATTTCCTACATTTAATGGGTAAGGCATATCTAAAACCTATTAATAATGTTCTGGTCAGACAAACCCCCCTTAAGTTAACCAGACACCAAGAACATTTCTTTCACTTGATCCTTTACTTTTTGTGGTAAAAGCCACAACACGTTGAGATTTGGGTTGAGCTCCCTGGGCCTAATCAAGTTGATTGTAGATATGATCTGTGTGAAGCCAGCCACAGAAGCACATCCTGTCACCCATCACCCTCCACTGGGCCAGAATATATGGATTACACAATGTCCTGGCATCATTATTTCAGCTCGACCATCAAGGAACTGTGAACAACACTTGTTACAGCGAATCGTGGAGATCACTTCCACAGCCTGCGGCGGCTGTTTCTCAAAGTAGGCATTGATACAGTACGTGATACAGGAGTGATGAAATGACCCAAAGCAACTGAACAGAATTTTACGCAACTGTTTTCACTCATTATTTCATGAAGATTTCTGTTCTGAAATTGAAACAAACACAGGTAGTCTTTTATTTGCCATTGACACTTAGAAATAAGAAATACAGGGACCATTTCAAGGGAATCATTCATAACTCAAATACCACACCGTGCCAATGGCTTTGCAAATACCACACGGAAACTCCCTACGCAGTAAACAACACCATAAATCTTGGAAGGATTTTTTAGTCAACTACATTTAAATTTAGTAATCTAGTGACTTTTAGGTTTGAGTAAAATAGTAACCACAGTCACTTATAGTTCTATAGGTATTCATGTGTTTCTGGTCAGGTTGCAAGGAGAAGAGGGGATCTATATTTGTAATTCCGGGTATGCGAAAATGATAAAAGTAAATGGTAGAAGTTAGGATGACGTGGCAAGTGTGTGTTTTTCCTGGGTTTGTGGAGGCAGAAGGGGATGTAGGGGTTCCTCCAAATTGCCCAGCGTGTCCGAACCTCCAGAGGCTGTCTGTTCTGCTCGGGCTCCTGTATCAGCTGCCACCTCCTCTTCATCCTCCTCTTCTTCATCCTCTGCAGTGTACAACACCATGAATGTTCAAAACTATGCAGAAGTCCCGATTCCATAACGCATTTAGAGTATCAACAACACAAATCTTTATTTAAGGCGGTTTGATTGAAAGTTGAACTGAAAGGGGAGGCTGGCTTGTCAACTGATTGCTCATTAACCCCAGTTAGGAACCATGCTTAAAAGATTATACAAGTTGCAAATGAGTCATTTCAAATCAGTTTTTTCGAATTTATTCATCAAGCAAACTTAACTTATAGGCAAACATGTTTATAGTTAAAGTTAAATCAGAGTTATGAGTATTTCAGGTGAGTTTTACCTCTGGTGAAGTCAATATTGCTTAGGGCCCTGCCCTCTCTCTTGAAGCTCACAGAATAATGATCCATGCTCTGGTAGCAACGCTCCACTCGCTGCAGGTGGGAGGTATTCGATGCCTCTGCAATCCTAAGAAACAAGAAATCTATTTGGTGTACGTTAAAAATAAAAATAAACTTAAGACACGTTCAATCTGCAAAATGTGCACTTACTTTTGCAACAGGGATTTGGCACTCTGTTTGGAATAAGGTAAAGAAAATTATTTTGCCAATTATATCAAAATATAACATTTTTATAGGTTTTGACTAATGAATTCATAAGCTTAACAGTTATTCATGATTACTGTTTAAGGCATGGCTTGACATTAATCATTGTCATGTTTGTCATTCACTTGTCTGAGTACAAATATTACTTTGTGTATTTTTACTTTTTTTACTACACAATAGAGGAATACGTTTCCACATAAATTACTTTATTATACTAAAGTGTTATTTACTATACTAAACTTCAGTAACATTTCTAGATACTATAGAGTTTTTGAACTTTACAATAGTATACTACGGTGTTTACTACAGTTTATCAATTTACTACAGGGGTACTAGGATAATACCGTTTTTTTGAGCGTTGAAGTCAACGGGACTTTTATTTTGATGGATCGTCGGGATGACGCTTGAGTTCTAGTGTGTTTGAGGATAGCGTTGCTTAGAGAGTTTATTTTACGAGCATTTAACCCTTTAAGGAACTTCTTGAGATGAATTTGAGATGTGTTTATGTCCTCATACAGTGCAGAGGCAGACAAATCCTCAACCATCATTAGTGTACAGCGCTGGATTGGTAATCGGCCATTTTCCTGTATTTTTACATCTCCAAAATGGGCTAGTTGCGTATTGATTAGCGTATTTATCGTGACGTATTTACAGTTAAAGAGTATTAATACAGTCATGATCAGCTGGCATTTGTATTCCATTCGTAGCTCCCGTTTTGGAAAGTGTGTGTAACGTTAGTGGTTTCACATCGAAAGAGGAAATTAATGCTTTAATGCTTTTCTTAGTCCCCCAATTTATACAGATTTGTGTTAACCACATGAGCATGGGCTAAATAGAAATTGGGGAGCGAATTAAAGTCTTTCCCCAGTTATATGGAGTTGTGTTGGATTGCTTGTAATTTCAGCAAATAATTGCGTGTTTTAGTCCCGGTTTCTTTCTTTCTCCTCAGCCATTTTGCTGCGTGTTTTACCACTCAGAGGAACGGGAAGAGGGCGTGTTCATGTGGGTTAGTGACGTCAATGCATACCCTCTATTTGTCGGCCCATGAGACACTTAATCAGCAGCCCATTGGCTCTTTTTAAATGACACTGGACGGAACCAATCACACAACTGTGAGAATACAGCGTCAGTGTGCAGCGCATGTCAAATAGGTATAAAGATCATGGAGAACAATCGTTAAGGAGGCGCGGGTAGACCCTTCAGACGAAAAATGTAAAGGTAGGTAAAGGTAGGTAAAGGTAGGTAAAGGTAGGTAAAGGTAGGTAAAGGTAGGTAAAGGTAGGTAAAGGTAGGTAAAGGTAGGTAAAGGTAGGTAAAGGTAGGTAAAGGTAGGTAAAGGTAAGTAAAGGTAAGTAAAGGTAAGTAAAGGTAAGTAAAGGTAAGTAAAGGTAAGTAAAGGTAAGTAAAGGTTTTATGCAGCAGCCCGACATTCATGATATAATAGAACCATAGATTCGGCATGCACAGAGAGGAGATTGGGAATGAGGAGACAGAGAAGGTAGTGCAGAGAGCCTGCCCTGCGGTAAGCAGAACCGCTTTCAAAACAGTGATACCGCTTGAAAAAACTGGGTCAAAAACACAAGTGATAGATAATCTGTTTGCAAAATATATGTGTGAATAATACATTTCCCATGCGTTTGGCAAGTGCATGAAACAGTGCTGCGTGTTTCGCGAAGTGCGATTATCGTTGTGCATGTTCGTGTGTGAGGTTAACTGATGACGCACCACAATTTATATTCGTTTTTGCGATTAAAACTTAAATCGATTTATCTTGAGCCTTTAGCGGGTTCACACCAAACATGAAAGTATGCGGTTTGCGGGATTAAATTACAAACAAAGCCAATGCAAAGACACAAACAGACGCGAACTCGCGCTAGGCGATGTGAATGACGCGAATCGGGCGGCGCGATTGTTATCAATGCGGTGCGCCATTGATTATTGTCACACAAACAAGCACAACGACGACAAACGCAGTTCACACAAAGATGCAGCTCTGTAATGCACCTATTCTTATTATTCTTGGCTCATACCGATTTTTTTCCTAGCACTGTTGTTTTGTCCGGTCGGGAAAGTAAAATTCCCTCTCACTTACAAAACATAAATCTGTCCCGGACAAGCGTTAATGTCGAGCCCTGGTTTAAAAAGTTAAATTAGACCTTTAAGAAAACAGCCATCTCAGGTTCATCAAACGTTTGAATTCCCGTTTCCATGATTTTGGTCATGGACTCCAGATGATCTCCGTAATTCTTCGTGAGGCCACGAATGTAGTTTAATTTCTCTTCCTCTTCGCTGGCCACTTTCAGGTTCATCTCTCTTTTCCGCTCCTCCAGGATGGCATACAAGTGGTCGAACTTTTCACACACCTGGGATTTCTGTCGCCTTCCATTTTCCTGTGAGGAGAATAGATGTTTACCTTTCTATTGGTAAATGACATGAATATGAATATTGAAAAATGTAAGTGAATATGAAACTAAAATATAAAATAAACCTTGCATGAATGACAATTAGACACAGAAACAGTCTCTGAATCCTCTGTAAAAATGTAACCTTTTTATAAATAATGGGGAAAATATGGCTGTTGACACACTTATAAATGTATCCTGTTGCCCAAGTTATTGTGGAACAAAATGATAAAAAATATGTTTTTCAATACAGTCACACACCTAGTCCCAAGCTAGCTAGTCTTATTGAATTATTCATTTATGTTACGCCCTATTTTGTCTCCAATTTATAATAAAAAAATACATCGCTCCTGTCCTTCTGAAACCTTGTATCTCCATATTTCATGACTTTTTTCCGTGACCTTTTTATAGTTCTTGTACAATTTTGTTGTGCGTATTATGGTGGGAATATTTATTTTTTGTATCGTCAATGTGTGTGTATATATATGATATATCAGTATATTGCAAATTAACTAAAACTGTACAAATTGTCACATATTTAAATTATTTTCCAATTGTCAATTCAAAAATTCTAGAAATTTGAGATGAAGCGATGATGGGTGACTATATTTTTTTATTCATCATGCTAAACTTCATAAAGAAACAGTAATAATAAAAGCGAAACACAACTTAATTTTTTTTTGTCATTGGGTGTTGCTAATATCTAACCATTAAAGGTATTAAAAGTGCTTGTTAACTTTGACAACACAGTATTATCATTTAAAAAGTACCATGTTTTCTCCAATTCCTGAAAAACAGCGCATTTGGACATCCAAGGTTTTGGAAGGACAGTGATGATATCAAAGCTTAAGCTTTACAACTTTCTTCTCTCCAATCGATAGTAACGCACACAGTGACTGTTTATTTCTCAAACCACATTCAACCTTCAACCTCACAAATGACTCCATCACATCAGACATATACTCAGGCGAAGCCGCTAATTTCGGCTCGCGTGTCAATCATTTAGCTCTCTGTGAAAGCAACTGTGAAGTCTGGAGAAGTCCAGCTTCCCGCCTGCCTGGCTTATCGATGCCAGAGCGTGTGTATCTTTGTCAGAGGAACCATTCTTGGTCTTTTCATCAATAATCCTGCGCTTATGTCAAGCTTAAGGAGGAGGGAGAAGCCCCCACATAAGGTTACTAACCTCTATGGTCCTGCAGGTCTCCTCCATCTGACTGATGATGCCTTGGATCCTGTCATTATTTCCCACCATCATTGCTATTCCATCCGTGAGCTCTGTCTGGAGATGGGAACGTGCGTGAGCATATTAACACACAACTGTAAAAAACAGCAGCTACATAGACCAACGCGCACACGCATTGACACGAACTGGGCACTTGTGTAGGTAAGCATAAATATGTATATGCTTCTGAAAGTGTGGCGGTTTTACCTTTTTTGTCTGGAACACACTGTTAATGGGAGCCACTTCACAGTCCTTATGAGAGCCAAACACTTTACACATAGAACAAGTGGGAACGCCGCAGTTCAGGCAGTAGATGTTGATTTTCTCGTCTTTATGGACCTCACACATTGGCTGGTCAACCTTGCTCTCAGGAGATGGTCTGCTGCTGTTACATTGACAATAAGAGATCAATGAGTGTCAAGGTCTGACATCTGAGGTTAAACAAAGCAGATTTATACTGTCTGAAACCACAGTCTGTCAAACAACTTATACGTTGTTATTTTATAGCAAATTAAATTGTATAGAGTTCTTGGTTATGTTAAATTAGTAACACTTTATAATAAGGTTGTATATATGGACATTAGTAAATGCATTCATTAACATGTACTAACAATGAGCCCAATTTGAGACATTATTGAGATCGGACAGAGGAGAGGTGCAACTGTCTGCTTTTCAGACAGAAAGATTAAGAAAAGCAAACAATTGAGATTTTACATTTAGTCATTTAGCAGTCGCTTTTATCCAAAGCGACTTACAGATGAGGAAACATTGGAAGCAATTATAACAACATAGGCAACAAAATACATAAGTGCATCAAACTAGTCCATTAAAGCCTAGCACAGTATAAAAAGCTAAGAATAGTGAGGTTAGTAATTTTATTTTATTTATTTTTTTAAAGAAGGAAAGGGAAGAGAATTAGGAAAAATCAATCAGCGACGTGTTGACGGAAGAGATGCGTTTTAGGCGTTTTTTAAAGATGGCAACTGAGTCTGCTGATCTTGTAGCAGCTGGTAGATCATTCTACTTGCGTAGAGTGCTCCGATAGGAAAGGTCTAATTTTCCTAATGTTGTAGAGGATGAATCTACAGGACCGGGTGGTGCTGGCAACATGACTTGTGAGGTTAAGCCGATCATCGATTACCACTCCCAGGTTTCTGGCTGTGCTGGACGGTGTAATCGTTGATGAGCCTAGTTGAATGGCAAGGTTGTGGTGAATCTTTGGGTTGGCCGGGATCACAAGCGGTTCCGTTTTTGCAAGGTTTAGCTGTAGGTGATGATCCTTCATCCAAAGCGAGATGTCACTCAGGCATGCCGCGATGCGAGCAGCGACCGTCGGATCGTCCGGTTGAAATGACAAGTAGAGTTGTGTGTCGTCGGCATAGCAGTGATAGGAGAAGCCATGCTTCTGAATGACTGAGTCGAGGGATGTCATGTAAATGGAGAAGAGTAGTGGTCCAAGCACTGAGCCCTGTGGCACCCCCGTGTTGAGCTGTTGGGACGCGGAGACCTCATCTCTCCAGGATACTCTGAATGACCTACCCGAGAGGTAGGACTCAAACCATTGCAACGCCATTCCAGAGACACCCATAGCACTGAGAGATGTCAAACAGGGCTGCGTTTCCCAACAACGTAGTCTCTTAGCACGCTACGAAGACTCTAAAGGTACAACCTAACTCCAGTTATACCTTTTCTAGGCGTGTTTCCCAAACTACACCTTTAGAGGGAGCAGTTGCACGGTGTACCGGTGCTACTGTAGCATCGCATATTCAAAATGGGTTCCTGATCTTTTGGAAATTTTTCAGATGAGGACAGTGCCACTTTATTGAAATACCTATAAGGTTAATAACGCCAGAAGGTCTGTGACTATGCCCAGGAGACTCATCACTGTCTGGTGTCGAACTAAAAATAAGGCTCCCGCTAGCTGACCATCATCCCAATCCTTTTGACCCGTCTGAGTAACAGGTCTTTGTAGTCACACTTTAAAACCCCAAGTGTATTGTACTGCACAGCCTTCCACTGAAACGCAAAGCCTTATAACACACAGTTTGCTCAAGAAGCTTTTTGGGCTCATGAATACAGTTAAATACATATGTGGGAAGCAAAAACTGACAAGGCGTTGGAGAACATCATCACTCAGCCTTGGGGAATTTCATTCTTAAAAGCAAGATGTCTGCTCTTGCCAGGAAATGAACATCTTCCAATCGTTGAATAAAAAGTGAATATGAAAAATATATTAACACAAAAGGTGCAGGATTATTACTATCAGTATAATGTAAAAGAAGCAAAGTTAGACATTTATAAAACTTATTCCTCTCAATTTTAATAGTGATTAAACTGTATGTCTTGAAACATGTCTCTCTGTTTAGTCAAGACATGAGGTTGCTCACATGGCATCTGGTTAAGCCATGTGAACAACCCATGTATTGTGAGATTTATTTATCTAACCTGATGTAGTCCTGTTTGTACATGTCGATGATGTTTTCCACCAGAAGATTTCTCTGCAGACCGTAGACTCCATGACGGTCCAGTATTACCTCATGCCTGCAGGACGGACACCTGAAACGGCCACCTGATGACACTGTTCCTCCTCTGGTCGGAAGGTATGGATTTGAAGCCTGCACGGGGACGGGATATTAAATGAATAAAACACATTTTTGTATGCATCACTGGGGACGAATTATTATATTATTACATCTGTAAAGGAGTCAAATGACATGGCTAAAACGAATATAATCGTTAGTTTTAGATGAACATCAATGTGTTTAAGGTTCAAAAACACTTTGCATGTTTGTATTTCATCTTTCCCCCGCCTCTCTGAAAAGCAGTCATATTTTTACAAAGTTCATCTCTGAAAAGCGAAGCGTGCTGTGATTGGCCAGTTAACCAGTGCATGGGGTTAGTCATCATCAAGTTCCAAAGCACTTGTACTGACAGGTACGCCCACCTTACTTGCGTTTAAAGGTGGGTGGTTTTAAGTCATACCACTAACTGATGTCGATATTTGGGGGTGTGGTCACACAAGGCGTTTCAGGCACATCTGCAGAGCATTCGCTGATACAATGCATCTTTTGTTCCGATACTTTAATTTTACTAATTTTACTTTATTATTATACTAAAATTTAATTTTACATGTCTAATACACGCATGGGGAACTTATAACACACCAAAGACACAGAAAAACACGTATTCGTGCCATATGACCCCTTTAAAAGATTCACTGAGTGGGTTAAATGCAAAGGACGGGAGGCATGGTGTTTCAACATAGGGTTACATGTACAGGTTATTCTGGTGAAATAAAAACATAAATGAAGAATAAAGCCAAAACATGAAATCCATGTATGTTGACTGAGTAATCCACTATTTTGTTTAGGGGAGGGGTCAAAATGACGTTGGATGAATAATGTCAAAACGTTTACGGAGGGACGTTTCCAAAATTCTATTGATTTGATACGTAATGATGCCAAATAAAATGTGAGTGGCCCAAAACATCATTTTGATAACCGATATAACACAATATATGAAAAATAACCATGTAGGCCACAGTGGAAACGTGCATTTGTAATTTTGTAAATACGCGTTTTATTGTTATAAATTGTTGTGACGACAAACACGAAATGTCGAAACGGTACCTGGTAAATGTCATTAGCACATTTCCGGCAGAGATTGTGTTGACAAGGAAGAATCACAACGGGTTTCGTGAACATTTCCAGACAAATGGGACAAATGAGCTGCTTCTCCAAGCTGTCCATCTTGATTCAACTGAAGACTGAAATGAGATCGTTTCGGAGTGAAAAATTTAAGTTGTTGCACGCGGGTGGAATCAGGCCCTCGCCAGTGCCCAACTGTGTGTGTGTGTGTGTGTGTGTGTGTTCTTTCTATAATGAGGTAACTTATGGCAAAGGCCCACTATCTGTGTGCGCTGTTTTTAGAAAGACTCACGTCAGGGATGCCATGTTTACGTGCCCATATATGAAATTGATAGCCTGCGTATCTCCTGATGAATACAGGACGATTAGAGAAAGTCACAGCACCTAAATTCGGTTTTACCATAAGATGAATGAGTTTTTTTTTTATATGAATTTGTAGTTGTCACGTTAGATTTAAGATGTAAGATAAGCATCAAAGCTGCTTTTGTGTATTAGCCGACGTTCTGCGTTTTAGCATACACTTAAAAAGATACATATCAACATAAACGTGTTTTTGCAATGTATGTTATTGTAACTGTGACGAAACACTTTTTCTCAAAATAGGCAAGTGGAAAAGAGATTGGAGAATGCGGGCATCGATCCCGCTACCTCTCGCATGCTAAGCGAGCGCTCTACCATTTGAGCTAATTCCCCATTGACGAAGCTTGGCCCCCACATCGGTTTTTCACGATAGCAGGATATATTGTATATACAATTTAATATTTGTACGCGTATCAACCGTTTTTTATGACGTTGGCGTTATGCTAAGTTAGCTCTTATTTTGTTACATTGACCATCTTTTTTGTCTTTAGCTTAAACTATCTCTTATTAAAAGAACGGATTTTACATGTTAAACTGTTTTTCGGTTCATTTATTGTATCTTAGGTAACAATTGTAACAACAAAAACATTTCTTTGTATTCTCTGCCTTTATTGCTTCTCATATGTTGACTGTAATCTTTAGCGCAATGTTATTATACGTTATTAACGTACATATATCTCCTAAATACAACATTCTGTAGGTATAATCTCCTTCGATAGCTCAGTTGGTAGAGCGGAGGACTGTAGAGGTCTCGCTGTAATCCTTAGGTCGCTGGTTCGAATCCGGCTCGAAGGAAGATCTTTTGTTTGTTTTTGGAATGCTGTAATATCGTGTTTTATGTGTTATGCGTAAGTTTGCGATATTGTTTATGTGCAAACATGTCTGTAACATTACGAAGATATCGAGCCTATATATTGGAGTACAAATACAATGTTTTAATAAAATGTGTTATCTAAAAACTTCTGAATTCAATGTTGTGTTTTATGTTTATTAATACACAGAAAAACGTTCCATCGTTCTTGTTGCACATAAAACATAAGCATAGAATAATATCTGTTATTTACAAACAGCATGGCCAAACACAGTTTAAGAGGTTGAGTATTTTCTTTTTTATATTCCTCAGCTGTATATTGTAAAAGACATCCAAACATATCCATATATCTAAATAGAATTTTATAACATCCATCTCATCTTGTGTTGCATTTAGGTGTACGTTCTATGTCCATCACCAATCAGCTGGGTCTTCTCGCTAGCATTGGTTGGCTGAAGCACAATCGGAGTGTCGCCATCTGGGAAACCAAAATCACACAAGAGAGGTCACAAATGATCAATGTGGAAAATACAAGAGGTTACTTTGTCTAATGTCTTTCCATTTCACACTCCTAATTGAACGTCCCGCTGAAATATAAATTGTTTTAATACGCTCCAAGGACGTCCCAGCAATCTGCTGTTGGCCTGCCCCTGCTGGCTGCACTTTCATGACCTCATTGAGCCTCCAAGTTTTACTGGTTTGAAGGGCAGCCCACTGGCTCACAAGGTTTTCTTGCTGTTCTGTGCCAGGATAGTTTTTGATCTAAGACCATGCGGGGATGACATTGACGTCTTAAATGATTCTGTTTCATTTAATTGTTTCAAGTTCTTCTGATTGTTTAGATGACAGCATGTTAACTTCAGTAAACAAGGCAAACTTAGATTCGTCCACGATGTGTTTTTAAATGAACTACTGTCCGTTATGTGGAAAATATCATATAAATTGTAGTTCTTGTCGTAGCACCCTGCATTGCGTACAAGTGTACGTAAGAAAATTGTTTATTTTTGTTGTGAGAATGCTATAAAAAACTAGTATTCAAACACACTCTGAGAAATGACTCAGACTGTAATTATCACTTTTGTGAGGGACTGCAACAGAAGATGTAAAAAACCTCCTACAGCTCACTGGCAGAAGAGCAGCATATTATATCCAAACATCTGGCTCAGAAGTATCAAATCTGTTTATTTTTGTAAGCAGAAAACGTATGTTTCTTGAACCGCACGAAGTGTTCCTTGCGATTAGCCAAAATCTTTGACATTTAAGCATTTTCTGCTTTTTGTAATACAAAATAAAACTAAATAGTTTTGTATCAGGTCAGCAGTGTTGTCATAGTGTTATGTGGTTTACCCCTCTCGTTGTCGGTGCGAATCTGCTCCTCTAGGTCTTCTGGGGACACGTAGGATTCGGGGTCCTCTTCTCCAGGTGTGTGGGGTTTGCACTTTCCGCAACAGCAGTTGAAACAGCAGCACAGACAACAACAGAAATAGCAACCTGTCAGCAAGCCGCAAATGGCAAACAGACCCTACAAATGAGAATCAGACAAAGGCTTTAGTTTAGATTCAGAATAAGTTGAAACACAAGAATACAGTTACATATTTGAGTCTATATTCATATTGATTGTAGAGTACAGCCTGTATTGCATATCAAATTCTACGTTTAAGTTATTTTTTATATAACATTACACGCAGCTGTATGTGATTATTTGTCTTCAAATAAAAACGAATGAAAAGTGGCGATCACATTTGAAAGCCGTTTATTTTTCCATTTCAAGTGTATAAAAAGACAATATAATAATTATAATAAAGACAAAAAATAAAAGAGAGAAATAAAATACTGCACCTTAGCCCACCAGCTGGAGAGCATGAAATACGTGTTCACATTCTCTTCCCCAAACTGCTGTGACACATACAGGCCCAAAGAGCCGTACTTGTCGTAAATGTTCCTTTTGGTGCTGTCAGACAGAACAGCGTGTGCATTGTTGAGCTCTTTGAATTTGTCGGTGGCGTCTGGGTTCTCTGGGTTCTTGTCAGGATGATATTTCAAAGCAAGCTTCCTAAAATGCGAGGAAGAACATTCTTGGTCAATAGAAAAGCTTAATAGGAAAACTTAGGCTATACATTTTTTTGACAAAACTTAGACAAAAGTTGTTCCGATTACACATGTTCCGTTTGATATAAGCATCTGTGGTATATGAATGTACTTTCATGACCCCAGATATGTTTTTATCTACACAAAATCTCTGAAAGAATGCACATTCACTCCACGACTGTGAGCAACGAGTGACCTGAAGTGGCATTCAAAAATAATAATTTTTAAGAAACAAAAATAGGCCTCAAACGCTGTGAGAACAGACTCATTAACGTGTTTAAAATGTTGCCTGTCTGTTTGATGATGTCCGCGGGGTGTGATCTTTAGCGGCTAGCTGTCTTGTGCGCACACGGCTTGACCTGTCTGAGTCGGCAAGACCGCAGATCCCATTAGTGCCTCCAGTAGTTCCTCAGCACACGAGGGTGGCGAAGAGAGGAACGTCACCAAGTTTGACATTTTTCCCATTAGAACCAGCCGCGCATTGCAAATGTCTGCGTGTCTGATTCAGTTCGGGTCTGCTCAAAATGAATGTCAGCATGTTCGAACTCGATCTTCTCGTGCAGCACTGCAGTTCAGCTGACACTTAATGATGTTGTGAAACGTTATATCCCTCTATATGTTCAAGATGGTAGTTGATCAATCTGAGTTACCGAACTTGATATTATCAAGATCTCAGAACATGTTTGATGTTATGGGTTCGATTTCGGTAAAGCCTAAATGAACACCTTGAATGCGCTTTAGGCCTATGTCACTTTGGATAAAAGGCCTTGAAAGCAGTTTGATGCTAAATTTATAGTTACCAACAGCTGATGACGGAAAGCTAATAGCACAGCCCCATAGTCTGTATAATTTATGATCTTTTTTGCAGCTCAACCAAAAACTGTAATTTCTTATTAACAATTTATAATGCTCCGAGCATGCTTGCTTGTTAATTTTTGATTAAGCCAATGGCGTCTGCAAGAGTTGTGATGATTATATATTCATTAACCACAAACAAGTGCTGTTAAAATGCTAACCATTTAAATGCTTTCTCGAACAGCGTGTAAATGAAAGCAATTAGAAAATATCACCGTTGGAACATCGGCATGGCGTTTGGAATTAGCTTGTCTAATGAAGTTCTACTTCATGTTTTAAGTTGCACATTCATTTCAAGAGAAATCAGAGAACGAGACACGTTTTTTGTTGACAGAGCAAAATAGTTCAATAAAATAGTATGCATTTGTTTACACTTATTTTTAATAGTGATTATTTTAAATGAATGTAACTTTTTTTATCTTCCGTCCCAGGGTGTTGTGTTGTATAACACATTGTGCAGGTTTCAACCAACAGACATGGGTGACCACATTATGATGTCATATGGCGTCCTGAAGGCAAGCCGTGCACGTTCCACTCTATTATCCAAGTTAAAGGGATCCTCCACCCAAAAAGGACAATTCTGTCACTAATTACTCATCCTCTAGTTGTTCCAAACATGTAGCAATTTCTTTGTTCGGTTAACAACAACTAGAGATATTTGGGAAAATTGATGGCAACCAACAGTTCGGAAGCACCAGTGACTGCCATAGAAACAATTATAATGGTAGTCAAAAGTGCCCCAGTACTGTTTGTTTTCCTACATTCCTCAAATCTATTATTTGGTGTTCAAGAGAACCAAAACACTACTAAACAAATGTTCTTACTATGGCAGTCAATGCTGCTTCAGAACTTACATTTTTGGTCGGAGTATCCCTTTAAAGTGAGTAATCGTTCATGCACACACACATACACGCATCGTACACCCATGAACATGCAGGATTCTTTCATCATTCCTGATCCCAGTAAAATAAGGTATGCCATCTGTTGGGCATAATTAATATTTTAGTTTCGTGGAAGTCATATTATATTCATGTAGCTCTTCAGCTGAAGGCTGAGATTATAAAAGAACGAGTCGCCGTTTTGCACTTTCTTCATCATGGGCTCCCTCGTTCACCCTAGAGGCCTTTCTGCAAATAGTATCTTTGCAGATACCGATTGCGAAGCTTCGATGGGAAAACCGTATGTGAATCACCCCTTACCTGTAGGACCTCTTGATGTCATCATAGGTACAGTTTCTGTCAAGACCAAGTACTTGGTAAAGAGCCTCTCCGGATGTGGACAGTGCACGTTGCCTTTGTTCAGTCATGATCTTAAACAAAGAATCAAAAGAAACATCAATGAATTGCAAGATACGGGTACAATCAGGTTCTCCTGAAAATAAAGGTGGTTTATAGGGTTCTTCACAACGGCCTTTTATAAACTGTGGAACTGTTCTCCACTACAAAGTGCGATTTGTGCAACAAAAAGCTTCTCAACCATACCATACTTTATTTTTGCAGTGTGTGGGATCCAAGAATGACGTTTTGTTTGCGTTTTTAATGTCACTCTTTCCACATAGACCAAGGCACTGTGTTTTGTTATCAACAATAACTTGTTTTACAAAGGTTTACAAGCAATCCCCCATTTGTAAGACATGATATCCACTTATCGGTGGTCTTTTGACATGGATTCTTTGAAAACCTCCACACCCCCAACGCCTGAATAATTCCATCATTTGTAATGAGCCTTCATTGAATATTAAATACTTCTAAAAATTATACAGCCTGTCTGGAGGTTTACATTTGCTGACTGCTGAAAAATGAGAGGTTAAAATGGGTATCACTGGATCAATACACTAAATCACACAGAAGGTTCTTAGTTATCTTACCTGTTTAAGAGAAGAGACTCCAAAGTTTAGTCCAACCCCAGTGCAGATAGACAGGCTAATGGAGTCAGGTTCCTTCTGTGATGGTGAGTAGATTACGGAGGAGATTAATTATACATGCTAGTCATGAGTTCAGGTAACGTTAGGCCAGTTTAACATGGTTACCAGCAAGGTTCCTTAGGTTTCAGGAGCCAGTGGTGCTTGTGCAACAGAGGTTGAAGCTTTGGTGGAGAATGTTTGGTGACCGCTAACCGGTGTCCACAGACGGAGGTTATCTGCCACGACTGACATTCAAACCTGGATGAGAGAATGCGTGAAAGATGAAATGTCATGTTTCATGATTAAGCTTTAGTTGTCTGGTAGACTCTTACATTAAGTGGGTCCATCTAGAAACAATGTGATTGAGGAAATTTCTCACTGATGCAAAGTCACCATCTTGTGTTTTCCTTTTGTAACTACAATCAATTTTCAACTGCAATCTATTTTCAACGTTGGGGTGTTCATTGTAAAGATTTGTTATTGAACAAAATGTCATAAAATCCAGAGGAATAATGTATTTCTTAGATGTTTCATTTAAATCTCAGATGTAACAAATAAAAGAACTAATGCAATAAAAGTATGTAGCTGTAATTGTGGATTGTATATAGATAAAATAATCAGGATTATAAATATTAAAGATTCTGGATTTGTGCAAATTTCATCAATTAAACTCATATTGAAATATTTTATAATGTTGACTTCGAGCTCAGTTTGTGACATTTTCTATATCTTAAATCCTTGTGAGAATTATGTTTTTATATCTGAGGCTCAGTTTCAATTCGCTCTCGATTTAATATCATTCATTACAGATCTCGTCTTTCTTATGATGAATACAGACTTGCTTGATGTACGTCACAAGGAAGTTTTCTTTATTTCAAAATGAACTTGAGAACACCCATGCATAAACTCAGACGTCATTGTTGACACTTCCAGTTATTGATTAACATAATACAGTATTTTGCAACAAGGAAACAATGCTTACATGACTTTCTGTCACTGATGTATCCTAAGTATTACAACAATGATAAGCAATGCTTGAACCAAAATGTTGTTATCCTTTAACTTTAGTAACCTTTCGGTTCATTTTACGATTACGAGTAACAGTGAGAAGAAAATGTAGCACTTACCTTGTTTTACCACAAGATGGCAATTGAGGATCTTTTATTCTGGCGGAGGTTGAGGAAAAGCCTGTATACTGTATGCCTATACTGTATGTAGTTCATAATCTGCAACACACTTTTATAATGTCATCACAGTGCAAAATTATAGCATATCAAATGATTTCACAGTGATATATGTATCTAAATTATGCATAGAATAAAAAAATATATATTATATTTGTTTACGCATAGACAGATAGAACAATGTGTATGTGATGCAGAAACAACAGGGAAGTCGCCAGTGACTGCTCAGTCCTGCGGGTTTGATCCGCCACTGACGTCAGCCGGCAGTATCAATTACACTCCCCTTGTTTCCTGATGACTGGTGCATGGTGCAGGTTGGATTGCAAGTGGATACATGGTGTCTCGAGGGGAATTAGCAGGTGTGCTGCTCGCAACCCCTCATCATTGACTCCCCAGGAGGCTGTTCCTGCAAAGCACGTCTGCCTGGGGAACGGCATTTGTGGCAAACTAAGCCTTAGAAACAAACCATTAATGAAATGATTGCCACTCAGTCAGGAAATGCGAGACTCCCAGATGAGCAGCACGCTGGGCCACCAGTGGTGACAATGAACTGGGAGCAGTCCTTGAAATTTGATTTGAACAGTGTTACAGATGTGCATATATATATATATATATAAATGACCAGACAAAAATATCTGGTCATTCCTAATGCTAACCTTGCCAACTATGGATGCGCACTTTACGGTGTATTGCTATACCAATGCACATAATTGGTTCAATCACACTGGTAAAATATAGGTACAGTAGAAATATCAAAACACTTTTATACATCGCACACAATTTATAACATAAAGAAATAGGCTAACTCCAAAAAGAAAGCTTTTTGCACAGATCTATTAAAACATTCTCACGTATACGTGGTAAAGCTCTTTTTTTGGCTGCGTTTTGGTAGGATGCCGAGAAACGGATTAGGATTGCATGGCGAGGGGTTTGGTTCAGCAGAATTGTATTGTGAGCTGTGGGGAGGGGGTGGGAGGGTGCAATTATACTCACCACTGGCATATAGCCTCTGTTGCCATGGCACAGTTCACTATTGTCCCCCTGGTCTCTAGAAACTCAAGTTAAAACATTTGCTAACACAGCAAAGCTTTACGACTTGACTTGAAATGACCCGAAGAGCGGATTTACCTCACATATACAAATTTTCTTATTATAATACAGATGCAGGTACTATCAAAATGTGCACTAGTTTCACGATCACATACAGTAGGCCTAGATTCAATTAATGCATTTGATCGGAATGTGTTTCTTGGGTTCAAAGCCACAACCTTACAACGTAATGTACTACTTGTTGAGCTACAGGGACACACGCCTCTAACATACAACCATTTCCTTCTTAGATGAATTGTATGAACCTTAACAGGAACTTCCAGAATAAGGAATTTTAGTTGGAAAACTGAACATGACAATACATCCACTGAACACTGTGGGTGTTACCTGGAGCGTTGAAACCTATATTGTGTAATTTCTGGGTTGTTTTGAGATGATTTGATGATGTTTTCACATGCAAAGTGCAGTATTATATACCACAGTTATAATCTACCTGTTTTAGTATTAAGAAGTATTCATAGGAACATTAGAATATGTGGGAGTATTAGTAATATAATCAGAAACCACATTTAACCAAAGAAGAATGACTAAGACTATGCAGTTGCAATGATTTAAGGGCTATGATCAGCATACTAAGCCATAATCAAGTATCATTTATTTACATTGATCAAACATATATAATTACACTTATGATTTAGGGGCACAACACTGTTTTATCCTCACTAATTATATACTCACACTTATGGTTTAAGAGCACAGCATTTTAAAAATTCAGGGTTGTCTAAAAGCGTATGACCACTCCACATTGAATTGAAGCAGCATGCGTATACAGGAGGCCTGAGGCATTAAAACCATTAAAGATCCCTAATGTGACGATCAGTATACCAGTTTAATGACTTTACAGCCACAGGGACATCAAATGTATGCACGAGGTACAGTTTTAAGCATGAGTTTCATTTTTTAACAAACATGTCTTATGAACATTGAAACGATGTATACAATGGGCATTGTGTTTAAAAAAAAAGGAATCGACGATTGGCTAACCACAAGTAAAAACATACTTGACTGCTGGAAATCTATTGGTGGAAAGTCATGTCATGTAATAAAAAGATAACAGTAAGGTATTTGATTGGTTCGAAAGAAGCCCCCTTGTCAGAAATACTACTATAATTATGGGCTTGAAAACACTGTAACTTTAGATGCTTTGGAAAGATCTCACTTTGTTTGGCATGCGCAAATAAAGTTAACTTTTTGACACCTGGACCCTCTTTGTCTGAGCAATTCTTTGAAGCTACAAGAACAACTTTCCACGACACCTACAACGTTCTCCGTCTTACGTTCCTATTCTTAGCAAACAAATACATTTCAAAGATTTTAATATACAATAAGAGAGTTGAGAGATATACAGCGGGTAAAATAACGATTTTTCTCAGTAAATATATTTCTCAAGATGCTGTCGAAATGAAATTTTCACCAGATGTCGGTCAAAATCCATATAATCTATACAACTCTTTGGATGACATAATACACACCGTGTTTGGAGGTCAAATGGCACTGAACACCATACCAACATTGAAGTTTGGAGATGGGAAGATCTTGGTGTGGTGCTGTTTTTCAGCAAACGGCACTGGCAAACTTTATATAATTGAAGGAGCGATGAATGGACAAATGCACAGAGACATTCTTGATAAAAATCTGCTGCCATCTATACCAGAATGAAGAAGATGAAACGAGGTTGGACACTTCAGCAAGACAATGATCCCAAACACACAGCCAAGTAAACTCTCAATTGGTTTCGAAGAAAGAAAATAAAGCTGCAAGAATGGCCCAGCCAATCACCTGACATGAATCCAATAGAGAAACCATGGAATGAACTAAAGATCAGAGTTCATAGAAGTTCCTTCAAGATTTGAACAATGGGACAAAATCACACCTGAGCAATCCATGAGACAAATGTCTCCATACAGGACGCGTCTTGACCCCATGTGTCATTCTATTCTACTACTTCATTTGTGAAATTCCGTGTCAGCAGCACCTTGAGAAATATATTTACTGAGACAAATATATTCACTGAGCTGTATCTGACATTTACAGGTTTCATGACAATACAGCTACTTTTTAATACTGACAGGTCCGTTTCCTTCAAAAATGGTAAAAACCCCATGCAAGCATGCTCCTGGGTTTTATTATTGAAAGAAGTTAACTGTAGCTCATTTCTCACTGGATGACTCATACAGGAAAGGTAATCACTGGCAATGATGTAGACCGGCCGCAGGGCAAACCCCGTTGTAGTGGAATACCCTTGTCGAGGTCCGTACAGTCAGCGAACGAGTGTATAAATCGGTCTTGGAAGCGGCGTCATATCTTAGCCAATGGGATTCGTTGTCTCAAAAGCTCTGCATATTCAGCCCAATAGGAACGTGCGTAACATACGTCGCCGCGCGTCTATTGGCTGAGAGAGACGAGGACGTGTTGTGAAGGCTTTCCGTAGAACCGCATCTCTTTCGCAGGTGGTGCATGTTCGGGACGAACCGAGACTGCCGTATATAACCAGCGTGATTTATTTACCCATTTGCGTGTTTCTTTTACGTTGACAATATGTGCCAACACGCGCGCGGGGCGTGTTTTTATTTCACCCAGGCCACTTTCTTCTGGTTAATGTACAGTGCTGCATTGAGTGTGTGCTGAATTACGGGTGCTACCGGTGTGTCTGCACTGACAAAAAAGGACCGTCTGCAGAGAGAGAGAGAGAGAGAGAGAGAGAGAGAGCGAGAGAGAGAGAGAGAGAGAGAGCGAGAGAGCGAGAGAGAGAGAGAGAGAGAGAGCGAGAGAGAGAGAGGGAGAGCGAGAGAGCGAGAGAGAGAGAGAATAGATGTTCGTGCACGGCAGAGCTTGAATGAACCTCTTCTAGAGTCAACTTCCCGAACATCTCTTTATTTTTTCGCAGGATCCCTCTCTTTTCACATCCGAGCATCGGGGATCGAAGCGGTCATGCCATTTGTTTTAATTTGGGAGACGAGACCGCGGAGCCATTTGCACGACGATGATGATGATTCACGACTGGACGGAGTTTAAAAAATGAGGAAGCATTTTTTTCTAAAGATACTAAAAAGATAGACGCGAGGCCTCGTCGTTCCGCAGGCCCCGATCCGTGCATGGGAAACGGGAGAAGAAAGGAAGAAAAGCCGAGCCCGATGAATAAAAACCGAGCGAAATGGAGCACGAGACACGCGCGTGGGGAAATGCGGACCATATCAATAATAACGACGGCGGTGTGCGCGAGAACCGGATCGATCCGAACAAAATGAAGCGCTTCGCCTCTTGAGCATCTAAACTGACATTTTTATTTACAATTTAAAGGAGGGGGTTCCCGTGTTGTTTTGTTGAGAGTTGCAACAGCGCCGAAGTTCCCATGCAAGTTCTCCTCTCCGCCTTCTGTTGATTTCGTTGATCGTTTTCTTCTTTTTGGGGGGATTTGAATCATTTTTGATCCTGATCCACAGCGTTTATATTATTCAATGGAATTATGTTATCAGTTACCGGTTTTGCCTCTAGACAGGCCGGTTCCCAAACACGTTCTCAGCCGGAGGGGAGCCATCAGTTTCAGCTCCAGTTCCTCTTTATTCGGAGCCCCCGACCCGAGGCAGCTGTCACAGGTAAGAACGAACA
The DNA here is from genome assembly GCF_947034865.1 of Barbatula barbatula. Lineage (NCBI taxonomy): Eukaryota > Metazoa > Chordata > Actinopteri > Cypriniformes > Nemacheilidae > Barbatula > Barbatula barbatula. The sequence continues at coordinate 15,573,375 of NC_136786.1, read as the reverse complement.
CATTTTCGGTCGCGTCTCTTTATCTAGGGAGCTTCTTAGGGAGCATCTTAGGGAGCATTTGGGACTTTCACGCGCGCTCTTATCAATGAGAATCGCGTATAATGCGCAAAAACGCCGTCTGGTCGGGCAGCTCGCGAGATTGAGACACTTTTGCGCATGTACGTCTTCACTTTTATCTGTTCTTGTGGTTGTTTAGGGTCTCTATGCGTTTCCTCAGAAGTTCCCGAGTGTCAGATTTGACAAGAGAGCGCGTTATTTGTTTCCTAATTGCCTGTTGTCGCTGTCATACTGCGGTGTTGGCGACACAAAACATGTCTTGTTGTGCCTTTGGGCCGCGTGCCGACAGTCCTTTCCAGACGGAATGGATGTCGGTCTCCCCTCGCACACGCAACTTTGTTGGGGATTCTCTTGGGCAGCCCTCGTGCAACTTGTTACACCATTGCGGGGGATATTTGTCGTCTGCTGTAACAAGCTCATTGATCTGGTGCTTAAGTGGCACTGCATCCCATTTCAACCGAGGTTGTATAACTGGCTTGTTGTGCACACAATATAAGCATTTCTACTTAACTAGTTACTAAATGTAACTTAAAGTGTTTAGTGTAAAATGATGAACTGTAGTCAGGCGTGTCCCTATTGTGTCTGTGTTTTATCTTTAATCAGAGGAATGTATCTTCAGGTCACAAAGATTGTTACTCACTGTACAAGATAAATTCTGTAGTCACACAGTGGAAGATAACATGTTTGGCTAGTGAAAGAGGCCCTGTAGGGCTTGGGGGCCTAGAATTGAAAATGCAGTCAGTCAATAATAAGGGTCATGTCACCAAGCAACTGCTTGTATTGGGAGTTAGATTAGATAACCCTTCTGTCCAGTGTATTGCCTCAACCTCTCCGCTTCTGATGCTATCAGAGATGCTACGCAAACACATGCAAATGTACGTGTGAGCTTCTTTTCTAGTCAAATTAGCTAAAAACTACGAGACCTATTGCAGGTCAGAATGTCGAAAATGTGTCGAGTATTTGTCACTTTTAATACTTTTGTTGGGTTGGAATGCAGTGAGATTGTTTGCCTTTCTAAACGGCAAGCTTTGCGCAAAAAGCATTCGTCCCTTATCTCTTGTTTGTTATACTGCAAAGACCAACAGCTACAAACGCCTTCGCAGAAAACCCAAGGACTGACTGCGTCTCCCAGTGAGCTTTCCCTAAAATCTATCGAAGCTTGCCCTGGAATTTCGGCCGTGGGTGGAATGTGGGATAAACTCGGAGCGGCCCTTGGTCCTGACACATCAAGGCCTTTGTGTTCCCTTCATAAGGATGTAAAACATATTCGGGAATTTGCAATAAGCTTGTTGTTTGAAGCCACATTAACCGGTTTGTTCTCAGGTCACAGAATGAAATCAGCTTTCAGTGCAGCCACCTAGAAAATAATGACATGAGAGATTAGACTTGATTGCAGACAGAGCTGTGTTTAGCCCCACTTTTAATCATGCTCACGTCATAATTTCTAATCCGTTCTTAATTATTTTACTATTCTCAAAATCTAGCCGTGAGGTTACAAGCATAAAAGTTTGTTTTCAGCCATTAATTTCCTTATGATTTCAATGTTTGAAATGGTCTTACTTGTATTAAAGACTTCAAGGTTATATTTTTACAGAATGTTCATTGCATGTTGGATAATTTTATGTAGAAACAGAAAATCACAAAAATGACTTTAGAGGGGTTTTTACAATGTGAATATTTTGTAAATCAAATCTCAGATGTTTAATATGTGGAAATCATGTTCTTTTGAAAAGTTATTGCTCTGCTATTGTCCTGGGTGTTTTTAACATGTTGCTATGGAGTTGCTAGAGTTTTTGCGGTGGTTGCTAGAATGTTGTCAGGGTGTTCTGGGTGGCTGTTTCTGGACCAAATAGACCAACCCAAAGTTTCTTGTGTTAAGGCCTGTTCACACCAAGAATGAAAACTATATAATGTCGGACAGTTACATTGCATTTATTCTAGGGCTGGCAAAGTTAATGCGTTGTTATTGTTGCGTTACAGCTTTAATTAATAAACGGCAACAATTATTTTATCGTGGATTAACAAAGTTTTTTTAAGTATTATTTTATTTCTAAAGTCTGTTGCTCACTGGCTCTGAAATGTACAGACAAACCATGGGTCACAGAAGGAGTGGGATGTTGATTGGCACTTGCTGGGTAATGGCGTCACCACGCGTCTTAACCAATGGGTGTATTTGGGGTTGGCTTAAGACTGCTGAAGCGTGCACATGAACCAGGAACACCAGAACTGAATGGAAAGGTACCAAACTCTTACATGGACATTTAGTTTTAAACATCTTATTAACAGTGGAGTTGATGGAACAAACCACTCCATTTTGTCTCCCCTCCTTCAGCCATGCGCGTATGCTCTCGCCCCCCAAAGACGTAATATGCGCATTTGTAAGAGGCTTATTAATTCTAGTTATGATAAAGTGGAAGGAAATCAATAGCCTGCAGAATACCAAAATTTAACCGGCTAAGGTACAAAACCACAACGATAATGAATTGTGGTGCGTGTATTGTATGCAGTGTGAGGCTAATGCAGAAAACATGTTAAACATGCGCGCCTAGAGAGTCCGAGCGCAAACTACTAAACTGAGTTATTTTTAACATCTTCTTGTGCTTAAACGGACAAATAAACACAAAGTAACGTCAAAATTCCATGTAAAAGTAGTTTTTTTATGAACTTTAACAGCTGGGAAACAAAACAGATGCGTCGCAGTATATTAGGCCCGTATATCTGTAGAGATTGCTCTTAAAGGGGCAAACAATAAAGGACGGGCCCAAAACACTACCTCATATTAAAGGAATTGTATTCCCCTTGTATGAAGTGTTAAGATAAAGAAAAAAGTAGCGTGCAATAATTTAGTTGTTTAAAGATTTGCTTTAAATCCACTTTAATTATTGTACACTTTACATTTTGTGTTGAGAGTTTATGTAAAATCAGTAATCATAACTTCAAACTAGACAGACAATAATGTCTTGGCAGTGACATAGCTTTGGTTTTAGATTTTATTTAGTTTAATATTTAATTTGATTTGAATGTTTAGGTTGAGATTTACAAGAAATATTTTAAGTTAAAATTGTTATTGCTACTTTGAAAAAAGGAAACACTGTTGTAAAAATGCACATTATTTGTTTAAAGTGTTTGCAAACCAAATCTTTTTGCACGTTTGTTCATACAGCAGTGCGTTTAAATTAAAAGTGCACAATACACTACTTTTAAATTCAATAGTGAATTTTACACTTAAAAATGTGATCAATCACAAAAAAACATGCGATTAAGGCAACTGCAATTTTTAATCGTCACCCAGCACTAGTTTATTCTAAGCTTGCATGCTGATTTTTTTCATTTTATAGGTGTGAGCCCTTTAAATGGGAAAGGTTTGAGGCATCATTTAGGTAGGACGAACATTAAGGGATGCACAAGTCGCAAGTGATGCCTCAAAAGTTAAGTCAGGAACATTCAGAAAGTTATATGCACACTTCGCAGGCTCATAGAGGAAGAGCAATTAGCTCTTTGTTAACACAGATTTTTTTTCATGCAGCCATAAAACACAAGAGACCATTGGTTGCAATGCTGATACGGGTATAGATGGCCCTGGCTGCTGTGTTTGTTGGAGGCGAGGCAGGCTAACCATTGCAGAGGGAGATAGTTAAGCATGTGCCTGGGCTCTGGGGGTAGTGCTTTGGCCAGCTGCCAACATCACAGATGGCAAGGGTCTCTCTCTTTCTCTCATTCTTTCTATATCATCATTCTTCTCGATTTTTGTTAAGTTTAGTTTTCCACTTATAAAGATGTCCAACTGTCTTTTTTGTTATCAGTCACTAGCCGTGGAAAGCTCACGCATGCAAGAACACTTGGATGCAATGTTTAACAAAATTCTGTTTGTGTTTTGTACTTTTCTATGTTTTTCACTGGAACAATGTGTCGGCCTTTAATTACCTTTTCTACTTTCCTGCAATGTTGCGTCACGTCTGTCGAGGTAAACGATATTTAGATTCACCTGTTGTTTCAGCTCGCTCTTTAGGGTACTTTAAGTGTAGTTCACCCAAAAATGAAAATTCTGTCATTATTTCTTCACCATCTCGTCATTTCAAATATGTAAGACTTTATTTCTTCTGCAGAATACAAAAGAAGATATTTTGAAGACCGTTTGTAACCCATTCACTTCTATTGAATGGACGCAGAATCAATTGCAGGTGAATGGGTGCCGTCGCTGTTCGGTTAACAGCATTCTTCAAAATATCTTAATTTGTGTTAAGCAGAAAAAGGTTTGAAATGACTTGTACTTGATGACAGAAGTTTCATTTTTGGGTCCAGCTGTTATATTTTAATGTGGTGTTCTCGATAGACTTTGCCAGCCATTAGTGATTACTTGGAAGACTTTTTCTAAACCATGTCATGTTGCCATTTATAATGAAGTTCCTGCTGTGAACTACAGTTAAGTAACAATTTGTTAAAGCCAATATTAGGTCTGTCTACAAAAGATAAATGTATCTCAACTGGTAGAGCATGGCCCGTAGGTGTGATTCCAGACTAACGCGCATGCTGATAAAATGTGTATCTCAAATGCACCGTAAGTGGTTAAAAGCGTCTGGCAAATGCGTAAATGCAAATAACAACATGTCTTTTCGAATCTCGCAAACATGCCAGCTTGATTTTCTTGCACTGTGCGGGCAGCTGTGCGTACCCTGTGAATTTTCCTGCTGTGTCTAGCGGGATCTCTTGTTCCTGCGCTTGTGAATCACACACTCCTTCGTGTGCAGTGTAACTTAACTGCGTCAAGGGGTTATCAGCAGCGTGACGGCGTGTTTTTGCCACTTAAGTGTAGCAGCGGTGCAGTCCGTTCCAAGCACCGTGTGAAGCATCATGACCGCTATATCTGCAGGCTCCTTTGGCATCCAGCGTATGAGCACAAGGCCAAATGCAGATGTTTGTGTAGCTGGAAGGCCTGCGTTTGAGGTCATATCAGTCCCGTTTGGTGGCGCAGAAGGCGCAATAACTTTTTTTTTAAGAAGTTTGTTTATCTCACTCATGCGATAAGGTTTTTGTGCCGTGTTGTTAGACTGACGTAGTTTCAGGATGTGGTAAGAATGTGGAGGGTGCTGTTCAGTTTTCAGTATTTCACAACTTGCTGCTGGTGTGTGTAAATGTGTGAGTAACCCTTGCACTGCCGCTTTCAAATGCACTGTCAGAATTTACATTTACTTTGTGTGCTTTAGTTTTAGGCAGTGTTTGTTAGCTTAAATTAGCTTTTAAGCATTGCAGAGTGGGTAGATGCTGCTTGAGTAATGTTTGCTTTCGTTTTTGCCGTTGAGTCTAAAGACGTATTTTGAATGCAAGTTTATCAGAACGGCGGATCTGGCGTTTTCATGTTTTCCATTCGTTTACAAAATCTCCACCCTTGTTTACAGTTGAATATCTCTCACACAGAAAGTTGGTCATTTCCCGATGTAATTTCCATTACAAGAAGGCTTCCGAGATGTTTGTTTAATCCCTTTCGCAGTTTCATTTGTTGATTGGATTGTTGGCGACTGCTGAATGTCACAATATAACACTGATTCACTTCCTCTCACATTAATCCTTCTTGCATCACAAAAACGGCCATCAGCAAATTGTGCTAGCAGGAAAGCAACCGGATTTTCCATTAAGAACACACAGTTCTATTGCGCAACAGAACTACCCGAAAGTTTACAGGTATTGCAAGCTGCATTTCCGCATGCAGCGAGAAGCCTGTATGAATTTGCCACTCGATGTTCTGAGAATGTGCAGGTGTGCTCAATGAACGAGTTTGTTTACGCGCCGACCGACTCGACTCCATAACATACACTGTAAAAACAGCGTTTATGACTTTGCACTTACAGGAATGTGCAGTACCGTTATCCAGCATCTCGCAGCACGGTGCTATAACTCATGAGGACGCTCTGAATTTATGAGGCCTCTCTCAGGCCTGTTCCTTTAACCGAGGCGAGTTTAGAAGCACAGCGTCAGATAAGATTTAATGGGAATCTGTGTAGCTTCCTCTTTTGTTTGCTCGTGAACGCGCTCTCATATTTTGCACGTCTGCAATTAGACACGAGGAAGAAATAAGTTGTAGCTTGATGATAAACTGACCGTTATCGCTTTGAGGAAAAAACAGAGGTTACGTGCTCGGAGGAAGGAACGCCGGGCGACCCTGCAGCACACCCGAGGTCACCTTAAGCTGACGTGAATCTTTTTGCTTCGTTTCAGACCTAGTCAGCTTGGATCAAAGTCAGATAAAAGATGACATTTTTTAGTAGAATTATTTGCATACGCCCGAAAAAACACAGGTAGACTCTTCCTTGACTTAAGGGTCATGAGACCAATAGGAGAACATCACATATTCTCAAGGTATGAATTAAACTTGTAATATTTATATTATTTCTTCGTGGCTTTCGTGACTTTGTCATAACCATAATTTTTTACATAAACATGCATTCTTCTCTCCCAGCTTACTTTGTCTACTGTTGAATCTGATCTCTGTATACTAACCATTTGTAGGTTAACTTTAAGTGTTAACACTTTTAAAAAATAAAGCTCTGCTTGTCCGGAGGTTACACTCTGCGGGACAGGCCCTTGGATCAGTACCAAACGGATCACTCGTTCACCAAATAGTTTTTCAGCTGCTTTAAATGTTACATCTAAATCGATCGGAGCACTCACCCCGACTCCCCTCATAACGTGTTGTCAGGGTTGTTTTGTTAGAACCCCGGCCTGGGATCTGAGAGCACGAGGTCTACGTCACGCTCTCCATCATGACACTTCCTGTGTTTGACTCAGGAATCTGCAGCTGCGACGGTCCCTCTCACCATCGCCGAGCTCTCACACACAAATACGTAGGCCATCGGACATGTGACCCGGCGTGCACCTCTCGTGCAATTGATCTCACATTTAGATGTCTGCCAGTAACTCCGTTCTGGGAGGAACATGCAAAGCAGAGAGGATGTTGGGACAAAGTGGTGGGACTTTCCCGGGGCGTAAGGACTAGTTGAGGTGTCACAAAGTGAACAGGGCTGCATGACTGCTTTTGAGTTGTGGGAAAGTCTGGTTTCTGTGGCTGTGCTTTGCGGCGGTTTAGCATGTCCAACTTGCCGTTCTGCTATTTATGTAAATGCTTCTGCACAGATAGATGTGATTGTCACATAGGCCAACTTGGGTCTGGGAAAGGGAGCATGTTTTCACACCTGTTCATAAAACCAGAGCCATGCTTGAAGGGATAATTCACTCAAATATGAAAATCCTCTTGTCATTTCGAACCTGTATAACATTCTTTCGCAGAACATAAAAGATATTTTGAAGAAGATATTTTGAAGGTACCCATAGACCAATGTTGTTTGATGGCCAACATTCTACAAAATATTTTATTTAGTGATCTGCGAAAGAAAGGTTAGAAATGAAAAGAGATGACAGACTTCAAATTTTTTGGGTGAACTATCCCTTTAACGAAAACATTAAGACGATTATGTCTCTGCATGTTCCTCGTGGTACATTTCCATATTTCGTTTTGGAGACCTTTTTGGCCAGTCATTTCGAAATTAATTTCTCAAATGTGTTATGTCTGCGATATGATGCATTTTTAAGTAAAATGGTCTTCAGTATTTGACGAGAGCTTAAAAAAAGCGTTTTCTGTGTACGACACACATTTGAAGGCGCAAAGGTTTGGGAGAAATACCGCTTGGTGACATCATCCCAAAAAGAACGTTTAAAGTGAAAAATTGCAGACAGACGTTTGTTTTCATTGGTATAACACCCTGACTGATTCATGCACAGACTACCAAAACTTCATCGTGAGGTAGTAAATCGGTCAGGTTTTGTTGACGTATGGCTGGTAATATATTACTTCAATGGTCATGATTGTGTGATCTATTGTTGTGCAAAAATTGGCGTTGTCAAAGCAGGGCGGTGGTAGGCAAAACTGTAATCAATCCAAACAAACATATTATTATGTTTGCTCACCCAAAGTACCACGGTCGTAATCTTTCATTCAAACTTGAACCAGAATGGTATGAGATTCCTAACAAGAAACCACAAATGTAAAATAAATACGCTTCCTGATAGCAAGCTCACAATTCGATTACGAGAACACGGCCGAGAAGTCGGCCGTGTTTTATTTAGAAAATTAAGCATGCAGTCTTCTCTCTGTACCGCTGATAAGACATGCTCCCCTCCCTCCAGCCCCTCCCACTACGTGCGTCAATGGCACTGCTGGTCTGGTTGGCTGTTGCTAGGCGGCTGTGTTTGAGTATGTGTATGTGAAAGAGAGAAAAGAGAGAGAGAGAGAGAGAGAGAGAGAGTGCTTGAGAAATGGAAGAAGAGAAAGAGAGAGAGACATTAAGGCAGCTCGTGAAAAGAGTGTGTGTGCAAAACAGCTGCACTAAGCTCAGCATGCATTCTGTCTGGGCCTTGAGCTGTTCTTTGGCCATCTACAATCACACATACACACACGTCCACAAATCCATGCACCCACATTCTGACATGCACCGTAACACCTGAATGCTAACTGAGACCTTGAGCATGATCCACAGTTTTTGCAAGGTCCAATGGGAATAGCTTTGTTTTGGTCTATAATTACAGTTTTTGTCCGATGGCTTTTTTCTAAGGTAGGTTTTGTGCATTTTGTAGTTTGCTTGGCTCTTATTGTGTGATACAGTGACATGGTAACTCCTAACAGCTGTTCCCTGTCTGTTTTAGAGAGAAAGCTCTGTTATTAGACCTAGACAAGTGGGATATTTCCCCACGGTAAGGCAAAAGTAATGTCTTGATTTACTAACTTTAAAAGTATGCAGTAGCATTAATGTTACTAATGATTCGGTTGCATTAAAACATTAAAAGAGCACAGTTTCATTTATTATTTCTGGGAATTGTCGAATTTCCGAGAGCGTGTTACATACAGCTTATTGCCCAATAAAGCTGTTGTAATTTGCACATTTTCTATTTCTGTTGTCAGTTCTGTTTAAAAACAAAGACGACATCGTCTGCTAAAATCCCCACACACACCTTAAAGGGTTGCTCTGACGAAAAATCGAAATCCTGCCATTGATTACAAGTAGTGTAAATCCATTTTCCCCCCAAAACGCAAATTACGGTACTTTTTTAAGCTTTCTAACACCTCCTTAGATTGAAACGCAACCAATCTTCAAAGCACTGAAAGTGTGCAAAGACATCGTAAAATTGTCCACGTGACTCGATGCGATGAGGATACTTTTTGTGTTGGATGCACTGTCATGTGGCTCATGTGTTTGTTGCGTTGCAATCTAAGGAGACGAGGAGTCAGAACGCTTCCAAAACAACCTTAATATGCGTTTTTGGATACAGATGTTAAACTACTTGAGGGAGAGAATGATGGCAGAATTTGTTTTTTGTCAGAGTAATATATTTACAGATGTTCGTGCTTGTATATCCGAACAGTCGATAACAGGAAACAGTTTTTTACTCGCAAGCCCTACGGTAAACTAAATATGCCACTCGTCTACATTTTAAATAATGATTACGTGAAGACGTGAAATGTGAATCGGGCCTTATAACGAAAATGCGCGCAGTTATGACACGAAATGTAAAGCAGGCCTTTGGCTTCTTCTTGCTAGCTGGGACTCACTCACAGACGAGACCTTGCGTTAGCGTTAACCAATAAGACGCTAGGCTAGGTTTGTCGTTCGTCGCATCTTCTGAACAAAAGCCAATTAAGGGGTCAGAAAAGTCACTAAACTTAGGGAAAGACTTGCAAACTTTGTAGCAATGGCCGGAGAGGCATGGAGGGGAGGAATTTTGGAAATTGCTAGTGTGCAGTTCGGTAATCTAAGCAAGATTATCATAATGTATCAGAGAGGATACCCGGCACAGACCCCAAACCCGGAAAAGCCACCTACATACCATGGCCATAGCAGTCACCTTGGGGGGGCAAATGTATTTTCCATCGCATTCTCTTGGGTGATTGTTGCAGAATGCTTTAGAGTTCATTTCGTCTCTGTGAACATTGTGTGTCACGATCCAGATACTTCAAATAATAACGTAGTTAAAGGTTCGTCTAAAATATTTTGGTGGATCAAGCTACAGTAGTAGCTATATGCAAATGTAATCGGCACCTTGAGATTTCTGGAGAATCGCGTGACCAACACACTTTATTAAAAATGCATATTTGAAAGTTTGGTTATGCCTTTATCTACAATAGCGATATGATAGGTATATGTAGAGTTTAATACATTTTAAAGGGATAGGTCACCTAAAAATGAAAGTTTTTTATATATATATAAATAACACAAAAATGTATTTTAAAGGACATTGAAACAACATTGGCTCCCATTGCCTTCCATTGTATGGACACAAAACCACTGAGACATTTATATAAAAATAAAATATCCTCTTTCTCCAAAGAAGAAAGAGTGATTTAGAACAACATAATGTTGATCTGTGTTGAGTGTTAGTCTGCATTAACAGAGTTTCTCATTCAATAAATTAAATCTAGTTAAATTAGACATAATGGAAAGTTGTACTAAATATGATCTTCTCTTGGATGAGACGTTTTAACACGGTGATGGTCTTTTACCTTTTTTCACGGCCTCTAGTCGGAGACGGTGGTGTTGTGCCGTGTCACTGCGAAGTCTTTTGCTGAATTGATGGGCTCCATCCTTGAACCTGTTTCGCATCCAAACGTTGTGTCAATAATTGGCTTGTAGGTCCGCAATGTTGCGCAAATAGAGCCCTCAAAGCATTGCTAAGATTCGCTTTATATATATGTTTTTCATTGGCAATTTGGACATTTAAATGTGATGTATGATGGTTATTATCTAGGCAGGGCTAACATGAAAGTTGTTTGGGCTCTTCCTAGGAATTGGCAGATGTGAACTTGAAAGTTTACGAATGAGTTGTTACTACAGTTCCCTTGAGGAGGACACTTAACCTCAGGTGGTCCCAGTGGGACCGTTTTTATAGTAAGTGTAGTGAGCTGAAACACTTTGACACCTTTAAACATACATTTTAATTTCATATATAATGCATTCTTATATACTGAAAATAAGGCATAAATGCACAGGTTTTTCACTCAATATTAATTTAAGACGTGTTAATAAGCTCAACGTTTCTTATTTATCATTCTAGTATACCCAAGTTCTCATGTCATTTTCTAGACGCTTTGTAATGTGTAGACATTTTTATTACGTTTACACAAAGCCATTCATTTGCATTGCAAAAACAGCACGTCAAGCACGAGCAGGCATGAGATCATCTAAATAGTTTTTGTTGAACATGATGTCTCGGCAAGGTATTTAAGAAAGATCAATGCATGACTCATAAAATACTGAATTCTTTAACAAACTAGTTGGATGGGTTTAGGTGACTGGTTCGTCTTCAGTGTTCGTAGAGTTTTGGGGGTAAACAGACACAATGGTGTTTCTGTCGCAACATTTTGACTGGTTATCATTGAAGTGAGGGGTTATCTTGTTTGAATCAAGTCTACATTTTTGTGCCTTTGTATTATGAAATGTTTTAGGTAAACATCGCGAAGCATTCAAATCTTTCAATGATCTGGATTAGTTTATTTCTTTGTACTGTACATGCTGAAAGAGTGCCAATAGTGTCTGAAGTTAATTTACAATTTTACATTTTCATACTTATTCATTTAAATAAATACTCAAATGAAATGTTTTGTTTAATTGTATATCATTTAAATAAATTAAAAATTTGCTTTTACATGTTTCTATTTGTCACAATGCTGCTCTGCTTGAAATAGGCAAATATTGAATCTTCTTTTTGAAAAAGCTTGACACGTGATTTGCGACCTGGAAATCAAATGTAGATCAAACATGATTTTTATTTATCAACATTGTTTTTGGATGGTAGAAATAAAAATATTTTGTTAGTCATCTAATTGCTGGAATAATTATTTGAATGTTCCATTACCAAAATAATTATAGGGTTATTTTGGACTGCGCCCTGTCGTTCTTTATATACAGTGAGTTTGAGAATTAGAAATCAATCCATATGAATTATCTATGCACTGTCTGCACTAACCTCTAATGTTATTTATTTACATTTTGTTTTTGACCTTTCTGAAAATCTGCAAAAGAGCAGAGACCATCACGCCCAGCAGCCCGCCGTCTGCCTTGTCCTCCAAGATATTAAACTCCTCTGTCCCCGTGTCCGGCTGCGCTGGCGTTGCTCGCGTTCTCTGCCCATATGGGCACGCCAGGGTGGTTTGTCATGCCCCACTTAGCCCCTGGTAGAAATGACTCGCATGCAAAAACACAGAGTAATGTGTTGTAAACAGCGAGTTTGTTGATACTAAAATACTGCTGCAGCGATAGGGAATGAATGACTCAGGGGTTGGTTTGTACCAGCTGGATGGTGGTTGTTGCGGATTGAGTATGTCAAATTGCTGTATGAAAGATAATGAAAGGTTTTTTGTTCTCACTAGTGTTGAAAGTAACAAACCAAAAAAAAAAATTGCTACCGTAACTACATTTATCAGTATAACATTAGCTCGCCTGTTTTCAAAACATTGTTTTTACTGTAGCGAGGTTCTGATTAGTAGTATAGTAGCATTACACAATGTTACATTGCTGGTTTTTGGTCACATTGTGTTTGAACTTGGTGAAGAATTCATCTTGGCAAATATTAAAACCGCTTATGAAAATAAATAATTCACTGATTGGTTAGAGTCTGTTTACATTTGTCCCATTTGTGTTACAGTAAGTCAGTGAATGCTTATTTATCATTTATAAATTGGCCATTTTAATTCTATTTAAATGACATAAATTCGGGTTTTGTGTTTTATTTTCACAAATTTAAATCTGTAGAAATAAACTGTGTATAATACTAAGGCCATTTATAGCCGTATCGTCTTGTGTTTTTAGGGTTAACAGAAACGTTGATAAAATTAACAGATCAGTATATTTTCCTTTATTTTTTCTTGTGTGGTTTTTAAACCCCGGTTATACTTCATGTCCAAAAGTTAAATATCATTCATTAGCAGAAATTCTTTATAATTATAAAATATTTCCCTCTTACACAGTGCTGCTTTAATTGGTAACTTTTGATATAGGTAACTACTACTTGTATTTTGTATTTTATTTTTAACTGCTTGAAATTTTGGTTTTTGATCACAGCCACAATAGTAAAGACCCATCTGCCTTTCAGAATGCAGACTTGACATCCGGTAATATTAACGCCTTGACCAAATCACACCATCTTCCAGATTACCGGAACCTTGAATTCTGTGAAATGTGTGATTACGCTTGTGCATTGTGTCAGAATCTTGCATAGCTTTCTGTAGCGTGCGTTTGCAGGTTTTTCCGGACAGAGCCTGTAGGCGCGGGTGAGCTGTTAATGGATGAAAATCAAGTATGCAAATTGGTTCAGTCCATTGACGTCAGAGCCTGAATTGTGTGCCATCTGGGGACGCCCTGACCGGCCATCTAAAAGGCGTGCTCAAGTGCTCGTCTTTGTGTGGGTCCTTTTCTTTTAATACGCGAATGTGTCTTGTGATTTGATGATGAGCTTTCCAGATAGATGCATGCGTTTTCACACCTGTATGCATGTGCGCTATACATGCACAAACGCTTAAGAGTCAAATAACAGAACAAGAGGCTCACATATTGATTTCTGAACATTTCTTCCCTTTCACAAAGCATTTAACAAGCTCTCCATGCTGTGCTCTAGTGTTCACACTGTTCTCTGTGCAAGTAGTGCTTGTGACATCCAAAAAATAAGCTTGTGCTGCCTTTTAGAAAAACAATGATTACCAAAACTGCGTGTTCGGCACAGAGAGGCCTCTTTCGAGTGCCGTGATCGAGTGCAAGCTCCGCCCGCCGCCCCTGGATGGGCCAATCACGCGTACAGAACATCTCGAGTAGCTGTGCGAGTGTCTGTTCTTGAATCAATCTCCTGATAGCCCAGCACGAACGCGTAATGGACAGGAGAGCGGATTACACAGGAAGATGATGCACTGTTAATTCAGTGAAGCTGGATTCACTGCGTGTGTTTCCTTCTGCTGATGGGAAATTGCTGTGGTGTGTTGTGTGTGTTTTGGATTGCAATTGGATGAGCTAAAGTTCAGCCCTCCAGTGTGTGTGTTTGATTAGCCAATTATTTATATGACTACAATACTATTAATCATTCGAGTTTAATGGGCAAGATGTGTGAGGTTAGCTGGTTGGTCAAAGTATCCCTTTTCTTGCGTTTCTTTTTTATCTTTCTGTACAAAAATGCTTAGTGATTGTATTGAATGCTAATTGTTAGGATGTAACAATTCACCGTGAGCCTGTTGAGAATCTATTATAAAATGTGACCATTCAAGCTGGTTGAGATGTTATTTGAATCGCAATACATGTTTTGAACAGCAGGGGGGTCGCCGTTTACGGCAAACATGGAAAACGCGGATATTCTTATATTTTTTCATGTAAAAAGTCCAAGAAAAGCACAGAGAGTTTTGTATTAATAATTTATTTAATTTGGAATTCGTTTTAAAATTGCAGTTCAGTCTTGTTATTTGACATCAATTATATTTTTATTTTTCAAAGAAATGTGAAGCATTAAAGAATTATTATAATGGCATTTGTTCATTTCTAATTTTGTCTCAACTCATTTCGTAAAAAAAACGTGAATAAATCGTATAAAACTACTTAATAGTTTTAACAAACATGCCTCACAAAAAAAACATTTCTTGTGTTCATTTTGAGACAAAACAGTGGCATTGATGTATTTTAAGATGTCCCTTTAGTTTTTGAAATGTAATCTAAATATACATTACATTCAGCTCCGTTTCTGTTTGAGACACTAAACTATTATTCATGATTAATCACATCCAGAATAAAAGGTTGTTTGCATAATAATATGCGTATGTGCATATTTATGTTTTTATGTTTATATTTATAAACGCATACACACATATACTGTACATTTGATATAAACACTGTTATTCTGGATTCAGTTAATCGTGAATAATCATTCAGGAGCCCTTTTTTGACATGAAACGTGTACTATTCTAGATCCAATCAACTTACAGTAGAAAAACAAGCCACACCCTCTATTTCCTGTTGCATTTGGAAATGCATCACAAAAGTTCCGGTTCATGCTTCAATATTTCTATTCCTCACTTGTTTTACAGGCTTTTCAGAGTTTGACAATGTTCTCAGTCTGAACACTTTTCAGATGAATCAGCAGCTCCAATATCAAAAATGTTTATGATGTTGTCGGTTGAGGTTTATTTGAATATACACTGCTGAGCATTTGGTTTATATATGCGCTTTTCCCGCACGTTTGTGTAAATGCAAATGCTAACGCTCATATGTTTCTCTTCCCCCGCAGAGACGCGGAGCGATCTCCTACGACAGCTCTGATCAGACCGCTCTGTATATTCGCATGCTAGGTAAGCACCATCTTCCCTGACTGATGCACGCACGCACGCCGTACACTCACAGCCTGTAAACAAACTCAAATCTTAACACATCGTACAACAGATTGAGAAACAGAGAGGGGTTAGAGAGCCTCTTCCATCAGTCAAAAAGCCTCTGATAATCTCCTCATTACACCCCCAGTTTAAGTCATTCCTCACATGGGAATCGCTTAGCATTTCCCCGAACTTTATTTGATTTAATAGGCATCCAACCCCGACCAGGACTAATTGCTGACCCCCGGGACTTCATTTTTGGTTTAAGCTGTTGCCCTTTGAGTTGATAGGACAGCACAGAAACAACAAGGGGCCTGCCGTATAAACGTTTGATGCGTCCACTCCGTCCTGTATTTATCTGACAGGTGATTTTGTGTAAGGTTAAAAGTGTATGTTTACAATTCGCTGCCTTGGAATTATAAGGGTGTTTCTGTTTTCTTAGTGGTTTTGAGATTGTAGCTCAAAGTTCTTGCATTACATTTGACTTGTTTTCTAAACAAAATCTCAAAATGTACCTAAATGTAAAATATCACAATGCCACAGAATAGGAATATGTGAAATAACTCAATTTTGACAAAAACATGACATAAGAACCTTATATAATTCCAAGGTGACGAATTTACAAATGATAATCCTTTTCTTGATTATAATAATCCTCTTGTTTTCAAGGTGATAGATTCTCGCCGAAATTGTTAATATTAGCACATTTTAACCACTTTTGAAAACAAGTTGAAAAGTTTTAGCGTTAGTTCAAACTATTTATTGTTATTGAAGACCAATATTTGCGCAATGATCTAAACAGAATCGCAATATATCATGTGACCCAGTCTCTGGTTATAGTCATTTTTTGTGATTTACTGTTTTCAACATAAATCATTCTAGATATCGTCAAGAACATTCTGTAAAAAAAAGATCAACTCTTGACATCGTTCATATTGATTGAGTATGTCTATGTCATTTTTAAATCTTAGAAAAACTGAAGCTGTTATGTCTGAAATTACTTTATAATTGTCAACATATGAATTTTATCAAACATATTTAATGTTTATTTAAATATTTGTAATAAATACAATATTTATTTAAATGTTTAATAAATACAGTATTTATTAAAATGGACCAAATATTGAATAACAAGCATCCAATAAGAGTTAGAAACTAAGAATTCCTTCAACACTTTATAAGTTGATTTATTTTGGATGCTTTTAGTCACAACAGATTCCGACAGTTACATTTGTTAATTCATGGTTTATTATTATTATTATACAATGTGATCAAAACAAATAATGCAATCCCAAACCTTTGGCTGGTAGTGTATTTATAGGATTTTTATTAGATTATCCGACATTAGCCTTGATTTCTCAGACAGTCTCATTTTTCGTAAAACCAACTGTTTTATACATCAGACCCCTGATGTGTGCTGTAAAAGATTTAACCTCACTATGCCGTTGTTCCACACGTCTAAATGAAATCCGATTGACTATCAGATCACAATCAGACCAGACCAGACCAGTCACGTCCAACTTGTAATGACTGAATTCCTCCTTAGTACACAAGCTGCCGTCTCGGCCTCAATCGGCAGAACATTCAGAATAATCTCAATCGCTACACGCATCCATTAACATCACTTCCTCAAGCATGTAGCCAACAATCCAGTAAAAGAGCTAACCCTGACCTAATATTTAATCGTAATTTCTTGTTTTGTTTTGTCTTTAAGCTGTGACAAACAAAATCAAAACCTCATTCGTGTTTACACCAGGTATGAACCAACACATCTCACCAGGAGAGACAAACGCTCACTCGCTTTCACAACCTTTCCCTTTAATAACTCTTCCACACCATCTTCTGACAGACCTGCGTCACTGGGCACAGCCGAATCAGTTTTTCCACATAAAAACAATCCTCTGATAATATTGATGGGTCAGGTGAGACGTCTGAGCTGTGTTAGAAGGTCGCGTAGGTTAGCGTAAAAAGCAGCAGCGGTCATTGAGAACGCTCTTTTGGTTCCGTTGGATATGGCTCTTGCTTTCTCGCGGCTTCTCTTCTGCATGTTGGAATAGCTTCCGGTTTTCTTTTTTTTTTTTTTCGACGTCTGATTCGCCTGTTGCATGCGACGTGGTGCCTACCTTCGGTCCGAATCTGATTGCTTGTTATTTTGTTTCGTTTAATACTCATGTCTGTCTTTTCTTTTGGTTTATTTGAATAGTGTTTTTACGTCATTGTAATTCACAGTTTTGGTATTTTGATAGGGGCTTGTGTAATATTCAAACAGCTGTTTTCAAGTAAGTAAATAAGCTGGTCGGAGGCTGTTTTACCTTTTGATTTTTGTTTATTGACCCACTATTGACACATTTAATGCACATGAACTCCAATCCGTACATGTTGGAGGCTGCCATGACTCGGTTGAAGTTGCGCTCCCCCCTTCCTCTTTTCCCCTCCATGCAAATGCATACACACACACACTGCCAGAGATGGATGAAAAGGCCCATTGAATGACTTTCAACAGATGAGACTTTAGAGCTTTGGCAAGCCTCGTCGAAGTCCCTTTGGTTTCCTCTCCATTCTGTCCTGGGCTGAAGCACAAGCTTGTCTTTCTTCCATGCGTCCTCCTGTGCCGCTAGCCGTCTGAATACTAATGCATAAATCCCTCTGGCATGGCCGTGCATGGTGCCCCCCCTTCATTCCATTGGCTGTACGTGTTTAAGTGTCTCTGTCTCTCGTTGCCTTACCCGTTACCCCCCGCGAGTGAGAGCGCACGCGCTTCCTAACAAATGTCTTGAGGACCTGTGTTTTGATGCCTTCTAGGAGATGTGAGAGTGAGAAGTCAGGTTGGCTTTGAACCGGAACGAAGAGGCTCGCACCCGTACCTGGGCGTCGATTTCCGCACGTTGCACTGTGAGTATTAGAAAAGCGACCATCAATATGCACGAGAAAAGACCACAGCAGGTTTTTTTTGTTGTTCTCACGATAAGTGTTTTCTAAATTCACGGCTCTAAGCTTCGAATGAATTAGAAACCCAAAAGTCAAATTATGAATCGGACAGAAAACTGATACCATAATGCTTGACTTGAAACGATAAAGTCAGAGCCGTTTATGTATTTGATCATCTGAAATAGCACGACTTTGTTTTTATGGTTTATTACTACAACTTTCCATGCGATTTGATGGATTTCTTTACAATAAACTCACTGCTACTGTTCATGTACCAACATAATAAAGCTAGGGTCTGTTTTGAGGTGCATGTTTGTTAATGCGAATGTCTCCAAACTAATATTTTAGTTCCAGTGTATGACATTTATCGGCATTTAGAGGTGAGGTTTTGAATTGCAGCCAACGGCTCACCTCACCTCCCTTTCGAAGCACTACGGTAGCAGACACACAACTATGATGAAGACACATTTTCGCTTCTTTGCCGAAGGAAATAATGTATTTACGAAACGCACTCTGTAGAGGAGTTTGTCCGTATAGGGCTACTGTAGAAACAACATGACGAAGGGGACCCGCGGTGTATGTAGATATAAATAGCTCATTCTAAGGTAATAAAAACATAACGCTTCATTATTTCAGGTCTTTATACACCTCTGAAGACATAGTCATGTGTATTGTATTGTATTGATTTACTTATTATAATCCCATTTAATATCTAATCAAATAATAGAAAACCCTTTCCGAAGTCTTCCTGAGTGTGTTCAGTTAAATAAAATCTCTAATGCAGTTTACATGGGATTTGTTTTCCTTGAAACCCTATTGTTGTGGTCTACTGCTTTTGTTCTTCTAACCAGATTATACAAGCCCTCTTCCCACAGTAGATTTGAACAAGTTTGTTCTCTAATAGGATTTTTACACATGGAGCTGTTTTGTTGTGGTTCGTTGACTTGGTTTACTAACTCGATTATTTCATTTAACCAAATGACAGAAAACCCCTTTCCCAAGTCTTTCGCCTTTGTTTACGCTTTGAATTCGACAGATCCATATCTTTAAAGACACAGTTTATTGCTCTTTGTTGTGGGGAAACAAAACTCTGTTTTAGAGACTTTTTACACAGCTCTCGTCTTTTGCGCTCCAGTCAGACGTGTCCTCTCGCACAACAATCACACCAATGGCAACTAAACATTAAAACGGCTAGGTTTTCGAGTCCTACACTAAATCTACATGAGTGGCTCAATTTTGTTTAATTTATGAACCGTTCTGCATCGTGATATTTTCATGGCCTCTTTCCCACGTGTATGTGCAGCTCGTGCTGAGTCAGCAGGGTCGATCCCGGCACGGAGAATCCAGAGGCTTTATAGTTTCCAGCGACACATGCTTTCGTCACGTCTGCTACGAGGAACGCCACACCTCAACTCCCTCCACATCCTGGATGAGGACTACTGTGGCCAGGCCAGGGTACGCAGCTGTGCATTAAAGAAAATCCCAAATGCATACTATTTTACGTTATCACATCATTATGGTATGCTTAACATCACATTTTTATCTTTCATCTTTTTTCACAGTGTATGCTAGACAAGGTTGGAAGCTGGAATTTTGACATATTCCGGTTTGATAGACTTACGAATGGTAAATATTTAGATTTTAATGAACTTTGTTGTGTCTATACCTCTGTCTGTGTATGTACATAGCTATGTTTTATCCGTAGAAATGGGCTAAATTTGATTATTCATTTGGGAATAATTTAATATAAACAAAACATAATAAAGTGTATACATAATATATATATATATACACAGAAAGATTGAAGCCATATTAGTTGTGGTCAACGGTGCCACCTGCTGGTTTAAATATGATATTGCGCAACAAGTGCAACACCTGCGTCCTCATTCCTTAAAATCCTTTTTATGCTTTTAAAGGAAACAGTCTCGTCTTCTTGACATTTCATCTGCTGAACCAGTACGGCCTCATCGAACTCTTCCAGTTAGACATGGTTAAACTGCGTCGGTTTTTAGGTAAGCAGTCTTGAGTTTTTGGGGAATCGTCTGTCTGTGATAATAATAGGAAGCTTGCTGAATAGCTGTTCATTGTGACATCGGGTTTTTAGTTTTGGTTCAAGAAGACTACCACAACCAGAACCCTTATCACAACGCAGTGCATGCTGCCGATGTGACCCAAGCCATGTACAGCTACCTGAAAGAACCCAAGGTAAGATATTCTGCCATTATATATACATTCTGCATTTAAAACAACTGATACATCAAATATGGGTACTTGTAAGAATGGGTAATGATGAGTACGTATGACTACGTGCACACTAAACACTGTCTTTGCAATCCGTGTCGCAGCTCGCGCAGTCCCTCACGTCATGCGACATCCTCTTAGGTCTGCTGGCAGCGGCCACACATGATCTGGACCACCCTGGGGTCAACCAGCCTTTCCTCATCAAAACCAACCATTACCTTGCAGCTTTGTACCGGGTTAGCGCACCCTCCAATGAGATTAAAGCACATCATTAGTTACATTATCCTATTTACGTTTTAAGTAAGCCACAGTGTTTTTAAATAAGTCAAAGTTACTTTTAACACAGACTGTTTTGCGGCTCTGTAGAATACCTCAGTTCTGGAAAACCACCACTGGAGGTCTGCAGTGGGTCTGCTGAGAGAAACTGAACTCTTCTCCCATCTGCCTGTGGAGGACAGGTTAGCGTCAGCATTGTTTATATTAATGGTCGAATGACCCACATACTGAAGGATTGTTTGCTGTTATTCATAAGGGCTTGCCAAGTTGTTGCGGCGGTGTTCAGATATTATCCCACAATTTTTCTGCGATTTGTCATGTGTCTCGTGTGTGTCTGACAGCCTGAATATGGAGAGACAGCTGGGATCTTTGATTCTGGCCACGGATATCAGCAGACAGAACGATTACCTGTCCCGTTTCAGGAGTCACCTGGATGAGAACAACCTGTGTTTGGGAAACGCTTCTCACCGGCATTTCATTCTGCAGGTTGGAATTTGGAATTCAGAATGAATTACATTACAACTTGTATTTTATTTTACTTTAATCTAATTTAATTTACTTGCATTCCTGTTAGAAAATACGGAATAAAATGCATTTAGAATTTTTGCTTTATATTGACATTAGTATTTAAAATGTGTGTTATATATTATGTTATATCATATTTATTTGGGTAATTTGTTCATTTGGGTAAATAATGTAATAGCAATACATGAAGTTATATTTGAAGTATAATATATTTACTAGCCCTCATACCAATCCTTTCTTTTAGTTGAACACATGAATCATTTTATATTGCTTGATTTAAATAGACTGTATTGATTCTGGAATGTCTCGTGACGAAACACACACGTGAGAACTAGTCAAGAGACGCTAGCTTTTGAGTTTATTTTTGGTTGAACAATTCCTTAAACCAAGTTTAGATTCTTGTCGTTGTTTTGAGAAAAGACACGCATGCATTGATCATGTGTTCCAGATGGCATTGAAGTGTGCAGATATCTGTAACCCATGCCGACCGTGGGAGCTCAGCAAACAGTGGAGTGAGAAGGTTACGGAAGAATTCTTCCACCAAGGTGCCCAATACGATCATGACTGTGACCATTGTTCGTTTTATCCACTGTTCCACAGTTAATCTCTGTATCTCCATATCAGGTGACATTGAAAAGAAGCATAAACTTGAAGTCAGCCCACTGTGTGATAGTGAAGCCAACACCATAGCCAGTGTTCAAATCGGTAAGATCGTCACGTTTTTATCTTCACGCTCCAGGTTTACTAGCCGTGCATTGTAGTAGAAATACTTTAAACTAGTTTGAATGCAACTGTTTGTTCCTGGTCACCAGGTTTCATGACCTACGTGGTGGAGCCTCTATTCGCAGAGTGGGCGCGTTTTTCAGACACGCGGCTCTCTCAAACCATGCTCGGCCACTTGGGTCTGAACAAAGCCAGCTGGAGCGCCATGGAGCCGGAGGCGTCGGGAAGCTCAGAGGACGGGGAATCCGAGCCAGCCCGTGCCACCGAACAGCCCAGTTCCAGATCTTTATCTCAGGGAAGCCAAGAGTCATGACACCCCAAAGCTCACATGAGGGAGAACACCTCTAACTGCCCTCAGCCAAACATCTAGTCACATTTGAGTTGCTCGCCACCCATCCCAAACCAACCACTGATGATTCGTTTTCCTTTTCTGTTCGTTTGTCGATTTAATTTATTTAATTTTAAACGCTCATTTACCCTTCAACATAGAGCAATACATAGATACCTCATTTGGCTACTGCTGCAAAAAATCTTTTTTTTTAATTATTGTAACATATTTATTTAAACTTATGTTGTTGTTTTTGGGCGTTACTATTTCAGCTTTGACAGAAACTGTAAGGGAATGTGGGGTGGGATGGAAGCCCCCCTCCTATGGCTTTAACGTGCCATTTTGAGACAATTGCTCCGAACGTGATTCGAAAACGAATATTTAGAGGTGAGATTTTTACAACTGCACCAAGAGACGGTGTGTGTGTGTCTTTTGCGTGCGTGCGTGTGAAAGTGCCAGTGCTTCTGCAAATCAATCTTCCTCCTCGTGTACAAAAACACAAATGTGAAGAGCCCAGTCCTTTGCTGCCTCGGAAGACTGTTTACACACGTTGTTTTC
The DNA here is from genome assembly GCF_947034865.1 of Barbatula barbatula. NCBI lineage: Eukaryota > Metazoa > Chordata > Actinopteri > Cypriniformes > Nemacheilidae > Barbatula > Barbatula barbatula. The sequence goes on along the minus strand of NC_136786.1, from coordinate 15,550,354 downwards.
TAAATGAATCATGTTAGTTCTGTGATTATTGCCTTTTAAGCACAGATGTGAAGAACCACTTGTATATTTTTCGCAACCTACTGCTGATGATCAACAAAAATCCGGTGGACTGCAACTCTTTCGGCGTGTGCTGCATCAGATGCCATATCAATGCCATCCGTGCTCCATCGCATCTCCCCTCTCGTCCCCTGGACACAAGGGGCCGGGGTCCAACCTGACACGCCCCTACAGACAATGCCCTTGTGTTGAAGGAACATCACTCCAAAAGGTGGCAAAACGTAGTGGAGACGAACCCATATGACCACAGAAGAATCGTGTCACGGGACGTGTAGCCGAACGAACTGTCTGTGGATTCTGCTCAGGGTTTCATCGACCTACGGATTGAGAGCGAAACAAGGAAGTTAAGGTGCCTTTTATAGGTAGCCACACCCCCTAACCCTGCCTCTCTCCATATTTTGTAAAGACAAGAACTCCTTCTCAGAATGTCTCAAAGCCACTCGTCTCTTCGGAAGACTGCTACACAATGCCTTAAAACTATGCACAAAGCTAAGTGACCAAACCAGCTGTCATTTTTCATTTTAAACTTCATTCAGTGCACTGTCTGACCCTTTTCCTTTTTGTTGTGGCGAACTTTTTTTTATATATGGATTGGTTTCGTGATTTAATTTTTAACATTTGAACATTCCATTTGTTTGTGTATCGTTTTGGATTCTGTACAGAATGGACAGTTGTTTATTGTGCTTCTCTTGGCATTTAGAGAAGAGGTGCTTTATTTTAAGTGGTTTGTATTTTCGTTGAAAGTGCTTTAAGACTGTTGATTTAAAGAAAAATAAACTGTTTACAGTTTGTTGTAACAGCCATTTGGGGAGATGACCTTATGTGTCAAGCCATTTTGTTAAGGCTTTGCCGTTTAATCTTTTGATACATGTTGCAGTTGCATTTTCGATGAATAAAACTTCACAAAATGTTTCTCTATTGAATGGCATAAACTTGTGCTGTTATTGAACATTTGAGTAATGGTGTAGTCAAAGAAACACAAACCTACAGCACTGTCTGGAAAAATGTATTAACTGTGTTTTTATTAAAGAAATTAAAATCAATTCAAGCAGTTGGTTGTGTGAATATTTTTTAATTCCTAACTTATGAAGTACCAAAACAGCTCAGTCAAGAGATTCCCTTTACTTCTGAGGTGGTGTTCCTATGTGCTCTAACCATCAAGTTTACAGTCTACAAATGTTGAATTCTATATATTTGTGCAAATACACCGGCTTTTCACATGTCTTTAGTGTTTGTTGCTCATGTGCACAACAGAATAATTTAGTATGTGCAAAAGAAAAAGCATAGCACTAACACTGTCAAAAAAGTATCTTATATTGCAAGGTGACTAAAGAAATAGTTGTTGTTAATCCAGTTTCACAAAAGAAACTACATAAGAGATTTACTAAAAAACAGACACAAATGTTCAAAAATAAATTAAATCTAAAAATGCAGTTTAAATAATAAAATAAAGCAGATCAGAAAACACTGTGAAACAGCACTTACTGTCAATTAGACATGGTTCATTGTTTAAGGCACACACATTTCTGTCAGACTGGGTGACAGAAGTAAAGTAGTGATTTTCCAAAAAGCAATTGTACCTTTTGAAGTTCAAATTTCTTTTGGGTTTAGGTACTGTGCAAAACGACAGCTAGAAAAAGCCTTTGCTTTAGTGTCTAATGTCCCATACAATTAGAAATTCAATACGGAGGACCTAAAACGGATTAAACTAAAAACAAATAAAATCTCACATGCATAAAAATTATCACATAACTGGCATCGATGTTAAAAGGATAGTCCACCCAAAACTGAAATGTGTGTCATTTACTCACCCTCAGGTTGTTTCATACCTGTATAAATGACTTTGTTCTAAAAAGTCACACAGAAAGATATTTGGAAGAATGTGAGCAATTTTCAGTTCTGGGACATAATCCACTACAAGAGTAAAAACATGGATTTTTTACTTTTCCTACTATTGTAGTCAGTGATGTCCCAGAACTAAAAATTGCTCACATTCTTCCAAATATTTTACAGTGTTCATCAGAACAAAGTAATTTATAAAAGTATGAAATTACATTAGGGCGAGTAAATGACTATCCCTTTAAACGAACATGCAATAGGAAGACTGTGGTACAACACAGTCAGACTCTCTTAAAAGTGCAATATCAAAGACACACAACAATGCTGATGTAGAATAGTGAAAGCCCATTGTGGTAACAAGGCACTTAGTTAACGCACTAACAGGATGAGTTTCTTCTGTAACCAGTCTAGTAAAGCTTTTTACTTCCAGTCGATTTCAACATATGCTGACCAAACTGTAAAAAGAACAAATTATTGGTTGAAATATAAAAAACACAATCTAGATGTCTGTATAAATCGACAATCGAATGCAAAGTGATTTTACCAGAGGTGTTGTTTCTACACAAGGTCTGTTTTCGCACGCTGGCAGGTTAAAACCGCTGTCACACTCGCTGTCGTTACGGTAGCGGTGAGCGAATTTGCGTTTTAGCGCCTCGGCGATCAGCGCTACCGCATCTGTAGGTTCAGCTGGCTTGGGTTTAGTGTCGCCATCTTCTGGTCGACTGTGAATGAAAGAAAAGTGTCAATGCCACTTTGTGATGACCATTCACAATGAATCATGTTGTAAATGGAAGAAAACTCGCTGCATTCTCACCTCTTAACAGAGCGTAGCTTCACTTTACCCATATCTTTCAGAACATCTAGCATATTCAGAGGTTCTGGCTTTTTGGGTTCAGGGTCCAGTATTGTGTTCAGTCCTGCCTTCTTCCCACGACGCTCTTTAATGAGGTCAATGGCAGAATAGCTTCTCTGCATGCCGGGGACTGGGCACGGAGGAGGAGGAGGTGGTGGGGGAGGTGGGGGTATAGGAGCCATGGGGGGAATCAGGGTTACAGGAGGACCACCTGGAGCTGGAGCTTAAAACGTAATACATACATTGAGACTTTCAAATAGTGAGTCAGAACTATAAATTGTGATTTCAAAGCTCAGCTTACTTGCAGACAGAGCGCTTTGCTCCTGTGCCTGAACAATCTGTGCGATTTGTTGTCGGAGTTTTGCCAGCTCGGACTCAAGAGCGCTGATCTTCTGAATGGCGTTATCGTTGATAACCGTCTGACTCTGTGGCGCTGGCTTGGCCCGATGCATGCTGGGTAATGAGTGCTGTCGTCTCAGGGGTCTGCGCTGCTGGTTGCGTAAAAACAACCCAGAATTTGCCTCAAACCTATTAAACATGAAAATGACGAATGTATTTAATTCAAACGATAAAACTTTTAATAGAATTCACACTTAATCCATGTTGACTTCTTGATTCATGTTCTCACCTATTTCCACCAGCCACATCACTTTCTTCGTTGTCAATCCATCCGACGTCAGCAAACGTGGCCACATGCCCATTTAGTCCATTTGAATTGTTCACAAGACCCGCTCCAGCACCAAACTGAGGAAGCTAAAGATTTGCGGACGGTTAATAATTGCACCACCTGCTTATACACATAAACCTGTTGACAACAAACAAACAAACTCATACCACAAAGCAAGCCCCTGATGTTTGTCACAACAAGATAAACAACACCAGGAAAACCGGTTTAAATATAGCCTTAAGATTCGAGTGCTACACAAACAATACAGCATCACAACCACGATCAAGACGAAAAGATGACTACAGCGTTACACATTTTAGTGCCAAGCATTTTAAAGACATGCTATAAGCTTAGTCTCAGACAAGATTTCCAAGAACAAACCACAGAACTGACCTAAAGCAGATAGACTGCAATCCTTCTACAGAGGACAGCTGGAGCAACAGAAAAGAAAAACAGAGACAGTAATAAGAGTTTATTTGCTCCTGTAGGACCTATAGCTTATTGCTCCCTGAACTCTCTGTAAGTCACGTTGGATAAAAGCGTCTGCTAAATGACTAAATGCAAATGTAAGAGTTTCAAGGTGAGCTTGATGTCACTGTACTTTACTTCGTGTTAAATGTTTGCTAGAAGGAAAAGGAAAGAGTGGATCGCGTTAGTTGAAACCTGTATCCACATGACTAATTACTGTTTATTTACAGCAAACAGACATACAAGAGGAACAAGACGTGTGCATTGAAAGATGAAAGGAAATAAAAGCCACAGGAAACTTAAAGATAGAAGGTGCAGAAAATGCAATGTATCCAAATATCCATACTGTTACTATTGATATGATGGCGCACAACTTTAAATAATCATATGCAGATGTTATCATATCCAAACACGAAGGTGAATTAATAAATCATCCCTCAAACCTGAAAGTGGACACGAGGACAAGGTGCCAGAGGAAGGCTTGTGGCGATCCGTCTGACGATACTCCTGGATGACCCATAAGGCTTTGATGATACTAAAGCCTAAGAGAAACAGAAAGATGGTCATTCCGTTCAAATCACAAGTTGAGGGCTTCTGAACAGCTTATTCAGCACATTTTAACACGGTTCTTACCAGGTCCATTTCAATGAGTCTCTGATCTCTGTTCATCCTGTCTCATCATTGGTATCCTGTGCTAGACCATATTCAAATAAAGGCCCTGTGGAGTCATTATGAGTTTAATAAAAGTGACAGTGTGTCGTATTTCTTCTTAAACGTGTGTCTTTTTGTATATAAAAGTATAAAGTGGATTCCTGCGTAAACTTTTCGTAAACAGACCATTACTGCCACTTAAAAAGGGATTTGTGTCTCCGCTTCTTCTCCGGGAATACGTCGACCTACACAGTCACGTTACTTGGAAAACAGTCATGGTTGCCATGCTGATCACCTTGACACTTGCCAGCAACACTCTAGTACTGGACTATTTCTCGTTTTTTCTCCTTAAAGCACATAAATGGTGCTGAAATTTGTCAATGAAAACTAACGCTAGCGAGTTTATTTAAACTTTGCTGGTAGATCACATTCAATGATTCAAGACACTTAAACCCCGCTGTATTATTTCGTTGTTATAATTCATAGATTTCATTTATGTATAAAAGTTGTTGAGACTTCTAACCGGTGAAAAAATTAAAATAACAACACTTACCGTGTTCGCTACCAGTGTAATAGACTTTCTAGCGGCTGTGCTAATGCTAATGCTAGCAAGTAAGTAAGTAAGTAACATATGTTTAATGTTTTCCAAGAGTGGAACGGGAGCGTATGAAGGGCGGAGCTTTGCATCATTGGCCAATTGACGTCGAGAATATTTAAATAGAGGCCGGGTCGTAGAATTCCCAATTCAACCAGTGGCTAGATTGAGGGATTGGCAGTTCAGTCAGCCAATCATCAAATCGCTGTGACTCACACACGCGGCACGTCGTTATTGTGAGAAGATGATTTTCTGATTCCGTTTCTCAAGATATCAATGACAGTTCGTTGAAACTAGTTTTTCCGACGATTGTCGTACATTTTAAATCCATTTGTTTGTGTTTTTCAATTCTGTCATACATTTGCCATCTCCATTCGTTTTGTCATTCATACGCCATTCTAAATTACGACTTTTGGTCGTAGTATGGCGCGATGTAAACTAACGCAAATATCTTGCGAAGTAATTTGACTTTTGCAGTTCGTTAAAAAAACATAACATCGTAAAACAAATACATTTACAACACAATTTGGATATCAAAAACGTCGTTTAAATGTCTCTCAGTAAAACCCCTTCTCATTGGCTACGATCGCGCAGCGTCCACGCCGTATCCTCCAATCAGATCGTCTGAATCCAGGAAGTGATGCACGGGGTGCTGAGACTATGGGAAGAGAGTTCCGCAGATAATGGGCGAAATATTCCTGACCAGGACCGGTGTCATGAAAATCTAAAATACATTTGCTGACATTACACGAGCGGCATTTATTCTCGTATTCACCGGAGGTTCGAGTGGCGACGGGCTGGATCCTTTGCTTTAAAGAGGCTCGTGTGATCTCGGAGTCGTCCTGGGCGTGTTTCTGTAAGGTTATGCGTGGACAACAGTGCCACAACACACACACAAGGTTAACAAGATACTGACCACCCAAACCACAATCAAACGCACGTGTTGTTCATTTAATATGTTTGATTTGCTACATCTACATATATATTTGTATGTGTCATGGATGAAATCGCTTTTATCTTCTACGTATTGGCATTGTTTTTATTCATTCGGATCTTAAATGTACGTTACTGATGAAACGGACTAACAATATAAATGCGGCACGAGCCCCAAACGTTTGTTTTTACGTGTCGTTTTGAGTGATTCGCTATGGCTTAGATTGTCAAAAGTGATGCTTTTAATGCGGCTTTGTAGTTAGCCGGTTAGCACAGGGCCCATACGGGCCTGTGCGTAATAAAGGCATGACAGTACCCATCATGGGTCACACAGGGCGCTTTAAGAGCCAATGTTGTGCAACGTGTATGGTACCATCAGTCAATCAATATAAGGAGTAAAGCAAGGCGTGTTCAGTGAATGACGTCATACTGTGCATTTTGTAAATATTGTATGTATAAAATGTCATATGTTTGTCAGAACAGAGATAATATGTCAACACAATGATTTTTTCACATGCACTGTCGTGATAACATTGCGTTCCTTAAAGTTCTTTGATATGTAAATACCGTGGTATATGAAAATTTGCCCTTATCGCTTTCAAATGAACTCTGTGGTAGTACCATTACAAGTATTACTTATCACGATCACCTTATAATGTTGTCCTGTTCTCCCCTCAGTTTAGATCTGTGATTTTGATGTGCATGGCCCTTGGTGTGAAAGCACCATGAGTGGGGAGCCTGATGTCTTGGCTGTGGTGAATCAACTGAGGGATTTAGCTGCTGACCCGCTCAACAGACGAGCTATTGTTGAAGATCATGGGTGCTTGCCGGGCCTCATTCTGTTCCTAGACCACTCCAATCCGCAAGTCGTCTACTCTGCGCTCTTGGTAAGATCCTTAAAATTATCATATTCAGAGAAAAATGTCTTACTGGAACGGCTTCTGGGAAATTTGTTGTGTCGTGCTACTACAAGCTGTGGGTGGCGATGCTGTGATTGTGAGCATTGTGTTATTATTCATCTTGTATTTTTTCCTTTGGTAAACATTAATTTACACAACTGCTTTTGCCCTTTTTAAAGTTAGCACAAGATGATTGTCATTTTTCACAACTGAGGAACAAAACGTAGCTTTTAATTGTTGTAGATCACTTTTTGTGATCATAGTTTAAAGCATAAAAAGTGCCATGCTGATACAGTTTTAAATGTAAAGGACAAGTCAAAAGTTCTTTGTTACAGTTTTACACATATTAGAATAACTGTTTCTATTTTTGTTTTATTATTATCCTTTGCAAATAGATATACATTTTTTTGCATAAAAGTGTTCATATCCACCATCAGGTGATGCTCATATCACGCCCTGTTCAGTTGTCTACATAGACATGTTAGCTCACATGACTGCCACCTGCTGTCCAGATCTATCATAACACTTTACAGTACACTCCCACAGGAATGCCCCACTGTGCTGGCTGTGCTGGCAGGCCAGCCATTTCCCATTTGTCCTTTCTCCCCAAGAAAGTGACAGACTGAGTCTTCTGCTCTCTGTATGACTAATTTCACGTCTTTCAAACAACATCACACCTGTACACTACTAGAATAACACTCTTCAGCACACACACACTCAAAACAGTGTTCTGTTAGCGGATTTGTGATGTCCCCGCCTGACCCCCAATGGCTTTGTGTCGTTCCAGGCGGTGCGTTACCTGGCAGAATGCCGTGTCAACAGGGAGAAGATGAAGGGCGAACTGGGGATGATGCTGAGCTTGCAGAACGTCATGCAGAAGTAAGTCATTCCCATCAGGCTGCCACAAAACATGAAGGCAGGCGAGCGTCGCTTTGCACTTTCTCACAGGAAACACCGTCCTGCAGCTTTGGTTTAGGCAAAGTGTGTTGTGGGCAGATTTTTAGCGCAGGAGAAAGGTCGTCCTGTCACATGCAGCTTTGGATGTTTTGAAACTAAATGAGTGTGATGATGCAAGTTTGCTGTTACAGCGTAAAGCGAACTGTCCGGCCATTTGATTCAGTGCATAAAAAGCAATTTTGGTGGGTTAATGTCTGGCAGAGGTCATTGTTTTTTGCACATATATACATAGACGTGTCAAAAAATATATTTCTGTTTTAAATATTAGATTAATTTCATTAGATCATTTTGATTAATCACATCCAGAATAACAGTTTGTGTTTACACAATACACATGCGTGTACACAGTGCATATTCATTTTGTTTTTTTCCCCTGAAAATCGTGTACCAAGCTTTCTTTACACTAGTTAAAGGTTCATTAACTTTGAAACTTTTCTGGTATAATTTTTATTCAATAAACAAACTATAGATGTTCTTCCAGAGCAACCGTGAAAAGTATTCTTAATAGCCAAGTCTAACAGGTCTCAAGACAAAAAGCATTCAGACAGTAGTTTGCTTCAAACAATATGCGTTTGTTTTTTAACTTGCACATTCATAAATATCTGCATACTGTACCTACATGAACAATAACAAAAATAGTTTTACATTATAGTAATATATAATAAATGAATTTAAATGTTAATTATGACATAATTTCAGTTTCAGGGTTCTTCGATTGACCTTCTGTATTTATATCATATAGCGCTTCTGTAGATGCCAACTGATGCTTTGAATATTCAAAGTTTCTTTATGTCTACATTAAACGCTACGTATCCGACGCCTCCGGGGCTAAGTATAGAGACGCGGGATCCTCACATGTACATGTGCCGCAGTCCAGGCTTATTCTGAGTGCGAAAGTCTGCAGGCATTTAGACGGCGAGTGCCTTCTGTTTAACACGAAGCTTCACAGACAGAAGTGCCAATGGTTGGCAGCGAGCTTCATATCCTTCTCTCAGGGCGACTCCCTGCCCACCCCCTTCGGTTCACCAGTCACTTCAGTTAGCGCAGGAGCTATCAAGGAGTGCCCTGCAGTTCCACAAGCTGCTCGTCACTATTTCAGGCACGCCGACTTTGGGTAGAGGTCGTGTATCGCCCCAGACTGCAAAAAATGATGGCTGGAGGAAGTGAAGCAGTCCTTCTTCACTATTGGTGTCATGCCAAAGCTGTGGGAGTGTTAATGGTTTCTTTGTGTAATTCTATTAATTAATTGTATTTGTTTAATTGAATAATTAATGATTTTGAAGTCATATAGTGAGGTATGAAAGTCTTTGACCACATGGGAAATTTGGGATTTAAAATCTTATTTAGGCCTTTTAGTTTACTTAATGTAGAAGAAATATTTACGATTTTCTATTATTCTTTGTCTATGGACAGATAAGCAGATTTGTGGCATTGACCATGGTCAGATTTCCTGGCTTTCACATGTTATTTGGAACAATCTCAAAGCATGCTGGGATCACATGAACCATCAGGTTTTGCACAAACATCCACCAGCTGGGGTTGAAGCAAAAGGGGCCCCAAACCACATTCTAAAACACAGAATTGTCAAGTTATCCAATTGTTATGCTCAATACATTTGTAATAATTCCCTCAGGTATGGACAGGACGTGTAGAGGCCTGGCAGCTCAGATATGTCACTGACCAGATGTACGTTACTGTAACGGCATGAATGATGGTGGCGTTCTATATCTCCCATTAGCCCCGGAGGGCATTTCAAGATTTTAATGTCACGTCTGACCTCAAATAATGTCAATGAACTGCTGTTTTTACTTAATACATTAACAGGCCACTTGACCCTAGTTAGTGCCCATATAACACATGCGCTAAATGGAAAGTCTCTATAACTGTTGATGGATTTAAAGTGTTGCTCTATGATCACAGTTATTATTTTTGTTAATGCGTTTTGCTACGGCTGGTTTTGGAATGAGTATAAAACCTATTCATTTGTCACTTTCTGTTGTTTATTTTTAGATATACTGTAATATTGTGTTTAGCGTTTTGTCTGTTTTGCTATGATTCTTCAAATGTAGAAACTAGGTTAAGTTTGATGTTAAAATATATGGAATACATGGATCTACATGAATCAGGATAATCTTAAATACTAAAGGTTAACTGGTTCAAGCTCCATCAGGCCGACTTTATCCCGTCTACATTTCGGCAGATTACCACCCGCTCAGATCTCTATCATGTCCGCTGTAGAGGCGACCTTTTCAAACATTAGCACTTCGCGTTAAAGCGAGAAACGATGTCGTTATTTTGAGTCTTTATCAGTTGTGATGTATTTATTTAGGAGCACGTCGCCAGGCGAGACCAAGCTGCTGGCTTCTGAGATCTATGAGATCCTGCAAAACTCCAGCAGCAGCGAGGCCGAAGAGGCGGAAGCGGCCGCCTCGTGCCGAAAAAAAGCTCAGTTCTTCCTGGGCGCAACGAACAAACGGGCCAAAACGGTGGTGCTTCAAATCAACGGGCTTGATGATTCGGTAACCATCAGTTAACGCAGTGACCTACCCATTTATGCTGTGTTTGTGAGTTTCAACAATGAAACAAATGTGATTTTCAGATTCAAAATAATGCAGATTGTGTTTACAACAGACTCGCAGAAGTCTCTGTGAAGAGGCCTTGTTAAAGATCAAAGGTGTCATCAGCTTTACCTTCCAGATGGCAGTGAAGAGATGTGTAGTGAGGATCCGTTCTGATCTGACGGCAGAGGCGAGTACAGAATCTAAAAAGCCTTTCTTTGTTTACAGTTGATAATGTGAACTTTAGTTATTGTTGATCTGTTTATTCATTCTTTAGGCCTTGGGAACTGCTATAGCTTCAACCAAAGTTATGCAGGCACAGCAGGTGGTGAAAAGAGAAGATGGATCTGAGGTGAGTGAATCGAGACAAGCAGACCTCATCGCTGATATCTGTTCAGCCTATGGTTACATTGAGGTCACAAAGCATCTTAGAGTAAAACAGTTTGACGTGGATTTAGTGCTGTGTGTCTAGGGTAAAGCCATCTCCCCTCTTCACAAGACTTACTCACATCCCTCATCACGTGATCACTCTCAGGAGGCCGCTGGCTGTGGAACAGTATGTCAGAAGGCCCTGGGGAAACATGCAGACAGTGCAGATAGTCTCTGTGATGTAATTGAAGATGTGTCCCCTCTGGTTGAATTGGAAGGGCGATCTCTACCTGCAGCGGTCGTGACCTCACGTGACCATTGTGCTGGTGGACTTTGACACTGTATTATCACGTACTGTAGTTCCTCTGTCATCCATAAGGTGGCACAATTGATTTGCGTTTTAGTCTTTAATGTTTTCTAGCTACTGCATAATTTGTCCCTGCTCCAAAAACAAGACATGGAGAATACACCGGGACTGTAGGAAGTTTGGTTTAGCAGAAACAACAGTAGTCAACTTTTAAAGTGGATCAAAATAGTTCATCAAAGTTGTCCTAAGACAAGAACAATACACATTATTGTCTCAGGACAACTTTGATTCACTTTTTTTATCCACTTCAAATGTTGACTACTGTATTTTGATTGTATTCTCATACTTTTATTAATATGCATTAATGTACAGTAGCCCAAAATGATTGACTGTAATAAGTAATGTATAAATGTGTGTGTGTGTTTTATAAAAAGTGCCTTTTTTTACTAAAATAGAAAAACTAAAATTATAATTTATGTGGTTCATATTATACATTTGTATAAAAAAGTAAAATGTATACATTCAATATAAAAGTAATATTCTGTCGCATCATACAGTAATGTATTATCTCTGATACGAGTCAAAAGTAATTTTGTCTCTCTTTTTTCCAGATTGTACTACCATTCCAGGAAGACTCTGATGTGGCTGTAGAGCAGAACATAGATTTGCCAGATTACCTGCCGGAGGAGGAGAGCCCCTCTCAGGAGCAGCACAAGGCCGTGACTCGACTTGGCTCCACTCAAGACGGTGTGAGCTGGCTGGGCACGGCCGCTAACTTCCTGTCCCGCTCATTTTACTGGTGACCTTGACCACCCCTGCATGCCCCGCCTTCGAAGCGCAAGACTGCTAAGCGCACTTTGCAATAAACTTATACTGTGTTTCAACCTAAAATTACAACTCCAGCGGTAAGCGATTCAGACAGTTTCACTTCGTCGCTGCACACACACCACGTGAGACCCAGAGAGATGTCGGGAGAAGTTCATAGAAAGCATTTCATTCTATTTGCTCTCTCTTACTCACGTTTTACGTTTGGTAGGTGAACAAAGGAACCTCAAAGCTTTGTCACGTAGCAGGACTGTTAATGATCGTGTGTCGTATCTTGAGGTTTTGTATGGATTTGGGGGCTTTCAGATGTGTCGGCCTAACCCTTCCTCTTAGCTCTCTTGTACATTTTTAACATCTTTATTCTGTTTTCTTGGCCTACGATTTTTCTGATACTGATACTTAATCTGTCAGCACTTTTTTTAAGCATGCTGTTTTTTCAATACCATCTTTAAATCCTCGCCCTTTTGTGTGTGTGTGTGTGTGTGTGTGTGCCTTTATAAGAAAGCTTGTTTTGATTCATTTAGACTTAAATCCTCTATTTGCTTTTGCAAAACGTCCGAAGACATCTTTGTTCTTAAGTTTTAGGTTTAATGTGTAGCAACGGTTTATTTGTCCGCTTTAGTTTACACCCAGCAGTGTTTGCTGTGCTTTAATTCTTGAACGGTTATGCCGACAGTAAAGGGAAGTTACCACAAATTGCTTTTACTATGCGTGTAATACTAATGCTCTTTGTTACAGCATGTGCCAAGCACCACAGTACCTTCTGTACACAAGACAAATATGTTGTAAAATAGACCTGATGACCCTTGAGAATTGATACCTGTTTGGCTTTTTTTGTACCATTCATCATTACATTGATTTTCTTGGATCAACAATGCTATTCTGTCTGTTTATATTTTTCCTTCCTTGGATTCTTAAAAACCTGAATTTTCGGGACCTTTTATATGCTATGTTTTAAGTGTGGGGTTCACCTGCTAGCCAAACACACAATCCAGTCATTCTTGAATGGATGTGTCTGTCACCTCTGCATGGCCACCCATCGCTTTTTCCTTTCTCTCTCTCTCTGGCCAACAGTGTCTTTTAAAGTTATTTTTAGGTTAACAACTGACCTCACATACCGCTTTCAAGATGGCCGCTCAGGGATGTGTGTATGTTCTCCCAAAAGTGATGGTGTTACGCATGATATCATGGTGTAAAATTTTTGCGTTCAGTTTGGGGTGTGTTCTTTAAAGACGGCCTGCACACATCAGTATCAAAATATTTGGTTCTTGAGTCTAAAATCTGTGTATGTCAGATTGCTACATTTTATAGGATAGTTTGCCTAAATATACAATTTCTGTCTCGGCCTTAAGTTCCAAACCTGTATACATTTTTTTTTGTTCTGCTGAACACAATATATATATATAGTGTTTTGTACTGAGTGTTTTCATTTTTAGGTGAACTATCCCTTTAGTCAGCGATGCTTTAAAATACTGTATATCATTATAAATGTTTTTTTTCCACATCATGATCACTTTGAGTTACACTCTGAGGTGTTTGCTTTAAAGACAGCATTAGTGTAATGGATTTAATCTCCAGTTTTTATTTGGTTTATTTAGATGAGGGGGGGCATCAGTATTATATTTATGAACAAAATCCAATTTGTATTAAAATCTGCATTTTTCTGTATATATTTCTTTCATCATCTTTTAAAATTTGCGACTGTTCGCTGGTACCCCACAAATCACAACCGGAACTCATTGTAGATTTTAGGAGCTTCTCATGTACAGTGCATATTAGCTGTTATATACCAAGAGTTTTAGGGGACACAATTCTTGGCTGTTCACAGGAATGACAAGAATTATTAAATAGATAAAATAAACGATTTTCGTGTTTTGTTTTTACTGAGTGTTATTGGGTTTTGTTAACTATAGTGGTAACAAACAGACTTCCATTATTTCCATATTACAGAAAGTGGCTTTAAGGTTATTTTTTAGATTGATGCTTATAGGAGCAACCCAAAATAAATCTGTTCTATCAATAACATTTTTGGCATGTTGATATCTCCAGAAAATAAATTTTTGTAAAGTAAGAGGGTGGAATTACTCCATGTATTTTTACATTCATTCACATTGCCCATTGACGTTCATTGTAATTGTGCATTACTGTAAATATATACATAATCTCTTGACGCAGACCAATGGGTGCCGGGTAGTGACATCGGGGTCCAACCTCCTGGCCGGGGGATACTGCCAGCATCACCACGGCAGCTTTGGTGCTGAGGCCTGCAGCAGTGGAGGCGGAGGGGAGGAAATCTGTTTTGTTCATGATGATGGGTGTAAACAGCCCTGGGGCTCCCCACCTCATCCAGTTCTGCTTAGACAGCAGAGATGAGCAAGGCCAGCTATGAGCCTGCAATGGCGACAGCGGTAAGATCGCCATAAGCTTTAATGGGTAAATCGACAAGTGCCCAGTGAAGTGATGCCTGGTCATGGTATTCGTAGATTCCCTATGGCAGTGGTTTTGCTTCAGTTTCCAGATTTCCATTGATGACCCAACAGGAGTCCATCCTAACTGTAAATTATTATATGGTTAGTTGCATATTATTATTTGCATTTTGCACTGTTGTTCCTTTTTGTCAAATTGGGTTCGGGTTCGTGTCCGTGACCCAATTTGTGTGTGCCACTTTTCGGTTACGATCTACCTGGATTTTGCCCAAGGCCAAATCGGACCTTATCCAACTGATGAACCTTTATTGTTCCATAAGTTCCTTAGAAAGTGAACTGGGTCAACCTCCTCAATTGGGCCAAAGTCTTAGACTCACATATGGCAATAACACGAGTGTGTGAAGCCAGGGTACATCCGGCTGGTTTAGCTTTCGGGAAGTTTGTGTTAGCACTCTTGTGACTCTATAGATAGATTCTGGCACTTGCTAAGCTTGTTACCCAGCGAGACCTTTCAAGCCTTGCGGTGACATGTCTGACACCTTTATTATAGCAATAGTGCAGTCATGACACAAGGGGGCGTTGCTTGGTTGTGATTTGTCAGTAAAGTGCCACTGATAAAATGCTCTTGAACTAAATGATCACTTTTGAGTATATAGTGTAGATGTGGCCTTGTGATAAGAGTAAAATGAGCGCTTTGTGGTGGTCATGATACGTAGGGAGACTGCACCTATATTTACGTCAAAGTCGTGTCATGTTTTTAACCTTATTTTAAGTTAAATTAAGAATCTTTTTGAGTGATGCTGTAGCATGTGACGTTAATGTTGATCAAAATCTTCTAAGTCGCCTAATGTGACACTATTTTCTATTGTCACTGTCCTTTTGAAACCTTGTATGTCCAAATTTGCTGTCGTTCAGGAAATGAAAAAAGAACACTGTACTTTTTGAATGATTAAATACTGTGTTGTCAAAGTTGACAGGCACTTTTGAATGCTTTTTATTGGTTAGATATTTGCAAAACTTTAATAATAATGATTTATGGCAAAACATTTAAATCATGAAATATGGAGATATGATGTCAGAAGGACAGAAGCGATTTCTTAAATAACAGTGCAATGAGATAAATGTGTTACATAAACCTCTTTGACCTTTCTTGCAAAACACAAAAAAATACATACATAAGAATACACATTGGCCCCATTGAGACAGAATCACTTTTGAAAAAGACATTACTCAAAATATCTTCTTTGTTCCAGAGAAAAAGGAGTCATATAAGGTTTTGAAAAACATGAGGGTGAATAAATCATTTTATTTTGCTGGAGTGATCCCATTAAGCACACTCTTTTTTATTATATTTCATAACATTTCAACTTTTCATAACTATTGGCAATATGAAATGTCATACAGACCTCCAGACTCACCTTTGAGACATTTACAGGGATGCTGTAAAATTCATTTATTTATTTATTGAGTATTACTGATACATCTGCTCTCTCTAGGCAGTTCATTTTAGATGAAGAGGGAAACCGATAAAGCCCATGTCTCTAAAGCTCCCTGCTGCTTGAAGATATGAGCCACAGCTCTGTATTTGTTCATAAATGTGTCGTCACTATCATGAGCAGTATTTGCATTGTTAATCTGCCTGTGTCCGCAGGGCTGATTGTGTGCTGATGGGAGAGAAAGGTGCATCTTATTGCCCAGGCAGTTTGACGATTTTATTTGAGGTTCAGCTCCCAGTCAATGGGATCGGCCGTAAATTACATTCTATGTGCTGGAAAATGATGTGACACCCGTAATTTATGTCAAATAACTTTTTGAGGATGTGAAAGTGTGTGTGTGTGTGTGTTTAATCAGTGTTTAGTGCTGAAGCTGATACTGGAGATTTAATTGAAACATTTTTCTTTTCCTCGCAGGCTGACGGAGGGTTGTGTTGTTGTGTGATATTTGGTAACGTTGTGTAAATGGGGGGTCATCACCCTGGCCGGCGGAAGGTCATAGATTCATTCAGATATGGAGCATGTTTGTGTGCATAGTTCTCTCAGACATTAAATCCATTCGATGTCTGATTCAATTAACATGAAAGAAAGATACTCTGGTAGGCGGAGGTCAATTATGGTCTTTAGTTCCTTGAATTGTAATTTATTAGTTTATTGCAGGTCTTAAAGGGATAGTTCAGCAAAAATGAAAATGTTGACATCATTTACTCAACTCACACAGGTTGAGGGTTCTTTCTTCTGCAGAACGCAAAATAATACATTTTAAAGAATGTTGGCAACTAAACAACGGGGGTAGCCATTCACTTGCATTGTTTTTTGGTCCATTCAATTGAAGTGTATGGGTACCGCCGTAGTTGGGTTACCATCATTATGAAAAAGATCTTGTTCTGTGTTCTACAGAAGAAAGAAAGTAATACAGGTTTGAAATGACAAGAAGGTAAGTAAATGAGGACAGACTGTTCAGTTTTGGGTGAACTATCCCTTTAAAATTGGTATCTGGGCTCACAACAAAAGAATGATGTGGGATCACTATATGGCATCGGTGTTGCTTTAACTACTGCAAGGTTTTTGGTTCAAATGTACTGTAAGTGTCTGCCAAATGCATGTAAATGCAAAAAGAAAATTGAACTTGCCCCTCAGAAAACTATGATGCAAGATATGCCAGAGGGTTTAAAAAATATAGCAAATAAAAATTGAGTTAAAGCGATTAAATAAATAAGCTTGTATTTTTATTAAAGAGCTTTCGTAACATTTTTAATGAATATGTTTTTTTTTGGTTTTAAAGTTGTTCACTTGACCCTTTGGAAGTGGGATCTATTTTTTGTGGTCTTCATTTTCTGATGTTTGACTGCATAAAATTTATGATAAAAGAATATATTTCATACCGTATAATTCCACAGAATCTGTGGACCCCCTGGATCCATCTTGGCCCCCCGTCCCCGTGAGAACAAATGAGGGTCCCAAAGTATAGACGGTTTCAGTGGGAACAACATAAACCAACGGTATGTGGCCCAAACAACTTCCAGTAGAACTCTGGAAAGACTTCAGAAGTTTTGATTTAATTCCAAAATATTAATAATTTATATAAATTAATATTCATAAAAAAATATATCACATAAATTGTTTTATTATAACCAAACAGCAGAATGTTAACTCAGACACGTGCGTCCGATGAAACCATAAAGCACCACTTTTAGATGTAAGCCCAAAATATTTCTCTTATGTTATATTATGTTTAAGGCGACTGATATTGCGTCTGCCCCCCACAGGCTGATGAAATGTGGGAGCACGGGAGATGATAATAATTGTGTCCATAGCTCATTACGGCTCCCAGATGATTTGAAGCCATTGGGAGAGCACTGTCCTCCAACATATCCACGGCCGCACGGCACCGCTGACTTCAGGCACTGATTGGTGGGATGAAATATTGCCGGAGAAAATTAAAAGGTCCCCGTGTCAAAATAATTCATGACATGCATATCTTCCGGCCTGATGAAATAGCTGATATCTGGATTAGAAGGATAATAAAAACGATCAGGCTACAGTTAAACTATTTCGGCGGCGGAGGCGTTCGTTTTGTCAATGTCAAGCGCGGGGGATCGTGGGGTCACGATGTATGTGAACGTGCATGTCTGTGTGATTCAGTGGAAGAGAGTGTGTGTACGCTATGCTACGGGTCACTCAATATCCCACCTGCGATTTGAATATCTGCTATAATTGTCCTAAAACGTCCTATCAGTGGATCTGCCGGACACCATTACGGCTCCACAATATGGTGTGACATTCAAATTCCCCCCAAATGACAGGTTATTAGGAGCGGGGAGCGGGCGGGATGTAATTAAGCACCATAACTTTGACCTCTAACGTGAAGTGATGGCAGGATTGTAATAGGTGGAATGAAAGAGACTCTCTGTTGAAGCAATGCAGAGAGGAGAAATTATTTGGCTCCGATTCTCCTTGGGTTTATCTTCGTAACGGCCTGTCACCGAGTTGCCCAGACAGTGTTGAGATTTCTGACCGTTTACCTCACAGGTTATGGGCGACAATTCACCACGGTTATGATGGCGGCGGACGTGGTGCTTGCTCTGCCCCAGGCCAGGGTGACAATATATGATTCAATCCAATTTTTTAAGGTGCACTCATGTGAAATTTAATTCCCCTACAAGGATGAAAAGACTCGCCACAACCTTCTTTCTTTTACTGTGGTAATGATCATCCGGTCCGTAGTGTGCACATCGCTGACTTTTTTAGTGAAGAAATGCTTTAAAGACTTGTAATATAAATCAGTTTTAAAGAGGGGTAATAAATCTTTTTATAGTGAAATTTTATGTTCAAAGAATCAATGACAGGTGAGATGAGGTGCAGAGTGAAAAAGTTAGATTGAATCACTTCAGAAATCTTGTTGTAGGCTTCGAGATGTGTTAAACCTTTACATTTGGTACCCAATTCCCCTAGTATTAGGTATTTGGCGTCATGTATAGATAGTAAGTATTTTAACATTTATTTTACGTGGTTGTGGTGATTCTTCTTTTACAAAAAATATGTATTAAGAAACAATGTTTTGTTCTTATAGACTTTTCTGGGCTAACTATAAAAACCAGCCTGATCTCAAAGGAACTCGTTACTATTTTATGTGGAGGCTGGTGTGATGTGAATTTGACAAAACGAACGAATTGCAGATCTAAAGCAAAATGGCCCACCCCTAAATGTAACCGGCATTCCGGCGTTAAATCGAAGGAGACTATACCATATACAAATGAATAAAAATGACATCAGAATTCATGAAATAGCTTGTAAACTTGCAGAATAGTAACTAATTTGAGATTGTGTTGAGAAAAACGGGTAAAACATTTTTAAATCCAGCGTTATGCTTACACCAACCTGGTCTCACCAATTCTCGTTTGAAATCGTACAAAAAACTTACTTTTATTAAAATAATGCAGTTCTGAAGCCCCTCCCCTATCCCCCAAAACCCAACGTCACTGACGAGAAAGAAAATCATACTAAAATGTACGAATGACATCGTACGAATCCATACAAATAGCCACGTCGTAAAATAGTTAAGAATGTCTGTAGGATTGTGTAGGTGTATACAGTTTAAATACCTTCACTGACAGATTTATGTCGGCCTGTACAGTCAATAATTATAGGACAAATTTAACCAACGTGTGACATTCAAACATAACTCTTAAGTACGTGTTATCAGAACAGGCTCATGCTGGCTTCATTACCGGCCCTTTTGAAGAGCAACTGGACGTTTTGATGAGCAATAGAACCCATCTGCTCCTTAAATTCCTCCAACTGGTGTGTGAACATGACGTAGACTATATGTTCAGCGAGAATCCTCGTCCTTCTGTTACCTGGTCTTTACTCTGGGAAAGTATCACAGATTTCTGTCCAACACCATGCCTGTCTGGCCGCATCCGTCTACGAGAACGGATTCGTACCTTCTTCTGCCTGACCTCACAACTGTCCCTTGCGAATGCGAGAGCGTGTTAATTCTGCGTGCTAAAGGCTTGTCTATTGTGTGATAGTAGGAAGCCGGCTGAACAGAAGGTCCGCTGTCTCTCCACACTCGCTGCGAGAACCCACCCTCACCCCCTTTCATAACGGTGGCAGATGGCTCCCGATGAATCCTTCATAATCATGTCAGGACGGCTTCTCCAATCCCAATTCATCTCTTTAAACACATTTCAGCAGACAGAGAATTACACAAAAGATAAGAGCAGCTACTGGACAACAAAGAAAAACAAACATCAGCTTGGAGAGCGAGTGTTCATTTCCTGTAATACCCTTTAAGCGTGTGGAGTCTTAAGAGGCATTTCATGGAGAACACATTCTTGCGTTACAAAATTGAGAAAATAGTGCACACAGAAGGCAGCAGCCTCATAATATACGGTAAATATTTGAAACTATATAATGTCACTATTGTAAACACTGTTGAGTTACATTGTATCAGTAGCAAAGTTGTTACAGTATGCTTGGCAACATCACCATCATGGGTTCAATTCCTAAGGATGAAAATCCTTACTCATCAAAGC
Organism: Barbatula barbatula; assembly: GCF_947034865.1. Classification (NCBI taxonomy): domain Eukaryota; kingdom Metazoa; phylum Chordata; class Actinopteri; order Cypriniformes; family Nemacheilidae; genus Barbatula; species Barbatula barbatula. The sequence goes on along the minus strand of NC_136786.1, from coordinate 15,529,916 downwards.
ATGAAGTGCTCACGACAGTTAAATATGTTGACTGTTTAGGGCATGTTTACATAGAAAAACTATTGAAAAACAACACTGTTAAAAATGCATTCAATCCAAACTGGCCCCAATTCTCAACATGGGAATAAAACAAAATAAACAAAAAATCAACAAAAATAAAACCAGAATCAAAATCAGCTTTTAAAATTTCCACACAAAAAAAGCGTTTATGATCTTTGTCTCGTAATGTCAAAGCCTCCCCATGTAACATTGTTAATTGTGGTTCAGGTGAAGTTTGTCTCACCTCATTTCAAGGTCATGCACCACTAAGGCCATTTTCTTGACTCAAAGGGCACGTAATTTCACAGCGGTGTACTCTTCATTAATCCCTCCTGAGTGGGTGCTTGGGAAGTTCCAGATCACAGATTTGTTTTGCTCCTGTTTTCTGACTCGCTGCATCTCACGGCTGCTCCGCAACATTTACCCATTCACCCCGCCCCGCTAAACACACGACACATACACACCATAACAATCACAACGAGCCTCTCTACTGTAATATTCATGTTTGTGGATGAGTTACTTTAGAGGGTGTGGACAAATTGGCGGGGGTCTGGCTGGGGGATTTCATCTGGAAATGTGAAGATGCACACATTTTCTTAACACACAACCTAATGAATCGTATTATTTATCCATTCAAACAGATACATATAGGCTACTGTGTGAGCTCAGCATCAGCCTTTCAGTCAAATGTACTTTAAAAGCACAAATAGATAATTGAGGCTATAAAAATAGTTTTAGACAATGCAAAGAGAACTAATGACTATTTTCGTATTATGCGTTTTCTGAAAGAAGAAATCCCCTGAAATCATACATCCCACTTTTTAGAAAACATCTCAACAAAGTCGCAAGAGTTCAGATTTGCATGCAATATTATTGAAAAGATTTCCGTATGATTTTAAATATGGTTTCTCTTCAGATGTATTCAAAACTGCATTATCTTATATTATACTTACAGGAGATTTGATATATATTAATATATTATCTGTATGTTTTTTCCCCAAAGAAATTTGGAATTCACTCACATTATTGTCATTTCAAACCTGCATGACCTGCAGAACACAAAATAATGTTTTTAAGGGAACCCCACTGCGGTACCCATTGGCTTGCATTTGTTATGTGTCCATACATTAGTAGTGAACGGGTACCGCTGTTCCGTTTGTCTTCTTCTGAAATGACAAGAGAGTGAGTAAATGATGACCACATTTTTGGGGGATCTCTTTAAGAAAAGTAATTCAAGGTGAAACATCTGAGACAGCATTAACACTTAGATAAAACATAAGAACTTCATCAGATCTCACGAGTTAAGAGTAAAACGGCAAGCAAAATCATTTAGCTCTTTGTGTTTGTTTTTGCAACTGCAACATAGTCCACCAATTTTCAGTTTAATTCCTCTCCATTTCTTTCCGTTAAACTTTTGTTGATGCATGAATAATTTATGAGGAAAACTGAAGCTCTTTCATCAACATGAAATAACAATTTGCAAATTTATGGAACCCACTAATTACTCGCCTTATTTGCCGTGACTATGATATTAAATATTCATAAATCTGTGATTATTTTTCTGAATTGTCTGAGGTTTGATCACAGACACAATTTTCAATAAATGAGATGCTTTACTGCAAGAAGCCGAAGCAGAATAAAAATATTTTGACTCGCATTTTACGCCCAAACAAAACCAAATATTACCCCTAAACCGAAGTAAACAGCCCAAATTGATACTTATAAAGCCACATTTATGTCCGGTCTGCACAATGCTTTGGATTGAGGGATGATAGACCACCAACCATAGTTGACAGCACGTTGTACTTTCTCTTTGTCTCATCGGCTCATCTGATCTCTTGGTAACGGTGAGATGTTGGGTCCCAGCTGCGACTCTCAAATGAAAGCCCTCCCACCACCGGCTTTGAAGGTAATGCCAGTGTTTAACCTTAAATTTATGACTTTGTTATATCAGAATTAATTACTGATAGTTCCAACAAACTCAAATGGTGCTGACGAAAACACTAAACACAGGCAATTTACCTCTATTTGCACATTAATTTGGGCCCACCTGTGATGCTCGCTGTGCTGAGTAGCTACATCAGTTTTCATTACGGCTCGCACTGAGCGGTTTTAGTTGAATTACGGTATTAATTATCAAATTCACAAGGTATGAGGGTGTCTCCTCCGCAGACACCTGTGATAGTTCCCCTTTTCTCCTGGAGAAGGTTTGCATGTCTCCTTGGCTTAACCTTCAAAACCGAGAACTGTCAGAATAAGAATGTTTGGGTGTTTTGTCTATAATGCACTATCCAAAGCAACTTAAAATATAAAAATATGTGTATAAATATGTGCTAACGCAATGTTGTACGAATAAGGACCAATATTAATCTTTAATATATATCTAATTCTCGCTTAAAATGTGAACTCCGTTGAATATATACATGTTCAGATCAGGTGAGTTTGTCGGATCATGTGAGTTGTCGGAAGTCAAAGAAAGGCCGTCGTTCAGCTCCTGGCTAAATTTTCATGTTGTAAAGTGCTATATTAATCATAATCACACAACACCATTAGACTATGTCATTCTATTACAGAAATCACATTATCATACATTTCATTAATTAAAGTCTAACCCAGTCAACCTGCTCGGAGACATGCCACCTCTAGGGGTTGAAAGTGGAAGGGATAAGTAGTCGAGAGAGGAGGGCGGAGTTCAAAGGTCCCTCCACTCACCGTCTCTCCAACGTGAAATAAAAAGGGGTGTCGTATTTGCATGTATGGGGCTTGTGGGTTCCTGCGACTCAGGTCTAGCGGGAGGTTGCGATGGGTTCCTCTCCCGATGAGTGTCCTCCAAACGGACAGAATTGAGCAAAACGTGAATGCACAGAATAATAGGGTCAGACGTGTCACAGAACATCAAGGCTCTTCTGTTTCTCAAAGGCCTCTTAAATGAATATGGAGTGGCTGGGATGAGTGCTACTTGTCACGGACACCGGTTGGGTCCTGTGGAACGTGTCTCCAAAAAGGAATGCCCTCAATGCCCCCATTTATTGCACCAAGATGGCCATTTTCCACAAACAACCGCAATTATCACGGGTAGCTTATACTAACACAGCTCTTGTAAACACACGCACTTTCATGCAAAACAGACTTAAACAGTCTACATAGCCTAGCGTGGTGTAGCTTTAGCTTCAGGATTTAGCAACATAAGTGTTATACTTATTCTTGTAAGGTGGTAATATAACTAAAACTTATTCTGAAGTATATTTATGTATTTAAGTGTACTTTATGCAGTTTAAGTTGACTAATATCAATGCACTGATAGTATAATTGTAAGTGTACTATTAGTACTTATGGCTAAATTGGCCCAATATCAGTTTATGGAATTAGCTTTAAGTATATTTTAAGGACACAACTAGTTTACAGTTACTTTCCGTTTGTACAGTAAACAGTTCAATAATCGTAATGCTTTTTTGTCGTATGATGTGTGCTCTAAGCAAGCTAGTGGTTTATAGTTTTTATACTGTGTGTATAGGCCTACTTATAAGTTTTCTTGTAAATGAACTTGACATCATGTTTATGGTACTGTTCGTATATATAGTTTTTTCACTTTTAGTATACCGCCTCGTTACTTTTTAGGTTTGCTTATTTGCATTAAAAAAATCTTTACCTGTTATTAAAGATGTTTTGAATTATATCAAAAGATTAACGTATAGGCCAAATACACTTTTCTGTCAGTGTCAAGTATACTTCAACTACATTTTTTCTTCTTGCTATAAAAAGTCAATGGGGGCAAAATTTGCAGTAAACTACTAAGTCTCATTTTAAGTATATTTCTGAGAAGTACACACCGTAAAGAAAACCCTGAAAGTAACATTTCAGATTTTTGGTATAAAATAAGTATACTAATAGCACACTTGATTATTATTCATATGCCCAACAAGGTGAAATTGTACACATGATAAATAGATAAGAGATCTTGCAGCTGTGTTGAGGTTCTTATAATGAGCATCCAAGCAGCACGGTTCACAACTAAAAATATCACAGTAAACTGCCATAACTCTGTAATGATGAATAAAAACATAACAGTTTTTTTTAGTTAAACATTATTCTGGCTATCATTTGACGTGTGCCACTTCAAAACTTAAAGATGAATGCCGTATAGATCTACCTATGATTTTCTTAAACCTTGTTGTTTTTGTTATATTAATAACTTGAAACATTATGCCTTTATTTCTTGTCTTTTTTAAATTGTTGTACCATTGTCTTAACGTTATAAAAAATCCATCACAAAAACATTTATTGCAATTTAAAAATGGAAGTCAAATCTGACAGGTTTATACATGTTGGACAAACAAATGATTGTGCCGAACTTAAGTTAGAAAGTCCACAAGGCCAAAAGTGCCCATACCAGCGACAGACAGTCAGAAGATCAGACAGACAGGGTGGTGAGCAGGCAGTGTTGGTGTCGGCCATCTCTCCGGGCCTGATTAGCATGTGTACTGTATGCTCGCGCATGCTGCAGTGTTGACCTGTGCTGTCATCTCCCTGATTACCTCCCTGATTCACTTTCCTTGTTCAGTAATGTGCAATCAATCATAATCAATTAGCCAAAATGTTGAATCATTAAAACCATTATCATTAATTAAAATAATTATCACTTTCTGCCAATGCTTCACTGCCACTGTTTTCTAACGTGTCTCCACACCAAACACCCGCTCGCTCTGTCGCTCTCTCTGCTTTTTGCAGGAAAAGAGTTTTTCTCTGGATAAAAATCTTACTGATGAACTGTTTTAATCTTCACTTTGCTCTTTTTACTCCTAAATAAATCAATAATAATATTTGCAGATATATTTCAAGTGATATGTTCATGTAATGACGCCAGCGCTATTGTAGTCTTAAAAAAGCTGTTTTGTTCATAACATATGAATTTGACTATTAAAACTTAGAAAATTACGCTGGTTTGTGTCTTCTGCAGAAAAATATTCATATAAATATATGAAAAGGTGCAATTCACAGAAACCAGAGGAGAGGGAATGAAGCAAGGAAGTAAAGAAAGTCACCCGAGACCGCACATTCAGGAGAGGTGATAATTCCATCTTTTCACATGACTCTCGGCACGCCTCTCCGCTCCGCTCCGGGTTTGAACCTGAAATAGACCTGTCATTTTAGAACTCTCAATAATTGCTCATGGCAAATTTTACTTGAATGTGCCCGAGGGCTCGTCGTGTGTGTACGTACCCTTGTCGATCGCGTCTCCAGTCAAGCTCACCCATGAGATTGAGGTCTCTGCACAACCCTGCTCAGGGGACTCTGGGACATAATTTAATGCTACGGTACCAAAGCAGGCGTCTCATTGGGGTCACGTCTCGCCCTCAAAACGGAAATTGACCCGAACGTAGCAGGGGATCCCACACACGGCAGTTAAATCACTCTGTCGTGAGTGAATCTCCAATGTGTGCCACAGCGCAAAGGTCCATCCGTCCTCGAATAACACTGTGGTTCTTGCCATACTATCCGTTTTCTCTGCCATTGCTGCGTAGGGGGGTGGAAAACGAAGATGCTGTGTCTGGCATGGCAGTCTGCCAGCTGGGGGGAAGGAAGCAGGGAATGAAACCGGGTTTGGAGACATGAGGAGCCCATCTATGGAGAGGCATATGAAACGCACCTGATTACATTACTGGCAAACGATCTGCAGGAATGAGTGTAATTGCAGCTCATTATGGGCTCTGAAGTGTGAAAGTGTTTAAAAGAGATGATATTTTTCCACCTTTGGAATGGTCCTGAACGCTGTCCGGGCCTTTTGTACCAAAAACAGGAAAGAGATAAAAACACAGCATCTGGTTTTGGCCAATAGCTTAATGCGATTTAGACAACATTGGAACAACATTATTATCAACCAATCATTGCTCTCAGTTTTTATGGTTATACACAACATGAATTACTCTAGTAGGACATGTTCTTGAATCAACATTGTTTGTTAGCTCATTTTGCTCGATTCTGACTGGTTGATAATAACACTGTTTTTAAGGGATAGTTCACCCGAAATGAAAATTCTGTCATCATTTCATCACCCTCATGTCATTTCAAACCTGTATGACTTGAGAAGATATTCTGAAGAATGCTGGTAACCGCACAGCACCAGCACCGATTCACTTTTTTTGTATGGACACCAATGCAAGTGAATGGATACCGGTTAACTGCATTTAAAAAAATATCTTCAAAATATCACTTTTAGAGAACTTGGACCCCTGTTACATATGGCATTAAACTAACTAATGCAGTTTAATCCTGATAACATGAAAAATCATTATAGATGCCTTATACTTACTTACATTGTAGTAAAATGTTACATTGCAAGTTGATCTAGTACATTTTAATGTGTAGGGGACAATAAATAATTTAACAAACCAAATTAGTTTGAAATCAAAACAATAATTGGCAGCCCCCTCGTTACGGACCCCTGGAATATACTCTTATTCATTTCTGCAGTATCGATCTGGTACAAACATGATAAATGCTATAAATTTCAAATTATTAACAAAACTGTGATTTATCTAAAATATATCTGAGAGATTAATCATGTGTAATAATACACGATCGACAGAGTTTATTTCCCTCACACTTAAGTATTCTCATTGGTGTAAAAAACACATGGCAGGCCTTTCCTGGCCGCCGTGTCATAAAGATGCAGTACGAGAACTCAGACATGATTTCATGGCTAATGATTCCCGGGCTAATATCACTATAGGCAGCGGAGAGGATAACCAAGTTGAGCTGTCTTAGTTCAAATGATTCAATTAGGCCAGCTGTCCCCATTTGTTATGGCCCAACTCGCTCTTAGATTACCTTCCAAGTGTGCGTACGTGCCTCCGCATCGGACATACCCGCTCGACAATCTGTGGACAAAAAAAAAGAGAAGACCGAAAAAGATGCAGAGTGATGCATTTAAATTCTTAATCAAAACTCACTACGATAAGCTCGTAAAGGCAATTAATTGGTAATAAATGTGACTTTTTGTCTCTCACCAGTCATGCTTGATGGAAATGCTTGGTTGTGAAATTGAGGGAAATCGCTGGAGCATGTCACATTGATTGGCAGGATAGAGACGGTCCCGCTATGCTTGAGAGAGACTACAGCTGAGCAACTGAATGGGGTAAATCATTAAAGTAATCGGGTCAAAATCACGTGAAAATAATACAATGGAGCATCCATTTGTGTGGAGATCCTTCGTTTTCCAGTTTAACTGTTTCTAAGATGCATTTAAGGTTATAGAAATTGAAATTTTACGATATGGTATGAAACAAAAAGCCTTTCTATTCATTAATGCACAAAAGGAAAAAAATAGCTATATCTGAACTTGTTACATCCCCTTAAGCAAATAATTTTGTTCGATTTTAGGAAAACTCCGCAAGTCACAGATAATATGTGACCCTGGACAACAAAACCAGTCTTATGGGTCAATTTTTCGAAATTGAGAATTTTACATCAACTGAAAGCTGAATAGTTAAGCTTTTTATTGATATATGGGTTGTTAAAATGGGACAATATCTGGTGGAGATACAAGAGTGTAAAACTCTGGATGTAAAGGGTGCAAAAAATCTAAATATTGAGAAAATTGGCTTTGAAGTTGTTAATCCGAGGCACTGTAGCAGGCCATCCACTCACAAAAATAAAGTTTTTATATATTTTGGGTTGAAAATTTACAAAATATCTTTATGGAACATGATCTTTACTTAATATCCTAATGATTTTTGGCATAAAAGAAAATCTATAATTTTGACCCACACAATGTATTTTTGGCTTTTACTAAAAATGTTCACGTGCTACTTAAGACTGGTTTTGTGATCCAGGGTCACATATGACGGTTGCACACATGCTGTACAATTGAAGGTAGTTTCACCTCATTTGGAGTCACTTGCACTTTCCTATATTGTTGTTAAACTTCATGTCTTAACAACCTCACCTAAAACCAGCAGGTGTGTGCTGATGGAAATGACTAGAATGTCCCGTGTGCAAAACAACCGTGATTCTTGGTGTGATAACAGAACATGTAGGCTGCTGGAGACGTGGCACAGCATCGGGACATCCTTATTATAGTCATTCATAGTGGGAATCAACACAAAGCAGGAAAGAAAAGAGGGGGTCACTTACCCATGTGAATTCACTCATTCACTGCCACAAACATTCGTTAATGCAATTTCTGTCTATTTTGTCAGTCCCGGAACCCACAATGCTAACAAGGGGCAGAGGAAATGAGGACTAGGGGCTTTGAAAAAAGCAAACACTTAAATCCTGGACTGAATCACGGGACATTAACAATGTTCAGACTCATCGGAGCTCTACTTGACCTTCGAGCCTTCATTATTAGAGGGGCGCTTATAGATCAGTTGTCAGTTTACAGTTGTCAAACAAACGTGAAAGTAAATAGCCTACAGACAATGTTACCGAGGAAAGATTTAACAACCCTCAAGCATCAGTTAGTGGGCACTGGAAATTATTAAAGCTCTGAATGTTTGCTGTCCGGTAAAAGGCTATCATTATTTGAGATCTTTTATTTGAAACATTTGTGGTTAAATATATATATATATATATATATATATATATATATCTCACAGTTGATTTTAAGAATGTGTGCTGCCCACAGGATAGTTAAACTTTACAAACTTCTGTAAGTTACTTTTTAAAGTTTTTTATTATTAAAGTGTTTGCCAAATGCATAATTGTCTAAGTATTTATTTTATTTTTAGTAAAATTCATGAATAATTTCATACGTAGGATATAAGATTGTATTAAATATAACATAACCTCTTATTACCTATAATATCTCTCCATAATAAATTTCTATAGATGGGGTTTCAAACATTATTTGTTTAAACGATGCTTACAGTTAGAAAATGCTTTTTATTACATTTTTTATTCTTTTAGATTCAAATGACTGTTAATGCATCCTATTTGCTCCCACAATTCGACTTTAATTGAAATTCAAAATGCATTCTCAATTTTAATTTTGTATTTTTAACGTCAAAGCAGTGGCAGTTTTAATCATATATACATTTTGCACATTTATATTAATCGAATACATCAGTGATGTTTACATACTGTACCAACAGCGGCATCCAAGATGTGCCTTTGCTAAATGTCAAAGATGTTCACCTCATTCAAATGTTCATCTACGAGACGAAATGTCCCCGTGTTTGGAGTGTCCTGGTGACTTATTTTCCCTCCCGCTAGCACTGTGCTTTGTTTAGTGGAAGATGCTGGCACCCGGCCTGTCACTCCCTACCTGCAGCATCAAGCAGGCTGCATTAGGGGGCCGAGGCCATGCCAAAACACAATTTGGAATGTCTCCAGCACTTCATTGGAAAGTAATGGTTTTCACTGAACTGAGTTATGACCAGCTGTTTGCAGACAGTCTGTGACATACTGATAGACCAGAACACCTTATGTTGCTTTCCAAATCAAATGATACAAGGAGTGTGACAGAGTGGTGAAACATCTGTCATTAGCAATTTTCAGCACGCTCCACTAATTCTGGACAAAATACGGGTAATGAAGTTACCGCAGGAAACTTCAAATACTGTCAACGCAACAAGGCTGTAAGAAACCAGTGCTCATGAAGGCTTATAATCTAATTCATTTGTTGAAAGACATACAGACGGAGCAATAATTGTTTTTGATCATCATATTTTAAAATGCAAATCACAAATGTTCTTCTTTAATCACAGAACAAAAATCAAGGACGGGTGGGAGGTTTGTTCTTTTTATTGAAACGCCCTCCTTTTTAGCTCTTGCCATCAGTGGGGGCATCAGCATCAGAGTGAGATTTTCAGCGTCGCTGCTCACTCAACTCAGAAACATGGGCGGCTTGTTCTCTGTGATCTACACAAATGATGTCCTGCTGTTATAGAGAACTGAAGTTGAAGCTTTTAATCCTGTCAGCTGCAAGACTATCCTGATCTACTCAGTACATACGTGTATGTCTTTGGCTTTATTCAATGATGGTATGGCGCTTTCCTTTAATATGGTTGTAATAAAGGCCTTAAAAATGATTTTTCTTTTCAAAAGCAGTCATTGGAAAGAAGTACTTCAGAAAATGTCATCGAACTCAAGAGGTCGAACTGAAAAGTATATATATTCATTTTATTTTCTGCATATGAATGAATACATTTGAGGTTTTAAGTATAGTAAGGGTTCGTAGGTCAACTGTCAGTAGTGGCGAGCTATATTGGTTTATAGTTCCTAATAGCGCCGTTAAAATAATTACAAAATAAAAACTGCCCCGAAGAAATTTATTAAGATATTGTTGATAAATTACCAATGACGTATACATAACTATCATATTGCCAGATGTTGTTTATCAGTAAGTGTGCCAATGAGACACGAATAAGGGTCCTGTCCTTGCAAGTGCCTGGATTAGAGTAATTTACATTGCAAACTGATGTACCATCTAGAATAGCTAGTTACTGAGCTGAAGACTACCGTTATCAAAGTTGTCCCTGGAAACCTCAGAGACACCTGTTAAAGGAAGATCGCGTTCCCAGGTGAGACTGTTCGCCCGTTAAACTGGTCTGTTTTGGTTCAATGTGGCAAGCCGAATCAGCTTTGAATCATTCTCAGGATGGGAATTTTTTATAAACAATATTTTTTTTACTAGTAACAAATGCTATTTTTATATTAGTAATTACATTTCAAAAAAGCAATTGTCATTAATAGAAATTCCATTCTTGATATCAATAATTATATTTTTTACTAGTAAAAATTCAAAAGCTTGCCACAGCCGCTTACGTCATTTTTTTTAAAAGCATATGTTCGCAAGGTAACTTTAAGTGGCGACATCTTGTGCATCAAAGGATTTCCAACTGTATTTAAAATGATGACTTTAGCGTTCGCTTTATAGTGGACACAAAACATTTGATGGATGTCTGGAAACTCTGGAAATTCAAAGTTAAAGCACGAAAACTACTTCACAGAGTCGAAAACACAGAACTGGTAAGTTCACACAAATCAATAATAATAATATAGAATTTGTGGCTATTATATTGGAGCGTGTGCCTTTTGCATCGCTTGTTTCCCCACATTATAATGGAAGATTTTTCGTAGCGGAAGCTTTCGAATAGTCAGTTATCATTGTTTACCACATAGGCTTGTAACCTAAAACGTGTGGGAAAAAGTCAGCCAGCCTGTCATTATTGCAAATCAACGAAATTTCAGATAACTAGATTTTTCTTAAAATATTTTATTAACAAGATTAATGTATATAGCCTAAAATTCGTTTTTTTTCTTTGACAATATTTAGCAGCCTGGCCCATTATCACATGGCATGATCCATTATTGCTTCATTTTCACAGAATAAAAATATAGACAGTTATTATCTGATATATAGGATATATGCTATCATAAGATATACAGACACATCATAAGACACATCTTCAAAGATTGTTCTTTCCAAATGATTGTCAGAGTAAGAAATGTTGAAGCAGAGTGGGAGTAATGAAGTGCTCCAGAGATCACTGCACAAACAAGGGGACCGTTTTGGCAAAGCTTGGCAGCAGAAGGGCTATAAAATGATATGTGTTAATTTTGTGTTAATTATTATGGGTGCCACATGTTAAGCACAATGTTCTAACATTGCAGAAGCTACCAAAGTCCATGCAGATGATCATGGTGAACACAGAGAAGAACAGTTGGACTATGTGATTATAAAGCCCTACTGCTAAAGCCCTGCCCCTCTCATGCCCCATATTACCTTTTGTAATGATGCGTCTCTTGTGGCACGCGGGGTGAATTACTGGCAGGACTGAAGTGACGATAATCACCCATAATTCTCTAGGGGGGAGGCGGCAGCACCTCCTGGGAAGCACTGAAGTCATTAATATGCAGACTTCCATAATCTAGGTCTGTTCTCCATTAATGCGTTTTTGCATTGTATTAAGCTGTGAATTGAATAGAAGCATTATAGAGAAAAAATGTGTTTATTTAGTGTCACATTAAGACCAGCCACATAAACAAAAGGGATTCTACTTATTCAATGGCATATCAAGATTGTTCTTTGAATAAGACAGAACATTTGCAGTTTCGTGGCCATTGACTTGGTTAACAAGTTGTGATGAATGTAGAACACAGAAATGAGCAATGATCAAACGCTGTGTAATACTTCATTTGCTTGTCTATGTGATATTTTACAATTGATTTACCCTGCTTCGAAGAGCTATGGGTAATGAATGGTACTGATCCATTACATTGTGTTTTCTCCTTAGACTGGAGTTGAAGGCATTAAATGTTCCTCATCTTCTCTGCTGGGTTTCGGGTGCCCCCTCAGGCATGCTGTCATTGATAACTGCTACAAGCTCGGCAGAGCTTGGCTGGGACGCTCTTGGCAGAGCTGTGCATTTTGCTTAGAAATATCACACTCCGTCATGCGGCATGAAAAGCTTTGTTTTTCTCCTTGTGACCTTCTCCCACTCTTCTGCCTCCTCCGTCCATCTGTCCATTTGTCCATAATGTGGAGCTGACAGAGGATGGACAGTTTCTGTCCCCCTGAAACAAGAAACTCCTGTTCTGTAGCATGTGCTAATTAATTTAGCTCAGTGAAATTGATTGTGAGTCAGTCCGATTGAGTCGGCTTGTGTTGGCCACTTTAAGAAGTATTGTTTGGTGGTTAATAGGCATACCAGACAGATAGAAGAGCTGCAAACTGTTGGAGCAATGTCTTAGGTCAGTGGTTCTCAAACATTTTTGTTATAGGGCCCCCTTTGTGTAGGGTGCACCCCTTTGCGCCCCCCAAATAAAGACTTATAAACTTAGAATTTGAATTAAACCAAAACCATATTCAGTAATACAATGCTAGAACATCGATTCTTTTGGTTGGTGGTCTTATTGTTCTGATGTTTGGTTGCATAAAATGGAATCCATCTTGGGGCCCCCCAGTTTGAGAACCACTGGCTTAGGTACATTAAGATCTTAAAGGGATAGTTCACCCAAAAATGTCAATGCTGTCATCATTTACTCACCCTCTTGTCATTTCAAACATGTATAACCTTCTTCTGCAGAACACAAAAGAAGATATTTTGAAGAATATTGGTAACCGGGAACAGCGGTAGACATTCACTTGGTTTGTTTTTGTGTGAACTATCACTTTGTTTTCTAGTATCGTGTCTGTATTAAGGTTGATTTATGAAAAGTGATAGCACAGGACCACAGTGTAGCATTGTTTTCAAAAGAACACAGATGCCTCCCTGGGTTGAGGGCATCTGAGAGCAGTGATGTGACATACATGTCTGTCAAAATGGAGAATGCCTATCTACTGACGTTGATTTGTGAGCATAATGGCTGATTATAGGATGGGTGACAGATAAATTTTATCAAAATTAAGGCACAATTAAACATTTCATCTTCCTAATTACTGGCTGTAGATTTGGCCTGATGACCATGTGCTGTAGGAAATCAGCAACCATCACATATTTTAATGGGACACAGCTGTCCTGTAGCCTAGTAATATCTGCATGCGGCACCAGAACTGTTATTCATGAGAAAAAAGGGGAAATTTGACAGCGGATAGACTTTTAGGACTGAATTAGGATTGATATGTTTTAATGAGGTTCGGATTTATTGTTGGATGCACTTTATGAAAGATCTATAGTTGGTATCTGAAAATAGACCGTAAAAGTCTCAGTTTTACACTTTTATAATAATGAAATGCTTTCATGATGTTTTGTGGCGATTGTTTTATTGTCATTTTGTTGCTGGACAGACTCAGTCCCATATTTACTTTTATTATATGGGAAAAAATGTGAGGACAAAAATTCACCTTTCACATTTCATAAAGTCAAAGGGTTGAAGAAATGGGAACGGTGACACTAAACATTTCCACTTGGATTTCCAAATTTTGCTGTTTCTTTAAAATGTTCTGTTCAGTGAAGTAATAATTACGGCCAATGCAAAGAAACGCAGATTGTTTGGTGCCCTGCACATTCCACAGGCTTTCTAAAGCAAACAAAGAAGAGCTCGTCCACAGAACGCATGCATTTCAGAGGCTTGGAGAGGCTTGTAGGGTTCACACTGAAGTAATCAGCCTCTCTGCTCCGTCTGTGCCAAAGAATTAGCCTGGGAAATTCACCAAAATGTGGGAACAGCTTGGGAACAGATTGATGCAGAGGGGTGAGAGAGACGAGAGAGGCTTTGAGTGTATGCTTGCACCGTCGATCCCTTCCAGAGCAAATATAAAGAAAAGCTTCTCGAAAGTAACTTGGCATGGCTGTCGTGAACTCCGGAGTGAAGGGTCTGGAGTGGTTGTTCTGGCCTGTTCAAATAAACTGTGTGTTTGAACATAAAGTCTCCAATTCAGGCTGTGTGTCCATATGATTCTGTCCTCGGCTGTGCAGAAGACTTCTCTGTTTGAAACATAACATTGGATGTTACTTTACATCAATGTCTTTCTCTGTGTTAAAGTGTTAAACCTTTTTCACAAGTATATGATTTTGTTATTTTTCTTCAAACATTTGCTATCATGAACATGATCTTAATCGGCTGATGCCAGTAGAATTTAATTTTGACACACAGTGGCTGGACATTTGTATGAAAGCTGTGAGCAGTCTCGGCCTGCAGGTGTTAATGTCATTACTTTTTTCTGGGTGACGCCCTCAGTCTGTTACAGTTCTGTTAATGCAATGTGCTCGTGGCAGTTTCCATGACCACCCACAGATTTTGACTTGGTCCTCGTTCAGGTAAACATGGTGCCCTAAAGGGGCAGTTGACCCTATTCAGGGGTGGTTATTTTTGGGCAATGCTACACATTTGGCAAGTTGTACTGTATATGTGGTAGGGGGTGGGGATGTGAGATTTTGTGAGAAATTGTGCGGATGAAATGTTCCTACTAGGAAAGAAAAACCTAAAATCACAAAATTTCTTAATATTAGGGATGTAACAATATTATCGATATCGTGTTATCGCAATAGCAAAATTGTCGTGGTCACATGACTGTATGAAACGATAGGTCTTCCTATAGAGAATGTTCGAAAAAATAATAGATGTTACGTTTGGCAAAGTCCATCTGGTGCAATTATTTTATTTTATAAAAGTGATTTTTAGGTTGTTTGACCAATCTCATACTTTAACTCATACCTCTAAGCAACAGATATGATTAGAGGACAAAGAAAAGGCGATGCTTATGGCACTTTTCCAAGACACCATTTATCATTTAAATATTGCAATAAATATACAGTGGTATTATCGTACAGTGAGATTTTGATATTGTTACATCCCTACTTAATAAGGAGGTTTAGAGAAGACGTATTTTTGTATGCAACGCATTTTAGGACTTTCCGGTAAATCGCCTGAAATAAGGTCTGTGGTAAACAAAACCTCTATATATTTTCACTTTTTATTCTATGACATAAAACACACCAATTATATCCCCGCTTGTGATTTTTTTAAAGCGTTATTTTGTCTTAAAATGGCGGTCGCTAACAAGTTGCTTAAAGTGACTACTTCCTTTGGCGGGGATGTAAGACGTCATTGCGCATATAAAGCTCACCAATAATGCAACATGGGTACAAATCTCTTAAAACATAGATGCAGATTAATTCACTGAGTAATGCCGATTGTGTTTCGGCTTCAAAAGAATTGTAAAGATTATCTTGATAGACAAAACGTAAACATCATAAATCTTTGTTAATAACAGAGATTGTTTTTTGTGATCTTCCAATAGGGAAAATGCATAGGCTTTTGGTCGAGGGAACAAGCGCGACGCTTACTTCCGGGTTAGCCTACAAAAAGATATCATGTCTGAGTTACTGGATATAAATGTTAATTACAAAATGTAGGTAATATGGGTATGACTTCACCCAGTAGTTCTCCCAAAAATGAAAATCCAGCATTAAATACTCACCTTCTTTTCTATTCAAACTTGCTGAATTTCGTTTTTTTAAACACAAAAGAATACATTTTGAAGAATGCTGGAAACCCAAAACTGTTGGTCCCCAACTTTCACAAAAAATTGGGACCAAATGTTTTTGTTTACCAACACTTCTCGAAATATCTTCTTTTGTGTTTAGCAAAAGAAACAAAGTCGTACAGGTTTGAAATGCTGTTGACAAGCTACAAATGGAAAGTGGGATATTAGTTATTTAATTTTGTTATCTTTTTAGAACATAAAATGTTCCAAGATTTTTCAATCTACATTAAAAGTAGTAAATATTAAAACAGTCTGTACTGAGTGGTGATACTGTATAATGTTTTAGGGGCATGGCTGGGCATAGGGCGATAAAAAGGCTTTTCTGTGCCATAAGCACGGTCGTGACCACAGGCTCGTGTCACTGTGAGTACTGTGCTGAAGTCTGACGAGAGCTCTCATGCTCACAGATAGCCGGCTGTTGTCCTAAACAACACAACATATTGCCACATTGCCCTGGGACAGAGAATCAGGAACAGCAAAGAACAATGACATGCACAAGGACTACATATTGCTCGCCCTCTGACGCGGGCCAAATATGACTTCACTTGAAAAATTAAGTGAACCAATTAAATGTAAAATGTCTGTATGCTGTTGGTATGCGTTACGAACACTTGCATTACTACTTGTGTAGTAATGTTTACATCTTTTACTTCAAGGAATGAAAATGTTATAATGGTTTTCTTTACTCCATCAATTGATTCTCAAGACTTCTAAAGATCTCTTACCAAGCTTGATTTTGTTTTGACATGACATTGGCATGCTACATGTGTGCATCTCTGAGAATTGGACTGCTCAGTGTGAAATTGTCTAATTTGCTTTACGGGATGTATTGCACGTGAGTTCTAAACAAGCATGAAAAAGATGCATTCATGGTACACATGTTTTATTTTCCTTCTCTGCATTGTCCTTTACCCTCCTGGTCATCTTCAACATATGTCTAGGATAACACATACTTCTTGGCATAATTTCATACCAGGCTGAATCTGTTTTGAATGTGCCGAATGCTGTGCGCTTATGCCCAAAGAATTTTACTAAATGAGGCAGTCAATAAACCATCTGTGTTTACAACGTTAAACAAACTTGAACGATTGTTGTTTAAAGATGCAATAAAAATATATTTTTTTAAATGATAAAATTGCAGATATACCTTTATACAAGGGAAATCGTTATTTTTGGTATTTATCACACGTTGGGTTAATATGATGATTTATCACAGGTTAACTATGGTATTCTGTCAATTTTGCAGGCTGCATTAGAAAGGATAAAACATTCATTCCCATAATAACCAACCGGCTTGTTATGCCAACCTTCCATGTCACAGTTTCCATGGCAACTGATATCAACACGGATCCTTAACGTCTCACAAAGCTTTCAACAACTCTCATTATTTCCAGACGAAAACAAAGCTCGCGTACATGCGTCCCCGTGTTTACCTTCGCATTAATCGGCACGAGCGTATCGTTGTTTGTTTTTTATTAGCGGCGTGTGCAGGACGCTGACAGCTGAAGAAGACTGTATTTGGGGAGGAACAGCATGGCAGCAGTAAGGAGTGGAGATCCTGAGGGAGGCCTAATGGTTCCACTCCTTCCTGCACAGAGATAAAGACTCATAATAACCGTGTATACCCACCATCTGGCTCTGTGCATGTGGTCCTTATGGAGGAGAAAGCAGAGCAATCTGTAAACGATCAGGAGCCATGGCACTCCCCCCAGAGAGACCGCCATGCAATCAAGGTGACAGATGGCATAGCTACTGCTATGGCCTCATGTAGGAGATCAAAATCACCTTCAATAAACTCGGACTAGAATGGGCACAGGCCTCTCCAAAAGTCAGTTTGTCAGTCAAACTGTGGCAGCTTGCTGCATTGGGGGGTGAGATGCAGTGACCGCCGCCCCTGTTTTCCACATTTTCCGTCTGACTGGTTTTGAACTGTGATCTTTCTCTTGTTGTCCTCTCCGCTCATGGCGATGTGGGCGAGCCGTGTCCGTTGCATTTTAGGGAGGAAATTGGGTACATGATGTTGGTGACGTGGGATGCGAGTGGCTTGTGGTGTATGGGTCACCCAATGATATCTTATGTGACGATATTACATCATTTAGAAATTTGGTAACAATTGCTGTATAGACCACTTCGGACGATGTAAACAATGCTGGTCCAGAAGAACTTCCTGTTTACATTTTTTAACGCTACACAAACGTTTGAACAAAATACAACCAACAGAAGATTTATAACCAAATCAAAAAATTCATCAAATATATTTAAGATTTAATTATGCATAAGCTTAAAAAATTATGTAAACACAAATTAGACCGAGAGTGACTCAGTGTTATATCTTGCGAAATGGTCTATAGAAGTATGTTGTTGTCACGTGACCATACTATGTAGCATTCAGTTTAAAATTTAGAAATTATATTTTAAAAGTCAGTGTTAAATGTAATTGCTATATTTTCAAATAATGCGGATTAAATAAATAGAGGGCTTTAATAATATTTGTAGTATATTGCACTGTGATAATGCAATGTTCTATGCAGTGTGCTCCTTAGTAGTACATCCGATACATAACAGACCAGAAGTGGCCTAAACATTCATGAAATGTAGGGCAATTATCAACAGTTAATACATCAGATCTTATTGCTCAGCCTGGAAGATTCTGGTGAATAATTATGGTCTCTAGCCCTGCTTTGGCTCGCCATCTCTTTCTGAGCTCGGTGAGCAAATTTGCGAGGGAGAATTATTTCACACGTCGTCTTCATCTGAGACACAGCTTGTGTCAGTAATGTGAAAAAAACCGCCTGACTTTCCAAGCTCTTTTTTTTCCTGCTCTGCTGCTAAAAGTTCAAAATGGAGACACCATCTGTTAAGTCCAGGCAAAAGCCAATCCAATGTTTTCTTGATTGAATATTTCATATGTGAACTTTGGGCCACAAGGTTGGACTCTAGTAAAGATTTGACCCGTTCACGGCAGGAGAATGCTATAAATGCGCGAGTTAATAACATTTTTCCCAAAACGTAATTAGACATATAATAAATGTAATAATTGGGGCTGCCAGTTTAAGATATTAATTAAGTGTTTTGCTGTAATTAATTAAATAAATTAAAACTGTATGCAATTAATCATGTGCCTTGATTTGAGATTAATAGAGGAATATTTTCTGCCTTGCTTTTTAGGTTTGTACGGTCCTAAAGCTGAAGCCCAACTCAACACAACAAAGCAAAATGGAACAGAAGTGCTAAAATCCTACGGTACGATTGTTTATTTAATGCAATTCATACAGTGGTTGGTAGTTAATTTGTTAAATTCTACATCTTTAAATATCTTGCATCAAAGATCGAATAACAAAGAAGATCACGGTATCCAAATGAATTTTCATATCTTAATATTATAAACTCACCCCTCTTTAACTCATATAAAGGCCTTGGCCACTTAAAGTATGAAAGGGCCCTTTGTCCTTTCACCCATCTTCCAATGAGTACTCACTTAGTTAATTGGTGCTCTTATTTGATTAATTGGAAATATTCCATTGTACTTTCCACAGCTCAGTGTTTTATGGGGGCATCCCTCTACATTTCAATCATCCACTTTGAAACAATTTTACAAATGTTAAATATGTGCACTTCAACCGGTAATTAGATCAATTACGTTAATTGAAACCTTAAGCTCCATTAAAATCAAGTGAGCTTTTTATGACTTTAATTTGGCACTTTAGCCTTTGTGAGATATTGTCTTGAAGTTTTGGTCTGTTTCTCACCCCTCATCATTCTGTTTTTTAATCTTCAATATTTTAATCAAACGAAAGCTTGTTAAAACTACAGTAACGCGTCTTTTCACGATAATCATTCTGAATGGAGACTGCAGAGGTCACCTGTTTGTTTTGCCTGTCAGGTTGCATTTCCACATCCGCTTATTCAACATGACACAGAAAGCGGTGTGAGTGTAGACTGTGACATTTCGCTCTCTTCCTGTCAGCGGAGGGGAGGCTGGAGCTCGTTTCTAATTGTCTGTCTAAGTGGCAGCCATAGGGCACCGCTGCACCTTTCTCAAAATGTGGAATTTGTGCATCGCAAAATTGACACACAAATGTCTCTATATTACGTAGACCAACATCTTAAGTGAGTCTGTTCAAGAAAGCGTTCGGTCCCACAAGTAGTTTTATGGCCTTCCATTTATTTATTTTCCTTCTTAAAGTGATCCTTTTAAAGGGATAGTCATTTAAGAAAGTCATTTTTGGGTCAAAAATTCCTTTAAAGGGGTCAAATGACACAGCTAAAACAAACATTATCGTTTGTTTTGGATGTAATGTAATATTCACGATTTAAATGTGTATTCAGGATTTATGGCTCAAAAACTGAATATTTTCCACATACAGTGCATGTTTGTGTCTCCTCTTTGCCTGAAACGTGCAGATTTATTACGAAACTCATCGCTCTGAAAAGCCAGGTGTGCTGTGATTGGCAAGTTCATCAGTACGTAGTGATTGGTCTAATACTGCAAGCGTGCGAGAAATGTAACGCCTCTTACCATATTTGGAACCTCAGGTTCCAAAGCAATTGTTTTGACAGGTACGCCCACCTAAAGTGCGTATAGATTTTGGCGGTCTTGGTCAAATCATACCACAAACTGACGTTGATTTGTGGGGGTGTGGTTACACGAGGCGTTTCAGGCAGGTCTGGGTGAGCATTCGCTTTTAGATACAATGCATCTTTGGTTTTGCTATTTTACATAATTACGTCTAATACATGCATGGGCAACTAACGACATATTTGCGCCATATGACACCTTTAAGAATACTAAAGGTTTGGTTTAAGGACACATTCCAAATGTCATATAGCATACAATCATCACAACCATTTACTGTAGACATATGACTGCGATCATCACAATCACAGATGAATGGCACACAGATATTCTTCTAAAGAGTTACTAGAGAACCAGTGCTCATTTCCAGAATGATGCAAGTTGGATATTAAAAGAGGAGGGGAGAAGCAGATGATCTTGACACTAATGTTGGCTTTGGGGCTCAGTGATTGGGTTAAATCATTTTGATTCATAAGTAAGCTTGCATTGCATTGTCAAATGAGGTGTTTAATTTGAGCCTGCCCTGACTGATGCCTGTAATTTATGCTGATTGGAAATAAAGCGTCATGTTTTTGCCTTCTCAACCTTTTGGGACAGTGGAGGATCTTTCTGGAAGGGCAGGCTTTTGTTATTAGTTGTAATATGACCACAGGCACATGCAGTCTTAAATTTATGTCCATCATTAGATTCTGTACTGTATGCTGTGTATGTCAGCCCTGTTAATGAACTTTGGTGCCACGGTGAGCTTGGTTGTCCTTGGCATCTCTGTTATGATTCTTTGTGCTATTCACTTTAGGAGATACGTTGACTATTTTGAAATGGGTTTTACAACTAAGTATTACAAAATACTTATTATTTGATCCACATTTTATCCTTGTATAAATCAACCCAAAACTTGAGCTAAAAAGCTGCCTTAAATTTTTATGTTAAATCAAATCAACTTTGAGTCCATTGAACTTAAGTATACGTTACCATGGATCACAAAAGCAGTCTTATGTAGCACAAACAAAACATTGTATGTGTCAAAATTATATATATTTTTTCTTTTATGTCATAAATCATTAGGATATTAAGTAAAGATCATGTTCAATGAAGATATTAAGTACATTTCCCACCGTAAGTACATAAAAACGTAATTTTTGTTAATGGAGGCAGCAAAATTGCTAACAAAAATGACTGGAAACACGCCTACAAATTCGCTGCTGTCCACTCATTGGGAATTACCCACTTTAGTTCGGGGTACTGTATCTACTGTATGTAAAGTGTCTTATTTAAGCTTTCAGGTTCATCTAATCTCCGTAATGTCATTACAGCAGTAAGATCATTCTTCTTAGCAAAGACCATGACTTTTTTGCACCCTCAGATACCATAGTTTTAAATAGCTGTATATATTTTCCTAACAAGCCAATGGAAAACGTATTTATTTTGCTTTCATATTATGTATTAATCTCATAAAGCTAATTTTTATTCAACTTTAAAATTTAAGGCAGCTGAAATTGGTGAATTTTTTTACACCTAAAGTTTGTTCAACAATTTTTGCTTTTAACAAAATCTTTTTATTTTAAACGTGCACACTGTATTGCAGGATATGACAGTCTCTACTGCATGTCTGGTATGAAACTTAAGCATGTGGACGGCCGTCTGGAAGCGTCTCGCAGACCTCACTGTACGTGAGTGGCAGGTGTCACGTCGGGACCGTGACCTGCGTTTCTGCGACAGAGCGATTTGGTGTAACAGTGTGTGCAGTTCCTCCACTCCGTTTTGCTTTGCTTCACCTGACAGCGCTGCCTCGTATTGTCAGTTGGCATCAGCAGATGACTGACAAAAGAGCCTCTCCTGTGTGGACAGATCCACCACCGTTTGTGGAGTGGAGGGTGACATGAAGACCGTCTGCAGGATCCGCCACCAATGCTAATGTTTCACATGGTATGAATCTTAAAAATGACAGCTTACATTGAATATATAATTGTTTTCATGATCTATATTTGGGTAAAAAGAGTTAGATGACCTGACATGACCTTAGAAAAGGAAAACAATGCATACGGTTCTTTTGGCTGTAATGAAATAAAAATTGTGCATTGGTCAGTCCCGTATAGCAGATGGCTAGTCATGCTAGATCAAAATGGTGTTTCATTCTAGATATTAGGGACCATTGAAGGACTCTCCTGTTTCGGCACTCAAAGTGCCCGCACAAAATCAAGGTGCTCAGCATAAACAACACTGTCACTTTAATATTTGCCCTTTTGCTGACGGTGCCCATAAACCTGACTCTCTTCGAAACAGCTTGATTTCACAAATGGAAAACAGCATCTGTTTTCCTGCAGCTTCACATATGGCTGTGATTGTTGCTCATAGGAGATGAGGCAGGTAGGAGCATAGCAGCTCTGGGGACTCCGCTGGGGTCTGCTGTGCACGGTAAGCTCGCTCCTTGGGCAGATTGGGCATTGACAATGAGTCCAGGCAGAAAACTCATGGCGTTGGGGGTCCTGCAGGGGCTGTGTCTTGTGGGTGGTAGCAGATTAACAAATGATCATCTATCATGCCACAACTGCTTTGTTCGGTTGATTGATCTTGCAGAATGGGACTTGCTGAAATATATTGAGATGGCATTTGCATGGTTTGAGGGAGCATCAGAAGGGCATTTGATAATTTATTTGACAAAACTGGGAAATACATAGTAACAGCATCAGTAGAAGATAAATATTTTCAATTACACTAACAACAAAACAGCATGACGTAGATTAGTGTCCGTTTTAAGAACAGATATCAGAGACAGACAGACAGACACACACTATAGATACAGTACATTGATACAGACAGACAGACAGACATTGCACATAGATACAGTAGATAGATAGATACAGTAGATAGACAGACAGACAGACAGACAGACAGACAAACAGACAGACATTGTACATAGATACAGACAGACAGACAGACATTGTACATAGATACAGTAGATAGATAGACAGACAGACAGATTTTAATTGTTTAAATTATTTCAATGTTACTTTGATGTTATTTTGATGTTTTTATTTTGAGTAATAAACATGTTACCATGACCTATTGAGCACATCATTTTAAAAGGAATGGATGCAATGGATAGATGAGGACAGATAGATTTATTTTTATAGACTTCTTACAGTTGCAGGAACTTACTGTCTGCCTCAAAATTGCAGTCCAGATCATCAGCCTCTAATATAAGAAACATAATCTACTCCCCTGTTTTTATGCGATTACATGACACCCGTCATAATCTTGGCCCCTGCTGCTGCAAAGCCTTCAGAGGGCACTGGGGAATCTTTGACCGCTTGACAGATAGTGATTCTGAAATGACACAGACTTGCTTTTGTTCTTATGCAAATAAATAGAGGCTTCTATGATCTGCTTTGAAACATTTCGCACACTCATAAACACGCATACACGCTGTTGTCTGTTGTGGATGTACGCAGACTCGAGGACTGACGCTCAACAAATGATTAAATGGTCTCAAACTGCTTTTGGCATGGAGCACATCTGATCAGGGGAAAAAAGGGAAATATATCGGTAATGATTGCTAATTGCCTTGTTAGTATGAAAACAAAGCTGCACTTTTTTGCTTCAAGGGCTAAATTACCAGCAAATAAACAAGTGGAAAGAATTGCGTGAAGTAAGATGGTTTTACAGCAGCATCTGCAGATGCAGCTGGTGTGTGGTCTGGCTGTAGATTGGAGAACCCCAGGCGAGGCTTCAATCCATGTCTAAACTGTAAACATAATCTTACTTCATTAATGGCCATTTAAAAACAGATAAGCGTTTTTGGATCATTTTTGCTAGCATGTCAGAAAAATTAATGTAACGAAAACCATTGTGACCAAAATTTTCCAACAGAAAGTAACAGAAAATAAACATTCAGGGTGCTGTTGTCATTTTTTTGGTAGGATCTATTGACAGAAATACAATAAAATACATATCCGTCTTCAGAGGTGTATAAAAACCTTGCATACTATTTTTATTACATTAGAATGAGATATTTCTATCAACATACACCGCGGGTCCTCTTGCATGGAATACGCCATGTTGTTTCTAAAAGGACAAACTTCTCTAGAGAGCGCTCTTTGTTTATATGTTATTTCCTTCAGCAAAAAAGCAAAAACATGACAACATCGTGCTTCGAAAGGGAGGGGTGGAGTGAGCCGTTGGGTGCAATTTCGCAACCTCGCAACTAGATGCTGCTTAATTTCATGCATTGGCCCTTTAAGGCACATACAGTATACTTGCTAATGCTGTTTTATTAAGCGTTAAAGTGAATCATAATGTTATTGCAATGAATTTACCTAAATGGATATTTATTAAATTATCTTTAGAACAAAGGCAGTCATATGGGTTTGAAGTGACATAATTTTGGGTATGCTATCACTTTAGGAAAAGAGTATTGGCTTCATTGATTATAATAAGGACAATTCAGTTGTCACATTTCAAGTTATCCACCACAAATGCTCTCGCGTGCAGCGGAAAGTGGCATTCTTTTTTCATGCAGTTCCACCGCCCCCTTTAGTTAGAGAACTGTCCTAAGGTCCTTTTTTCTAGACATGGAACCTCTACGGCACATTAAAGTTTACAAAAACGCAATAATAATGCCTTCAAAAAGCACATTTGGATTTATTCTCCACAAATAAAACGATATTTGTTGCAGCTGTGTAACAGAGAGAGAGCAAGATGATATGGAATTAAACAGCTCTATTCCTTAGAGAAAAGGATGTTTTTAAACCAACAGTCACCTGTCACCACCGAGCCTAAATGAGATTCAGCAGCCTATTGTCCCAATCAGCATTTCCCTTCGTCCTAAACGTTCCCCCGAGACAATCATTATTACATGACATGCTCTTCATCGTGGATAAACGGCGCTAAGCGTGCCAGGCCCGTCTGGGGTAGATGGACAGCTCTGGACCCGAAAAATGAAAGGGCCTGGAGCTTCATTGACATTTTAATCAAAAACAGTTAGTGAGAAATCACTTTCTTGTGGGAGGGCTTTGTATCCCAGCATATTCTCAAAATTCACCGGCTGCATCGCCAACCTTCTGACAAGCAATTTACCTGCTGTCACTGAGATTCTGGGTGTCATCGGGGCTACCTGTTGTGAAGGGTGCCTTTTGAAGCCAAACACGGACAAAAAGAAGAGAATAAAGAGGGGCAGATCGGGTGGTCAGAACGTCAGGCCGCAGTGTTGAGTAGCAAGCAGATTGGAATGGCTTTTCAAAATAATATTAGGAGTGGGAGGATGGTTACGCAAACCGGTTAAACTGTATTAGATTTTTTTGCAAAGAACGAGAAGTGTTGCACACCCAGCAAAAAACTTATATTGGTCTTGTGAGAAATGTTCTCAAAGAAGATCAAATATAGGCTACCGTTGAATTACTATAAATTATTTTAAGTAATAAATGAGAATTCTTTTGACTCGGTTATTTCGATAATTTCATTAGCTTTAATAATCTTCACACAGTTGGCTCTTGGTGTAATTGATAATCTTTTATATTTTAAGGTCAAGTTTTCTTTGCTGCAGGAACAAGCATTAAGAGGTGTTAGAGTCTTAAAATCTCTGGAGACTTTCAGCATCATTCATTTACTTTCTCATTGGTTGGCACTATTTCCACTTGTCACCGTTTCAGTAATCAGGCAGGGAAATATGCATTTCCAACTGTGCAACAGTCCAACCCAGCATTTACATAAATGGTGAACAATTTTGTCCTCACGAAGGTTATTTTGACTCCTTTTGTCAGATGTAATGTCCTCCCTGAGTTGGAATGTGAAGAAGATATTAGACGCGTAAAACGATGCAACATTAGCATCGCTGTTAAATAATTCATGGCGTTCTGAAGCTCCAGAATAAGTTTGAACATCGCAGACAACAATCCTCATACCTGATTCCACGCAGCTAATTGTTAAATACACTCCACTGGCTTTTAAAGATGTTGTCACAGACTTTTCATTAAACATTAATGTGCAATTCCAGTGATTTCATGCTAGCCAATTTTATATCTCCTTTTTAATGGCACTCACTGAAAAGCATTAAACTCATCATAAATCGCTTAGTTATAATGACGGTGAGGAAGAAATCCCGTTTCAAACCTGTCAAATGTTGATCTATGTTAAAGACCGAGCGTAGTCTGGATTTCAGGTCTCATGATTTATAAACTGTCATCGGGTAACAACACAATCTAAACCTGAAATAAAGAGATAAAGTCTGAACTTTTTGAAGTTACAATATATTATGGCGTCTGACATTTTAAATGTGAATTATGGCTAGGCCAGAGACACTTCAGAAAGGTTTGTTGTTTATGTCCAGGAGCTATGATGGTACCATTCGTAATTTGTACGACTTTGTACATTTTCGTATGATCAGCTTTGCATTTTTCGAATACTTGTGTATTTTTGTACGATTTTGAACGAGGTACTTTATAAAATAGTTACATTATAGAGGTTCAATACTATACATGTATTTTAGTAGATCAAGTGGACCAGTGACCATTTTAAACCAATTTTAACCAATGCCAGGGGCTCTTAAAAGTGTGAAATAGATTTGTCATCGTTCCAGTTCCAGTTTCACATTGAAACATTTCCTTATTTTTTTCTTGCTCCACGATGTTTTTTTGCCTGAAAATAGCAGCAAGCCAGGCCCTGACAGCTGCCTAATTTACTCGTGTCACCGGAGCGACTTAATTGAGCAGCAGACCTTCTGACAGCACGTTCACAGACAGCGCAAGAAAGGTGGTGGCGTCTGCTTTTTTGATACACGTGGAACAACCAAGGTCACTTTAATTAACTGCCAAATTGCAATTTAAATGATGATACTGATCATTCACTTTGCAATATAGCAAAGCTACTTGCTGTCATGGTAATTTAGCGCCATGGGGGAAGAGGACGTCTCGTGTACTGCCACATAGCAGGTTTTATGCCTCTGCGCTCAATATTTATTTGTAGGAGTGAGGATTTCAATTAGACACCTCTGGATGTTCTGCTTCTTTGCGACACCTTTGTTTTGTGTGCTTAGACAAAGCACCTTATTACTTACAGAGCTTGAAAACACCAAATTGTTTCCCCAAATGTAATTTCCTTGCTAATGGGTACAAGGTTAGAGTGACTCGGTGTGCACATTTGGTGTTAATTGGGCCGGGGATGTAAACAGTGTCCAAAAATAGTCCAGATGTCTTCAGCACTATATGAATGTGAGGTGTTTCGCAAGTAGGAGGCATATTTTTGCATCTTTGTCATTTGTCACTTTGTAATTTTAACACAAAAACTTAATGAGACTTGGTTGTAATATGTAGTTCGTATGAACATACAAAGCACACTGCGAACACATTGTTCATGATCTAAAGCACAATGCGCAATACAGTAAATGTTTCAACAAACACCTTTTGTGATCAACGCTCTCGCATGGGTCCTGGCTGGAGACCACCAAAATTGTGTCCAAACAATTTGAGATTTATTTTCGCCAGTCGCCACCCCATCACCATTAGCATCCATCTGGCACCGTGTGTAGGACTCCTAAAGGTTACTCATTTACATACAGTAAATGCTTCAATAATAATTGAGGCTTTTTAATCAGTTAGCATCTAGCCTATGAGCTTTACACACACAGTCCCTACTGTGAAATAAAAATCTGATTGAAAAAGAAAACATGAATGAAAGTCTCTCTTTCCGTTAAACGCGCATAATTTCGCCATATATTACGATAGGAGATCTGATTTATTGCCGTAATCATTTGCCATATGGCACAAACTGTTTTCGCCTTATATTCAAATAAGAGGAGATTATAAGATGAGGTCATAACCTCTTGCACACCATAAATAAATCTCTGTCTGCTCAGGAAGCGACTAAACCCGTGTTAACAGCGCACAGGCCTCTGATGTTTACGACTCCTCGAAATTAAAACCCCTATTGGTTTGTTGTTCTGTTTAAGAAGACTCGGACTGGTATAGAAAACAGACTGTTTCAGGGGCAACAAACGCAATTTGGCTTAACTTCCGGTATAGACCTCTGCAAAGAATCAATGTTCAGCAGATTTGATTTAATTTAGTACATTGATATACCATAAAATATCGATACTAATATGAATCAAATTAAAAATAAATAACTATATTATAACCGAACACAGACTGGAACTTCAGGCCAGGCGCATGTGTCTGATGAAACCATCTATATTATGATTTATCAGTATAAATAAAAGAACTAACAATTACATGGAATCCATCACGATTTTTTAATAAGCTTTTCTTCATTCGATTTAGCTTGAGTTTTTCTGATGTAAACGTGAAGTGTCACAACGGTTCACTGGGGGAAAGATGACATGATTGAGGTGCCGCGGTGGGCCCTTTTGAGTGACAGGTGTCTGGCAGGTTAGACCCACCCTGTTTAGTCTGGCCTGCTTCTGGGCACTCACCTGTCATCTCAGGTGAAGCCTGATGTACATCTGAGCGGAGGCAGCAGGCCGGCTAAAGATTTGTTATATGAGTGTGACATAAAGTTGATTTTTGTGTGGGGTTTGTTACAGTAATTGGTGGCATTCCCGTTGTTTAAATTCATATATGTATACTGTATACATATGCATCGGTTTGTTTTGGTTGTGGCTTTTTGTTAAAATCCTATTGGTTTTTATCGGGTTAATTTTTTAAATGACAGTTTTAAGCAACGTAGTGTGCATTAAGTGGCTAACTTGGGCCTTGTAAAGGTGTATAACTGTGCCTTTAAATCCCTTGGGACCCATTCTAACAATACTGTATTTGTTTCTGCCCAAATATTGTTTAAGTACCAAATGATGACCCATTTAAACAGCACCGTCCAAATGTTAAGGTGCCTTCCGTAAATTAGCACTAACCGAATGAGATTGTCTAGGGTTATTGAGGTAGTTGTGACTCAGATTTAACCGAATGTGAAATACATCACATTCATTACCATAAACCGCAGTGAGGAGACACCATAATTAGGCCAAATCTGCTCTGACATTTTTCTGCCTCAACTCGCCGGCTTCTGTCCTCCCAGACAGCAGCAACAGATTTAACGTTCCGTTACAACTCTTTCACCATTAATCCTGAAACTGATGGGAAAAGCAAGAGACTTTCTCTGCAGACACACACACATCCAAGAAAACGTCTCGGTTACGTCTGTAACCTCGGTTCCCTGATGGAGGGAACGAGACGTTGTGAGAGACTGACTGGGGTTTGATCTTGAGAACCTACCTTCTCCGAGATAATTAATTAATAAAACGCCAATGGGCTTGGCGAATGGCACGCGCACGCCAGTCTCCGCCCCGTGCATACGGGTATAAAGGAAGATGGCGGCGGTCATTCACTCACCCTTTGTACTGAGGAACCTGAGAGGGCACTCCCGTTCACTGCAGTGATTCGGTGCAGCGTTGTGGCATGAAGTCACAACGTCTCGTTCCCTCCATCAGGGAACCGAAGTTACAGACGTAACCGAGACGTTCCCCTTCAGTCGGTCTCTCGACGTTGTGAGAGACTGACTGGGGATCAATCTTAAACGCCACAGCGCTTGCACCGATATCACGACCTCTAGCGGAGCGACCCTGACTGGGCTAGCGAGTCCCAGAGTGCTACCGCGAGACGTAATCTTCTAGTCATATAGTATTGGTCATACCGAGAAGCCTCTACTGACGGCCTCACGGACAGTGGCGTACGCCTCTAGTAGCGAGGAGCTGTCCGGAGCCGAACACTGGGGAAACACTGCTCTCCTCTTAGAAGAGTGTGCTACGGAGGCCACATCCTACCCGGAGGGGAGGTACATGTGGAGACATGACATGGTCTCCCCGGCGGGGAGAACAACATGCGGAACGGTGTTAGCCCGAATAGGGGGACAATCCAGGTGGGATTACCACCGGCGGGGAGGTCACAGATTCACCAATCGGGAAATCCTGAGTGAGGAATTCAACACACGGGACGACCCAAAGGGGAGTCACTACGTATGGGGCACTAGTCCTAATACAGGGGTCTGCCTGAGCAGGGATGACTCTACCTGTAACGGACCTGGTTCTAACAGACGGCTCCGCCCAGTCTGTTACCAAGTGCAATGCTTAGTGATGGATGGAATGCCTATACTTCGCCC
Source organism: Barbatula barbatula (assembly GCF_947034865.1). Lineage (NCBI taxonomy): Eukaryota > Metazoa > Chordata > Actinopteri > Cypriniformes > Nemacheilidae > Barbatula > Barbatula barbatula. The sequence goes on along the minus strand of NC_136786.1, from coordinate 15,499,266 downwards.
GAGAGGGGAAAGTAGGTAGGCTACAATAGCGCACTAGTCTCACCTGGTGAGGGGAGAAGGCGCTTTCGCAGGCGTACGCCCAAACCAGGAGCCCACCCTAAACGTTGGCGGCGTTTAAGGGATGTGCTGCAACTGGTTCCACGTGGAGATTGTAAAATCTCGTGAAGGTACTGGGCGTAGCCCAACCCGCAGTTCTACAATGTCTGCCAGAGAGGCGCCCTGTGCCAGTGCCCACGAGTGGAGTGGGCTCTCACTGCCAGCGGGCACGGCGATCCTGGGATTGGTACCCAGTGCGCCACTTCTGTTTGGAGACAGCCCCCCCCGGGTGCCGTCTCCCAGAACAGACAAAGAGCTGCTCAGAGCTTCTGAGGCTCTGTGTGCGGTCCAGACCGAGGCGCAGCACGCGTACTGGACACAACACATAGAAAGGTTGGGTCTTCCTCTCCGGAGGGGAGCGCCTGCAGGTTCACCACCTGGTCCCGGAAGGGAGTAGTGGGAAGCTTGGGCTCGTTGTCGGGATAGGATCTCAGGACCACGTGAGAATTACCGATCCCGAGTTCCAGGCACCTTTGGGACACAGAGAATGCCTGTAGGTCCCCCACCCTCTTGATGGAGGTGAGCGCCACAAAGAGTGCATCTTTCATCCGACTGAGGAAGATTGGCAATACTTAGGGGCTCACCAGGGCCGTACCAAGGCCCTGTAGGACCCCATTAGGGTCCCAAGAGGGTACGGAGCGCGGCCAGGGTGGACACACCCTTCTCGCGCTCCTGAGGAACCTGGTGACCAGGTTGTGCTGACGGGGATACTTACCTGCGGGTCAGCACTGATCCGATCAGGCAACTCCGCGGGTTCTCCTCCCGGGGAGAACACCAGGACAATTGGCGCCACTTATAAGCGTATGACCGCCTAGAGGCGGGGCTCTAGCCTGTAAGACAGTCTCCCGGACCGCTAACGGGCAAGCCCTCGTCCCGTCCAGGGGCCAGGCATGGAGGTTCCAGAGGCCTGCGTTGGGGTGCCACAACGTGCCCTTCCCCTGCAACGGAAGGTCCTTCGTCAGGGGAATGGGCCAGGGGGGCTGTCGTCAGATCTACCAGATCCGAGAGCCAGGTCTGGTTGGGCCAGTATGGCACCACTCACCAGAACCTGATGCCCCTTTCTCTGACCTTGCACAGGACCTGTGCAAGGAGGCTCACTGGGGGGGAAGGCGTACTTCCGCTTGTCCCGCGGCCAGCTGTGTGCTAGGGCATCCGTGCCGAGGGGACCCTCGGTCTTGGAATACCATAGCGGGTAATGGGTGGAGTCCGGGGAGGCAACAGGTCCACCTGTGCCTGCCGAACCGCTTCCCACATGAGCCGGGCTGCACGGGGATGGAGTCGCCACTCTCCGTGGGGAGTACACTGTCGAGAGAGCGCATCGGCTGTCTGGTTCAGGTTGCCCAGAAGAAACGTGGCCCGCAGGGATTCACCTGCTGACTCCCAAGGAGGAGGCGTCGGGCGAGTTGTGATAACTGCGGTGAGCGTATGCCGCCTTGTGATTGATGTACGCTACGGCAGTCGTGCTGTCCAACCGGACTAGCACGTGTTTGTCCTGCACGAGGGGCTGGAGCCTCCTCAGTGCCAGAAGGATTGCCAACAACTCTAGGCAGTTGATATGCCCACGCAGTCGGGGACCTGTCCACCGCCCCGATACTGCGTGCCCACTTGCACACCGCACACCACCCTTGCAGGGAGGCGTCTGTCGTTCCCACGACACGCCTCGAAACCTGTCCGAGCGGGACCCCCGCTCGGAGAAAAGGTCAAGTCTGACCAGGGTAAGAGAGTGCGAAGGCACTGAGGCGTTACCGTAATCCGCCTGGTGCCGGCGTGCCACGCCGTCCAGGGAACCCGACTCTGTAGCCAGTGCTGAAGCGGCCGCATGTGCATCAACCCGAGAGGGATTACCCCCGTCGAGGACGGCATGTGCCCCAGGAGCCTCTGAAAATTCTTCAGCGGCGTCGAGGGATTCTGACTGATCAACCTCAGACAACGCAGCACTGACTGTGCACGCTCGTTGGTGAGACGTGCTGACATACGGACAGAGTCTAGTTCCATACCGAGGTAAGAGGTGCTCTGCGCGGGGGAGAGCTTGCTCTTCTCCTGGTTGACCCGGAGGCCTAGACGGTCTAGGTGCCGAAGCACAAGGTCCCTGTGCGTGCACAACACATCTCGCGAGTGTGCCAAGACAAGCCAGTCGTCAAGATAGTTTAGCACTCGCACGCCTTGCTCCCTGCCAGGAGCTAAGGCAGCCTCCACTAGCTTGGAAAAAACCCGTGGAGACAGGGCCAGACCGAATGGCAGGACCCTGTACTGATTCGCCCTTCCCTCGAACGCGAACCGTAGGAACGGCCGGTGTCGGGGGAGAATAGAGACGTGAAAGTACGCGTCCTTCAGGTCGATTGCCACGAACCAATCCTGGTGACGTACCGAGCCCAGGATGCGCCTCTGCGTCAGCACTCTGAAAGGCAGCTTGTGCAGGTGCTTGTTCAGGTGCCGCAGATCCAAAAATGGGCCGCAGCCCCCCGCCCTTTTTTGGGCACGATGAAGTGTAAAACTCGGACGACATCTCGGTTATAGGGACGGGTTCGACCGCACCCTTCGCCAGAAGGGCGGCGACCTCCTGCCGAAGTACGGAAGCATTCTCTCCTCGCCCCGAGGTGTACAGAATGCCACGAAACTTGGGGGGGGCGCCTGGCGAATTGGATCGAGTAACCGAGACGGACCGTCCTCTCTATCCAGTGTGACGGGCTGGTGCGCTACCAAGCGCCCAAGAACCGTGACAACGGGACCAGAGGGACAATCTGCCTCACCGTGCCGGGGGAGGCTGGTTCGGTGGCTGACAGTACGGTCACCTCGCACAGGGGGGACCCCCAGGGAGGTTGACGGCTCTGTATGTTTACCTGCTTCAGGCGGCCCAACGCAATGTCCGGAGGAGATTTCGGTCGGCGGCCCGATCCATCCCATACACCGTCTGGACGAGAGTGTTGTGGAGGAAAACCCAGGGGAGATTTGTCTCTTTGAGAGTATGTGGGCGCCGGACCATGCCGACCTGTTGGCGGGCACGTTGCCGCGTGGCAGGATCTGTTCGATCGCCTCAGTCTGCCAGACCGCGGAGAACTGCCGTCCTCCACGGTATCACCAAGCAGCCCTGCTTGCGAGATGGGCGCATCCAGAACCGACGTTCTGGGCGCCGCTCACCTGCTCAAGACTAAGCCACAGATGCCTCTCTTGGACCACCATTGTGGACATCGACCGACCCAGTGCACGTGCCGTGGCCTTCGTCGCTCGTAGCGCGAGGTCTGTGGCAGTACGTAGCTCTCATACGAGTTGGGTCGAACTTCCCGTCGTCCAAATCCTTCAGGACTTACCTGAAAAACCCGGAGGACCGCCATGGCGTGGAGAGCGGAGGCGGTTCGTCCAGCAGCACTGCAAGTCTTCGACGAGTGTCGAAGAGCTTACGTGCTCTGGACGGGAGTCTAGGTCGAGCCCCCCCCAGTGGCAGCTGTCTGCGGGCACAAGTGGCCCGCGACTGCACGCTCCACGCGGGGAACGTCAACATAGACTCTAGCCGCCCCACCAACCAGGGAAGTCACAGCCACAGAGCCCTCCGGCCTGAAACGCGCCAAAAGGAGCGCATTCCAGGACTTGGCGAGCTCGTCATGCACCTCCGGGAAAAATGGTAACGGAGCGGGGCGTGGCTTTTGACCACGCCCCCGAAACCGCGCATCTAGCCGCGAGCGTTCCGGCGAGGATGTTGTTACACCCTGCAACCCGATGCACGCGGCTGCCCGGGAAAGCATGGCCGACATCTTAGCCCGAGTCTCCTCCGGAGCTCTCTTCCGCATCCGATGCCAGCAGGCAGCTGTCCGACGCAGGGACACAGATAGCGTCATCATCCGTGTGCGAAGTCTTACCACTATGAGACGGCCGTCTGCCGCTCGTAGGGGACGAACCAGGTGAGCGTGAAGAGGTATAGATGGTCCGCGAGCGTGAAGCTGACGGAGCGACATCTATCGCGTCCCTAAATCACCCCCGCCGCTCGCCAAAGCGGTCAACCTCGCCGAAACGGCAGCTGAACACGCCTGGGAAACAGACGGGGTGGTGGCAGCGCTCGAAAGAACGTAGCCAACCGTGACCGCAACACCCTGATTGCTATGTCCGCACACACGGGACATTGCACCAGTGAAAATCTGCCTCAGCATGCTTGAGCCCCAAGCAAGTGACACAGTAATCATGGCCGTCAGACTCCGGGATGAGTCTGTCGCACCCAAGGATACAGCTACGAAACATGCTCGTAGCCGGAGGGACTTACCTCTTAAGGTCTGTAGCCTTCTGCCGAAACGCCCAGGGGAAGTCCACCGAAAGGAGAAGTCCGCTGCTCCGCGTCATAAATCCAGCAGGTTTTTCTCGAAGTCGAGTATCGCGTGTAGCATCAGCAAACACACAGGTTCCGAAGAACAAAGGATGAGTGAATGACCGCCGCCATCTTCCTTTATACCCGTATGCACGGGGCGGAGACTGGCGTGCGCGTGCCATTCGCCAAGCCCATTGGCGTTTTATTAATTAATTATCTCGGAGAAGGTAGGTTCTCAAGATCAAACCCCAGTCAGTCTCTCACAACGTCGAGAGACCGACTGAAGGGGAACAGGAACTCACTCACACACGCATGCCACATTTTTTTCTTTCCAATTCAGAAGAATGTCCTGACAAGTATCGTGGGCGATGTGTCCATCACAGTCAGTCTGATATGGGCGGTGTGGACTGAGGAATGATGGGATTGAAGAGAAGTCCCTGACTCATCATGACCAGTGCACAGCAGACCGGAAATATGACTGCTTTTACAGAGTAATAGTAATTTATTGACAAAGGAACGCATAGCATTCAAGGATGTGTATAATGATGACCTTTGACCAGATATCGTACTTTTAAATGATTCTTTCTGTAGTCTTTTTTCTTTTTTCAAATCAGAATAGAAAGTGAAAATAAAAGTTGATGGGGGTATTTATTCAGCAATCGCTTTTAATGCCCCCTCAGATTACGTCGAACTATCAGAATAAGAAGTGTCGAGTACAAAAAAGACAAAACACTAAACTTTTAATGTATTTATTGGACAAAATTGATTGGCAAAAAAGTAAACTGTTCAGTTTTATTTAAATATACCAAATAATTAAAAAGGAAAAACAAAAAGTTTGCAGGAAATAAGGCATACATTTAGGGCTGCTTAATTATGACATCAATAGGCAAAAATATCGTTATAATGAGTGATTATTTAAAAATAATACAAAGTTAATAAATAGGTCTATTATAAATAACTTTATAACAACAACAAAAAAAGAATAAAGTATCAATGCATACATTTAAATAAATAATGTAAAAATAACAAAAACAAATGAGATGGACCCTGCGGCAGCACTGTTTTATCAAAATTATTTTGGTTTCATAAATGTTGTAATTGAAAAATTATGATTCATTGTACAGCCGTACATATATTAACTACAATTTTATATTATATAATGTTTGTTTATTCTCTAGAAGTAATATTTTGTAGTCATTCTCCATGGTCCTGACTCAGTGTACATTTCAAGTGCAACTATGTAACATGAACCAATATTTCAATACACCTTAAATAGTACATTTAAATAAACAGCAAATACTTATAATTCCAAAACTGAACATCTTCTGGCCAAGACTGAATGTTTTTGCAATTAATTAACTACATTCAATACACAGATTTAGTCATTGTAGCTCTTAACATTTGATTTTACACGAATTAGAAGACTATGATGTAAATAATACATTAATCAGTTAGAATAGCTGTCCTCCCCCTCCTGTCTCCATGCAGATTGTGTGTTTTCATCATTCCCTTGCCTGTTTGAAAGCTGTGTATCAATGGCTAATTGCTGCAGGTTATTTCTCTCCCCCAGGCACCGGTGGGGAGAACATCAAAAAATTACATCTGCATTTTAAATATTATGATTTTCATTGTCACATTAAAATGAAGTTGCCTGTGCATGCGGAGTTCTAAGGCCAGCGCTGGGTGTCTAGGCCCCGTCTATGAGATTTGCATCAAGGCACCACTGGCATTCCTCTTCTCTGGAGATGGGCACACATCAATCCAGAATTAACAAACAGCTCCACTCATTAATGGCTGCGCCATGAGGGAGTGCTTTTAAACGGTGTTGACGGCTTCTTGCCTCCAGACTCATTGCACTGAAAGATACCGCTGGGTTCCTGAGGACAGGTGACCTGGAGATTGTTTCAAGGTGCTCTTTGAATGGGTGTGAGATTTTTGCGCGGTTGTGTCCTATTCTTATACACTAGGAATTTAGGCAATGCCCCAGTAGCTTTATTTCCTAAAATCCATCTACCGGTCTTTCTGTCTGTCTACCTTTATATGTGCTTGTGTAGTTGTGTCAATTAAGGTTTAGTGTTTACAAAATCAAAAAATTGCAGGACCTCAAAAGTTCAATCACAAGTTAGTCAAATACACAATATAGACACTTGTGGACAGAAGTCACATAGGCATGAGGCAGTTACCATAGCAACCGTAGGCTGTACAAGCATTTTCCAATAGGATTTGCATGCATATTTTCACAATACAAAGTAAGTACATCACAAAAAGTGTTTTGTTATTGTTGACTTAATATGGAAGAGACACCAAAAAACAATTCAGTTGCATGAAACAAGCCTCAATATATTGCAGTCTGAAAATTACAAACCGAAACTTCTTTAAAAGCCATTGAATAATTTGTACATGGACAAGATGCGCAAATGCTCTATATGATATATGTGAACCAATATATAAAAAACTTTCTTTGGTAAAACAACATTTACACTTCAATGCGACAAAATATATTGTTAATAACTGAAACAGACATATTAATATTAATGCTTTAGAACTGCCCAAAACAATAATGTTACTTAAGTACTTTGTGATGTCTTGAGCCTTTGGGAGGATTGAGGATGTTTAGTCACCTTTTGTGTAGGCATGCTAGCAAACTGCTCTCGTGAAAGGTGCCCTCCCACCATCCCACCCCAAACACAAGGCCCCATCTGCTTAGAGAATGCCACAACATTTATCAAAGCACAGATGATAATGGCTTTGGCATCCTCATTACGAGCGCAGAGTAATCTTCATTTGTACTTGGTCATGACAATGAGACGGGCATGGAGCTGGATACACAAATACTTTAATATCACGGCATAATGAACTTAAAACATGAAGCTTCATTTATTTAGCGTGTAGTTTGGCTTTAACAGTTTTGTTGTAGGGAACTGTTAAAGCTGAAGTGAGCTTTTCCACTACTTTAATGTCACCAAATTTCATTGTAAATACAATAACCTGTTTTCCAAACAGGTTTCCCGAAGACTTTTCTGTGATTGGTCAGAAAACAGATCCCACTCGTTTCATTGGATGATCTAATATTGCATTAGGTGGGTCCAATACATAAAAGAGAAATAATAAAATGTACTTTGCCAAAAGTGTATAGGAGCTATGTAAACGAGGATCTTTTCTGCTACATTCCAGTTAGATTATGCAGTATGTAATTTATTTTATTTCCAACTGTTCTACAAATGGTTCTTTATACAAAGTTGCGACGTGACAAGCGCACTAAACGTTGACTTTGCCCCCTCAAGAAAATTGACATACAAAAGGGGCATAAATATGATTTTGGCCCCGCTTGGTGGGCGACCACGCAGACGGCCACTTTCCTTTATGTGGGTCACACATGGTTCCCAGCTGTTTGAAAGAGTCAGCTGTGCCACTACTGCGCTCACCAACATCTGCTCCACAAAAACAATCTCCAGCTTTTAGCACTCAAATGGAGGTTACACCATATGCCAGCCAGCCACTTAGTTTATACCAGGGGAGCCAGGCTCGCGCTCATCTCGGCAACAATGAGGAAGATCCGGCGATGTGACTGCAGCCTCACATGCTCCGTGTGCCTCCATCAGACCATCAAGGATGCGCCATGCGCATCTGTTCAAGGTGCTTGGCAGCGGTGCCTGCTGAATATTAATGCCTCTAAACAACCGATTGTCGGCAAGGTCTGCTCCAAGGTCTGTTCGAGTTTTCCGGGCGTGCGTGGCACGCACAACAGGTAAACAGGCGGGCGATGAATGTAATCAGGCTGCGGGCGATATGAGTTTGCGCCACAAGCTTGTGGATTTGCGACTCTCTGCGGGCCGGAGGTGTTTGGGTTGGTGTGGTAGAAAATGTTGACACATCTGTTGAAAGTGTTTCATGCATCAAAGCTGGATTTGAGATTAGCCTACGTAATTGAGTTCTTCAAATTTTGTCAATGCACTAAATCTTTCTCAAACCTTCCTTACTTAAATTCCCTAAAACATAACTTTTAAAGACATATGACCGTATAAACTTTGCTACACTATTCGCATGAAATGACAGAGCATGTTATCTACCCATTAAGACCAATTAAGAGAACTGATCTGAATTGTATCTGCTGTAGCACAGCTCAGTACACAGAGAGGTGATAATGATGTTTTAATTAAATATGGGAGGAAAAGGTCCCAAAATGAAGCTTACAGCTAACCAAGCAGCAGTCATTTGGTGACTGCACACAAGGACCTGTTAATATCTCCAGTTTGCTTGGGTAAGTGTGGCTCTCTTGTTTCCTTTAAACTAAAAGCTCCTCATTAATCAAAGATAAGTGAGAAAATAAAGGGCTTTACTGCTGTAACACCGTTCCTGATGGTGCATTTGTGTCATGATACTCATAGGCCTGCATTATTGTATTTGGATAGAAACCGAAGTGAACAATATTAAGTTAAGGACATCATCTAAAAAGTCATTTATTTTACATATCGTTGCTGTCCTTCTAGACCGCGGCTGTGCAAATTCTGTGTTTTTCAGGAAATGGAAATCATCAGGGATGTTAATAGGTGTACAACTGTTTTCGAATCCTAAAGGTTTGTAGAATTTTTAAATCAGGGAATTAATATGTTTCTATATTTTATTGACTCTGTAGTTAATATACATTATTATATTGGACGCCATCACATTTATCACATTTGTTTTAAGCAGTAAGTGGTTTATAACCTTTGACGTGTTAATGAACTGATTCATAAAATTGGTTGAAACAATTGTGACAGAAATTCTCAGATCACACAGAAGTTAGATTTTATTTCACTTGTGTTATATACTGTAAGTGCTGTAAGTTAAATTAAACATAAAATAATTTAGACATGCAAAGAGTTTAAAATCTATTTAAATCATGTGTTAAAGATATGCCATTTATCACTGGTAAAGATGTATATGTCTACTGTTTATAATTTTTATATGTTTATGTTTGCAGGTTCAGATAAATGCGACAAGACACAAGGCTACAGCATCAACAGGAACTACTTTTACTGGTCGCATGTGTGTGGTGTCGCACAGGTACTTGCAGCATATATATTCGAAACGCATTACAATTTTAAAATGGTCTATAAAGTGTTTTGCTGTACATTATAACAATAAGCTATCCATAGGCTACATACAAAAGTATGCACACAACTTGAGTAAAAACACAAATGCGCTCCCCTCTCTCACAGCGCATTTTAGTGTGCATCAATTATTTAAGCCTCCGATGCTTTAGTTTTATCCTACAGTTATAGACACAGAGCGTTAAATGGCTTACTACCATTTCAATACTCTCTTTCGTCAAATAGAAATATGCAAGTATTACATAGATTTGTAATAAACCAGACGTAAAGTGCCTTAGCTTAACACTCATGTGTCCTTGTGTTGTTGCAGGGGCAGAATCGATGGCTGTGGACCGGGCCGGGTGAGCAGATGAGATTGTAGGGTCAGGTCGGGGATGCCTGGGGGTCATGGTTTGTGAGGTGTTTAATAGCGACTAGAGAAGACATGGATCATACATGAGAACCTTCTGAAGGAAGGTGGAAGTTGGGAGGAGATTAAATCAAAGTGACTGTGAACATATATCAGAACCTAAATAGACCAGTTCAGCAGAGTAATGCGCCGTAGAATTAAAATGAAAATGCCATTTATCCAATCATGCAATAACCAGTCTCTATATTCCTGTATCATGTCCTAGTACTCATTTCAAAGGTCTAGCTGTGTCCCCTAGCTGTCTATACATGTCATTTTAACACACCGTCCAAAGCGGTTTCTCCTGCTCTGTAATTAAGCTGAGATGTGGCTCAGAGGTTAATGTTACTTTGATGTTAAGGTTACTCGCCGCCCACAGCTGAAAGAGACACGGCAGCAGTATAATGTTTGTATCTTGCAAAGTAAGCTGGTTTAAATGAGCTCGACCTCTAACATTAGAAGAACATTTTGCACAACACCCCCATTATTGCGTGACACTTCAGGTCATTTGCTCATATCAAACACTCGATCTGATTTGTGTTTCAAGTATTTAGGTCACAGACAACGCTTTCAGAGAGATAAAGTGTGTGATTCTTTCTTATCTGTTTTGAAAGAGTGTTTGAATAACATCTGTCGCATTTATTTTGGTTTTGTTTACTGTTTATGTCCAGATATATTCAGTTTTCCAATCGCTTCATTTTAACCTAATCATGAGCACAATGTAAACACTCTTATAGGTGTATGGTCCCATATGTCAAAGGAGTTTGGATTTGCATGTGTTTCCGGCTGCAGTCAGAGGAGGGCGCTGCTATTGAAGAAGTCTTGACTTGTTTCCAGCAGGTCAGAGACAGGGGCCCAGTGCCTTTGGTGTGGGTGAAGGAGCAGACATAAACTAATCTTAATGTAATTCTCATCCCCAAGTTATAAAATCGTACATTTATAATTCATACTCTCTCGTGTAGCATGTAGCATGTTGTTTTGTTTCTGGTGTTGGTCTCGTAATGATAAATAACACGGACATATAAGCTTTGTGATTATGCAAATACTACAATGACTATGGTAATTTGGTCTAGAAAGCTGTGATGAAGTTCTCGCATTATTATTAAGATGATCTGAACCAGTTATATCACATATGACTTGCATTTTCTCCGTTTTTTCTTCAGTGTAATATGCTCAGCCCATCAACAAAATAAGATTTATTTCAGTAGTTCAATACAGTAGCAGAGATTTTGATGTTTGAAGTCTGTGCTCCTTTAATGCAAAATTTTATTTCACTCAGTCCCTCTGCCATCCATTTTCTTTCTTCTTAAATACATAAACACTACCTCTTTATATTAACCATTGGGAAAAATAAAAATGTATGTGATCCTTAACATGGTAAAGTCATTTAAATTTGCGTTTAGAGTGCACGGAAAGAAGCAAGAATGACTCTTTAGTTCAGATAATGTCAGGATCCTCCAGAAACAAAACGTAATGTAATTTGTATATAATGTGCATATTTAATATTCCATTAAACCTTCATACTTCAAGAATCTAATATTTAACATCCAGATGCTTTTGGAGCACAACCGTTGACATGCCGTTGTCATATTCATCTTTAATTTACACAAAGAATTACAGCCACGTTGCCAGAAGCATGCAAACTAAGTTTGAGCAAAGCCATTTTCACACTTCTCTTCTGATTTGTTCATCGTCGTCCAAATGAACGCGATCTTGTGCATCAAATGCGAAGCACATAAACTAGATACGCAAATACATTGCCAAAGCTGAAAATGGTGCCCAGTGCCACGCGTCATTGCCTTTAATGGTCCCTGCCTCCGAGGTGCACTCTGACAATGGCTTTAATCTCCCTTCAGCCCGGCACGTGGTCAGGATGATGAGGATGTTCCAGGAGGATGCTGAAGGTGCAGTTAGGGTGGCGTGTGCGGCGTTCGCTCTGCGGGATGCTGCTCTTGCCGGGCACCGAGGGGCAGGACCTGGTGCTGTCGGTTGCGGGCTGGGGCTTGGTGGCACTGCCATCTGGTGTGGAGTGAGGCGTGCTGATGAAAGATTCAGGTCCTGAGACTCGCTCATCTGTTATCGATTATGCTGCAGATGTGGAGGCATCCCACTTGGAGACCTAGGCCAAATTCTGCCAAATTCAAACATACAGCTTTGACACTTGCCATACATAAAAAAGGGTATTGTAAAACTGCTTGTAGATTAGATATCTGACACAAAGAGTGCATATAAATGGTCTAGAGAGTTGGACGGAGACTAGAACGTTTGTTTAATGTCGCACACGTAAAGCGTAAAGATATTTTGTTGTGTTAAAGGTCCAAAATTTAATTTTTTTGGAGGATCTACTGAGAGAAATGCAATACAATAAACATAACTATGTCTTTATAGGTGTTTAAAACCCTTACATAATGAGGCATTATGTTTTTATTTCTATCTACTCACACCGCGGTCTACATGGAATTCAACATGTTGTTTCTACAGTAGCCCTAAACGGACAAACTGCTCTTACGAGCGTTTCGTACGTACATTATCTCCTTCAGCAAAGAATCGAAAACGTGATGACCTCTTAGTTCTGTGTCAGCCTTTGAAAGGGAGGGGGAGGGGTGGAGTGAGCCGTTGGTTGCAAGTCACAACCTCATCCCTAGATGGCGCTACATTTCATACACTGGACCTTTATTGCTTAAAGCTAAACTAAATCGAAATACATGCACCGAATGAATAAATGCAATGCATGGTATTTCATGACTCTTTCATTGTTACTTTTTGGTCAAATCGGCATTCACTTCCATTTTAGCTTTGTTTATTTTTGGCTTCATTTCATGACACCCATCCCAGCTACGAAACTCCCTCAAAGAGACTATAAAATGCATGTAAATGTATTGGTGGGGTATAAAACGTGAACTGAAGCAGGCCATTTTTTCAAATCAGTCGTGCACGCCGATAATCTCAAACCTTCCTCCTCCATAGAGCTGGGGTGACCTCAGTAATTAAAGGACAATTTTCAAATGCAATTCTAATTTTCTACTAGACTGAAAAGCTTTATTATCCAATGCCTGACAAAAAACTCCCCTGAATAGTCTCGACTCCTGGGCTTTCACTAAACTGGTCATGAATGCACAAACCATCTGTTTTTCTGGACGTTTGTCAGCGTGAGCGTGGCAGAGGCAGCTGCCAGTGTGGCACTGGACTGAATGATGAACCACACAACCTTTGTTTGCCGTGCGGCGGGCTTTGTGCGGCTCGGAGCTGTCCACTTGCTCCTACGGGCCTTTCCTCGCCTCCCCCCACCCTCCCACCATTGTTCGGACCCTTTACGGAGAGAGCGGGAGAGGGTGGACAGTCAGGATGCATTGCAGCTACACGAAGTGGTTTGGGGTATTGTACGCTTTCCAATGTGTAGCGCGGTGGGCAAAGATGTCGGGAGCCAAAGGAACTGTGTGTGTGTGCCAATGGGGCAGTGGAGAGGTGAGTTCAGCCAGAGGGGGGAGCGAGGGATAGACAGACAGAGTGAGAGAGAGACAGGGCGGAGGGGGGCCCTCCAGAATATTACACACTTAAAATATAATCATGTCCTGGCAGTCGGGACACAATCTGTCTGCATATTTTCAAATTAAAAAAAGGCCAGCGTCGGGCAGGCCCAGCATATTGGAGCGTAATTTGATTCCGATCACGTGCCGTGCTCACCCCGATGCCTTTGTAGTTTATTTATCTATGATCGGGTCATTTTGTTTACGAGATTGCTTGCTATGAATTTATTTATTTGCATGACCCTTTTTTATTTCACTTCTGTGAAATATCACTTATATTTTGTGTCACTGGATCTTAATTAGTGCCCCTTTATACCAGCCGTCGCCGTGACCTAGTTGCATAAATTTGTCTCTCTGGTACACTTGACCAAAAAGACAATGTGATTTAAGAAGGCAAGATCAACCTTCTAAAAAATCTGCGTGCAGTAATCACTTCAAAAATGACTAATCTGAAATTGTTTGTAAGACGTCATTAATCATACAATTTTGATTTGGAGAATGCACACCCTGGAATGGATTATATGGTAATCGATGTATAAAAGATTATTAGAATAAAAAAAAATGTATTACTGTTACATGATTCATAACTGAATTAAACTGAGTATTGGGGAAATACTGTTTGATTCAATCTCAATAAGGAGTGGGCTACACCTGCACTAGAGAAGTGGTGGTCTTCAAATGTCTTAGGCTGATGGGATGAGTTTGGATGAATGGACATTTGGTTGAGGTGGTGAGGTCTTTCCTGATTGGCAATCTTTTGTGTCCCATCATTGAACCTCAATAATTTCTTGTTCCTGCTCATTGAGTTTCCGCCTCATTAGAAAGCAGGCTAATAGCTGAGAAAGAATCGATTTAATAGGAGAAAAATAGGATCTTCTCAGCTTCATGATATTTGACTGTGAAAACTGTCAAAACCAGACTAAGTCCCAATGTCAAATTTGAAGATAACAAGCATCGAAGTGATAGTAATGGCTTTACTAAGTCAATTTTAAATGTATTATGGCTACATTCTTACAGAATGTTCTTTACGTTTTTTAGGATGGTTTTATGCAGTGCTTGAATTGAATCGAATGTCTTGTGGGGGTTCCCCACCATTTTAGGGTACAGAGAAGTTGCCTAGTAATAGATTTAATTTACTTATTTTGTGTAAATAATATATTTACAACATTACAGTATCTTGTCTGCCTATGAAGGATTCCCTAGGTCTATTTTTATCTCTTAAGCCTGACCCGCACCTCTCCAAAATTGTAACACGGACCCTTCAGGTAAAAAAACTTGGGTAACTCATACGCATTTCCAAATGAATTATCTAATAAATTAAGTGTTTTTCTGTATTTAATAACTCTACAAAACTGACTGTTTACTTGCATCTATAACCGCTGAATGCTTCTCAAACAGCGTGCACAACGAACTGCTTCTTCGGCTCTTGTCTTACTTTCACAAGCAACACGCCTGTGGACTCTGATGCCTAGTGGCCATTGCCTGTTGACGCAGACAACAGCACACAAGTATAAACGAAAGCCGGCCCGTTGCCTACGCCATAGCTCTGACGCAGAAGTAAAAATACTCCTTTATAGGGGTCCTAATGCCTTATGGGGGACCCCGGATGCCCCAAGCCCCCCTCAATTTGAGCAATATTTATGTAGAAAACAATGTCTAGAATGACTAGCTGGGTTTTCTTATACAGGGTCAATCAAACCCACGACTTGCCAATACTACAGTGCTCTGCCAGTCGAGCTGCATGAACACATAAAATTAAAAAAATCTGATCATAAAACCTCATTAGGTTGCGAGCCTGTTTACATTGGCCTACATAATTGTGCATGGCGGCTGCTGGTAGAGGAAGGTTTTAGCAGGAAACAGTTGTGCGCTTTCACACAGCGGTCAGAGCGTGGCGGTTTTCTTTAGCCTCAGGGGCTGGAGGCACGCAGCACCAATGCTATGAGATTCTCTCCCTCTGAGCAGCGTGTCACGAGTCAGACCTGATTACACATGACGGCTTTGTGATGTGGGCAAATTGTCACTGAGGGCAGATCTGGAGCTTCAACGCTCCCGTTGCACTCGGAAGTGAAAGTCAAAGCACCAGAGACCTTGTTAGAGCTAATTCTGTCCTCCTGTCTGCCAGACAAACGGCCACGTGTTTACTTATATAGCGTGCATTACATAGACGATGAAGATGAAACGTCTGCCACTGAGGTCTTATAAAGACAAAATGCAGATAGTGGTTTTAGAAACAGGTGCTTGCTTGATGATAAAACTGTCTGTTATTGTGAGAAGTTAGCTCACATTCATTGTAATTCAGATCCACAATAGACTGCGAGTCACTCTTTGGGGACTTGCTGCTTTGTCTGGAACTTTAAAACTGCACAATAGCCTGTGTGGTTATTGAGTGCGCTCTTTTTAACGGTTAGTGAGCTGTGGAAACCCGGGTTTAGGGTTTTGACTTTATTTTGAGGCTAGAGAAACATATGGAGAGCTAAATAAAATTCAGATCAAGCACAATGATCCTTGCAAAGCCTTTGTTTTGTCACGTCCCCCAGTGAAAGCCAGTGGGAGGAGATGGGAGTTAGATACTTATAATGAGCTCATGAGGCATGGACAAATGAATGTATAGCTCGATAATGTGGCCTTCTATTGAGATGCGGGCGGCAGAGTACTGCTTGGGGAATTCTCTCAGCCCCTTTTCTCCAAGTTTGACCGTTGAGGATTTTGAAGCTTCATCGGTCGCCCTGTGTTGTCCCGTAATCAATGAGACTGACCCTTGACAGATTGTCCAAGCTTGAAGCCTTTGTTGCTGATAGGTGAAGTGAAAAGGCTTGGGAAGTTGCCAATGAATAAAGATGTTTAAAGCCAATAAATAATGCTTATAAGGCAGTGCGTGCAACACAGGGAAAGAGCTTTTTTCACACCAGAAAAAAATCTACCACCTTTGAAGGACTTGTGAAGCCGAAGGCGTCTCATTGCTCAATCAAACAGATTAAGTCAGTCAGACGAGCAGCATTCTGTCCTATTCGATAAAAGTTACTTTTGGCATGTGGGAGCGCGGAGGTTTCCCGTGCATCAGATTGTTACAACAAAATTGCAAACACTGTATAGTCTCTATAATAAATTTTTGTTTGAATGAAGCAGGTAAACTGTACATTACATTTATTTTTATAATCTAAAAAATCACTCTAGATTGATCTATTCTGACCAATGCTATTGTTTTAACTGGTTGGGTCAAATATGGACTTTTTTGATTCATTTGACCCAACCATTTCTTTAAAAACGACATTATTTTGCCAATACGATTTATTCATTTAAAGTATGCGATTCTGATATTTAAAGGTACGGTGCACCCTAAAGATATTAATGGCCTCAAAAAATAACATGTCAATAACTTTTGTTTGTCGGACATGAGGAGAAAAAATTGAATGATTGAGAAATTAATGTCAATAGTGACTGAGGCTGTCAGTGCTCTATTTGTTTCAAAATCTAACTTGAAACAACATGAGGGTTAGTTAAAGTGATAGAAAAACATGATGTCATCATATACTCACCCTTTTGTCATTTCAAACCTGTATGACTTTCTTTCTTCAGAACACAAAAGGAGATATGTTTTGGAGAAACCTGGTAACTGAACACAGCGGTACCCATTAAGTTTGGTTTTGTGTCTGTACAATAGACCGTGGGTCTGCAGAAGAAAGTCAGTCACACAGATTTGAAATATCACTTTATTGTTCATTTTTAGTCAGTACAACACAGCATAATACTTTCCTTAATGCTACAAACCCTTGTGTCATGCAATGTGATTTGTTGTTTACTAATATGAGCATGCTACTTTTAAAGCAGTTGGGACCCGGTAATGAGGACATCTGTTTTCATATGGTGCTTGACGCGTAGCACCAGAAATTTGATGTCATCCTGTCCAAACGTGTACGTGTCTGGCAAATACCATTAGACTCTCTGATTGGTTCTGACAACTCACTGACAGCTCTAGAGGTGAGGAGGGCGCACAACAAAGGGCAAGAAAAGGCTGAGTGGATATCAGCTGGAGTCCACTACTGCACCCGCCCCTCCCTGCGCAGTTCCTCACAACCCCCACGCCAAGCCTCTGTACCTCCCAGCCCCTTGTCCCAACCTCTGTGACCTCTAATCGACACAAGCCCATCAACCCATGTCATTCGCCACATCCCCCACGCAGAAACCACACTGCTCTACCCCGCCCACTTCAATTATAAAGCCACGCCCACTCACCACTCTATGCCAGCACCTGTGGAGAATTATATTCTGTGAGTCCACCCTTCAAAATCATAAAGCTAAGAGTCAGATCTCACAATTACCCGAATCTTCATTTGCAAGTTTTTGCTTGGCAAGATAATACGAATTTTCTGCCATCTCTTTCTGCGTTGGCAAGTGAGGGTCAACATTCACAGACATGTTGTGTGTTTGGAGATAATGTTTAAACAGTTCGTGAAGACATTCCTTTTTATAATGTGATGTGGATTGGTGCCATTCACACTGTGATGTTCTGTACAAAAAGGTTGTTCTGCAATAACAAGTAATGCCATTAGCCGGTTGAAGAACACTCAGACATAATCTATTTTATTATTTAATCATAGTTTACCTTTTTGGATTGTCTTTTATTGTCTATTGTGTTCCAGGATTCATAAATGGTCCATTTCCAAGACTGGATTCTGCTTTGGCAACATCACGCCAAGAAATCCACAATTTTTGGCAAATTTATACACCAATCTTGGCAAATGACAAAACTCTGAAAAAGAATAGTGCTGTGGCCACGTGTAGTTTAGAATAAATGAGGTTTGATTTCCTTCTCTTACCTACTTCAATGTGATCCAATGTACAGAGCTTTATTCCTTTCCAAGTCAATTTGTTGACAGGCTGATGTTTTTCAACCTCTTCAGCCCACGTCCACTTCTTTAGCATCATTACAAGCTAAGCCTCAAAAACCATAGCTTTTATATTTTGCCTTCAGTGACATTTGTCCTCAGATGTATCATGGATTGAAGTTCTCTTATCTTGACAGCTAACGTGATGAAATAAGCATGATGCTAATGTGCTGACAAAAAGATGTCCTTTTAATATCAAATGTGTCTCTTGACTAAATTTAAGCAGATTTGTAGCTTTAGTTTATTGTTAGCACATATTTTTGTCAATAATAAAATTGTTTGTTATTTATTTGGAAAATTGACTTACCAATGGACAATTCCAAACCATTCAGATGCTTACTTAAGCTTTAGTGCATATACTTTCTTTTTTTCCTCGTGAAGTTTGAAATAGACAGCCAACTTCAAGCGTGACGCCATATTGATGCCAGTTTGTCATACTGGCATGTGAGTTTATTTACACAATAACACAGATGCTATTTTAAAAATGAAGATTTAAATTAACATTTTGTTCAATTTCTCCCTAATTTTTGTAGTAAAAGAAGTCAATATGTACATTCAGTCCGTGTCCCGTGCACGTAAATTGTTTCATCGTAATAATGGAGAAAAATACAAACACAATGAGTTGGTGTATTATGTATTCTGTCCAGATGTAAGAACAGCATGTTTTCATGGATGTGGAATGCATAATGTTTTTACTATAAACATAAGAGACAAGCACAGTTCAGTGGATAAATGTCCTCTTACAGTAGATAAAACAAGGCCCAGGATGTCAGTCTGTGTAGACCTGCCATGCTTCATCTGACCTCCAGGGGTGAGATTGTTATCTTGGTGCTAAAAGGGCATCCTTTACTTCCTGCTGTGTGGGGATACATGAATGACCCAGGTCTTATCTCATCAGATAATAACATCCTTCAAAAATATAATAGCAGCTCAAGATGGGGCTGTGTGTGGATATTTCTTATTGTTATTTTTAGTTATTAAGTGATTTTAGTTATTATCACTGTCATCTAATAGGAAAACAAATTACACTTGGAAACTGTAGTTAGCATATACTGTTTTATAATAATGGCAAAGGTTGTTTTTTAATTTGATTAAATCATTGTTGTCAATACAGGTTTTTGTATAGCAGAAAGCAAACAAGCCATTCAGATTGACAAAGCACTGGTGAGGTTTCACTGCCTCTGGGCATCTGTGTCGGCAAAACACCTGAGACAGGTTGCATCACTGGAAACGTCCTGTAGATGTAAGATCACTTCCTCTGCACATTGTCTTTATATCACAGGACCGGTGATGTCTTGAATGTGCTGCAGGGCAGTTCTGCCAGTGACCATCGTGACATGACCATTCATCCTCAAAACCTGTGATGCCAAACTTTGAAAGAGTACGCCACTGAATGACACATTCTGTCAGAAAGTATAGTTTGATGGTCATCTGATGCTGATATAAATCTTCAACTCGTTGCTTTGTATAAGTCCAACCCGAATACAATATAACTATGTAGGCCCTCCTGTAAATTTCGTTAAATTTAAGGTTTACTAGAAATTTCAGGATGGCATATGGTGACTATATACTGTATAATACAGTTCCGAAGTAATGTATCTGAAAAACAATCTGTTTCCTGCATGCATTGAAATCATGTTTTGCCTTTGAGGAAATAGATGAACTTTTTATATTCAAGATAAACATGTATTTTTACCCATATCAAAGAGTTTATATTTTTCGTATTTTCTTTATATGGTAATGAATAGTACTTGTTTCCGTGAATGTCTTTCCTGTTGTGTTAACTGTAAACATCTGTAAAGCAAATAATGCTGTGCGTCCACCATAGACCCAAGAACATTGGCCGAGTAACAAAAACATGAACATTATTTCTCAGCCTATAACAGCCTATAATATTTCACAAAATTGTTCAAATCTGTCCTATGTTTAGATTTTTACAATCTGACGTCACAGGAATTTGTTACGATTTTACAATGTGGCTATTTCTTGTGCATTTGTAAAATGTGAATCGTACAAAAACGTTGATTATTTAAAAAATAAATGTTAAGGCCCCTCCCCTAACCCCACCCCTAAACCTAATATCATTAATGCAAATAACAAGCTAAATCAAACGAGTTCATACGAATTAGCCACCTTGTAAAACCGTTACAAAGATTGTGTTGGATTTTACCAGATGTGGTAAATTGACAGGTTTTTACTGTAGCATTTCCGTTCTTCAACATTTTAACTGCGTAAGTAATCCAGCTCAACCACTGGTGACTACAGCAATGATTGTAAATAAGAAGCATGTGTTTTTATGATTACAGTTTGCTCCTTGGCATTTATTTTAACGTAGCGACATGCTTATAATGAGAATGCAAAATAGCCACCATCCCCAATAAGCTTGTTTTAAATGGCTTCTGGTTCACATGCTATCAGCAGTTTTCTTCATGACATTGCGGTTATACAGTCAATCACCCCTGAATTTACATCTTATTCTCATCTCAGTGTAAATTAACGGTGGGCGATATGAGAGCTAGAAGTACCGCATCCGGGTGACGTTCCTGCGTTCTGTTAAGCCATTGATAGAAAAGCATTGATTCTCCACTACTGTTCTGGCTATGAAAATTATAATATGGAAGAGAGATTAGAAGGAAATTATTACAGCTAAAACGCATTTACTCAGAGACAGTGGGCAGAAGGAGCAGGGGAAAAGCCCTCGGCCCAAGAATAATGATAATACATTTGGTTGGGCACGCGTGGTATTATTGCTGTATATTATGTATGTTCCATTTATACTACACAAGGCACAGCCATGCTGACAGAAAGGTAATTACTCTCTGCGCCAATGAACACTTATCAGCCCCACTGCTGTTTATTGCCAAAATGAAGAGCACTTGTCTGTCAAGGTCATTGCTTTGTGCGTCCTCTTTAATAGTTCTTTCACAGTTGTTGAACTTTGCATGGGAGCGCTTTAAGTGGCGGGACGACGGTGTCCTTATAAAGGCAGAGTCTTCATCTCTCTTGAGAGAGATGTCGCTTTATTAATCGCTGTTTCAAGATTTCTTCATGGATGTTCTACAAGCCATAGAAAAATATGAAAGGGACTCCTTCATGAGTGAGCTTGTGTGAAAATTCCACTCCTTTCCTTTCTTCTGTGCAACACCGAAGAAGATATTTTGAAAAATGTCTCTGTCTCAGTGGTTTTATGTCCATACAATGGAAGTCAGTGGAGGCTGATGTTGTCTGGGTACCAGCATTCGTCAAAATATCTTCTTTTGTGTTCTGCTGAAGAAAGCAAGTCTTTTGAAATGACATAAAGGTGAGTAAATGATAAATTAAATGTACATTTTTTCTCTTTATGTTATTGATCAAATAAGCCAATCTGTGACCATATTAACTCTTTTGTACAAAAGGTCAGATTTTCCCCCTTTCATTGATGCACACAAGAGGCTCTTTGGAACATTCTCAAGTCATGCTGGGCTAACATGGATCATCAGGTTTTGCACAAACTTGCCAGCAGGAGTGAATGTTTTCATTAAAGGAAATAAAGAGGAACATACCATATACAAAGACATTTTAAGTACATGCACACAATGTACTTTTGTAATTAAAATCTTCTCAAATGTTTATTAGGAATATATCGTTTCCAATAAAAACAAAGAAAAATGCAAATAGAACCATACTTTTATTTGAAATTTGGGAGAAAAATTGTTAATAGTTTACAGAATAAAAGAAAATGTAATTTAAAAACATACATATAAATAGTAAATAAATTGAATCTCTTATTTTTTTCCGTGGTTATTTACTATGAAGGATGAAGGTGTGGGCTAAACTGTAAGAGTTTGTCTAAAATTTTGTCAGCATTTTCACCCTTATGTCATTCAAAGCATTTAAAAAATATGACAAGAAACAGGTTTGTGTTTTAGAGGCGCAGAATAAAACCGCAACTATAGTTTTCCTTTATAAGACTGCCCTGGCATACATGATAAGTTCAGCTGACAGGAGCCAAAGAGCCCGATCTTATCTTAAGGGCCAATACTAATGCATGAATGCCTTTGTTAGTCCCCTTAACACTAAAATTACATTTAGCCTAAAGTGCAGAATATGTTATGTCCTTAGGATAAAACATATTTGTGTTGCCTGAGCCCCACTTTGCCTAAAGCTGTGGATTTTTGCTATGTGAAGCCTGAAGATGTCTGATGTAGTGGAGAAATACGTTTGCATACCCATTCAGACGGTTGAGGTGGTTTGGTGTGCCCTGTGGATACTGTCTGGTGTTGTTTATGCTGTGTTAGAATATTAGTGCTCTATTACAGTTCACTTTATTATCATTTCTATTTAGTCTTTGAAGGGGGGGGGGGAGTTTTTAGGTTGCAGATTTAGAATGGGTGTTGTATTTTATTGGGTTGGTTTAAAAAATATATTTTTAAATAAAAAGTAGTACTTTGGCAATAATCTGCGTATCATATCCTATTAAAGACCGTCTTTATTTTACATGGAGCGGGTTTCCTCTTGGGTGCCGACATGTGAATCGTTCATCTTATTAATGATTGCATATAAGGTCATGTGACTCAGACTAGTAATCTTCATAATAAAGTGATGTACTGGTAGTCCGAGGTGTGATACTGTTATCATATTCCATAGAGCATTCCGTGTTGCATCCTATCAGACATAATATTTACTGATATTTGGAGGCGGAGGGTTTTTATGGACAGATTCGACTGAAGAAATGAACAGTTATTTTTCTTCTCTGTGATGTGAGGCTGACAGGAGTCACTTTGATACACTTTTGGAGCTTGAATCTTTCTATCAGTTGTGTGATTCTTTCCCGGGGCTTCGTGTTTGCAGACGTCGTGAGCTGTCATTTCGTTATTCCCTGTGACACTCTTGACACTCACAGGTTATGACAAGTGCTGGACATCAGCCTCGGCGCGACCCAACTTATAATATTTCTTTAGGTGAAGTGCCGCCATGTGTGAACAGATCTAAAAATTCATGCTTCACATTTTTTGCTTTATTGTTCAATGCGTGGATTCACAGAGTGAACATTATTTAAAGCTTTAGAATTGCAATTTACATACACATACAGTAAAGGTTTAAAGTAGAGTAAAAATACTGTAAATCCAAAAAAGGCAATTTAATATATTTTAGGATTAGTTGGGATTAAATGTATTATTATATGTTGATAAAAGCAGGACTTTGGTTTAATAAAACTAAACAAAAATGTTATTTTATTGAATCCATGATTTGTCCCCTGGTCGCTATTAAATATATAGCATGTGTCCTTTTGTCATGAATCTGCCTTCATGTCATGTCTATTCTTGGTCTTGAGGCAGATTCATGACAAAGTCTTATGTTTTATGTGAGAGAGAGATGTTGGCTCGATCGGCTTTCTTGCTCTCTCTCTGGTCCGTGTCTTTGTTCTCACCATCTCGTTTCCTCGTTAACCTTCCCTGAGTGTTTCAGTACCCGCACCTGACCCTTGTTAATTATCCTCTGTCTGTCTCCCTTTAAAACATCCTCGTGTTCATTGTCCTGTGCTCCTTCGTTACGTGTTACATTGCCTGTGCATGTTACCTTCCTTGAATGTTAGAGTGCCTAGTTCCCTTGGTCTTGGTCTTGGTCTTGGTCTTGGTCTTGGTCTTGGTCTTGGTCTTGGTCTTGGTCTTGGTCTTGGTCTTGGTCTTGGTCTTGGTCTTGGTCTTGGTCTTGGTCTTGGTCTTGGTCTTGGTCTTGGTCTTGGTCTTGGTCTTGGTCTTGGTCTTGGTCTTGGTCTTGGTCTTGGTCTTGGTCGTCTCTGTGTTAAGTTAGTAGTTTGTTTTTGCCCCCCATGTGGGAAGTGTTTGTTTTCAGTTTTGTATTCTAGTTTATTTAGTTTTTGTCCCAATTGTGGGTGTTTGTTTTGTTATTGATTATTAAAGTCTTGTTAACCCCTTCATCCCTGCTACTTGCCTGGTTCTCCTCTGTGATTCATAACACCTTTCTTTTTTACCGTAGTACATATTACGAGAAAATTAACCTGCAGAAGTCATCACGAAATGCTTCATAAACCAAAGAATATTACAAAGCTCCTGCATTTCATACAATACAGTTAAAGGGAAAGTTGACTCAAAAACCACAAAACTAAACTAAACTTTACTCACCCTATTGACATTTTAAACCTGTATGACTATCTTCTGCAAAACACAAAAAGAGACGTTTACCGACATTCTTCAAAAGATCTTCTTTTGTATTCTGCAGAAGAAAGAAAGTCATACGTACAGGTTTAAAATGTCAAGATGGTGACTAAATTATGACAGAATTTTTGGATAAACTTTTCCTTTATGCTTTGTGAAAAGCAATTTAAAGTATCGATGAAAAATCTGTTTATGGAAAAGCTGATATAAAAGGTTTGATTAATCTTTGAGGCATGTGAGCTAGATTTGCAAGCTGGTTTCAGTGAGGTGGAGAATGTATGATGTTCTTTATATGACCTGCAGGGCTGCTGCTTCTGCTATTGCTATTGCTGCCGGTCCAGCATGCAGATCTGAGCCCACGCCGCACTTCACAGCTAGAGAGGGAATCTTGTCACCACGCACCAATCCAGGCCAACCTTTCTGTAAACACACACACACATGCGTGCACACATGTCTCCACTTTCATCCATCACCACGGAAACCGCCACAGGCTTCAGTTCCCTCACAAAGACAGTTTTGACTGGAGTGCTAAGAGCCAAGATGCACACAGTCAAAATGCCAAAGATTTTACATGCCAAATTAAAAAGGGGACAAATGCTGATTTGGAACACATAATGAGATGAAGCGATAGGAGAAGACGTGTATGAGCGTGTACTAGAGGAGAAACATCTCACTGATCTAATCGTTCTTGTCTCTTGATATTTTTAAGAAGGCTTATTTATGGAGACAGTTTGTTCTGCAGATATATGTATTGTTCTTTTCTTATATACTGTATTTGTACTTTTTCTCAAAACACAAGATTTTTTTATAATTTTACTGGCAACAAACTGTCATCTTTTATTTTATATAAGGAAATAATTATGATAATCTTTAAGGTCTTGAATAAAATAATTTAAACAAGATGATACAAATGTGTTATTTCTAGTTTTTCAAGCATCTGATACAAATCCATACAATACCAACATATATACATATGTTAAAATTGATAAAAACATAGTTTTTATACTGATGTTTTAGATTTAGAGTGTGTAGAATTAAAATTTACTGTTGCAGTTTTAATTCGAAAAAAGAAATAGTTGTCATTTCAAACCTGTATGACTTTCTTCTGCAGACCACAAAAGAAGGTAATCTGAAAAATGCTGGTAACCGAACCACGGCGATACCCATTGACTTACATTGGTTTTGTGTCCATACAATAGAAGTGAATGGGCACCGCCATTGTTCCAACATTATTCAAAATATCTTATTTTGTGTCCTGCAGAAGAAAGTAAGTTAAAACAGTAAAATAATGATGAAAAAACTTTTTTTCTTTAAGTTTGAAATGAAATACCCATCTCTAGAATTGTTATTTAACCCCTAGAGCTATTCGGATATAAACTTTAACTTGATCAGCGTGTTCACTTCCTGCGTAAGGTCACAGTCCTAGCTTTGTTGCTCCATGGAGTGAACTGCAAGAGCCCTTATTATTATCATTATTTTGCATCTGCAATCGCTCAAGAAACAGCTGTTTGATTTGAGCACAATGGAAAGTGGCAGAGCCCAGAGTTCTTGTTCATTCGGCTAACTCCGTTTTGACATGATGAATTCTGGCAGGGTTTTGTGCCGAATTCCACATCTTTGACAACCGTCAGTGCCACTGACCAGCAGTTGTGCTGTTGCCATGTTTGAAGGGGAAAGAGGAAGAGAAACGTGAAATTTCTCCACCTTCTGCTTTGGGTGCCACTGGATGACTGCCGGCTGCCAAGTCTTATGCACATCATTGGACTGTCAGCGGGTCCCGTGGTCCTGGGGTCAGCCCAACATCTGGCCCCTCTACCTCGTCCTTTAAGGGCTGTCACTGGGCAGCATCTGTTTATAGACACTGGACCGATACCCCCTCTGACTGTGGCCAAGAACGGATTCGGTAACCTCCACGCCATCAACAAATCTTTGACTCACGAATACCTCCGGATTAGTTTGACTTATTTTTAAATGTATTTTTAGTACAGGCTGTTTTTATGGTGTTTGTTTAAGGAAAAAAGTTGAGGGGTTGTGCTATTTTGCGAATATAATCATGGCTGAAGGGCATTGTTACCTGAAACCACATCTGACAGGATATTTATTTCACAGCATCAGGTGCCTTATTGCTTTAACAAAACCACATCATTAAAATAATAAGGTTTAATAAAAAAAACAAATGTTTAATTCAATGTTTTTTGTAAAGGTGTATTGAATACATTTTTTTCCGAGGCAATAATAATAGTAAAATATTCACCAACTCCTTTGTAGTCAATTATTGGCTGTACAGTAAGGAAATCATTTTTTAATAATGATTTTTCAAAATAAAAACCTGAGAAATTATTGAAAAATGAACAATTTTAAAATGGACAAATTACAACAACTAGCCCAGCACAAATTCAATATTTGCTAAGCTGTTAGCTCACTCATTAAAATATGTAAACCGATCAGATATACAACATACCAGAGAGATCAGAGATACTATTTTCAAATCTCTTTTTATTTGTATATTCATTCTCTTTCATATCCCTAAATAAAAACAGGTCACATGACAAAAACAAAGTTTCCGTTTGTCGCGTCGCAGCCCCAGAAGGGTCATGGCAGAAATTATTGAACACAGGTTGAGTGACAGAAAGCGCTGGCTCAGGGATCAAGCAGATGTTGGAATCATAAAGAAACACACAGGCCCTGAATTAAATATGAAGCCTTAAGGCATAAAAACAGGTCGCAAGGATTATTGTAGTTCTACAATGTTTTCCATCTCAACCGCGGCACAGATTAATTGTAGTGTCTTGTATGTTTAAGCAAATCTCTGTGAACATAAATGTTTGGATTATACGAAATAACTGTAGTTATATCTCTGGATGTATCATTCTTGAACACTTTATTTCAAGCAGACAGCTGTTCTCAACATATTGCACATTCATTATTCAAATGACAGGGATCCCTGGACAGCCCCTGTTATGTCAAAGGGTTTAAGCATTTACTTTGGGCACAGAGATGAAATTTGTAAAAAGCCAAAGAACTTGACAGAATCTCCTCAGAACATGGTTTTACCAGGAAGTGATTTGTTAACCAATCATATTTCTGTGTTGTGGCATGTTTGCAGAGCAGAGCCACGTTTTGAGAGCTGTGAATGTTTTATTGTAGAACCGCCAGGTGATTAAATTATATTTATTATTACATTTAGGAAAATAGAATTTAATTAAATTAAATTAAAATGTTGACATAAATTATGTCTTATACATTCCGAAGCTTTTCCTGTAGATAGTAATTAAAAAATAGATAATCAAAACAAAACTAATCTTAAAGAGATAGTTAACCAAAAAATGAAAATCCTGTCATCATTTACTTACCCTCTAGTCATTTTAAACCTGTACAAGCTTCTTTTTTACGCAGAATACAAAGAGATCTCTTAAAAGAAATGACAAAAGGGTGAGTTAATGTTGATGGAATTTTCATTTTTGATTGATTTAAACTCAAGACATGGAAATTAAGTCTTTACACTCCTTTCATTTCGTTTCATACAGTGATTGACTTTTACTGGTTCTTGTCTTAAAGGAATAGTACACCTCCAAAATGAAAATTCTGTCATTCTTGTCATTTCAAACCGGTATGACTTTCTTTCTTCTTACAATTTCTTTGGTTACCAGCATTTTTCAAAATATATTTTTCATTTTTCTGTGTTTTGCAGAAGAAAGAAAATCACGAAGGTTTAAAATGACAACCAGGTGAGTCAATTATGACAGAATTTTCATTTTGAAGGTGAACTATTACTTCAAAGTTACTTTTTCATCAGGGATCTTGCATGCTTCTATTTAGTCATGTAGCACCCACATTCAAAGTCTGTGGCGTTTTGCCAACAAGACGACTCGTCTGTGCCTCCATCTCAATAAAGCAGCATCAACAAAGTCAGGGTCAGGGCCAGATGGGTGATGTAAGAATCGACACACTCCCAGAAATCACATTTGCTTTGCAAAGAAGGAAACTTACAGACGAAAACAATGGCGTTGTGCCTTTTTGGCAGCGAGTGGCAGGGTGCCACTGACAAAAGCAAATGTGATTAAATTTTAGTGGGATGGCTAGAGTCTCCGCAATCATCAGTGAGCTCCAGCTAAAGAGAGATGACACATAAATTACTCTGCCTCTTTGCCTATAATGGGACTCGTCACTGTGTGGAAGTATCTCGCACACAGAGTAAATGACAAGAATGTTCACAGCTAATAGACTAACAATTTGCCAAAGCATCTCCATCGTCAGGATCAAAATCATGGAGGGCCAAAGTGATCATCTCCTCTAAATGGTCTTTTTCTGAAACGGGTGAAAGCCTCCAGAGCTGTGATTTTAATTTCGAATCGTCAAGTGTTTTCAAAACGCGTGACATTTAGTTAGACAGTGAAATGTCAAATTTGGGATGGAAATGAGAAGAAATATGATATTTCCATCTATTTGCATTTGTAAACCTCTGAATGTCCGTGTGTATGGCTAAGCCTGTCTATGTTTTGGCGTGTTACGTGTCGGTAGTGTGTGGGAAAAGAGTCTAAGTTGTGTTTGTATGCGGACAGACCCCTGGGGAGTGACATTTTCCAGAAGCAGACGAAGGACAGCAGTGTGACTGTTTGGATCTAGTGGCGGGTCGCCACATTTAATGTCACACACCTCTTCTGCTCAGAATCTGTTATGGAAAAGAGTCAACACCGATTCAACAGACAGGGTTATGGTCTTACATGAAGCGCGTGTTGGAGTGTTCATGTAATTCAGATGACAACGGCACAGTCATGGGTTTGATTCTTGAAGAATGCATAGCATGGAGGAATTAAATATATTTCTTCAATGCACCGTAAGTTACTTAGGATAAAACAACTGGTGAATAAAACAATTCTGTACAAAATTATCTTGAATTGAAATACAGTTTTAAGATTAATTCTTAAAGGGACAGCTCACCCAAAAACGCAAATTCTGGATTCTGAATATTCTAAGTATTTACTCACCCTCGAGTCATCTGTATAAATGTCTTTGTTCCGATGAACACAGAGGAAGATATTTAGAAGAATGTTTGTAACCAAACAGTCCTTGGCCACCGTTGACTACCAAAAATGACTGTGCCTCAGAACTGTTTGCTTTCCTAAATTCTTCAAAATATATTTTTTTGGTGTTCAACAGAACAAAGAAATGTATAGGTGAGTACATTAAAGCAGAATTATCATATTTGGGCGCACTGTTCCTTTAAGTGTTAAGATTAAGAGTTTCTAATGTTCAGAATTTACAGAAATTAAATAAATCAAACAGCTAAACACATTTAAACATTTTGATTTAAAATCAGATCACGTAAACAGTTTTGTGTAAAGGTTTGGTTTCGGAATAAAAACATTAGCCTGACATGAACATAATGGAAGTCTACGAGTTGTACAAGATGTGTGTGTTGTAAGGGTTCATAAGGGTGAACAGCGGTGTGTAAATTCCTTGGCAGCGTGAGATATAGACTTGTGATCCTCTGATCTGTGATTATGTCTGAGCCTGTAAATATCATGTGATTAATCGAGACGGTTTGTTCTGCAGACGGCTCCTCCAGTCACCTTCACAGCTGGGAGAACAGAGCTGCCTGTTTGCCTGGATTTGTTTCAGTTTCGTCTGCCCGCAGCTTATTTCATTTAATAGCCCTTAAATCTGCTGCACTCTTTACTGTCTCAGTCGTCCTGTTTTCCTCCAGCCGTCTGAGTCGCACAATTTTGACCATGTCACGTGTGGTTTGTGCTTTGATTTTTATTCTTTTATTCGTGCACATCTTAAATGTGTCTTCAACCTCTGCTGTCACAGGACATTTTAACTGCACATGGATACTTTTGAGGTTAAGGAGGCTATTTTTTATCTTATGTACTTGGCTCATGCTAATAAACTGTTGCACTTTAACAGCACATATCCTACAAGGTAAAAATCAGAGGTGTAAAGTACTATTAGAGTATTTTTACTCTTTTAATATATTTTCAAATATAAATGATGTTCTTTATCAGAGTGTTTTACTACATTATAAAGGACACCCTATCATACTTTTTCCTCCACCACATTTGATAAATGAATGTTTTGAATAATTTATTTAAGTAAAATTAATTGAGTAAAAGCAATTAGTTAATAGATTCTTTAATGTAGATACAACATCGACATGCATCTATCACATTTAGTGGAGTAAAACGTGTGATGCATTATAATGTAGTAAAAGGAAGTAAAAACAAATATAAAAACACTCAAGTAGTTCAAAATTCTGATAAAAGTAAGAAAAACTTTCTAAGCGAGTTTGATTCATGTGTCATTCTAACTATGTTTTTATTTTTAATTTCTGTAGCTCAGTGCCGGGTGTAACTAGTTCCTAATAAATTCGTTACTTTCATTTAATTACTTTTCTCCTAAAAAGCAAAGTAAAGGATTATTCTTATTTTTTCTGTAATTTAATTACAGTTACTTCTGATTTAATTGAGCTTAATACTCTGTAATATAGTGGAAATGACATCAAAATTCCAAGTTTTACGATAAAACATATGCTTTAATGTAGCCTTCTCACATTTGTAATACTTTGATCCGTTAATAAAACTAAAGAATTTTATAGTTTTATTTAATTAACACTGCCTATAGGAAATTATAGTCTGTCAGATATTTGACCTGTGTTTTGACTTTCATAACCTTATATGTTTAGCTTATAGTCAATTTATTCTTGTGCAGGTGCTTTGTAACAATGAAAATTGTCAAAAGCGTTATATAAATAAAGCTGACTATTAATAAGAATACTTAATGTAGTTTTATAACATGTATTTGAATGAATTAAAATGTCTATCCTTGAATCACTTCTAATCCCAATTTATCAAGGTTGAAGTAGGATATAGAAAGTAATAAGTAATTCAATACTTTTTGAAGAGAGTACTTTGTACAGTAATCCAATTACCACATTGAACATGTAATTAGTAACTAGTAGTAACTTACCCAACACTGCTGTAGGTCTTTTATTTTGAAGGTTTCTTGTCTCTTATCACTAGTTGATAGATCTCTGAACTCTGATTACACCCACCTGTGCTTTTTTGTTGATGGAATACGATGACTGTGTGTAAAACCTACAAAGATGACTTATCGAAGTTTGTATCACGGTATATTTTAGGAAACTAAACTGCCATGAAAAACATAACAATCGAAAGCAACTGTAGATAAACCCAAGTTAATATGTAATGACTTCAAGGCTTCGTTCTCTTTATAAATGAGAATTTTTATTCAGTCAACCAACTGGAGTACTACGTGCACAGGATCGATATCAAGAGCAGCATTGAAATTTAAAGCCCCTCTCTTGGTAAGTGTTAACTTTAAGTCATGTTTATTTGCATAGTGTGAAGCCCCAAGCTGTGTGTGTCTCAGAATTGATATATATACAAAATGGACATGTTTCTAGTTATGACAAGACTGTTTTGTTGGGCAGAAATTTTTAGTTGGAGAGGCCTTCAAATATTGTTATGGATGTTTGGGCCTCCGAAGTGAAAAGGTTGGGATGCAAGTGTTTTAAAGGGACTTGGTACCAGTTTTGTTTGTATGCTTTGGGGATCTTTATTTGACTCAAACTGTTATTATTCACTTAACACACTTGTGATCTACACAAAGGCTTTTAAAATCTAAATAGCACACTTGGGCCTATTCCTGTTAAGACGACACACCCCCAGAGCCCAAAAAGTATTTTCTCCTCACTGACTGTTTGACAAATGCCCTGTCATCTCCCACTGTCTTTATCTCCCAACTACCCCTTTTCAAACCAGTTCACTTGGAAAATGCATTCGGATGGCACGGGTTTCTCGACGAGGGTGAGCGATTCTCCTGATTGCTGAAACCTCTACGATCTAGCAGTGATTGTCATTCTAAGACAGTGCAGGGGACATGTATGTCAGCTTAATAAAGACATTAAAGCTAGAGCCCGTCCAGCAAGATGCAAAACCCTGACCTGTCTAGGAAAATAGTTCTCTAATTGGTTTTGTGTGGTGGTGCTGCCCTGTCGTCCTCGCCCATCCGTCAACCCCACACACTACTGGTGCACATCACTTGTCGGTAGAGCCAGAAATCTCCTTAACAAGCTCTACGTTACATAAACGCTCCTTTTATGTTGAAAGTCTAAGTGAAGTTCGTACAGCGAGGTTGTATGTTGGTAACAATAGATAACCTGGGAATGTGTCCAAATTGTCTAGCTACTGTATGCAATTTTGACAGCTCGACCGTGGAGCGATGGAATTAAGTTCTTGAGAATTTGAAAGGGGCGTGAGGGTGGATGACAGGCCCTGGTGAAATATGCCAGCGCGGGCAGGTTCTCTGCAGGTTAAGATCAGGGAGAAAATGCAAATTTATTGAATGTGCTCACAGAGGTCCTGACACTATCTATTTATCACCCGACCTCCCAACAATGATCAAATACTTAAGTTATTGTTCTGTTTTGCTTGGTTGTTATAGATATTTTGCTAGTGGCATACAGTATTTTTGTCACTGCTGTTGTTTGACAAGAACCATTTTGTCAATACTTCGGTTTTAGAATCAGTTTGGAAATGTTGCAGTACTTTTTTAGTACGGTTGACCATTTAAGTGTTGCAACTTCAGGTGGTTTAAATATCTATGTATGTATGTATGTATACATTTTGTCACTATACATGACGATAACAGGTACTTTTGTTTTCTTATATAATGACAGTAGAAATGCAACAAAAACTACGGCATTACCTGCTGTAATTATCAAGCATTATTTGCTATGTTGACAATTCATTTTGATAAAAGTAGTGCCGAGATGTAATGTCTTGTATTAAGATGCTCTTATGTGAATATGTCTTCTCAGAGTTGTTTAATATCTATTCTTAAATATGCATGACATCAGCCATAGTCATTAGGTTTTCAATTAATTGTCATATTTTATTTACTTTAATCATTTCCGATTACAATGACTAAATAGCCGAACTGTTTTAGGTCAGTGTATGTGAACGCGTGATTGAGATACAGTATGCGACTCCGATTGGAATATTCAGATAATAGGTTGCTGAATGATCATTTGAAGACAGCATTAGCGTGCACTCATGTCGAGCATTCAACATGCTTTATTTTTAATCTGTCTCATTACTGATGATAAATTATGTCTTAATTATAATGATAAACACTCAGTGTAAATGAATGAGGTGTATCTGACAGGAGGACTAATTTGCTAATAATTATCACCCTGTGAATAAATTCTGACACTTTTCATTTTGCTGTACATGTTAGACATGTCTCTTTTGTATTGTGATGTCATAGTAGAGGAATTTGTAAACGTGTTATTTGACAGTGTAAGAATCATTGTTTCTACATTATGGTGCCACTTAAGAAGATAAAATAGAATTTGAGAATCGCTGTATAAGTACATGCACACACAGTATATGATTCTACAGCTTTTAAACTCAGTATAAAATAGGATCTCCATGCTTCGATGTCTGAATCTCAGACCTTGTTGCGCTTCAATCACACAAAAAGTCCTCTACACAAAATCCCCATGTCACTCTATTGACAAGCTAAAGTGCTCAGATAAGACTTGATTCATAGCGCTATGCCTCGGAGCAAACCGCAGCCGGCTGATCCAGCAGTGAGCTAAACCGTTTCAGTGATAAACGTGAGCCGAGGAGACGTGGAGCTCATCCGTTAAAATATACAGCTCGGGCTGCTCGGCAGCAGACCACTCGTAAGACGGGACAAGGGTGGGTGACCTTGAACCAATAACTGTTCCTGCTAATTGATTAATAATAAAATGTTTTTATTGTGCAAAAAAGCCTTAATTGAATTTTTCCCGATTTCGTGGTTGGTCCAATTTTTAGCTGAGGTTGTAAAACATGACTATTAATCGGCACAATGTAAAAGATTTCTGCGGTAACTGCCCTCCTTTGTCACAGCCCCCACTCTGCCAAACTTTACATTGAAATCAACCTCATTAAGCTGCAAATTACAACACGCAAAACGATTGGTCCTCATTAGCGCTGACTGATCCTTGGATGGATTGACAGCCTTATATTTTTTAATTAACTACACCTCACATTTAATCCGTCTAATAGCAGGTGTTCATTTTTTGTGTGTAAAATGGACAGAAGGGGAAAGGTGACACTAGGCTAGATTTTCAATAAGTCCTCCTTAAAGGCAGCTCCTTAAAGGTGTAGTTTGCCCCGAAATAGAAATTTTCATCATTTACTTAATCTCATGACTTTTATTCCTCTCTAGAACACAATACACAATTTACTACATTTCGTTACACTATACTTGTATATGTGTAATGACAATAAAGTTGAATCTAATCTAAAAATAGATATAAAAAAAACTTAAGAGAATTGCCCCTCTTTGACTTCTATTGTATGGACACACAACCACTGAGACATTTCTCAAAATATATTTTGTATTCCACAGAAGAAAGTGTCATATTCAGTTTTCAAATGATGTGAGGGTGATAAAACAGAATATCCCTTTATGGAAATATTCAAAATATTCTGATATATTTCTGATGTATTGCATATTATGCAAATGGTTTTATCTAGAAAAACACCCAGAGGACCATTAGTCTTGCCAAATTTCAGTGGGCTCTGTACTGTACATCCCATAATGCAATGCACTTGTCCTGACCCATCAGTCTGTGAAATGAACCAGAAGAAATTAACAGCTGTAGTTTAACTATGTTCTTGAATGTGAAGATTAAAGAAGCCCAATAGAAATGCCTTGATTAAACTTTTTTTGTTTGTTTTTCATGGTTACATCACGTTCTGCTGCTTGAAAAACTGTGATGTTAGCTGAGCCCTTAAGGCAAAAACTCAAAATGCCTCAATTGCTTGCATGCCAGCAGATGTACATGTTGTAACTGTGTACTAAATTGTATGTATACTTTGTATTTTGTAAATGACCTGTTTATAAAATGTATAAGCCCTTTGGACATAGATTCCCAGCGTGATGCAAACTACAGTAAAGATCAGGCTGTAGTCTATGACACGCTGTGCCATACATAACAGGGACTGACGTCTCTTCTGATAGGGTGTCAGTTAGGCTGTATGTTAAGGTTAGGTTGCTGGGCCAGGCTCTCGGTCTCATTACGGCACAAGTAGTTTGCTCTGCCGTTGTGGGCTTGTGAGCAGTTGCGTTGTACGCAAAGATCTATCTTTTATAAACATTGTGACGCAATAGCCAAAACGACAAAGATAAATCCATTATTTTGCCAGCTGGACTGGAAAAACGTTAATGTTATAGTATTAGCCGAAAATGTTCATATCACGATCATTTCTAGGTATTCAATTACATCTTTATTCTTGTTCTTAAAGGGCCAGTTCACCCAAAAATGAAAATCCAACCCTCGAGTTAATCCAAATCTGTAATAATGTCCTTGCTCCGAACACAGAGAAAGATATTTGGAAGAATGCTTTTTTAACCATACAGTTCTCGGCTTTTGACCGCCATAGTAGGAAAAATGACAATGCTAGTCAAAAGTGCCCCAGAACTGTTTGCTTTTTATACATTCTTCAAAATATCTTCTTTTGTGTTTAACAGAACAAACATTTATAAAGCAATTTTTCCTTCTTCTATGGAAGAGCGGCGAAGATATGGACAGCATGATGCTTTTCAAACAGACAGACGATCTCATGATGAAACGCTCTCACTCTTCCTCTTCTGTGAAAGTTCCTCACAGAAAGGCCACAACTAAAACCACTGAAGGTACTCCATAATACTAAATGCTCATATAGGACAAAATCAGTTTATCACAAACATGCTGTGAATCAGGCAGCTCCAGTACAACTCGTATTCCATCATTTTATTCCCAGAAGAGCAACTGTGTATTCATGTTGCAATTGTAGTTTTCAATCCATGTTTATGCAGTTGTATGATTGTTGTATGATTTAATAGTCACACCTCCATGAGATCAGAGCGTCTGGTTTTACGGTGCTTGAAGCGTGCGCTCGGAGGGAGGGGCTATGTTTATGGGCTGATCCCTTGACATGCCCTAAATTGCCTTGTTTGCTCAGCACATGCACAGAAACAGATGCTGCTTCACTGCACCGGGTCATTCACTTCATCTCCTGGTGCTTGGTGGAAGACCTCCCTGGTTACCCTTCTTCTCTCACACACAAATACAGTCATGTAAATTATTCTCGTTGACAGACACACACACACACACACACACACACACGTACTGTATGTGTGTTTACTTGGTTAACGGGGACGTTTTATAAAATAATTGTGGTTTTTCAATTCAGATTACTATAGAATGTAAAATACATATCACTATAGAAGTTTACAGAATGAAAATTCAGATGTTTTAGAAAAATTGTGAATAATGAATAAATCCAGTGACTTCCATTATTTACTCATTACTGTCTGGCTTTCTTCAAGCCTGATGTGTTAAAGGTCCAGTGTATGAAATCTGGCGGGGAGATTGCAAACTGCAACCAACACCTCACTCCACCCTTCCAAAGCACTACGGCGGCTGACCCAGGGCTAAGATGTCATCACGTTGTTACTTCTTTGTCGAAGGACATAAGGTATTTATGCTCTGTCGAGCAGTTTGTCCGTTTAGGGCTACTGTAGAAACAACATGGCGAATTCCATGCAAGGGGACCCCCGGAGTACAGAGTTAGTAGATAGATATAGCTCATTCTAATGTAATAAATACGTAACGCTTGATTATGTAAGGTCTTTATAGACTTCTGAAGATGTAGTTACGTATATTGTATTGCATTTCTGTCAGTAGATCCTCCAAAAAATGATACACCGCACCTTTAAATAAGGAAGCAGCTCTCCCCGTGGAGAGTAGTCGCTTTGTGGAGGATGAATCGGACATGTCATTTAGAGCTTTGTTATAGAGGTCCGTGATCCTTGGCCTAGATTATTATGATTAAGATCCACCTAGCAGACGACTGTCCAATTGTCACCTTTAATACTGCAGTGGATCTGGAAGTGCACGTGTGTGTTGCTACAGAGCGGGTGATGGTTTATTGTGTTTGGTTCCACCAAACCAACACTTGTTCAACGTTAAATAGATGTCGTAGTCAATGTTTCATTACTGAAAAAATAAATTCATGTTTTTAAGTCAACTCAAATTTCTCAAAGTACAAGTCAGTGAATGTTCAGCCATAATGCAATTCTGATCTGTGCTGATTACAGTAAAAAGGTTTATTCACCACTGAGTATTAATACAATATATAGAAAAATAATTAAATGATAAACTCCTCTACAAACAGTAAATGAACCAGTAAGCATAAAAACATTTGGATAAACTCGAGTGCTGCATGCTTCACCGTGTCTCCTTATTTTTGTATTTTTTGTGAACACTACAGATTATTAAGCAGATGAGGTGAAGGCTTTGTGTGGTTTTGTGGTGGCGGCTGGTAGAGAAGTCAGCTTTGATTACCAACTAAGTGCCGTGCTGCCAGACAGGGGTCTACATGCTGATATGCATTCTATCAGAATGATTCATGCAAATTATGCACATTATTCCTGCAGGAATCTCCACTGAACTGCCCGGAGAAATTGCCGGAAATTAGCCATAAAATTCACTGTGTCGGAAATGCAAGGTGAAGGCCACCAGGAAGCCAAGGACACGGGGCTTGCGGTTACGTCCGTGTGTATAGTGTAGATGTCGTGTGCGTGGTCACCTGGTGTTTTATATCTTTATGGCGTTAGTCAACTCTGTAGTGTTCATTAAGGAATTTATTTTGCTAACACACTGATGAGATTTTAAGTCACATGTTTCATAATAGGGCAGTGGTATGAGAAGAAGCGTAATGTCCATGGGTGTTACACTTAAACAACCCCAGCTGTTCATCAGCTAGCTCATTCGTTTTGTCCTGCATCCCCCTCCCACCTGCAGGTTCCCTGCCTGTTTGCCTCTGTTATTTATAGCATTCATTCAGTCATGTGTTTCCCCACAGTACAATGAATGTTGTTTTTATTTTCAGAAATTTAATTCCAAGTCTGACACCCAAAGCTAAAATATTTTAACCTCCATAAAAAATTGTGGAACTTTTGTTTGTGGTGTTAAAGATCCCAACTTTGATTTGAAATGTGATTAAATGCGATAAACACACAATAAGTTTTTTCTGATCATTTATTTGAATTAAAGTAGTTTATTTTTAAATGAGATTATTCACTTAT
Source organism: Barbatula barbatula (assembly GCF_947034865.1). Classification (NCBI taxonomy): domain Eukaryota; kingdom Metazoa; phylum Chordata; class Actinopteri; order Cypriniformes; family Nemacheilidae; genus Barbatula; species Barbatula barbatula. The sequence continues at coordinate 15,460,670 of NC_136786.1, read as the reverse complement.
TTATTGAAATATAGACAGCTTTGCAAGATGTAAACACTGGTCCAGAATTGGTCTAATAAAAAAGTGGGCTATAACCATAGGGAAACAATAAAAGACATGATTTTTCCATTAATCCTCCATTAAGCAACAATCAACGGGAGGTTTGCTTAAACTCCTTGCGTGCACTTTGTGTCTCATAGCTGATCCTGTACGTCTGACCTGTATCATGGAGCGAGAGAAGAGCGCTGTAGATGTTTCATGCTCTGACTGACTCCCCAAGTAATGGTGTTGTCCTGCTGACACTTTAAAACTTCCCCCACAGCCACAATTAATGAATATCAAAAGCTGGAAATAAATTTCACATCGTAACGTAGTTTCTGAAGGTCAGTGACCGCAAACCACGGCCCTCCGGTATGTCTAGAACAGGTGCTGCGCTCTTTTGCTCGCAAACACCTAAAAGTATTGTACCTGGCTATACTGTATCAGTCTTCAATAGGAACATTAATATCCACGTTCCGTTTTACAGTGGTAAAAATGAATCATGAGTCATTTGGCATGGCACGAATCAGACTGTGATCACACTTTTGTATGTACAGAACACATATGGTGATTATGTGACAACAGTTTCGTTTTAATGAAACTCATGCTGCTGTACTTTCTTTTTTTACTTTTTCAGACACATGGTTGCTTGCGCCTGCACTTGTATCAAGTCCAAATTACACATTTTCTGTGTCATAACCCCCAAATTGGCTTTAATTGGGTTGAACATACACTTCAGACATTCTAACAATTGAAACTTTTCCCTCAAATACACAAAAGGCGGCTCTCTTGATTTGTGCAAAATAAAAAAAGTGCAGGTGTTGTGTCACTTTTGACCTCCTGTGCAATAGTAATTTTTCACCAGCAGCGTTGCGCATTATAACGTGTAATCTGAGAAAATGTGCAAATACATCAGATTATTAAAGAAAAGGCCAAAGGGATTAAGATGCCTTTTTAACCTCATATATCCAGATTATAAAAATGCATAAAAAAATCGAATAAATACTGAGTACAAGGAATCGATCATAATCAGCAATGACGGAACTAGAGCCAAACTCTTAAAAGATTTCCTGTATTTTTATGGCTGTAAATCTGGTATAATTAGATGTCAATCAAACCAAATCGACCTGAATAACATTAATCTTTAAACCCCAATTATATCCAGAATTTAAATAATTTGTAATAAATTATTTATTCTAGGAGTGTGGATCAAAATTTATAGATTGTAACATTTCTGTAACATTGTTTCCCACAGTTAAATTTTTTAAATAGATTTAAAATTTGTTTGAAAGTTACACAAAATCTGTGTTGCCATTTGGTGAGTATGCATCGTCTGAGTCTTCATCATTCAGTCTTTTTCAACTCAGAATTTATGCCTGTGCATCTAAACATTGACAAAACCATTTTCAGCAATAAATACTTAAAACTTTACACTGGTCATTTTATTTCCTGAGCTTTTCTGAACAGCGTGCACGGCCAAGTGTGAATTACAGTGCATGACATTTGGGTAGCGTTGTGTGTACATGTACAGCATATATCTTTGTAGGTATAAGAACGGAGAAGCAGGATGATTCAATTTCTTAGCTTTGAGTCTGCTGCTGATATGAATACTATAACGTATACTTTGAATATCCTTGTTTATCACGACCCTGCATTCATCACATCTATATTACAAATAGATGCCCTGGTGGCTCTTGATATGGTAAATTGGATATTTTATGGCTTATGAAAAGGCGCCTTTTTATCTTTCAATTTTTCCCATCTGCATTGTAGCTTCAGAGGTCGTGAATAATAGACAGATTAAGCTTTATTAGGTTTGTGAACACTGCTGTTGATTTTGGGTCACTGTTAGGATGGTTATCTGTGAGTTGTCCCATTGGTTTTCGCGGGGTTAAACTCCTGGTGAGTCGTTTTTAAAATTAAATGAATGAAACTGATTCAGATTTAACCTGACACATTAAAATCAAAGATCTCTTTGATGGCACTGCTTTCACATCTAGTTCAAATTGCTCTTAAAGACTCCTGTCCTAATTCTCGGTAGTAGGCCATTTGTCATGAGCTAATCGCTGTGTTTAATAATGCATCCTTGCGCATTATATAATTAATGCACTTGCATTGACTTGTTATTGACTCACACCGATTCTGTCTGTTAAAGCATGTGGAAGGCAGTACTATTTGGTGAATAAAAGTTGCAATGGGAAATTGAACATAGAATGATGGAAATCATGTAAATAGGGTCATGAAAGTAGTTGACTCCACACAGTAATTACTCACAGTATTTATCCAAGCAAGCTTTTGTGATGGCTGATTACTGCTGCCCCTGATTAATGCCTCCTGCATGTGTCTCCACATCTGTGCTGTGCTTCGAATTAGAGAGGACAGAGTCCTACCAGAATACGAATGTTTTTCAAATGACTATACAGAGTTGAAATATTGAAAAGAGTGAAGTTGTTTCAAAATCCCTTCCTGTCATGCTATGGTGTTGTGATGAAGAGTTATATCAGTCCTCCATTGTTTATTTCATTCACCAGCTTCGCATTGCTGATATTAGTGTTCTCTACCTTAAACATTAAAAACACCCATGCCATGGAGTTTGCTCATGTGCACACACATAGTCCAACAATACTGTCCTGCCTTATTGACACACCAGATGGGCTCATCGACAATAAAGGTTTTCGATGTTTTGTGATGCACTATTTGTTTTATTTGTAGAAAGGATACGATTACTGTAATTGGTTAATGTGTAAAATTAAAAGGGTTCTGGCTTTAATTATGTAAGATTTTGTCTTATTAAACGGTGGTTGAGTGGGGTTGTCATGTCGTCAATTAAAAACTGAAAGAATATCTGGTGAAATACACGAATGTGCCCCTGGCAAACCACTCGTATTCGACTACAGTTTAAGATCTCATTTTTCATTGCACTAAAAAGGTATTTCCGGTGACGTAGTTTTACTAGAAAAGATTGCGATGACACGCAGTAACTGAGAGGTTGGTGCTGTCCCTGGTGCTGAACATGCAGCGCGTGAAAACGTTTTCATTGTTTTTAATGTTCGGTAGAAACATTTTTGCCACAATGACTTGTAAAAGATTAGATTGTTGTAACTGATTGGAAATTAAAACTTGCTGGTGGATTTTGTACGGATTAACGCTTTGTTGAAAGTAACATTTATCTAATGTACTCAGATTTTAGATCGATTTGTTTGACCTCAAGACGTTGCTTGTTAAAGCAAATTGTTGTATTCACTTTCTGCTGTGCTGAAGTTAATTGCATTCGTGTTTTAATTCGTATTATTACTATAAGCCCGTCATTACTACTATTGATTCGTAACATTTACTGTGTGTTTATTTTGTTTACCTTTTAATAATTGTATGGATAGCAAATGTTAAAAAAAACAATTGACAATCATTTAATGCATAATTTCTTTTCGGGAAATTTCGTCTAAAAATGTATCTTCGAGTGTCGAAAAAAGAAATGATATTAAAACATGTCGCCTTCGAAAGTTACGTTTTTAAGTCGAAACACAGTTGGTGTTGCACTTCACCATCGTGTCTGGGGCCATCTTCCTGTCCATATCTAATTCGTTCTCATTGTGATCGGCATCCGAGCTAGAACAATGCAAACTAATGACACTGATGTTGATGACTGTTTCCTGTGATTAAAGACACCCAATTACTGCAGTGAACAGTGTCGTAATTATGTTCCTTAATCACTTCCAGTAGCTTTAATTGCCTTAACGACGTGTTTAATTAAAAGGAATATAGGTATTACAGTAGACAGTTTTGATACACTGTTGTTTTCACATTAACATTATTAGACACCGTTACGGATTTTTTAAGTTATCATGATGAGACTAATCGGGTCTTCCTTCGATACTGAGAGACGTTCACTTTTGCCCGCGCCTGGCCTTTTTTCCCAAAGCTATTCCATGTAAACGAACTTAAAATAAAAACATTGCTGTTACACAATAATTTGCTAATTTAAAGAGAGCACTGCTAAATGTTTTGCTTCGTTCCCAAACGTAATAAAAAAGATTGTTGCATGATGCCAAAAACATTTGACAAATTGTCTTTTCGTCATCCACAAAATATTTTTTTGCGATGTATTGATCTTACATGATCTCTATCGAAGTAACAAGAATCAGTACTACTAGAGGCTTAACAACATACAACCAGGCGACAATACGTTGGATCAAAATATTTTAATAAAGCTCTCCAATACATTAACACATACAAATGGCCCTCTCCGGTCACAAGTGAAATTTATATATCTACAATGCTTCTAGCTTTGACCTGACAACAAGCTGAAACCGTCACGTGCCTAGCCAAACTGTGTGTGTTTGTAAAATAAAATAATAATATTAATAGTAGTTGCAATAAACCAAAATCTGCTAGATTTACAGCAAATATGTCAATGCATAACCAGACCAAGCATGCAGACCCACTTGATATCATCTATTTAGAGAAATTAAAAACCAAAACTTTTATGGTTCCACCAAACTAACAATATATTATATACAATTTTAAATAACAACAATCTCAACTAAGATTTCGTAATATCATGTATGCTTCTTCCGAATAAAGTCTGTGTGATAAATCCAATATTCTGCTCCTCACAACAGGATGCGGCTTTTAAAACACAGATGTCAAACATGTACATGAAATCCATTCAAAGCAGCAAGAATACGAAGAGCAAATTCGAGTAAAACCTTACATATTTTGGCGTCATAAACAAGGTAAAACATGGTTGCATGTTGTCAGGTCAGTAGTACACGTCATTCTGAAGGGTCCACGTTAATGTTGATAATGAAACTGTTCGTTATGCCCCCACCTATGACATAGACTTTGTTTGGTTTATCTCACTCTTAACATACGTAAAGTATAGGCTATACCGTATATACACAATCAGTTTTGAACAAATGTGTTTCTTTGAATGAAATTGTTTGCAAGTGTAAGAAAAGTTTTTAGCATTCTTTTTATATTGAGCTCATTTTAAAACAGTCAGTCTCTCTTCAACAGTCAACAGTTTCGCTGAATTAAGTCAAAAGTTTCGCATGTGCTTCTACGAAAGTCGCTGCAGAGTTTAAGGCTTGTCAGTGCATTGCTTACAGAGGCTGGAGGTGACATTGTTGAAAAGGGCACATTTGTCTGGACAGGAGGATGCTGCAACTCCTGGGGGGAACGGGTAACCAGCCGGCTGTTCGTATGCGCTTAAACCCGGCGTGAGAGCTGTGGTCGCGGGCAACGAGGCAGCAGAGATTGCCTGGCCTTGGTTTAGATACGCAACAAGCCTCCTCATCTCTTCCAGCGCCTGTGCCTGCATGAGGATGTAATTTTTGGCTAACAGCAAGGTGGCAATTTTGGAGAGTTTCCGTACCGAAGGGCTGTGCGCGTAAGGTATGACCCCCCGCAGTTCATCAAGCGCATCGTTCAGATCGTGCATTCTCCTCCTCTCCCGGGCGTTGATGTTTAGTCTCAGAGTTTTCTGCTCTTTGTTTTTCTTACCTCCTTCAGACTTTCCCCCGGACACCGACATTCTCCCGTCCGTCATTAGCATCATGTCGCACCGGTCGTCACTATCATCGTCCGGGCTCTGTTCTCCTCCGCTACTCTCCGCAGCGGAAGCCCTGTTTGCGCTCTCACCGTATTTCACACACAAAGATCCGGTCGGCAGACCCAGCGTCCCCGCTCTCCCTCCCGTCAATCCTCCGGGTTGAACGAGGTCTGGCTGTTCAAAACAGCTGACTGGCGACTGGCTGTCCCTGGAACCAAGATCGATACCCGGCGTCGGCCGAAATGAGTCCATCTTTGTGCTAGAGACTGCGCTAAGAGTTTTGTGAAAAATGTCTCCACCCAAGTTCATTCTCCTGTCCATAGTCTCCAAAAAGTCAGATTTGATGAGACTTTACTCAGCCACTCTCCTCGGTTGCGGTTTTAAGTTTCTACTCTATGAATTGGAGTTGATGTTGATGACTGCTACACTTGTCAAGTGAGGTGTAGAGACAGTAGCTCCTCCTAAAGTGCTCTACACTGCGTTTATCATGTTGAGACACACTTTGTAGATCACGGCGGCGATCAGCATCAGCAACAGAAGGGGGAGTCTTTTACATCATTATCTCAAGTCGGGCTATTAATATGAAGAAGATTCGCCTATCGGGACTGCGCGCTCGCTACCCAATCAGGTTAACGTTTTAATTAATGGGATTAAAACGGTAACAAACAATCCCGCCTGTAAACACTCCACTCGGATCAGGCTTTATAAAAGGATTCCGTCTCTTTTTTTATTTCTCTCTCCATCTGTGATCGCGATTTAACGATAGTCTCTTATTGTTCTAAATGGACATCTGTACTCAACAACGTGTGTCATTAGATTTGGACCACAGATAACAGACAACTTTAACGATCTGAATTTTGTTTTACTGTTGTCATGTTGCCCTAATTTATTGTAGGCTATGCCATGCTTACTGTTCAGCAGAGTAGCCACGAATCCGATTAAACAATGCATTTATGGAATCACATCTTTATTTGTTGCCTAGTTAAGATAACTTATTCACCAGGAGGGAGGTCTAAATGTTTGTTTACCTGCTTTGCTCACACATGTGCGTGAACGTCGTGCATTTGTGTGTTTAGTTTTTCTTCAGTATTTATATTGCATCAGTGTCCGACAATGAACGGTGTAGTCAAAAAAGACCAATTGTTTTTATGAGCGCGTGTCGCCTCCACGTGGTCATAATGGCACTAGACAAGCTGTATTGGTTTGAAATGATGACAATGTGAAGTCCTGTCTTTTGTTACTTTATTTTTATGAATTTAAAATCATCTAAAGTCATAACTTGTTTTTAATATCTTAGCAATGAACCCTAGATTTGTATTTTGGGATAAAGAAATGCAACGTTCGCCCAACAATAAAAATCAATTAATAATTTGCTTGCTCTCACGGAACCAACCAATATTGGCCCTGACTTCCACTGTGTGGACACAAAACCACTGATGCATGTTTCAATTTTAAATTCATATCGATTCATATTCTAATAAACGAGTTATAGAAAATGGAGAAAATCATGTTTCCCATATGTTTGAAGAAATACAATTTTTTATTCTGAGCTATGAAGCTTGTAACCCTGGCAGTAATTGGCAACAGAGAACCTGAGGTATGCTCTTACAGGAAAGAACACCTTCATGGCCAATCAAACCAAGCTAATGAGACAAGATGAGTCTGGACAGTTAAACTGCATGCAGTCTCGCTCTCGCTTTCTCGCTTTCTTTCTCGCTTTCTTTCTCTCTCTCTCTCTCTCTCTCTCTCTCTCTCTCTCTCTCTCTCTCTCTCTCTCCCTCTCCCTCTCCCTCTCCCTCTCCCTCTCCCTCTCCCTCTCCATCTCCATCTCCATCTCCATCTCCATCTCCATCTCCATCTCCATCTCCATCTCCATCTCCATCTCCATCTCCATCTCCCTCTCCCTCTCCCTCTCCCTCTCCCTCTCCCTCTCCCTCTCCCTCTCCCTCTCCCTCTCCCTCTCCCTCTCCTCTCCCTCTCCCTCTCCCTCTCCATCTCCATCTCCATCTCCATCTCCCTCTCCCTCTCCCTCTCCCTCTCCCTCTCCCTCTCCATCTCCATCTCCATCTCCATCTCCATCTCCATCTCCATCTCCATCTCCATCTCCATCTCCATCTCCATCTCCATCTCCATCTCCATCTCCATCTCCCTCTCCCTCTCCCTCTCCCTCTCCCTCTCCCTCTCCCTCTCCCTCTCCCTCTCCCTCTCCCTCTCCCTCTCCCTCTCCCTCTCCCTCTCCCTCTCCCTCTCCCTCTCCCTCTCCCTCTCCCTCTCCCTCTCCCTCTCCCTCTCCCTCTCCCTCTCCCTCTCCCTCTCCCTCTCCCTCTCCCTCTCCCTCTCCCTCTCCCTCTCCCTCTCCCTCTCCCTCTCCCTCTCCCTCTCTCTCTCTCTCTCTCTCTCTCTCTCTCTCTTTTACTGTACAGTATTTCCTTCAGACAGCTTACAGCCAAAGTGTCACCTAATCAATTTCTCAGTTTGACACAGGACTATGCTACTGAGGTTATAAAATACTTTTTCATAACTGAATTGAAATGAAGATCTCTTCTTGAGTGCATTTTTACATTGCATTTAACCTTCCCGGTCAAAAGTGACCGAAGCCTGAAATGTTTTTTTTCAGGAAAAGTGATTTTTTACACTCTTGATATTTTTGTCACAAGTGCTGGGCACTTTATTGATGCACAGTGGCTGATTACCACCAACAAATTATCTGTATATATATATACACACACACACACACACACACACACACACATATATATATATATCCCTCTCCCTCTATATATATATATATATATATATATATATATATATATATATATATAAATCCCATCATTTTCATCAATTTTTGAGCTTCCGATGGAGCTACAATTTTTAATATTTCAAAATGTAAATTTTTCGGTCAAAAATGACCGAAGCATCCCAGAGAGTTAACAACATGTTTTGCAATGGCCGTTTTGTCCACTTGGTGTCAGACTGCACATGTGTTTTAAATATAGGGTGAACACAAGGATATGTTATGACTGAATGTCAATAAATTGATTCATTCATTCAACTTTTATTTCCAGACTCAATGTCCATTACAAAAGAAACATACAATACACAAAAATTTTAAAAGACAATTTTACCAGTATTTCTCATAGATGACTGGTATTGGATTCACAACAACATGATAATAGCATTCTGTGAATTTTCCAGCTGACAAATAAATGTATACATTAAATTTCTCATTCAAGCAATAAAAGTTATTTCTCTTGACATACAAAATAGATTACTTGCACTTGCACAGAATGTTTGCATCAGAACGTTTTTTGGATTATTTAATATATTTTGGGAGGATTTTTAATAATCCTGTATGAGGATAACAAAATGAGCACTGTTTGGTGAACATACATTATCAGTCTAATATACAGACACTTAATTATCCGTTTGCCGATCAGACTATACTGACACCTTTAAAGGTTGTGAATGAAGAAAGATGTTTCTTACAGGCAGAATGCAGGGGGTAACTTGACCAGGATAACACTTTGTTTGGAACCAATCCCCTGTGAGTTCGTATACAGGCGGCAGGACGTGACGCCACCTAGTCAATTTGATGAAACTATTGGTGCTAAAATATCACCCTTTATTTCTAAAATGAACAATAGTTTGAACATATTACCATGTTTTTGGGGTTTTATTAGTAGTATAACATACCACAAATGTACCATGGTCTAACAATACTAACAATGGCTATGGTTAAACCGTGATTTGTTAATTGAAATGGCTGTCTGCCAAAATAAAACCTGTACTGTACACTTTTACTATAATGAAAATAAAACAATAAAAATGAGATCTGTACCATTTTTCTAAACGTGTTACTTATATAGCAACGTCATTCGTGATTTATTCCGTCCTAACATAAAATACAACATTTAGGCGCCGTTTCACAGACATGTGATCTTAAACCAGGACTAGTAGATTTTAATAAAACGCCTTGGATAAAAGCATTACTGATTCTGAAGATATGACAGGGCAATTTATTTTCAGCTCAAACATACATTTTAGTCTGGGACTAGTCTTGAGCCTTGTCGGTGAAACCGGGCAGTAATGGTTTAAATGAGCGATTATATTTTACTGCTCCTTTAGATGGCGTAGTTGAACTATATAGTGTGACTGTGCACATGTAAATATTCTGTTCTTGTGCTTAAAACGATCACTGGTTGCATAGCAACGCAATCGAAGCGAGGCATGTTGTTTTTTAGTGAGTAGCAATTTTATCATTTCAAAGTGGTCACTTCATACCAATTACTGCATACTTCTGATACGAGAGCAGCTCACCCCGTGCAACCGTGCCCGCGTGTGCTAATCTGTCAAGGCTGGTGTGTGATTAGAATAATGATGAGAGCCTTCATGTGATGCATGACTCTAGGGCATAGAGAGACTAAACTGATTTAGTTCATGTATTGCGTCGTAAGATGAGATAGATGAGTCAAGAAAGATGCGCGTTCTTTGGAAAGTTGCCTTTTATTACGTAGGCGCGCTCTTTGTGATGATTTGATGTGGTAGATGCATAAACACCATTCTGCGAACACGTTGGAATAATTCAGCTGTGCGGTACGAAACAATAGTGCCATACTTGCGTAGTGATGCATGCAGTATTTCTGGTGTCGTCTCGGCCTGATTTATTTATGTATTTCTTGAACTCCGGGCATGATATACTTCGTCTCGTTTCGTTGTCCTCTTTCATAAACCATTTTGACAGACGATTAGCTTGGCTGTGACTGCTCGAACAAGTCGATTATATATAGTTAAATACCTTTTTGTTCGCTAAATTCCAACCTTTCGTGATTAATCAACGTCAAGCTCTATAGTCTTGAGTGTCATTGATTCACACACTACGGTTGTAGCCATTAGGGGTCGACATTTCCTTTCCGATCTTTTTGTTGTGTACAACGTGAAAATGGACTCTTAGGCAGAACATATCTGTATATTGTTTTTAACCGAGCAGAAACAGCCGTATAACTTGTTCCATATGGGACAGTGTAATGATTTCCAGGTGATGTCTTGAAAATATAGATTATTTGTGCAATGTGAGAATGTAACCCGCTTGACAAGTGGATGAGTGGGTGCTTGATTGACATTAAGCTAGATGTGCAAAGTCTGTAAGATTTAAAACAGCGATGTATAGTTGGGGCAAATTAAAAATGATTACAAATGAAATGTCATCTTTCCAGAAAGATACATATATGAAATTCTTCTTTATTTATCATGAATTTAGGTGTGAAAACGTAATTTACCCTGCGTTCCAACGAATGCGTACACATATCTGCAAAATAAATTCAGCACCACATGCGGTGGACAGCGCCTCCACTTGAAGACTTGTGCAGCATTGTATTGTTGTTCATTTTTAGTGGGCTAACGTCACACACACAAAAAACGCAAACACAAACTTAAAGCCATGTCATGATTTACGTTTTATTGGAAAACCTAAATGTGAAACGCATGTAGATTTGTTTTAATCCTGCCGTATTCATAGGCCTCCGGAGGTGGAAGGCTCCGCTCTTGGCATTCACCGCGTGCCTTAATTGTAAGATATTAAATCAAGGTCCGCTGTGAACACGGAGAGCCAGAGTCTCAAATCACACATTTTCTGTCTAAAATACAAAGCATGCTCCTTAAATCATTGAAACCTTCGCCTAACCGCCGTATTTTCACAAAATCCTTTAAAATCTTCTTTCATCCAGCGTCTGCTGTTTGGTGTCCCATTGCGGTAGGAATAGCTTGCTTGAAGAAGGCAACTGTGTTGTATTCCTGTGATATGAGTAATTTTCAGAAATCCGGCTTTTTCGTGTTCTGTGTTATTGAATGACAATTTTACACATACTTTAAATACAAATTTGCTATAAATGCAAATTTATGGTTTAACCACCGTGAGATGAGCCATGAAATGTCGACAGCGGAGGGAAAAGGCCTTCGTCTGCATTAAATTACTTGACGCTGATTTCAAAATGACAGTCTGAGACAAAGAGGAGCGAGGGGGTTCACCATTTGATCCACTTGAAGGGAGCTCTGCTCTGTCAAAAAGCGTCATGGGCATGGACCGTTATGTCCTCTCAAACACCTAAAAGGAAAAAGCACAAAAACGCATTGTTAGCAATAAAAAAGCAATAATTTTCCTGTTGAATTGTTTCGAAATACCGTCAAAAAGGGTAAAAAGGAAATCCCAGCAAACGTTGCGTTTCGCTAATGCAAATATACATGTTCGAGAGAAGCCCCATCCAAATGTAAATGCGCTGAGGAATTGCAGCAAAGTCGACGACGCATAACTGTATTCCATTCGTAAGGAACAGAGCCAACAAAGACAACGTACTTCCCACAGCATCTTCTGGGGCTGAAGATGGACTGTATATTCCCAATGTCCGGGTTGTTAAACGGTACTCTCTCTGTCCAGTCTTTCCCCACGCTGACTGACTTTAGGATTAATGGCTCTCCAGCCAAACAAATAAGGTAGCCTATCTGCTTTAAGCACAAGAGGATTGCACGGGGTGGTGACGTCACTAGGCAAACAGATGTTTGCGACCATCGTCCTGACCGTTTCCTTATGTCCTTGAGAGTAAATGAGCGCACACTTGCTTTGACATAATCGTGTTGTTTCCCTTTAATAATTACTCATTCGTGCTTATAGTAGCCTTCATCTGCTTACAAAACGCACGCCATCGCTGTCAATCGATCAGCGTAATAGGCCTACAAAATGAAGTCCTACAGCCAGAGGAAAAACAATCAGCTGTTGAAATAAAGTGTGCCATCATCAGCATTTCCTGTGCAATATGCACAGTTGCTTGAATGTTGTCTTTGTGCAAATACATTTTCATTATATTAGTTTTAGAAGGATCGTAGTTATGCTTGGAATACAAACTGCTGCCAATGCAGTATAGGCAGGCTAGTCTCACCCAGACATGAAAAGTATAGTTCACTGCACCACGTCAAAGCTAGTTTTTACTCTTCCATCCAATCAAAACTGTTACGATATTAAGCTTTGTTCGATAAATAATACCTCCACGTACCAAATAACGCGAGTTTATGCATTGATGAGCTTGTTTGTAAAGAGAATATGATAGATACAGATTATTAGGTAGTGAATTCTATTGTCGCGTCATTACGAAGACATATTGCATATACTGTTCCTTTCTGTGGACACGCCGCTACAAATAACAAAAGCGCAGAATTCTAAAATTGAAATTAAGAATTAGCGAAACACCAGAACAGTCGAACTGCAATCACTGCTCACACCATCGCCATGCCATTACTGAGAGACCACTCCATCCCTCTAACACATTAAGTCTGTGACATCTCCATGGGACAAGCTGTACTACGTGCTAACCTATTTCGTGTTTAAAGACTGGATGACATGCAGTTGTTCTTTCACTTTCCTGTTTGCGGTTTTAAACCAGTTTGCACGCAAAGGCCGTATGAATGGATTCGAGAAACAAAGGGAATCGCATTTTTTTATGGAAAACAAATCTATCTGCCGTGCATTACAATTGACACCGTGATGTTTTTCAAGGACTTTAACCGACACGCTTCTTATGTATTAGTTTTCGTACTGTCATTAGGAGCTATAAAATATGACCCAGTTGACCCGGCGTCCATTAATCTATTGTCTCCGCGAACCAAGCGATCATAAACAAAGCGAAACCAACACGCAACGAGCTCTGAACCGTTTTGCGTAAAAACGCAAAATGCGACTGCGATAACCGTTGCGTAAGCGGTTCGTGTTGTATGATGTATCGCGTTCGTTTTTCATGCAGAAACGTCCTCTGGAAAACAATAGCAAGTGCAACGTGGGAAAAGCTGCTTCGTTACGTTCTGATGATGCCGATCGCAAGCAAGCTTAAACAAATACACAGGTACTGATATCTGACGCACACTTCTTTCCATATTAGTCATTTTTATTTTTTGTGTTATGTGTGAGCAATCCCAAATATGCAAGCTATTCCACACTTACGCGCTTGTTCCACATGCCCAGCCGAAGGTCGTTGGTTTCCCCTGATATCATATCCATTGATTTTTTTTCTTAAGTCTGTCTTCGTATTAAAGCGCGTTTCGTGATTTAAACATCTTATATTTGTATTCCTCGTTTTCTCGCTGTGTAGTTGAATGCCTCCGCTAAGCGACTTGCTCTGTCTTGCAGTGAGTCAGGGGCTGGAGCCCCTGCAAAGCATGGCTGCGTTTTTCTCTTTTTTTCAAAAGAGGGCAGGTCGTTCTATGCATTATAATGAGGTAAGTCTCTCTCTTTCTCTCTCTCTCCTACTCTTCCCCCGTCGCACACACACACAGTTGCAAATTTTAAATCGCAATAGAGCCCTCAACAAAAACCTCAAGCTTTTGTACTGTTAAGCACCCCAACCCATGATGTCTAACATACATTTTTACATTTATCAGTGCTGTAAATAAAGCTCCTTCAGTTTTGATGCCTGTGCGATAATCTTGTTATGAATCACGGGTGCTCGATAACTGTACAGTGTTGAATCGTTGCTTTAGTATTTGGGACGTAATTTGTAACGTTTAATACGTTTGTCCTGAGAGGTCCATTACTCCGCCACAGTGGTCCACGTTATATCGAATAATCATTGCTGCGTTTTACTGTATTGGTTGGAGCAGATAACATTTTCTTCCTTCCCAGGAATGATTTGAAAAGATAAATTACATTTTTTCAGTTATGATATGAAGAGTCTGTTAACTGGGTGTAACAGACTCCTTTGTTCATTTGTTTTTTATTAATGTAGCCATTAATAAATTCAGCCAGACAGGACACCTATGCGCAGTAGGTACTCCTAGCATATAGCCTGCAGTAACCTATATCCTCAGATGATATTCATACATTTGCAGCACGTGCTGTTGTTGTAAACAAGACTATTGTCAACAAAACGGACCTTATGGGGACCTTGAGTCTCAGAAGAAAAATTATATGAAAAATCTATTATACGACCAAAAAATAAATGTATAATTTCGTTTATGGGTGTCATTCAGATTTGATAATTTCGGTTTAGCTTGTCAAATTTTGGTTCAATGTTCGTAATTTTCAGAAACGCGTTGAGCGTTCGATGCATATGACACATTTGAAAAAAGGCAATGAGGTATGACTCGATGTTGCATTTAATAGCCTAATTCATGTCTTCATGTTAGTGGTCGTATTGTTTTCTAGTGGTAAAAAACACATAGAAATATAAAACGTTTAAAAACGATGTAATATTGTACAGTTGTGAAATGTTAATCTAGGACAAATTTTGTGTCTAGGAAGAGCTTACTGTTTCTTTATTAATTCGTATCCTATTGTTTTGTGATCGTGGTATGTTTGGTATATGCAAGGAAGGCGCTGAAATGTGCGATGTATTCAAATGATCAGATAGAGCAAATAATGCAAGGCCAAAAAAATATTATTTCTCTTAATGCAACGTGCTCCACCAACCATCGACTGAGATCGTGCTGATGTCAGGCTACGACTTTAAAAGGAATTTTAAAGCGCATATTTTCCCTGGGAAAACGCCATTGTTCACATTGAAACAATAGAAGCTGCAGGCAACCGCAGTGAGGCTGTATGAATGGCGAAGCTCCGGGTCAGTGCATTGGGTCTAAGGCCCCAAAGCCCCTTTCCCCGCACGCCACAATGACCCTTACGTGAGGTTGAGGGTCCGCGGGGTCATAGGGCATCACCTATTGTTCTGCACTTCAAAACAGATAAACATTTATTTTTCAGGACTGGCCAGAGGGCACTTTTTCTCGAGAAAAGTGGGGGTAAGGTTGTATCTAGTAGTGGCTAGGAGGAGTGAAGTTGTGTATGAATAAGGGTTATATATCAACGGAACGAATGACTGTCTTTTTAAGGATACATGGACCTCAACTATGCGCTGTCAAGTAAGGATTTTAGACGTTACTGTATACGTGCAGACTGCTTTGAATATGCAAGTTGATTACATTTGTTAGTAAAAGATTAGACTACAAGTTTCAAAGTTGATATTTTGAGGATATTTCAGGTTCTTCTTCGTCAGTGTTTACATGGCTCACGGGCCTAAAATCTTTCGTTGTCAGATGATGTTGTTCTTTCAGTCCACCGGTTTGTTTTGTTGTAGATATATCGACCAATCTAATGCATTGACAATTCTGTTGCACCGGTAATGACATTTTATTTATTTTTGTTTGTTTTTAATTTCGGAAAGGTTGCATTTTTAGCATCCTTGCCACTTTAAATTCAGCTACATTTATTTCTAAATATTCACGAAATTGCTGAACGAAATACTAAATTAAATGTTTTCCGTTTATTAAATTATGAAGTAAGGCATTTATTTAAATGTGGTACTGTAACGAACAAAAATGAAATATACATATTTGTTTATGTTGCAAATGAGGTTGTTAGATTTTGTTCAATTTAAGATCTCGATCTATGTGACTATTGCATCTATTGAATGTTGTAATTTGAATTTATAAAACACATTGTGCTTGACGTCTGGTTTTATTTTCAGTTTTTGAGTGCAACAATTCTGCAAATAATTAAATAGTTGTATGTGTACAAATTTAACATGCATTGCATTTACACGTAATAAATTGTCCAAGAATCCGTTTTTATGCCTGCGAATTCAAACTCTTGATGTTCCGTCACAAATTAAATGCATTGTGGTTAGATGAGGATGACGAGCATGGCTCAGCTAGAGTGAAAATACTGTTGCTTCTGTACAGTCTCCGATCACATCTCATCTTATCTTTATGCTTACGTGTGAGACGAATCCTTAAGCAGTGCAACATTTCTGCTGTCGACCGAGCTATCGCCAGACTTTTGTGCTATTATAAAAAAATAAAACGCAATATCTTCGAAGCGTTTTTTCTGTTTTAAATAACCTCAACTGAATGTTGACACTGGATATTATCTTTAAATGTTACCCAGATAAACTCACAGGTAATTGATTTTGTAAGCTTGGTTATATGGGCATTTAAATGTATGCTTTTGAAGAGCACTGACCTTTTCTCAGAACTGCAGTCTGCGATTTCAAATAACAATAACTATAATACTCCCATTCAAATCTCTGCATGATGTCAATCTAAATGTGTGCTGTAGATTAAAAGAGCATGTATTGCGAGTTTTATTATTAAAGGTATTTTAGATGTTTTTTTGTGGTATTGTATGCAATTGCAAGCAACAACATTTTTGTGTATGATCATTGTTGTACGCAAACATATTCCCAATGTGCATCAAACCCATTAAAATCTGCTAATGTCCATGAGTTCTATTTTTTTAGGCCATGCCTTTTGTCATCCACATCTGCTGAGCAATCAAGTCATTCTTGTTACCTTTTGTTTTATGCCTCTCTGCTCTCAGCTGGAGTGGGGGAGGTGGATGGGGGTCCTCATCCTTTCACATTTGACTCTATAAAGGATGATCTCCTCCTCCATGTGAAACGATGTAAGATTTTCCCCATCTCCCACTGTGACCTAATTTAATTGTTAATAAGCTGTTAAAACTCGGCCTCTCCTGATGAGTATTTCCAGGTTCTAGGTCCATTCTCAGTCAGGTCAACAGGGACCATCAGCGTAGTCACAGCGTACCTGATGGTTTGTGCTACACAGGCCGCTGTCATTTTTTTCCACACCAGTCATTTTAAGATCCATTTTGCTTTTTGCCCCTCAAGTATTTTATACTTGCTCGCACTCAACAGAAAGATTATGGCTGAATCTGTGGTCTTGTAATACAGTAACTAAAAATAGCTTTGTTAGCACTGTAGGATTTGGTAATTGTATGTAAACATTTGCTATTCATATGCATTAGCTATTGTCAGGGTTGTGATCTGAACCTCTGTGTTGTTGTCCCAACTGTCCTCTGGGTCAAGAGAGCTCACGCCTGTGTTGGGCCTCTCCTGTCTTACATCTCTCTAGGTCAAACATGCATGTTGAGGCACCTGATCTACTAGCTTCTCTCGCACCGAGCTGCTAAATGTCAGAAGGAGAAAACAGAATAAAGGCCATGGCTGCTTTCAAGAACCATACACTTTTATATCCTTCCAGCTCTTTTTGTATGCCAACTAGAGACTAAAATGTACAATAGCATTAAATACAGCAGTGTCACAGCCAGAGACCAGATACAATTTATTAAACAAAAATATTTTTTGAAAACTGAAACAGAAGATTTTTCCGACCAGTGTTCCGAAGTGGTCTATATTGTTTATATATGTACTATTTATACTGTGAAGCATTGTACCACACAGTATGCTTCTTTCTCTTTTTGTAAGTGTGACAGCATTAGGCATTGTTTTCCAAAAATGGGTTATAAAAATATGTCTACTATGCTATATTGTATATAATGCCTATTATATTATGTGTATACAGTACACTCACCATATTTTATAGAATTACTATGTTGGTTGATAGTATACTATTTTCTCTGATGTCCATAAACAGTATAGGCTAATGCCCGTACCCTTTCAGCAGGATTCTGTGATAACAATATGTCCAAATATCCACCAGCAGTAGCCATCAGTACACACACATTCAGATATACAAAGCAGGGGAATTTCTCCCATGCTGCCCGGAGACTAGAAGAAATCTGTTATTTTATTACAATACACCTGAAAAGTGGCAGATAAAGCAGCACACCAAATAACAGTTATTACGCCGTGTGTGTGCACGCTTTCTGTGCATTGCTGCATCCAGTGCCGCAATTGTTCCAATAGGTTTGCATAGCTTTGCAACAAACAATTTAATCTTTTGAAAATATCACTTATCCCCCACAGCCTTTGAAATGCTGTATAACTGGCTAACACAGTTCCACTGGAAATAGTCCATTTGTCAGCATAAACAAATAGACAGACAGAACCAAAGGGGCTGGGAATTTCAATTGCAGCATAGACTTCACATTGCACATCCACCCACATGTGCTACTGATTCTTTATACGCCTTAGCTGGTCCACTAAAGAAGAAAGGCTTAAGATGAATTCAAATAAATGTTTGGTTGTAATTTCCATATAAATGTACCAACAAAAATCTGTTTGTTGATTTGTGACCAACGCATTGTTTGAAAATATCAAAACGACCCCACTGAATATATATTTAAAGTAACACTGTATAATATGAAATTCTGCTTATTCCAGTCAGATTCGATTTTGGATATGAACATAAAAGGTTCATTAAAAAAACATTTCACGTTCTCTATATTATGTGTAGCACATTTTATTCCTGTTTTATCAAGAAGCATTTGCTGTATTTTGTGTCCCTAAAAAGGGTGTAAAAACCATAAACCGAATGAAAATGGGACTGTCACTCATTCGTGCAATGAAGTCAGGCAGAGTCTAAAATTCACTCCGAGCTCAAGCGATCATTTTGGCCTTATATGATGTTATTAATGCAGCCAATGATGGGTGAACATATGTTTCCGTGCGATTACTATCCTAGTAACTTGCTGTCCTAGTTGCCTGCTATCGCCTGACTGCTGGAATGAAAATATGTGCCTTGAGTTAATGCTGATTGCAGCAGCTGCCAACACGTAAATCTCCATGGCAACAATAATGGTTGCCTGGCAACCATGTTCTTTTAGGGACACTGGAAGTGCCTAAAGGCTTACTAAAAATATATGAGTATAATTCCCCATTAATGCTTCAGCTACCTTAACTGCTGTTCCCCACTGCATTTACCAACAGACGGTCAAAGATAAAGAAATGCATTTGAAATTGGATTGTAAATTCACAGAAATATATATATTTGACGATTTGGTTTTAAACAATGGAATATCCCGTGTAACAAAAAGATGTCAACTGTACTATGAGATCTGTCTGTGTTTCAAACAGGGTTTGAAATCATGGCATGAACCTTCGTTGACTGGTGTAAATTAATGGACCCTCAGCCATCTTGCAGCACGCACAGCGTGCATCTCGCGGGCTCTCGCTCAGACCCAGGTGGCATGCGCACATGCTGAGGAACAAAGCATTCCATCAGTGCAAGTGACATCACTGCAGTCCGCTCAGCTGTTTTGCCATGCAAAATTGCGATGGAGGCAGAGAGTAAAATCGTGTCTTTCTCTGCCTGGTCTGTATTGTGAATGATATCTCAGCGTTTACTGACTGTACAAAACATGTTATTTTGTGTTTTAACATCTGCATTTAGTATCGGTGAGATGGCTTGATGTGTGTGGAATGGTTGTTTTTCTTTTACTTGGAACAATTGTCCATAATCAACAAATCTGTAAAGAACATAAAAAAATGTAATGTTTATATTTTCAATAATATGTGTAAACTTGTTTATATTGTTTAAAATATCGCTGCTGTCCATCTGAAACCTTCTCCAAGTTTTATAATTTAGATTTTCTTGTCATAAATATTTTTAGTTTGACGCTGGGTTTGTCAAATATCTAACCAATAAAATGTATTTAAAAGTGCTTGTCAACTTTGACAACACGGAATTATATCATTTTAAAAGTACAATGTTTTTTTTCCATTTCCTGAAAAACAGCACATTCCGACATTCAGTACGAGGTTATGGATTGTTATTGTTCAAAAATGCTATATATACAAATTGTTTTTAAAGTGACAAAACTTTATCTTCTAAAATCCTTTCCAATATTATTGGTTTTAACCAATATTTTGGACAATTGGGAAATTTTCTATGCAAAGTGTTACAGCTGTGTACAGCTAACCATTCATAACTCTGATTCCAGAATTGCATTTTCCCAGCATGCATCAGTGGGGCTTGGTGAAGGGGCACACCTGCTTGTACGCTGATAACGCTGCAGCTATACAGTGGATAGGCCAGCTTCTCTATCCTTTAGCATTGATCCCCTCTCAGGAGGTAATGGCTCTCAGACCTGAGTAACTGGCATATTATAGTCACTCGATTCCTTCCCTCTTTATGACATAAAGTTGCACTCTGTGTGTGTGTGTGTTTGTATAGGAACACAATAGCTAGCCCTCTACTCTAGCCCTAAAGGGGGTCTTATTGCACGTGCAGCTTAAACTGTCGCTGCAGCAAACTAGGCTGGGCTGCAGCCCGTGGCACAGTGCCATCTCTGTTGTGTGCCCGCTATGTTCCTGCGCAGCCACGGCTTGCCCAAGCCCCGCCGGGCGCTCTCTCATGCAAAAGAGGGCCGAGGTGGTACTGGCTGAGCGCCAGGACGTGTGCCTGCGCGTGCAGAATAGATGCCACGGGTGCAACGCTACAGGCTGGCAGCAATGGGGAGCATGATGGTATTCAAAGTGAGTGAATGTGCTTTTTGTCTCCCCGCGCAGTGCCAGGCAGCCTCTAATGAGACGCGTCTTTGTGGCAGGCCTCTCGACATCAAGTGGGCTGGTGGGCTCATTAACCTTACGACGGCAAATAAAAATGCCCCGCACAAGAGAAAGCCATGATAGCGTACTTAAGGCTGTTCAAATCCTCTTGCAGGCTTTGAAGCCATGGATTTTGTAGAACAGCATATACAGTAGGTTTCTTTTCATGGTTAAGGTGTCTTTTTTGTCAACTTTCAGCCTTTTCAGATTGGAATTAGTTCCAGGAAGGGAATTTGTAAGTGCGGTATGGATTTCAAGTTTAAAATGTGCAGGATTTCCATGTTTTAGTCTTTTAATAGCATCTTAGCAGAATGGAAATTATATAAATATTTAAATATTGAGAAATGAAGTAGTATTTTAAATATATAATATGTGCCATCTAGTGTCCTCCCAGTGAATTTAGTAATTTGTTGGTTCTGAAAGAGTTTTGTCAAAATTGAAACTTTGAAGCTTACATTTTAAAATACATTTATTTTTTGAGAGGTTTTGGGCCCCTTACAACACCAGTCAATGTGTTTTTATGTAAATGCAGAGTTTATTTGTTCTTCCCTCAGTCACACTGTCTCCATTTTGAGAATTTGAGGATGTAGCTCTTAAAGAGCTATCCACAGTATTTTGTAGTTAAAACAAGCAGCACAACCAATTCCCATTTATCTGGATAGCGTTTGATCATGTGGCTCATATGTGAGTCAAATTAGATTTCCATTTCCCAGTTTTATGTTTCACTCCCTTCCCTTTGTAACCCGTAATGCGATTAACTTCATCAATGATATTTTGGCTGCATAGAAACATATCATTTATTTCTGGGCCTGTGCTTTTTAATTTTAGGATGTGAAAGCTCATGCTAGGGATTAGCATTAGTCAGAGTCTTCCTATAGAGAGAAGGATGGAATATTGGTATAAATATCAAAGGGGTGACAACAAGTGACATTGACAAATTGCAGTCGAGGCACCATTAATTAAAGTGGATGGGTAATGTGTGTTTAAATGAATTTACTGTTGCATTATTGATTCTCGCGCGGCAGGCATTATCTTTCGAGGTGCATATTGAGGTGGTGGGTTCGGCTTCCCATGAGGACCGGGGACGTGATCTAGGCCTGAAGATCCTGTCTTCATTTATCTGCGGAGGAAAACCCAGGGGGATAAAAGAGGAGGGGAAGGAGGGTGGGGGTGTGGTAGAGCTTGCTGTCTTTGTTTGCATTCAAACTGCAGATACTGTATCAAGAAGGCCCGACTGCCGACTCGAAGAGATCACTGGTGCTTCCTAGAGAGATGTACTTTGTACGGTTGTGCTTATGTTTCTATTATAAATTTACGAATTTTAGCCTTTTGTCTGCACCCTGGATCTTTTTTTTTCTTTATGTTGCAGCATTTATAATATTTTGTGTTTATTTTTGTGCATTTCTGACATCTTTTTGATGCTCAGGCTAGGCCTAGTGGGTCCACATTAGGGGTGAGTGGAGAACGGGCTTAAGGAAGGAGAGGTATGTGAAGAAGAAAGAGGAGAAGATAAAACGCATGATAGAGGAAAGAATAAGGTACACGGAAGAATAGGAAAGAGTGTATATAGTTACAGCAAAAATTGTGTGACCTTAGCAATCATGTTTTCCAATTAGAATAATAAACAGCACATAAATTAAAACTTTGTTATTTACAATAAAGACTGATAAAAATGATTCAAATTTTCTTATTCATTATTAAGACATATACACTGTGTGTGTGTGCGCACACGCATGCGTAGATGAAGACCAGGGCCGAATTTTTGTCCCAGTTCAGCCCTGCCCTAGGGTAACATCGAGTTTACCCATGCATCCCAGCATGCCCCGGGGCCCTGACTGCGAGCGACGGGCCGAGCGTGTTAATACGCAATTTGTCAGGACAACACTCTTCTCTGAATTGCAGTTTATTGACAGGTACACAATGCACCAACGGCGAGTGCTCTGACTCGATAAAAGTGAATGATGCTTTCTCCGAGATGGCTGCTCTTTCTAATTCCCCGTAATGGACTTTTGTATGCTTTGAGATTTGATTTAAGCTGAAGTGGTCGTTTTTAGAAGTCTGTTAGCCAGTTTGCTTTCTCTTTTATTTTTTTGGAGTAATTCAGAAGTGGAGCGGTGAATACCGTCACTGTTTCTGCCTCTCAGCTGTGTGTATATAATCACAGAGACGCGGAGTATATAAATCATGCCAACTTTGCCACCTGCTTCAAATAGCACTTTCATTCAAATCTTCTCGTTCACTTTAAACGGATTCTCTCCGGTTCCGGTTTATATATATTTTTAGGTTTAAACCTAATTTTAGGTTCATTTAATTAAACAAAATGTTGATATGCAGAGAAATATTGACATGTCTTTGTCTGCAACAGTTCATCAAGGCTGTATGCACAACAGTAAAAGGGACTCACAGTGGTTTACGATCTTATTTGTATAACATTTGTATTGACGTTTCGTGTTGGTACTAAATTTGTGTCTATAGCTGGCCACCGAGGTGATGGATAAAATGTCTCTTAGAAGCTAATAAATGAAATGCGTATTTCATACTTAAAGGGCTACCTCACTCATCATCTACTCACCCACATGTCCTTCCAAAGTTGTATTGCTTTTTTCTCTGGAAAAGATAAATTTTGAAGGAAGTTGACTTTGAAATAAGAGTAAAAAGAGACTGAGGCTATCAGTTCCTAAAACCAAAATAGGTTTGGAAAAACAAGTGCAAGAAGGTGATAACTTTTTCAATCTCTGTGAATGCAAATCCTGATTTGTTTTTGTTTCGCTACTATACTGTAGATTATCTAAAACGACTGAAGTTGTACCAAACCTAAACACGTTGAAAAGGAAATGAAACCGCTTTTTGCGAGTTGAATTTCTAAGAAATGTATGAACTTCATGACTGTGCATAGAGGTTGGATGTTCATTTTGCATTACTGTCCTCAACGGTGGGCTTCAGGCCTGTCACGCTGGCTAGATTCTCGTGGTGCTGAGAGCAGCTGCCTGCGTTTCAGGGCTCTGGATGAAACTGTTTCTCTTCCTTGCCGAGAGCGCATGATGACAGTAGGGCGCTATGGACCTGCCAGCCATCTGTAGGTACAGGTACACACTCTTACACCTCCACCTCTCTCTCTGTCTTTGCAGTTTTGCAGCTCTGCTCCAGCTAATTTCCTCTGCACTCCACACTTGTTGAACGCACCTATTCAATCTGTCCATCATGGTGCCTGCCCCTAGTCTTGGCATGCATGTGGTGCATCGGCTGCCAGGGGAGAGGCAGAGAGAGACCACGAGGAGGAGAGAAACGGCGTATATGGCGGATGACATTGTGACAGCATATAGAGGTCACACTTAGCAGTCACAGGATCAAGCAATATCATATGCAGAAGCGGTGGGGGGCCAAAACCCTAGGAGTCGACCTTCCTGCCACTGCACCCAGTTTAAATGTATATGTTTAAATGTGTTTTATTCGTCTGTCATTCTATCTGATACAATTAGATTAAATTATTTTGACTGGAAGATTTTGCAAGTTGATTCTACATGTGTTTGTGGTTAACATGAACATAGCCGTGCTGTATGAAAACTCACAAAGCTGTTGTGGAATGACCTAGATAACTTGAGCTGAAGCGCTGCTCTCCCACATTATGTCGCCAGATAATTTATACAGGATTGGCTCGTTTTTCTCTTCTAATCATGGCAGTTATATGAAAATCCCGAACATTGGCGGAAAAAAGGAGCAGTTCTCATTTTCAGTACAACGCAGAATAATCTGCATATTTTAATGCACATTCATCACAACCGCATCACATGAAACATTACCGCACATGCAAGTAATATTTATGTTCCTAGGATTATGATACAACAATCAGTTAAGACATATTCATTATGTGTTTATATCAAGAGCACAAAATTGCACACAAATATTTATGGTTTATTTTCATCGCACACACGCGGGTGCGCGCTTAAACACCCAGTCATTAGTTTGTGCCGCTATCATGACCCCTGCGCACATGCAGCGTGTGAGCTGAAGAGATTGGAGGGGGGAGGAGAACCTTGCCGTCTTTTCTCTGCCTTTCTCTCTACCTCCATTTTCTTCTTATTCTTCCTTACTATCTTTTCGCTTTTTGTTATTCATCCCCGGCTCTCTCTCACTCACGCTGACACACGGCGGATAATTAAAGTCAAATAGTATCTCTGTTTAGCAAAAGACATCAGCTATTCGGCGTTAACTGAACCAGGTCTGTTCATTTCGACTGTGTGTCAGTTTGCAGTGAAATGTCACTGGAGCGTTTAGAGCACAGAAGATTTGAAAAAGAAAAAATCAAGAACAAACTAATTAAAACGTTAAGGTGAACAGTGTTATGCTTTTGTTCTGGTATGTACACTTAGCTAGCTAGTGCTTGTGTGTGCTCATTTGTGTGTGTTTGTGTGCGCTCTCCGGCTCTCACAGACGGTTAATAATGTTGCATATTAATCAGGGCCCATGCGCCCTTTGGCGGATCAAAGCCTTCAGGTTCAGATTTTGTGCCATTAATTTTCTGAGGACGTGGTAGAGGCATTTAACCCAGCTGGGGCTTTCAAATAGAGAGTAAATCATTCCATGTCCTTCCCATTAGGTTCACTCAAAAACACAAGACCTTTAAACGTCTCGGCGTTCAGCACAAGCTCAGGTCTGATGGGAGCAGATTATGTCCTGTTGTAAATAGTTTATTTCAACTAACAGCATGTGTGGTGATGCATAAGCGGTCCATGGACATTTTAAAATCAGCATCAAGGGTTGAATGTAAAGGGAAGGGCCTTGTGATGGGTCACCTTTTCATGTCATCATCTGTAAAGACTTTTTTTCACAGGTTAATTTAAATAAATGTTCCATGCCATAGTAATTCTAATAGCAAAATGCTGTTTAGCATGTTTTGGAGATACACTACCACGTTGTTTTTGTATCGATTAATCGTCGTTTTGACACCGAATCTATGGATCGTGCATTCAGCCCTGTACATTTAGTACTATTTGGTAAATAGTGAAATGATGTGATTGACATTTGAACAGTCATTGTCATATTAATATAAAGGCCTCCCCCTCACCAAGTGCATGCAGTTTTAGATCACTGATCCATTTATTAAGTTCTTGTTTCTACTTTGTGCTGTCTTATATTGTGCAGGTCCAGGTGCAGAAGAAAAGCCCCTTGCTTCTTCTCATCTGATTAATGGGGGCGGTTCATCGGTGCAAATAAGGAATCTGTTATCCTGCTTGAGCATAATCTCCTCGCATACTTATTGGCTAAATGCAGCCGCGATGCTGGCACGACCGAGGCCATCCCAGGTACTGTCCGTAAATAGGGCACTGACCCTAATTGTCGTCCGACACCAACCCCCCCCACCATGCCCTGCCTGTTAATGGTTAATATACACACAGTATTCTTACACGCAGCATTAAAAAAGAGCTATGAGTGCACAATTTAATTGCCGAATTTTTTAACAGCATATATGTGAAAGATGCTCGTAGAAATTGTACAACCGCAGTGCAGGCGAGGAGCGTTCAGTGTTTGTAGCTGTGAGCTTTGCCGTAATGGCTGCTGCTTTGCTTTTATCTTCTTTTGTCCTTAAAGGAGGCTGCACAGATCCTCGGAGCATTCTTGCTCTCTCTCTCTTTCTCTCTCGTGGTGCAACACAGCCTGTTATTTCAAGAAAAGTGCAACCTTTGCCTTGAGCTTTAATTATGTTCAATTTGCCAAGCCGAGCCTGAAACATTCAGAGGGTAAAAAAGCTCTATGACCTATTTATTAATGCTGTGTTGGGTCTAAAGCTGCACTGAGATCAGCACAGCATCGCTCAACAATAACACGCCTCTCTGGAGAACGAAATCCTTCAGTCAGGCTTTGCTGCTCTTTACAGTGGGAAATTAATTACAGCACATCTCTGACCAATTAAGTCTTCTTTCTTTTAAATTTTTAGCATGGTTAAATTCAATGTAACAATTTGAAGGAAGATTAGACTGTTGAAGTAATCCATCTTTTGAGAACACAATGCATGAATGCCAAAGGTGAGATGAAAAGGAAACGGGTTGTCTGTATATGATTTGATATTGATGCATCTTGTACAATGTTTGGTTGAGTTCTGCTCTGTCTGAAGCAGAGGAAGAGAATTCTTTGTGTCGATACAGGAGGGAAGGCATGAATGATTTATGGGTCAAGCTGAAGGTTTCTCTATATAGTCACCATTGCAGCCGTACAGCACACACAGACTGAATCACATATAGTCATACAAATAAGACATGTGTAGTCGAGGCATTTGACCGATAGTTTTGTTTTAAAGCTTGTCTAATTTAACAATTAAGGAAAGTGTTCATTATAGTCGGTCGGGTAAAGAAAGAAGGCTGGTTGTTTGACATGCAGTTTTTATTTGAAAATATTATTTAAATGTATATGATTAAGATGATATAAGATCATGATTATTTATAAAGCATCCTCGCACGAGGCAGCGGAATATCAATTGTGGATTTATCTGAATGTGGTGTATAGATATTTTAATGAATAAATTGAGGTACGAACAAATTAAATGGATATATTGTCCCTCTTGGTTTATTGCAATGTGAATCAACTCAATAAAAAAGTCTTGTCTTGTGCTCTGTGTCAGTCACTCGGATATTAACAAGGTGTGTGTGTGTGTGCGCGTGCGTGCGTGCACGCGTGACAGAGTGTGTGGAGAGTGTTCTGCCATTTCACCTTCCTCTCTCAATAAAATACATCTCTATCTTCACAATACAGTTGTGGGAGAAAGATGATATCAGAGTCATGTGCTATTCAGTTCACAGTGTCGTCTTCATTACATGATCTCTTCAGGACCATAGCAATTTATATATATTGAATATTATATTATATATATATATATATAGAGAGAGAGAGAGATTTTTAATGTACCCATTTCCTTGATGAAAACGATCTATTGTGTTTTGGAGGCAATAGTTTCAGATGATTTTTATGTACATTCTTATAATTGTAGTTACATTGTGGTATCTTTATGGTTTCCAAATTAGTGTCTGACTGGAAAAACTGTGAAATAAAATGGATCTTTCATGTCTGAAGACTGCCTGTAATCGCTTATTATCATCACATTTATTTTCATGTTATTTTTGCTGTCTAAATTCTGATCAAAGGGGAAAACTACAAATGAAATTATGGATTTTTGTGAGGTATTGATTACATGCAGCCATGGAAACCTTCCCTGAAGATGGAATGTCAGGAAAGTGTCTGTTTTATTCCGTATTCTCAACACAGGTCATATATTCCCAAATGAGCAAAGTTTGGAAAGCAAGCTTCAAAGTTGACTTTCTGATTGATCTCTTGTGTCATCATCTGCAGCAAATCTACTTTTTCCGATCACGTCTGAATGGAGTATAAAGGCATTCTAAACTGCAGTATTAACCTCTCTATATTTGAAGTGATGAATAATAAGATTCCACGCTTTTATGGATGCAAATAAACAAATGCAAATCACCCCCAATTATTCCTCACAATAAAGTCTTCTTGCATATTCATATGTGGTCAAAGACTGTTGCAAAAGCCCCGATTTGCATATGCATACTGTTGTATAAATTCTAATGGGTCATCATTTGAAGATGAACCACTTTCAGAAGTTTGTAAGATATATTAAATGCTTCCCTCGTTGCTTGTTTTTCCTCCGAGTTAGGAATGACGTCTGTCACTCAGTCTCTGTGGCTTCAAGAACTCTGACCTCCAAAACTGATGTGAACCTTTCTTTTCTAACACTCAGTTTATTATTGCTGTTCAGATTTCATTCATATCAATGTAAAGCATGCAAACAAAAGTGCACCGTCCAATATTTTATTTTATTTCAAGGCCATTTGTTGACTATTTATTTAAAGGTCGGCCATAAATAGCAAAGCTGTATGCGAGGATCATTCCACTGGTGAAGAGCAGATCCACAAGAGCTTTACCTACAATTCCAGTTAATTGGTCTCTATCGATCGTCCTGATGATGATATATTTGATTGCTGTGAAAGAATGTCACAACACTATAATCGTTGTTGGTGGTGGCAAAGAGCTTTCAAAATAGACTTCGGAATAGCAACACATTTAAGGCCCATTGTGTCACAATATAAAGACAGAGTGCATCACTAATGCAATTTGACTAGCCCGTGCAATTGTACGGAAAAAGGTAAAAGCGTTTTCACAGGAGGGAAGAAGCTTTTAAACTGTCACCCAGACATCTCCCCTCCAGAAAAGCCTTTTAACGGGGAACATCCTCTTGTTAGTCTTCCGTTGTATAATGGTGGAAAAACAGTACCCTACCCCTGTAATGGGGCGATGGTTTTGGGGTTTTCACCCGCTAATAAGCATATGTCTCATTCTCGTAAAATAAAAAAACATGCATGGAACGGTGTGAAGCGATGATCAAAATGTTGTCGGTTGTTTTTCACCGCATCTCAGCAGGTTTGGAGAGCTTCAGGGAAATGACATGAATCAAAGTAACTTCTTTTATCAATTTATTGTTTTACACTTGTGAAGTCATTCGTTTGGATTTTTTGGGTGTTTTTCGTATAAACATGGGAAAGAAAAATCACAAATAACTGAGAATTAAATGGATCACCCTAAGTCTCCATTATGTTATAGATGTGTTTCATGGGGAGAAAAAAAGAACTCGCATGATTCTGATGTAAAGATTTAGAAGAGAGGTCAGTCGGGTCTGTTTGTTTTAGGATAAATGTTTAAGACATAATTAATACTTGATGTATACTCATGTAACTGAGAAATCCATTGTTTACTTAGTCTATAAGCAGTTTTTGTTGAAGTGTGGTTGTAGGGAAGTTAGAATCAAAATATTTGCCTGGTAATAATGTTTTTTATGCCACTTAAGATTATACTTGACTGTTTTATTCCCTATTTACCATACAGGTCATATATTCCCAAATGAGCAAGGTTTTTATAGGCAAGTTGACGTTCTGATTGAATTCTTGTGTCATCATCTGCAGCAAATCTACTTTTAAAGTTCACAAAGTTTAAATATATTCTAATCTCATTCATCTCAATACTTACATTTACTTATAAGTAGAAATGAATTTGTTTGACCATGTGGACTTTCCCATATGTCAGTATATGATGTATGTAAATGCATATGTCCATATATTTATAACAATATGCAGTTTTTAGGATTGTAATGATACAGCACTATACAGAGGCAGCATATTTTAATGCAGTGGTTCCCAAACTGGGGGGCAGGACCCCCAGAGGGGGGGGCAACAAGGTTTAGGTATTGTCAGCTGTGCTTCCAAGATTATACATTGAAATGCTTTACATCATTATAACATTATTTTTACAATATGAAATGTTTTAATGTATGTTAAGTTTAAACAGGTTTGAAAAATTGTGGTTTTGTCCTTAATCTAATTCTTGGCTGAAAGATGCAATGGGCATTGTGTGACAAGCCATGGATTATCTTTAATACACAGAAATTCTAAATAAAAAAAACTACCTTGAACTTTCAGCAGTTAGTAAATGAAATTATTATTTGTTGTGACAACGTTGATGTGCCTTCGCCTACAGCGGTGTGCTTGAATAACGTATAGGAAGCCTTGGGCTATAGATTGAGCGTGAATATTCATTAATTTGTTTGCCCTTTGGGAGGTATTGCATATTCAAACAAGGGCGCCCTCGAGACACTTTTTGCCAACTTGTCTGTCCACGGCTGACACGAATAAATGACAAAATAACCGAAGGTAGCTTACTTCAGGCCTCTCTGGTGACTGTCACTGAACGGCTTTGCAAGGACGCAACTTTGCTGGCGGGTAAACGGTTTAAACTCGGATCACAGAAGGAACCCACCTAGCTCCTTAAGCGCTAAATCACTGTGGTGCTAGAAATCCTATTACCTGACAGGATCTGCTCTGATTCCACTGATGGGATGCAGGCCTGCGCTGGCCAGGTCAAGATTTATAAGCATCAGAATAGCCTGATTCAAACATTTACGCCTCCCCCCTCAAAAAACAAACAAACCACAGAGCATAGAGAGTTCCGGTGCGCGGTGGGTATCCCAGAATGCATCACAAGATGTAAGTGAAAAAGGTGAAAATAGTCACATTTTATTTCATGCAATTATACTAAATCAGTTCACGACCTGGGATGGAACCCATGACATTGGCACTATGCTCTTATCTTTTCAGCTACAGGAACACTATGGTATATAACGCAGTAGCCAAAACTTCCTGGAGAAGGCAGCATGTGCCGAATAAGAAGTGAAGTAAATGTCAATTTTAAACTAAATTATATCTCTAAAGTTGCTCTCCTAGAATGTAGAACAGTGTAACGTTGATAAATTATAGTTTGACCCCCACACCACCTTATGCTCTGCTCTACAAACAATTCGTTTACACCGGTAACAACACCTTTCGCGTCCCAATGCAAAAAGCTATTAAGGACAAATTGCTTTTGTTTAGATGTTGATTTGTGCAGAGTTTATCAACGACCTCGAGCTTTGCCTGCACTCGGTGTGAGGGAGGGGTACCGAACAGACCAAGATGAATGACTCATTAGCTGTAGATTGATCATAGGCTGTGGGCCCACACGTACATTTCAGTCATTAATATTCCAATTTAATTATTCTGTCGGCTCTGCATGCATGTTGACTTTGTAGCCCTAATTGACGCGTCACAATGTGATGCATGAATTATTATAATGAACTTCTTTTTTTTTTAATTGCGTGGAAATGCGTGTGTGTATGGTGTGTGGAAATGCATTCATGCAGTCAGGATTCATATATACTAAGCAGTCAACAGGCAGTTATCAATAAATCCGTCTCCTGTCTAAAATACTCTGACTCTGACCCATAGGATATCAGCAGTTCTGTATACAGTACAGTATATGGAAGATCAGGTTTTGTTCTTGACAGTTCAAGACATCAAATACTAAAACATATCCAGTGAATGAAATTCAGCGACATCTAGTGATGAGGTTTGCGAAATGCTCCCCCTCCCCTTTGAAGTATTACGGTGGCTGACACAGCACTGAGACAGTTGTCATGTTTTAGCTTTTTTTGCCAAAGGAGATAACGTATTTACGAGACGCGCTCTGTAGAGCAGTTTGTCCGTTTAGGGCTACTGTAGAAACAACATGGAGAATTCCGTGTAAGGGGACCCGCGTATGTAGGACCTGTGAATGTAGATAAAAATAGCTCAATCTAAGGTCATAAATACCCAACGCTTCATTATGTAAGGTCTTTTTACACCCCTTACTGTATTACATTGCATTTCTGTCAATAAAAGTAAGAAATGACACATTGGACCTTTAAGTTCAGCTAGTGGAGGCAAATATTTTAGAATTGATGTTTGAGGTAAATCCAAGGTTTTAACCTTGAGTTATCTAATTCTATAGGTGAATAAAGGCTCAGTGCAGCAGGGTGACCCAGATAGCCTGCAGGCTCTGGCGGGTTGTGTTGCAGATAAAACAGCTGTGTGTTTTGTCATTGTTAACACTTCTTGTTCTGAGGCCTGCCTGCGGAGTCGTTTGTCATTGCAGGGTGGTGGAATATATTGGCTTGGTTCTGCTTCTTCGCTCTTGATACCTGTGCACACTGAAATTGAATGGAGAGAGAAACTTAATTTCCTCTACCAACCTGATCTACACAACACAGAAAAACACACACGCCTCTCTACATGAACAATCGTCCAATCCTATTGGGTTATTTGTCAACGCATTTTTACTAATATCGACACATCAAATTAAAGGCATAGTTCTACTCCCAAAAATTGTTCTTTAGGCCGACCCTTTTGTCATTTCAAACCTGTATGACTTTGTTCTTCTGCGAGAAAAAAAAAGATATTTTGAAGAATGTCGGTAAACGAACAATGGTGTCACCCATTCACTTGCACTTGCAGTAAAAGTAAATGGTATTGTTGGGTAAACAAAAGGTTTTAATGGTTAAAAAGGACCTGCTGTTCTTACCTTCAAAAGAAATGTCTCATATGTATACTTACAAGAACAAACAATAGCCTTCAAATTTATGTATGTCTGTGGGACAAGACAACGTGGCATAGTGATCGTGTGTTTTTGTAATATTTACCATTATTGTTTACAATATTGGTACTGTTCTAGAGTGTTATTCTATTGTACAGTTTTTGTGTTTTATTGGTCATGATAAATGTCCATGTTAGAGCTATTTTTGTAAACTCATGGTAGATTGAGTAGATTGTTGACAAGGACATTTCACTCACTAAACACCAAACAGTAAACTGTATCTGTGCGTGCCTCTGTGCGTGTGTGTTTGTTTGTTGTACAGTATCAGATGTGATATTATGTTTCAGGTAGTGTGTCTTCCTCCTTCCCTGTGTCTGCTGTTGAACAAGCCTTATAGCCTAATCCTAATCTTGAGGTCAAGGGTCAGACTGGTATGGCAGTCCATCCTGTCTCAGCATTTTAGGGAACAGATGGGTGTATAATTATCTGACCTGGATTCTGCCTACAGTCCAGCAGATCAGAGATGGACGCTTTTGCATAAATCCTCATCTGTTTTCCATGTATTGTAATGGACTGATAAGCGTTGGTTTTTGGATTGAATGAGTTGCGTTTAATGATGAATTAAACATAATATTTGTATACATGCAGAAATAATGTCTAATATATCTACATACTCTATTATTCTATTATTGACAAAATATACACAATGCCAATTTACCCCTTTGAAATGATTGTCAGTTTTTTTTATTTACCGTTTATAGATAGGTGTAGGTAAAATTATTATTTGTATTTTCAAATTATTTGTATTATTTGTAAGTTACTGACAATGTTTCTTACAAATAAATGCAAATTTTTATTTGAATTTATTTGCAGAAAAATTGTCAAAATAACAAAAAGATGCAATGCTTTACTTGTTGACCTTGAATACATTTATTTCACAAGAGAGAGAAGAGAGTTTAAAAAATGCAAAAAAAATTAATAACCCTGATTTTATCAGCTTTTGTATGTCTTGGCACACTCTCAGTTTTTTATATTGCTGTTTGTTGAGTTTGTCACTTTTTATGGTTGTTGTCTGTGTTTGGTTAGAATAGCGAATATATTGTTGTAGCAGTGGCCTACGTCTTCTTCCACTTTTCTGTTTTAATGTTTTTAGCATCTTGGATTACATGTCCACCCATGTTCCTCACAGATGGACCGAGAGGTTAATGTAGAGCAGTGGAAGCTCTCGCCTGTAGGCACAGCATAAATGAGATGGAGCTCGGACTGTCTCTGTGCAGGACCCACTGCTCTTCATTTGGACAGGTTTTGCTCGAGGGAGTTCATGTGCTGTGAGACAGAAATTTCCAGTCTGAATACAAGCCTTTTGGTGCTTTTTAAACTGGTATTTTACAGCCACCATTTTTATCTTTAAAACGTTAGTTATTACCACATGTGCATGATGAAAGTCATTTTTAATGCAGCTTGCGTGCTCTTTTGTAGACACAATGTTTATTTTGAGAGGGGGAAATTATGGTAAAATGATAAGATTTGATACCCTGATTAAGTTTTAATTCAAACGTTCCTCTTATTCTGCCAGAAATATTTTGATAAATTATTTGTTTTGCTCTGCATTTTAATAGCCCTCTTTAAATGTGTGACTAACTTGTTCATTCATTCATGAAAAGACCTTAATAATAGTACACTTTCATTTAATTGTTTTCATCTAACAATTTGTAAATAAATCCCATTAGTTTCTAGAGCGGATAATTAGTATAGTAGCTAACACAAACATTGTCCAATGAATTTGTTTTTATTTATTGTTGTGGCAATATTTAAAATGCTTAAACAAGTAAAAATCATATCATTTATTTCATTGTTTATTTTAATTTAGTTTTGGTTTGAGCATGTCTGATCTCAATCCCAGAATTGCTTTGTTTCACTTCATAATCTGATCTTCCTTTTCCAGCACAAATGCGGTATTAATATAGTCCAGTTCAAGATAATTTAATGCACCATAATCTTCTTTTCAAACCCAGATTAGACCTTCACATCCGAACAAATCAGCAGAGAGTTTAATATTTTCTCTTAGCATTGGTTGCTCGCAGGAGAGAGAGGTAATGGGCACCAGCGCCGGATGTGTTTTAACACACACATAGTGAGCTCCCTTACTGAATATTAAAACATTTTCAGATTGTACACGTCCCATGTCTTATTACTTTCCTTCTGCGGTGCGAGTCAGAAAAAAATGTGACACAGTATGGAGCTAAAACTGAATAGAATAATGAACACACAATTGAAGACATAAGTGACATGTTGGATGCGAACGGAGGCCACTTAAAATATGTGTAATAAGAACAATTTACTTATCTATGACACTGATTTAGGAATGTCCTATAGTGGACACGTAGCATTGTGATAATGGCCGATGACAGAAAACCTGTGACACCGTCATAATGTGTGTACTGTGTCATGGGGGAATGTATGTGTGTTTGTACACAGATGAGTGTGTGTGTAAAGGGCGAGGTTTGAGGAGCAGGTGAATGAGGAGATGCTAGAGGACAGGTGAACGATCGGGATGAGCTGTTTTTCAGACCAGCCTGTCAGAATCGCGGCTCAGCAGCTTGTCAATGCCACACAAAGCAGAGAGAATGGAATACATTTCATCCCTGGCCTCCTACAGGTCACCAATGACAGGCCTGTTCTTCAATTACCAAGCATCACTGCTCTCTGTCTGTCACACACACACATAAGACTGTCATGACATGCCTGTATGTGATTTAACATGTATTTAGAGGTTAGTTTTTGTGCTGGATAGGCAGTTTGGGCATGTGGAAACATTAAAAAAATAAACTTTCTTAAAATGTAATTTCTTTATCAGAAAAAAAGCATTTATTTGTACCTTTTTGGGTACATTATTGTTCGGTACCCTGTGTACCTTCAAAGGTACAGTTAAATGTTTTGTACTCCTAATATTTAACTGGTACACAATCGGTCTTATCGTCACAATATGGTACCCAGAAAAGATAAATTGCATTTGTTGTATACCCGTTAAGGTACTTTAAAGGACCTTTAAGGGTTCCATCCAAGCGAGAGAATGGTTCCTTTTTCGTGGTATTATTTTTTTAGAATAAGCTGTGAAATTGTGTGTTTCGTGAAATTTAATATTTCTATTTTTTTAATCTACATAGTACTTTATTAAAATCATAAAAGTGATTTGTGTGCAATAGGATTGCATGAGCACCTACATTTAGCTACATCTAAAATTCCCCTTATAGCTTGCATTGATAAACATGAGATTTGCATATGTGCCAAAATGTGTGGGTTATAATCAAAGCTTGCTCCCGAAAGCTGTGCATTTTAATAAGACCTCGAGGATAACAGACACAGGCATTACAATGGAATAGATTTAAGATAAGTCAATACAATGGCGGATTGACCAGCTGGAGTCTGTACACTCTGACCCAGGTCAGTAACCATCATAGATCCAATTCCATGCCCTCTTGTTTAATTCCATGCCTGCTTTTAAAGACAGGTTTTAATTTTAATCTCCATTTCAATTTTGATTATGCATTTAAACTCTATTTAAATGAAAATGTGATTTAAGGTTAATGTAAAAATATGTGCTAATGATAGTTTTACACAAACAAACAGTTTTTAAAGTTGTTGTCAGAATGTTTCAAATATTCCTCTCTGCAAGCTGAAGCAACACAATATATACTTCTTAACTTTGCATCAATGTAATTAGTCTTTAGCACAAAAGGTAGGTGGCATTGTTGTGTTCCGCTCTTTTTATTCTTTGTCCTTTTAACTCTGATTCTATCATTTCTATCTTCATAAGCGTTCCATTTGCCGTCTTTCCCGAGAGCCATAAGCTAACAGTAATTTCATCTATATGGAGGAGTTACCATTAAAGGGGAAATCAACCGTTCAATCAAATGTGCATTACTTAGTAAACTTACTTTCACTTAAATAAAAAACGGATTCGATACATGTAACCATTTTAGGAAAAACGTGATGTTTTGTTATGGAATTTGAAGCAAGGGCGCCGCCATCTTGCAGCTCCACGGCATATGACATCACCGTGTTGTTTCGCTACATTGCAATATTAGGGAATTTAAGCTACAGCTGTGGATTAAGCGGTTACGGCGACCGGAAGTAGGCAGTTAAATAGACATGGCCACAAACGTGCAAATCAATTCGAACATCTAGGTCAGCTCTCCTGAAGTGTTGTTTCCAACAGCAGACAAAACAAACGGAAAATCGCTTGCATTGGCTTGCGTTTACACACCAATACAGATTATATTAAAATACTGAAGATATACTGATATACTGTTAAAAATACAAGTCACATGTCATTAAACGTAGCTTTTATTTGCCTAATTTGTCACATAGTAACCACAGCAAACCCTCTATTCTCAATACAATGCAATACAATGACAGAACGCCGTGGCTTTCCATCTGCAGCTGTTGCTTACATACCTGTTATGTATGTCCCTCACAATACCCTACCCTACAATATCCTCACTTTTGCAGTTGTTTTGAAATGGATGAACGAGCTGATGAGGACATGATCAGTCTTATTTCTTATGCATTTGAGCCAAATACGGCCGATGCCTACCGTGTTAGAGTCTGTCTACTGTAAGGAGGCTGGTTTGGACCATATTTCGTGGCCATTTCTGCATCAGCATTTTTGCATCAGCAATCAGAAATTATTGCTTTGCAGCGAAGCAACCCGGTTATGTCAAATGCCGTGGTGCTGCAAGATGACGGCGCCATTGCTCCAAAAGGCAAAACAAAACATCAAGTTTTTTCTTTAATGGTTACATGTATCGAATATGTTAGATGGTTTTTTTATTTAAGTGAAAGTAAGTTTTCGTAGTTATGTACATTTGATTGAATTGTTCATTTCCCCTTTGACAGAAAATGGACTCGGCACACAGGCCTGAAAGTTTGAATCTGTAGGCATCTATTGTTAGCTGTAAATGCCTGCCTGCCTGCAATCTCATAATATCTTAAGAGATTTTTGTTTGTTCAAGCCTTTCGCCAACTCCTCTGTTTAATTTTTGCTTGCTATCCTGTTTGTTGTGGATTTCCTTCTCGGTTTTGTCTGAAAATGGATGGCAATGTGATGCAATTTCTTTGAATGTATTTGCCAACCTGGTCTCATGGTAAATACGTACCTCTGTACACTTTTTGAAGCGCCACAAAACATGCATCATCAGGTACATATTGCTACAGTTTTGAGACACGTATTGGTCCACTAATGAATGTGAAAAACGCTTATAAGTACGTATTTCCTATGAGACAAATGTAAAATAAATGTCATAAACCAAGCTAGTTATCATTATTGCATAGATTTGACATTTTAATTTTATTTGACAAATTTGGGGGTGTAAATTAGTGGTTTCTGGCAAAATATTTTGTCTTACAATAATCATGCAACATAAAGATGCAAATAATGTTTTGTAGGACCAGGAGGATAACATCATGATATAGCATCCAAATAAATCATAATACACATTATACATGGAGTTTTTGCACTTGAATTTGACATTATAGCTGATTTATGTGGTGTCTGAAAGGGCAGCTCTGTACCTGCATGCTACAACAAAAACTGCCATTTCTCTCAGTATTATGCTTTGTGTCTCAGAGGCTCTGAATCAATAACCAGAGCACTGATGGAATTTGCAGGATGAGTGCACGCGGTACTCAGGCCCAGTCCTTCCCATCCCGTCCCAACATGCTTTCTTATTCTACATTTTTTATTTGACTGTTCAATGCAAGAGGGATTGTAGTTTTCATTTGGATTGTTTTTTCTTCTTTTCTCTATCAGGTTCCCCGAGCTCAAAGAGTCCGTTATATTTTGCAGAGCCGTATCAAAGCCCGTTTTCAAAGAAGGTTCCATAACACAGGGACCCAGGGGCAAGTGAATCCATGAGACCCTCTGTAAGACCATTGTGCACCTAATTCATACTGATAGATCCAGGTCGTCCCGCTAAGGCGGCCTGGCAAGTCTTTTTTCCAACCTTTCCTGTATTTTTCAAATAAAAAAGAAGTAAAATTCGGAGAAGTTGTTACTTGGGCATAATATATTGGTCCCTGTGTGAAATACAAGCATTAAAGGTATAGTCATTCATTCACTCACCCTCTTGTCATTTCAAATCTCTATGATTTACTTTCTTCTGCAGAACACAAAAGAAGATATTTTGAAGAATGTTAGTAACCGAACAACGGCTGTACTCATTGACTTGTATTGGTTTTGTGAATGGGTACGCACCATTGTTTAAAATATCTTCTTTTGTGTTCTGCCGAAGAAAGAAAGTCGTACAGGTTTGACATGAAAAAGAGGGTGAGTAAATGATGAATGAATATTCATTTTTGGGTAAACTGTACCTTTAATTCTTCACTGATTTGCTTTGACGCCTTATGCTAAAATGAACTTAAGTTCCTCTTTAAAATGCGAGCATTCAATTCTCTTTGACTTTTCACTTCTTTTGCATCTAAACACAGGCACATCTATCACTTATCATGAATTATTATAATTGATTTGTATTTTGTTTTGTTGTTCCCCTACACATTGCATCATGTCAGGGGTCATCTTTTGGTCAGAGCAAACTCATCTTAGTCCTACTGTTACCGGCTAAAGAAAATCGTGTTTTCTCAAAGTGCCAGTAGAAAACTGCTCAGAAGACAGGAATTATTGGAATCGCTCCTGAGAAGCAGAATTAATCTTGTCCAAACAGCTCTTTTATTTGCTTCAGACTTGTCAACCTGGACCGGGCACAATATAGGACTGTGAAAACGGAATAGTGAGGCATGTTGGAGGGAGGGGGGGGGCACTGTTTTAATCAGATTAAGTTTGGGTACAGTGCCTAGATGAAGTGCAATACTTGTGTTTTGTGCATGGTTTATCCTAAATCCCTCCAATAGAAATAATCTGTTTTTAAAAAACCAGGAAAAAAATCAGCTGTGATAAGGACATAAGTCGATGTCATTAGACAGTGATTAAGAGATGCGCCAAGCAATTTTTTGGCCGATAACCGATAATTATATAACATTGGAAGCCGATAACCGGTATAATGGCTGATATAAAGTATCTCAATATTAATATAAAATTACTTGAGACTGAAACAAAAGTCAAAAAGTGGACAACTGCTTTTCTTTAAAAAAACATTGAATGCAGAAAACAACCATTAGTTCTCTTATTTCCCCTAAAAACATGTACCAAGCAAAATTTAAACTAGTTAAAGATCCTTTAACTTTTAAATATTTCTTGTATAATGTATGTTTAATAAACTAATAAAATATATTCTTCCAGAGCAACCCAGAAAGGTGTTCTCAATAGCCACAAGTCTAACAGGTCTCAAGACAGAAAGCATTCAGACAGCAGTCTGATTCCAACAATATGGTTTTGTTCCTCTAATTTACACATTTATAAATATCTACAGATACTATATAGATGTACTTACATCAAAAATGTTTTCCTAATAGCAGTTAATGTGAACGATCACATCAGAAAGATAATACTATAAGAAATACTACTGTATTTAAACTGTAAGTAGCGTGCAGCTGAAGTGTCATGGCCTGCATGCCTTCCACCTGTTCTCAGATGGCAGATATCACATTTAAAGGCACAACAAGTTTATTTAAAGCACTTTTGCAATTAGCATTGTTTAAAAGCATCTTACATTTATATGCAACTACTTTTATAATATAATGTAATGCAATGCAATATAATATAATATAATATATACAGCCGTGGAAAAATATGAGACCATTTCAAAATTAGTTTTAGTTTTACTGAATTTACTATTTATAGGTATGTATTTAGGAAAAATGATCATTTGTGTCTCATTCTGTGACAGAACTGCTAAAAAATATTAATCCCAAATTTTAAATAAAAATATTATTTCTATTTGCAGAAAAAGAAAACTGGAGAAACAGATTTTATACACTACAACATTAATATTTGTACATTTATATTTATATTTTATATGAAAAGTTAGAATTTTTAAATATGATATTTCATTAACAGTTTTCGTGTCTTATCATGCTGTCAGTCTTTCACATTGCTGTTGGATGACTTTGTCACTCCTGATGTTTGTTTTGTTGAAGTTCAACAGACCCGGGACTGGAATGGCCACTATACATCTGGACATGCTGATGAAGTCATTTTTGTAATAGTCTCTTAATATTTTCTGCGGCTGTATATACTGTATACAGTATATAATAATAATCTTTTCTAACAATAATTTTATACACAAATTCTTATACTCTGTCCTCATAATTGTCATCCCGTCTGTTCATACATTTTAATAGTGCATAGTACTGTCATAGGTTTTTCTGCAGTGAGTTATATAGTTGGATACATGCATTAGAATCTCAGCGGCTGCCCACAGGCAGAAACTATTCTGCTCTCTTCAGCAAATAGACCTACTTCATGGAATTACTGCATTAAATGAAATCACAAACCTTTTAAGAGGAAGACTGTTAAAGAACACCTACTTCTCCTTTCTTAACAGTTTATAGTTCCATAATGTTAGTTTACTAAACAGTAATTTTTCTATTTACATTCATTTAAGCCCCAGATGCTTTTATCCGAGCTTAGTAACAATGCATTCAAGGTATACGTGTATTTAATTTGGTTTGTTTGGTACAAAAAGCCATGACCTTGTCTTTCAACTACTTAGAGATCCAGTTTATTGTATTTTGTACAGCTTTTTTTGTATTTATTTTATACTTTTTTATTTTATGTTGTGTTTTGTTTTATTTTAAATTTTTTACTTTTGTTATATATTCAATTTTTTCGCTTTTATTCGATCAGCTTTCTGTGGCCTAGGCGGTGGTTAGAGCATGGCACTAGCAACGCCAAGGTCATGGGTTCGATCATGCCTTTCCTGGGAATCAAATATAGCAATACAGTTTCAAGTGTTCTTTTTCAGAAGTCTAAGCTTTACACCATAACAGTAGTGATTTAGAATTAGTCTGTTTGTGAGCTCAGCTGTGTTGTAAATTTGCAGAGGGCCACGGGATGAGCAGTGTGTTTGTAAATTATTTATCAAAGGCCCTCAAAAGAGCCTCTGCAGTAGTTTATTTCTCCCCTTGGCTCTCGCTCTGTCTCTCTTTCTCTCTCTCGTTTTCTCTTTCGCTTAAACATCTTATAAGGCAAAGATGAAAATCACATTCGAACATTATCATACTAAACATCACAAACGCATCCACCCAACTGAGACCTTTATGACACACAATAATTTCCATCACACTTATATTTTGACATGACAGACAGGTGTCTTTTAATAACTACACTTCCAATCATCC
Organism: Barbatula barbatula; assembly: GCF_947034865.1. NCBI lineage: Eukaryota > Metazoa > Chordata > Actinopteri > Cypriniformes > Nemacheilidae > Barbatula > Barbatula barbatula. Next base: position 15,418,574 of record NC_136786.1, on the reverse strand, counting down.
TCACTGTAAATAGATTTTTCTGATTGCAGTATGGCTGTTCAATGGGGGGTTCGGTGGACATCAGATTGATCAGGCCGTGGTTGGGTTTGTCTGTGTCAGCTTCTGCCATACTTACCTTGATTGGGTTCCGACTCAACCCTGTTTAGAACGAGCCAGCACTGGTAATGCCCTCTGACTTGACTTCATTTCATTTCATGCCTGCTAGATTAAACGCAAGAAACGCCGTAATGCCATTTTTGCTCATTGAGTACTAAGGATTTAATTGCATTAAGCCCCTGAGCATTTGCACACAGAAGCTGCATGCTTCTTTTTTTCTAGCGCACATGTATCATGGAGCAGCAGGTGTTGTTTTTGCATGTGCCTGCACTCAAGAAGATTAACTGCAATCCATCCGCATTAGCGTGCCACAATAGACGCTGTTACATGTATAGCAATTTTTGCCCTAGGCCTCAAAAACACTCATCGGGGACTGTCAGATGTTGGTGTACTTTAGGATACTTCTTGCTTTATTGAAAGCGTTGCCTTATATAACAGAATGACAATCTCAAACACATATGTATTACCAAGGACACGGATCCTTAACCCTCACACATTCAGCATGTTGATTGGAAACTGAAGAAAGGAGACCTTGGCAGTGCGTCTGGTTGAGTGATCTGAGCCGGGCTGTTAAGAAGATAAGTATTTACAGACAGAAGACATAAAGAGCTTTGAATCCTCTGTGATGAGATGTTTATTTGGATTGGAAAACTTAATTGGTTATTTATGGGGCTCTAAAACATTTTAGATTTACATTTTAGAGATTTACAAAAAAAGTTGGCAGACATTTTATAATATAGATTTTATCAACTAATTCTGGATTGATTTAAATTAACAAAACATTACATTTACACATTTGGCAGACGCTTGTCTCCGAAGCAGCTTGCAGTACATTTGAGGTACATTTTATCGTTTATGTGTGTTCTGGGTATCGAACCTGTGATCTTTGCTCCGCTCAACCTATTGAACTAGAAGATGCAAAAGTAATTTGAAAACCTGTCTGAAAGCAGTTTCAATTTCAGTCTAATGGTGCTGAAATTGCACTCATTTAAGATATGATATATACAAAAACTTTAAAATCTGAGGATTTAGGTTTAAATGCATGTAGAATAGAAAACAGAAATTTGAATTAAATGATACTTTATGTCTTAGATTTTTTTCATGTATAGTGATTTGAACAGGAAATGTTTTCTGTGATTTCATCCATGAAATCTAAAATGGGCCAATCTGTGTGAGTGATCTTTTCCTATAGGATGTGATTTTCAGTGATGTGGGCAGCCTCCTAATTGTATTATTTAGAGCTCCAGCGTTTGTTTTCTGTAGACCATTGTACAAGACATAAACAACACCAGTAACTCCTGTTTTAGCTTTTTAACACCACGTAAACATTAGAACAAAATACAACCAACCAACCAACCATTCAGGCCTAAGTTAAAATGTCAAACCAACATCTTTAGGTCCAGTATATAAAATTTAGTGGCATCTAGCGGTGAGGTTGTGAATTGCAACCAATGGTTCACTCCACCCCTCTATTTTAAATCACACATCTATGGCTGACACAGAACTAAGATATCATCACGTTTTTTACTGAAGGAGATAACATATTTATGAAACTCTCTGTAGAGCAGTTTGTCTGTTTAGGGCTACTGTTGAAACATCATGGTGATTTCCAGGTAAGGTGAATTGCCGTGTTTGTAGAAAGAAATAGCTAATTCTAATGAAATAAAAAACAAAACGCTACATTATGAAGGGTCTTTATACACCCCTGAAGACATATTGATGTGTATTATATTGCATTTCTGTCAATAGATCCTCCAAACACTTAATAGAATTTCACTTCATTAAATATGTGACAGGATTATATAAATTCTTGTGAACTTCTTGGAAGTGTTTGACGAGAGTTTACATCGTGCAAAATTGTCTATAGGTTGTATATTGTCAAAAGATCTGTTATTTTCTGAACCAATGTGGCCTTTGATTCTTGTTAAATGTCTTTCTTCCAAAATGCAGGCCCTGTGTTCCATTAAACCACACAAACACATTGAGCTTGATGTGAGAATTGACTCAAGCACACAAACTGGTTTCACACCCCGAATTTCACACAGAGATCAGATTTTATTTTTAACAAGAACTGTGTGTGATGGTGCAACACGACTTTATCGTCACAGTGTCAATGATTTAGTAACAAGACTGTAGTTTGCAGTATCTTGTTCGAATATTCATGATTTTTAATGGAATTAGAACAGTTTCACTGATCTTCTCTTGGTCACACAAAATATGAATTAATATTTAACAGTAACTGGTTATAGCTGGTAATATATTAACATTTAGAAAACTTCATTTTGCGCTCCAGAATTCAATGTGAAAAACGAATGCAAATGAAAGTAGAATGTGTTTTTAAAGCATAACTATTATTTTGTGTATCAAACACAGCATGGCAGGCCTTGACTAATGAACTCCATCAATGACGATCCAACAAATGACAGGCATTAAAGCCAAGCCAACTGTGGTTCTGGACTGACTGAACTTGTTCTTTCAGTCATCTACCACCGCTGCCCCATTGAAAGGCAGAAGGCAGACCCCAGTATTATGCTCGGCCCCGCAGCACATGAATGGTCCTGTCAGGCTGTCGCCAATTACTAGGACAAGTGCCTAAAAGTAAATCAAACACGCCGTCCGGGTTCCAGCACAGCCAACAAAGAACCAATTGACTAACCAAGTCTCCATTAATTCTGCGGCCAATACGTAAACATCACGGGCATTAACTTTGACACCCACAGGCCATGAACATCTCAACCCTCAAAGATGTGAGATTTTGTCGACATTGAGTGGAGAGGCAATGTGTCTGGCAAGTGTGCATCAGGCCAACAGTTCAACTATAATTGAAGCCAAGGTTACAACCCACAGACTCCCACTTAGTTTTAGCCATTTGTGCAAGGTCTTTACATGAATTAAGACAATGCATTGCATTTGTAGTAGTGATACTTGGGTTACAATGGCTCCAAATGAGCTCATAAACACTACTGCCAGTGTAAGTGAATTTGATGAGGGAATGTCTTTATTATACTTAGATGTGTTTCAGAGCAGTTCAGCAAAGCCAAAATAATTAAATAGTGGAATAAAACATACTTTAATTAAATCATGAATACGAAACATAAAAGCTTAACGCTGCCTAGTTTCAAAGGATCTGCAAAAGAATATAATTTACATAATCGCACAATCTTTAATGAAAGAAAATCATGTTTAATCAGCATTGGCTAAGTTCAACTGGGAAAGGTTGACAGATAATGGGCAAATACAATTTTGAGCAGCTATCAATGTTTAAAAAGATCCTTTGGCTCTTTATTCATATTTGTGCTCAGTGGTATTGTTGTTAAAATGTTTAGATGTGTTCTGCTTCCACATATTCAGCACTTCCATGTTGTGCTTCCATCTGTGTTGGGGAAGTTGCAATATTTGCAAGACCTTTTTGCAAGAGGTGAACAACACTGATTCAGTAGTACTTCCTGTTTTTAGTTTTTTATTAGTGGTGGTTCTCGATAGACGAAATCAAGTCCCACCCTACATTTTTTCTAATTTCAGAAGGCAATTCAGTAGTATACAGTATATGTCACAATACGGATCAAAGGAATGAATGAATGATCGCTACTTCAGTTTCATGGTGACTTTAAAGATGTTTGTTAAACATTTCGATTCATTCTAAATGTTCTGTTGGTTAATATTTTGTTCAAATGTTTGTGCAGTGTTAAATAACTGAAACAGTAGGGTGCTTCTGGATCAATGTTGTTTGAGACCTGAAAAATATTGTAGCACTTCATTATATTTTTTTGTTGGTCACTCCCAACACCACTATCAATATATAGATATATTCTTCGTTTGTGTTACAGCAACTTAGCATTGTTTAGCCTACTCTTTTTCAATTCTTCATACACATATGCACACTTTGTCCTTTATCGACCAAGGACTCCCAAGATGCTATGTATTAAAGAAACATAACTTGAAGACACCATTTTGATGCCTCTTTTTTTATAATTTATTCATACAACATCGCCTTGATCATCTCGGTTGGAGAGCATTTGTGTTGGAGAGTCCATGCTGTGTTGTGTACACAGTGTCTTCAAGATGTATTGTAGAATAACTTACATTTTATTCCACAATTTGCATTTCATTTTTGGTTTAAACAATGCAACAGAAATGAGTTGCCCCTCGAAAGCATGATATCCGTTGCACTGTGCATTTTCTTTGACATTGCTTCACAAGCCCCGCCCCATCACAACCGTGACTCTGCAGCACGATCCACGTTGAGTTTTATGCATTAGCTCTTGCATTATTCATCCGCCTGCGTGGTATGACTTTCCTCACCGAGCGTTAACAACAAAGCCGTTTAATCCACAACAAGCACCCTGGTTTAAAAAAGCACGATAAAAACAATATGAAGACATCAGATGGATTAGGAATCTTATTGTTATTCTCGCTTTCATGTGGCGTGAGCACAGGCCCTTATAACTAGTTCATAATTAGTCGCATGCATAACCCGCGGTGATTAGCGCAGGCATAAGGTTGTTAACACTATGTTCCCTCATTTCCCTAAAGAGCTTCCATTTAATTAGAGATTGTATTGTTAGTTTTTCGTCTGCTGTCTGAGCGAAAATTGCATCTGTTATTGTACGAACGGAAATGTAAACTGCATAATGTATATATCAAATGCATAAACACACGCGCAAGCAATCACCCAACCAATTTACCTGGTTTATCCTTTCCCTTTTTATTTATGGCAAAATATCTATTCTACTTTGTATTTTATTTTAACAGGGGCATAAACATCACCTTGCGGAAGTCTATTGTTCCTTGAAATTGAATTCCTACAATCCACTAACCCTGAAAAGAAATAAACACAGTGCCGCAAGATAAGACTGACGCGGCAATAACGTTAATGAAGGTTCCCTCTCTCATCACTTCCACACACATTGAGTGCTAGTCCGGCCTCTAGTGCACACAGTGTTGACTGACACACAGAATCTATTAAAGAGGTCAGGATTTTATCAGCGCTGAATATTGATCGGTCATCGTGCCAAAGTCTGCAGAACGCGTGGAAACTGGCGCAAAGGGCATTGATACGCTGCTTTGACACCTCGCTCGGATGCAGTCCACACATTTATCGACGTAAAATTAGAGTTTTGACGACTTTTTTTTAAAGGCAAGGATATATTTGGGAGAACAATATTTCGACCATGTGACTCGAAGATGCTTTAGAAAACAGATATCATAGTCTATGTGGTGATCATTTCAAGAAATGCATGTACAAAATATACTCATTTTATTGTTGTTATTAAGATTATGAGAAGGGGACAAATTGAAATGTGTTTGTGATTTTGTAATACGTCACTGTGCCCTTAAGAAAAAAGGGTAACACTTTTCATAAAGGTACCCTTTATGAAGCATTTATAAATGTGTTCATTAATGATTAATAAGTCATTTACAAATGCATTAAAAACAGTTATAACTGCACGAATAAAAAGGGGGATTCTAATGAAATACCTGCCAAATAGTGAGCAGGTATAAGAAAAACAACATTACACCCTACAGTGTCCAGTCTGACAGCCTATATTGCAAATAACATCAAGATAATAATGAATCTGCTTTCGAACGAATACATACATTTATTAAGCATGTATAAATTATAAGTTTAAAATGTCTCACTATTTGGCAGGTATTTCAGTAGAATCCCTCTTTTTATTCATGCAGTTATAACTGCTTCATAATGCATTTGTAAATGCTTTATTACACATTTATAAATGCTTTTAATGGGTACCTTAATGTAAAGTGTTACCGAATTTCTTTTTCATAAAAATGTGTATTTCTTCTCCAAAATCATTTCACACCTCCCATACTTTGCTATATGTATCTTGTAAGTTGTTGTTCACGTCGAACAAAAAAATGGCACTCCTGTTAAAATAATTACGCTCTTCATGTGATGCATCGCTGCTTCTCCGCAATGAATTGTAGATGAATATGTGAAATCCATACGCAAAATTGCAAAATCAATGCAAACTTCGGCATGCAAGTGCTCTCTCTCTCTGTCACTCTTCATTTGCATGTTCTGTTAGCGGCGGTCAGAAGTGCTTTGATTCAGCAGAAAGGGGCACGCTTCAGTCTATAATATTGATGCCAGAAAGGAAGGGCTGGTGGGGGTGGTGTCTCTGGATTGGTGGGGGGTGGGGCTGAGCCTTAGCTGCAGATTATTCCAGAAATTGCCAGCTGCAGCAGTGTCTGCAATCAGGATAAAACCGGTTTTGACTGGGGAGGTGGACGTCACAGTCGATTTTTGTCAAGCCAGCCCCGGTGACTGTTTATCTCTAGGGTTGAATGGGACAGCATGCATTACGGTGGATGTCCCAGCACCACAAAGTCGGTTTAATAATTCATTGACCTTAGTTCCCTGCCTGTCACAGATTGAGAGAACCCCGATACCTCCGCCCCATCTGTAAATGTCTGAAATTCACAAAACAATAATGTTTACCCAAAAAGCAAACACGGTGTAGTTTAAGAGTGTAGAGATTTGCTTTCCTTATGGACAGTGTTCTCATTTCCGCTGCGTGTCTCTATAGAGATGACAGCTGCTGGAGGTCCTGCAGGACCCGGAGCCTTGGGACAGTGCCTGATTAAAACACACTATTAATAGCGAAGAGTCGCACTTCAATCTATCGCACACAAAGATTTAATCTTAATCTGCGAGTATTCGCATCACATATCGTCACGCGGCCCAACCCCCGAATGTCTAGATTCGGTGTGACATCAGCAAAAGCAGGGTGGCCATTTTCCTGCACAGTGCTGGAAGTGTGTAATGGAGGGAGCTGAGCTGGGTGAGGGGAGAGTGGGTGAGACGCTTGAACGGCAATGCAGCAAACGTAACGCATAAAAAATCAGCATTGACAATGAACTGAATGACAGTGTGGAGTATAGTTGTTTTGATAAGTCTGAGTTTGTATTGAATAAGAGAAAAGTCTGTGTTCTAAAAACTTGCGAGGCGCCTACAGATATGACTGGGAATGTGTGGTCTCAACGTGAAGGCTGTTAAAAAGGTTTTAAGGAAGTACCACATGTACTGTATGCTTCATGGAGAAAGCAATCCCAGAATGCAAAGCAGCAAGTCTAGTGAAAAATTAACTAGTGGATAAGGAGAGATTAATGGCAAAGAACAAATTCATTTTAAAGTAAATACTGGAAGATGTAGAGTTTACTATACCATGTGATACGTATTTTACACCATATATACAATGTCATTAAAACTCCAAAATTAATTTGTTCGATGTGCAGAGTTGCTGTTTTAACCCTCTTGTTGTGTTTGGAATCAAACTAACCCTGAAGTAACTTTAACATCTTCTGAAAAGTAGCATTTATAATAATAGCAACAAAAAACAGATGGTTAAGTTTTCAGCCATTTGCTTTTCTCATGCCTTGAATGGTGTGAGATTTTTTGGTTTAGCTTTGCCTCACATCGCATCTATAAAAAATCTACTTGGTATCAGATGTACAAATAAAATACACAGACTGAAAAGTGAAGTTACACCGTGTCTACACCGGAACCGCGGGCACGACCGGTGTGGATACGGCGTTAGGTAAATTGTGAGTAAAAAACAACTATTTCAATTTGAGTAATTAATCAAATATTAAAACATTTGTGGAGTCCATATAACCCCACACATTTAATCGTTGTAAGGATTTTACATAACAGGAGGGTTAAATTTGCCACTTTTAAGGTTACATGGCGATTGAGGTATTGCCTTAGTAAAAAGCAGCCTAGGTAGGCAGTAGGGAACAAGGCAACTTGCTTCAAGTTTCGAAAGAGAGTTTATATGTATAACTATAAAGCAGCATCAACATCATCCCTCAGAAAACACAATTGATCTTGTTGATAGCACCATGGACTTCAGACTCCATCTACAACCTGTCTAGAGACAGAGACAGGTCTTCACAAACATGTCATTTAACAAACACTTAACTTGCGTTTTGACATTTCTTTCAGGTTTGGTCTTAGCTGTCCATCCACAAAAGAAAAGACACATTTATTTATCATATTGGACTACAATAAATAAAGGCTATTGTAAGTTTCTGACATGTTGGCTGTTCTCTTACATGTTGTTCTCAGCCGATGCAAATACAGTAGCGTGTGTTTGTGAGTAAAGTTGTTGGCGGAGAAGTAAATTCGCTCAGGTGAGGCAGTGTGTACATATTTTCACACTTCTAAAACAAGCATTTGTGAAATTCCATTACTGAGTATTAAGATTAAAGCGAAAACTAGCCCCTACTTATATTGGTAATTGATTTCAGCAGATACAGACATCTGTCGTTTGCATTTATGGTGATGTGTATTTATTTGTGAAAATTGCACAGCATCACCTGAATTTCATTGAATGGTTTGGCATTGCGAAGAGTGATATTTCCTTTCTCTCTCTTTCACTGTTTATCTCTCTCTCTATAATCCCCTGACATTTGCTGTTCTCACGTTTACTGTTTGAAGTTCTCTCTGTCTTGCTGCTTGTTCTTTTCTGAGCAAAGACAAGATTCCTTGTCCTACTTTATTGCTATTTCATGGCCCAAAACAGATTTGTACATATTCAGCTGTAGTTGGTCTGTTGACAAAACAAGAAACCGGCGGCTCAGTATAAACATCTGTGAGCGACGTAATATTTGGTTTTCATGTGAATTTGTTTACATGTTTAATGTTGAATATTGTTGTATGGAAGCAACTCCTTACCTATAAGGATTTTAAAGATGATTTTTTCCCCCCACATATTTTAAATATTTAGTTAGATTTATACCTTTTTTGTTGAAAATATATATTATAACATCAATATATATTTATGATGCATGTTTATTCTTTGTTTTATTTCGTTTAGTAAATGTTTTGTTTTTGCAAATGTTTTATTTTGTTTTGTTTAGCAAATGTTTTGTTGTGTCAATTCTAAGCATTTTTTATTTTGATTTGGATTTAACCCAGATTGGATTTAATCATTAGCCTGTTTCTTGAGAAGCAGGTGAAATCACTTGGGCTCAGGTAGATGTGAAAATCCATCTCTATGGAAGAAATTTGTTAAATTAATAATATCTCAAGCCAGGTGTCACTTCAGCCCTTGTTTCTCACAGCTGCTCAGCAGCAAGCATGGGATTTCCTAAAGATATGAAAGTTTGTTCTTTTTTTATTTTAATCCTCATTTTTTTCTTATGCTGTCTATTTAATTCACATAAAATGAACGACAAGTACAACAAGGTTAAAAAAGCCATCTGGTCCCATCCCTAGAGAGATAAGCCACTTTGATTACTTGTGTGAATTTCCCATGATAACCTGTTTTTATTTCTGATTTTCTTCCCACTGTAGCGTCATTTACCTCAAATTTCTCAAAATATGCTTTGAAACACCACAAACGTGGCAGCAATTGTTTATTCTGAAGCTACAATTTCCAAATCTAAATGTAATACTTAAGTACTCAACACATTCATTTGCAAAATCAAACAATGGAAATCTATATGATGAATGTAGCCCTGTGTCAACACAGTGGTAATATAAAGCAGTGATTTTTTTCTGGCCCAATTTGCAATCACTTGTGGTTGTGTAAATCGTATTCAGTTAAAATGAGTCCATTTGAATATGAATAACAGGTAAGGTAGGGCGAATTATGATAATAGTTTTCAATTAAACACTAATATCTACATATACTTAAACAACATGAAGTGGAATATTCGCCTGCTAAGTACATTATAGCACAAAGGAGCTAGCTTGGTTCTCATATGAGGATTGGCTAATGATTAGCAATTTCACTTTATCAGTCTTTTTGAGGCTAAAATGGTCTGACATTAATGTGAATAATCTTATTTTTTAAGCTCTCCGTATTTTAGAACTGCTTGCATGGCTGCCAATTGTGCAAGTCACTTTTCTTATAGTCACAAAACCATTTTCATGTTTTCCCAATTGGTTGGGAAAATTACTCTTTTGATTTTTTTGGGATGCAAATCCACACTTTATGTGACTGGAGTATTGATCAGCATGTCAGAGTTATGACTTAAAATAATCTTTGATATGTGCCAGAAAGTAACTTCTGTCAAAAAATCCAAACTTAATTTGAGGGCAGAAATACTGGCTATTGTTATAAGGCCAATCTTTCCCACAATGTTACTCTTGCTTATAAACATATACAATTTATTAGGAAAAATATTGTTTTAGATGGTCTCTTGGTTTTGCTTCAGTATTGGCCACACAACTTAGGTACCTTAAGTAGATTGTCGTAAAAAAAGTGTACATAATCAAATAATAAAATGTATTAATGTTGCATAAACTCAGCAATATGTAAATCTATTAAAAACATTAGTTTTTGCCATCAATAGCAAACTATCATAAACTCTTCTACATACATACCATCAATCACAAAGGTTAGACATTTAAAGACCTAACGTATTTTCTCTTACATCTGGTATTTAAGGCAAAAATTCGGACTTAAAAGTAATTTTTCATCATTTTCATTGTTGAATTAAGAAACAAGGACTACATGTAGTGCTATGTACTCATTCATCATGTTGATACCAAAAAGTTTTTCATTAAATGGCTTGTTTTGTTTAGTTGATGTTATTTAGACAATCAGTGCTGGTCCTGAATAATGTATTACTCATGATTGGGAGCGCTGGTGATTTGAAGAGGTCAGAACTGTAGACTTATGCTGAAAAAAGATTTATGGCGGTATAATGACATAAAGGCATGAATATTCATGAGAGATAAAATGAGAGTAGGCCATGATAATTCTAGGGTTCTTTGTTCGTATAATGGCTGAAAGCAGCTTGTATCAATCAGATTGATCTCACAAACAGGTACATTGTTTCAAGTACATTGAATATTTTTTACCTTTTCATTGCTTTTGTCTCCATATTTACGCAATTCACTCAAAATCAACATTCACGGTTGCCTGATTATTATAATTATACATGTTTCTATGGAAACGTACTTGTCCTTTATTTTTGATTCATTACGTTTTTGCTTATGGCAGATTTGAATTAGTGTGTTTTGATGTACAAGAGAATGTACAGTGGTGTTTTTAAAGGCTAGACTAAAGTGGGATTTCAGCAGACTTTAAAGTATGGCCTTAAAGAACAATTTCACTGGTTCACGGTTAAGAGGGTATTGCAATGTATACATCAGCATTTCAGTGTGAGCGTTTATGTGTGTGTGTAGCATCATTTCAATATTCATTTAGATTGTTGCAACATATTGCTCGGCTAAATGGTGTAAGTGTTTTTATGGCATTGCGCATACTTTACATTTTTTGTCGCATCTTCATCCTTAAATGATTTATTGGTAAAATAAGTTGAACTCAGCAGGGAGAACCACAAATGTGTGTTCAGTGATTCTCATTAAGGATGAATTGCTTTTGTATTACTTAACTTTGCTAGAAATAATTACATAAGCGTTTTGGGGAAAGTTTCAGTCAGTTTTTTGCTTTTCTGTCATGTTGGTGCATATTAATTTACTTAGTAGTATATTAGAATCGGTCTCTAAAAGCTCTCCAAGGATAACCGGTGGATAACCATCTTTCATGTCGGGATGTACAGTAACTCGCACATACATTATAAACGTATGAGATCATGCACTTAGTTCTTTTTTGCTTTTTCACAGGTTATTTGAATCTTTTGACATGACTTTGAATAACATTCTTTAGCTAAGTTCTTATCACACTTCAGTCTGTAAACCTGTCTGTAAAATTAGCATGCACGCATTTATCATCATTTTAAGTTTAACAATGGTTAAACGTGTGAGCTATAAACTTGAGACTGATTTGAGAGAGATTTGACAAACTTTAAATGGAGTACAGTAGAACAGCCACAGCAGCTGTGCAGACAGATGTCCGAACCTGAGAGAAGCATGCGCCTTTTTCATCAAAGCAACAAGCGACCGATTACAGTCACATGCACACAAACGCTTCAACCACGTGTGTTGCATTGACAAATTAGCATTTGTTATGTTTACAGAGTTTCGTTGTGTGTGGGTGAGTTTGTTGGAGTTGGTGCTTTTTTAACTGTAGTAAGGGGGAGGGAGCTGTCCAAGAGCAGGTGCTGAAATCCACAGACGTGCCCGTACATACAACATTCTTATTGCATCACACAGTTATAGCCTGGAACTGCCATGTATTCCTTAAATATCGAGTAGTGCCTTCCGATTTGTGTTTATTCTGCATACAAACTTAATGCAATTAGGCTTTAAAATGAGATCTTGGTGTGTTGCTTTTCAAGCAATTTTTCCTGCTGCTTGCCCTCGACCCCTTCAAAAAACAACAGTTCATAAAAAAAATTCTTATGTACTTCAGATAATCTTTGAAATATGATTTCATGCATCCAGCGTGCCTGTGTTCTGAAACACAGCAAATGTGTACAAAAGTAAATCATATCTTAAGTGCATTTTATTGTCCCCCCCCACCACCGACAAACCTACACTGAAAGCCATGAGCCTACTGATGTGAGACCGAAGAGAAACCGATATTTTCCTGCTGCTTTCATAAATTTCACCTGTGAAGGGATCACGTCACTACATTGAAACATTAGCCAATCTATTTCTGGGTTTCCCCTGCAATGCATATCCCTGCCTGGCTGCTTGTTCGCAAAGCATTTTCCTTCCTCTGCACTTTGTATTTCTTTTGTTTCTTTTCTCCAACCTCATCACCCTTTATTTGTTCTCCTCCTGCCATCCATTTATATCTTGAGTCAAAGAAACGGCGGGGGGGTCTTCTGGTTGCACGTCGGCTGTACTGCACTATCCTTCTTGTGACCTTGGAAACGAAGCAGCCTCTGCTCTGTCACTGTATGCTGCGCTCCTGTGGCTCATTGGGGCCAAGGCCTCTGCGGGGATCCAGCCGGCATGAAGGCTCCAGTGTGGGTTGCAGGAATTAACTGAGCATGGCATGATCACGTGAAAGGCTATGCTTCTGTCTTTGGGGGACAATCGAGGGCGAAAGTGACAGTCTGAACCATGAGACATAATTCAGCTCTCCTGTAGTGACCCACAAATGGGATGAGGTACAAGGTTTTCTGTCTGGGTGTGGGATGTTGGAAACCGGTGCTGAATTCTGAAATGTAATTGCGACCTAAAATTCAGAACAGTGTGGGGAACAATATTAAAATACACAACTGCAGAAACTTTATAAAAACCCTTTCAAATTCCATTGACTAATTAAATATATACTAATTTACAATCATTATTTTTGTTTTATTCTGTAAGCTACTAGCAATATTTCTCCCCAACAAAAGAAAACTGGAGAAACAGGTTAGAATAACAGAAAAGATGCTCATCAATTTTAAGCAATACAGTAATATTTGTAAATATTATGTATTTAGGAAAAGTTCAAATGTATTTTTATATGTTAACCTTGATTTGAATCACTGTTTTCGTGTGTCTTGTCATGCTGACATGCCTCTGTGCAATGTGATGTTTAACTTTATTTCAATTTAAAAGACACTGGACTGGAATGACCACAATACATGTGAATAAATAAAAAGGTTATTTTTCTTCCCATTTTTCAACAGTGTGGTCTTTTTATTGTACTGTTTGTCAGATAATTGAAACACATTCTAAATAATATTGCAATGAATGGAACATATCAAAAGTTAGATCACAGATAACAAATGTTACTGTTTCGCTGGTGCCCTGGTTCATCTCTGCTGTGTGTTGGTTACACTAATTACCATCTTTTTGTGTTTCACATTGTGATTTTATTCACTTTGTCGGCTTTCCTTTGGGACAGCTGTGTGCGTATGATTACCCGCTTCTCCACAGCCATCTATTTGAGGTTTAGCCATCTGCTGAGACTTGTGCGTCCATCAACATGAAGGCACCACTGCGAGATTTCCTGTGCTCTTCACTTAGATCTGATCATTCCATGATGCTCTCTGTGACTGAGTGACATGATTTAGCATGTTGTTTATAGGAATACAGCCATCAAAGACTGTGCCATCTTAGTCCAATGTGACATAAACTTGCCAAAAAAGAAATTTGTTTTGGCCCACACCCTAGAAAGCGTGTTTTTCTCCTAAAAAAAGGACGTTAACGTAAATATTTTGGTGCAATAAGTGTGTTTGGCACTAGCAGTGAATGGGGACAGCCGTTCCAGCCAGGTTAGAGAAAATAGCGCCATCACCTGGTTTCAGGTAAACATGCACCTACAAAGCACAAGCGTGTTAATATTGTGGCCCTAAAAACCAAATATGTTAAATGTATATCTAGCCCACATGGCATTCGTTTTTTAATCAAATTATGTTTGTTTGACTCACATAATTGAAAATGAAAGGTTGAGTGTTGCCTGATCATTATCAAAATTAACCTCTTTTAATTCTTATTAGCGTTTCACAAACACTCATCCTGTTTTCCTGGAGCTATTTAGTGAATCCACCCACACTATCTGATACACAGAATGAACCCATTAGGACAATGAGAATAAAGCATTAAAACCAGATTAATTCATAATGAAGTGTTTAATTTTAAAGCATTTCGGATGTCGCAATAACAATACTTGGTGATATTTGTTGCAGTGTGTTTTGCAATATTACTGTGCTCAGGTTACATAAAAAATGCATTAGTAAGATGTAGAGAACATGATGGTGTTATAAGTGCACGGTATAAGTGCAGACAAATACATTGGAGATCAAATACAGTAGTATTATTAAGTACTGTATATATTTAAGTATAGTCAAGTATATTCATAAATTAAAATAATTATTAATAATCTATTGCACAAAACAAATGTAATGGTTTTTGCCTTCTATATGTATAGAATTTATAGAATGTATAGAAACCACTAAAATCTCAACAGGCCTGTATAAAGCATAAAGTTCATTTTCTAGTGTGTGCTCTGACTTTTACCTTCAATTCATTTTTAACCTGTTTTTGCACGGAGACTTATCTAAGTCCTACTGTAATCTATGTTTCACCACTGCAGCAGATATCAGTCCAGCTTGTTTCCCTCCAGATGTGGCGAGCATGCATGACTGGGCGGGTCACAGTGGCTGTTCGTTTTTTTGTGAGGCATGGGAAGCATATTGATTTGTGGATAATCATGGGAGCAGAGGGTGCTTTAAAAATTTACAATCAAGGCTTGTGGGAGATGCCATGGGATGTATATTTCATCTGACCTGAGACACTGGCTGTGTGCTGAAGGACTATGCTAGCATACTGTATATACACGGAATACAATTGTAAAAGAGCAGGTGTGTTTAATTCAACAAACGGCTTTCCAGTTGTTTTGTATTTGGTTTGTGTATCTTGAGAAATGTCTTGGTTGTTGATGTACAGTATATACCGTAAGTGTAAAGGTGATCACAGCTCATATTATTTCTTGTTCATTCATTACACTGGAGAGGACATTGCATTGCATTATGGCATACAAAATATACGTTTGTTGTTCATCAAAAATCAAAAATTTACATTAGGCATTATGCATAGATTTGCATACTGTACACAGTATACTATACTCTGCGGAAATAGTATGGTAGTATGTTATTATTAATATGCACACATTATTTCTGACAGTTATATAAAAATAGGCATGCACTGAAAAAAAATCTTCATTATGTATTTTTTATTCTTTTAAATATATGTTGTATATTGTGTACTATTGTGGGCTGTAAGTTCGAAGCACTACGGTTGCTGAAACAGAAATAAGATGTCCTCACTTTTTCACTTCTTTGACAAGGGAGAAGACGTAGCAGTTTGTCTGTTTAGGGATGCTGTAGAAACAATTGATAGACAAAGGTCTTTCTAAGGTACAAAAAATATAACGCTTTATTATGTATAAGGTCTTTAAACACCTCTGAAGAGATAGTTATGTATATTATATTGCATTTCTTCGATAGATCCTCCAAAACAGTACACACAGCACCTTTAGGTTAGGTATTAATCTGTGGTTTAGAAGTCAGCTACAAACATTTGAAACTTCTGACCCTCTTAAATGCATCAAGATGTTTGATGCTGGATTTCTGCATGTACAGTCAGTGAAAGCTGGTCTGACCTGCGTCTAATCTCGACTCTGCGTGCTGGAAGTGTGTGAAGGGCGACTGGCTGTGGAGCTATGCCATTTCTGAAGGTCATCTCCCTCTTACCTCTTTTATCTGTTAATCACAGCCATTACCACAAATGGTCCAATTGTTTGTTTGTTTTTGGTCGTTGTATTACAGTGTTTGTTTCTTTTTGTGTGTGCCTGCACAGCAGGGGCCAAGACTGTGGCAAGACATTCATGCTGTCTGCTAACCAGCAACCTATTACAGGCACACACACTAGGTTAGATTTTGCAGGGTAGATAGAGGAAGAAAAGACAAAATGTGTATGATTCAGAGAAACCAGTGAGATAAACATATACTGTACAAAATAGTTTGATGGCAGGTTTTGCTCTTTCTGGCCCATGTCTGAGGCAGAGTTATCGAAGGTCTCATCGATTTTGGTGAGTTTCCCTCACCGCTGCTTGGAGGTTAGAGATCTACACTGTATAATTGCCCCCATAAAACTCAATGGAAATACCTCCAGCATGCTTAGACAAATACAGAGTCTGTCCCTCTCATTTGCCCGCTCTCTCTCTCCTTGTCTCTCTTTCTCTCTATTACTATTACCTTGGTTCAAATGGTCCAGAGAGTTGTTACTACAATCTGTGGGTGAGGCAGCACCTCACCTTTGTGTCCCCACAGGCATGTATGAAAAACATACATATAATTCACAACATATACAGGCACACATTGCACACCATATGCTGTTATTGTTTTTATAAAGAAAGAAAGAAAAACTGATACATTATTTAAATGGATAAACCCTAATTCACATCCTATTCCAGAAAAAAACAAATCAGAATATCAATAAAGCACATTATGAAATATACATACCAAGCAAGATACATGACACAAGTATTACCTATATTTATTAAAATTATAGACTAGTTATACAACAATCTACACAAATTGCACAGTGAACTAGTTGTAACCTCCCAGTCTCTGTTCTTTTACAGTATGTACCCCATCTCTCCATCCCTCTCTTCCCTATGTCTCTCTGTCTCTCCACCAGTGCATCTACCTTGTTATCTCACCCGCATATATTCTGTGAAAACGTCCATACGTGTCAACTGAGCAGTCAGAGACAAAGACACTGAGTTAATTGCCCATCATTTACAGCAGATGGCTGCTGACAGTCTGTAAATGCTATTGCGGGCGCGCGCGCGTGCGTGTGTGTTATATGGTGAGGTGGGGGAGATTTTGTCAATGATTTTATTTCTCTTGATTCATAGTAAATGACAGCAGCTGCGATTACGGGTTGTGATTTTAAGTATTTATTTGTAACCTTCTTTATGTTCTTTTTAAATATTGAAGCATGATGTAATACATGTTCATTGGCTACAAAATAACTTTTGTTTTTTGTCTCAATGGTATAGTTCATCCCGAAATTAATATTCTGTTATCATTTACTCTCCCAAGTAAACCAAAGTTTACTTGTGTTATCTGCAGAACACAAAAGGAGTTATTAATAACAGAACGTCCAATCTGGTCCCTTCCATAAAATAGAAATAAATAGTGACCATAAATGTCAAACGTGATTGTCAATATGCGATTAAATTTCAATCTCGCCCTCAAACAAAGGTTTTGTATGGCGTCATAAGACTTGGACTGCTTTTAAGATTCCAGTCTAGTTTCATCAAAAGGAAAGTTAACCCGAAAATAAATTATTTCTTATTCATCCTTGTTTCATTTTAAACCTGTGTATTACTTTGCAAAATAACATGAAAATGAAAATTCTGTTCCCATTTACTCACCATATACTGTCATTTTCTTTGTTCTGATGAATGCAGAGAAGAATGCTTGTTACCAAAACAGTTCTTGGCCACCATGGACTACCATAGTTACCAAAATTACTTTATACATTTCTTCGTTCTGTTGAATCTAAAAGAAGATATTTTGAAGAGTGTCCAAAAGCAAACCGTTCTTGGGCCCTTTTGTTTGTCTGTAATTTTTCCTACTATGGTAGTACAGTACAGGTTTGGAATAACAAAGATTTTTCAGGTGAACCGGCCCTTTAAATAAGCTCTCGTTTGTGACTCAAAATGTACTTTTGTCTCCTAAATTTAATATTGCACATACTGTATGTTCAGAAATCACAGTTTCACATATGTGTTTTCTAAAATAAGGCATTTAATCCATCCACCGCAACTGTTGTGGCTCGATGCCCCATTCATTTATTTTATTTAAAGCAGCACCTTCAGACTCAAGCAGCCTTTTAGAAAGCAAATGGATTCTGCTGGTAATTTAGGATGGGCGGTTGTAATACTTAACATGAATTGAATAAGGGGCTTAGATCGATAAACCAGGCAGAGGCTCAGTCCACACAGAGCGTGATCTACGTTCCAGTGGGTGACTCGCAGGAAACTGTGAAACCACAGCTGTGCAGAAACCTCTTGCTGTCGGATCAATACAGACTCTGTAAACCCTCGCTCACTCAAAAGTAGGCATATTTCACAGACGCACCATGTGTATGCAACATGAAATCATTGACCCGCATTGGTAGTCCCAAATCTTTTAAATAACTTTTGGAGAGTGATGGGAGTTATAAAGAATTCAGTTCTGTATAAAATAATTACCCCTTAAAGGTGTGATGTGGAGATTTTAGCATCATCTAGTGGTGATATGGCGGATTACAACCAACGGCTCACTCCAACCCTCCATCTTCCGTTCGAAGCACTACAGTGGCTGCACAGAACTAAGATGTCATCGCGTTTTCGCTTCTTTGCCGAAGTAGATAACGTATTTGCGAAACACACACGATAGGGCAGTTTGTCTGTTTAGAGCTACTGTAGAAACAACATGGCAAAATTCCATGCAAGGGGACCCGTGGTGTATATAGCAATAGCTCATTCTATTTTAAACATAATGCTTCATTATGTAAGGTCCTTATACATATTTGAAAACATAGCTATGTATATCATATCACATTTCTGTAAATAGATCCTGCAAAAATGACACACTCGACCTTTAATAATCCCAAAAGCAGATGTGATCTTGAAGTATATCTTGTGTGAAAACATCAGATGAACAGACTGTTAAAACATGTCCCTTTCTCACGCTGCATATTTTGATTAGATTAAATATTTTCTATTAAGTGTTATTGGAGCCAGATGGAGTCTTGTTAATTTTACAGTAATTAGGACAGAAAAATCGCTAATGAAACGCACACGCTGTGTGGCATCACTGTGGTCTGCTCACACACACAAATTTGAACAGTGCAATGCGTTGTGATTACAACACAATATGAAACGACATTCTGACGGCCCAAAGCAAGAAAGTGATGTCCTTCCTGACCCTTCCTGTAATGTCTTGAGGTTCAGTTTAACAGTGGTATGATGTAATGACGACTGGAGTTGGTGCAGTGTCTGTTTGCTGATCTGGTGTTACGCTGCATCCCAAATGAGTGACTCTTTCCCGTAAAGCCTCGTTCACACTGACTGGACGTCACCTGGTCAATGTCTTGTTTGTTGCTACACTCTTAATAATAAAAGCTCTTCAAAAGGTTCTTCGATGCCATAAAGAACCTTTTTGTCTAAATGGTCCCATAAAGAATCTTTAACATCCACGGAGCCTTTCTGTCACATAATGTTCTTTGTGGGGGGGAAAGGTGCTTCAGATTATGAAATGGTAAGAAAGAGATGGTTTTTTGAATAAAATTTGACTAAATGGTTCTTTGTGGAACCAAAAAGGGTTCAGCATCGCTATGCACCTTTCAAGCACCTTTATTTTTGAGAGTATAGAGGGCGTTCCTGCTGCTGGATGCTGTAATGTTATTGGTGGGCTGGACAACTGCCACGCAGCTTTTGACAGCGGGATTGAAATAGAGGTGTGTTGCTGGTATATGTAAAATATCATTTTGTTGTCACAAGATTTTTATCCACTAAAAAAGCCACATTGTGAAGGGAAAGGTGTTTGTGTATGAATTCCAAATACTTATTGTTTGAATGTTTGACAATTTCAGAAATGGTTTCCGCAAATTTGTTGCATCACTAAATATGACTGCAAAATAGCTGCTGAAGCTTTTTCATTATAATCTTTATTCGTGAGATACTGTTTATATTCTATTCCCATATTTGATATTCTAATGCTTGTCTTCTCTCCTTTAAATGTGCACTACCAACGAAAATTTTCGAACACTTGAGTGAAATATTTCTCATTATCTTAAAAAGGCTTTGATCTGAAGGTGTATGCTTTAATGTTTGAAATGAGTTACAGTATGTAGCCAAAATATAACCTTTCTTTTCATTACAAACAAAATATTTTATAAATAAAATGTTTTTGAAATAGATGACTCTGACTGAATGACAAAAAAGAGCAGCCAAGAAGAGCAATAGATGGGAATAATGTTTAAAACGTATCTCACTTTAATTTTATAATGCGCCTATAGAGGCTGATACGTGCAAATGTATTATGCTGGTACAATGACAATAAATGTATATTCTATTCTAAACAATAATAATAAATAATAATAAAATAAACAATTCTATGACTTGCTGAAAAAACAAGGGAGACTAAGGTCAGAATTTTCCTTTATTCCCTATTATAGGGCACACAACAGGTGTTTAATCGGACAACGCTGTCACCTTGAACTACAGGATACACCTCAAGTGCCTGAGAGTCCATGTATCACAGCTGTTTTGAGTCCCAGGCTTAGAGTATGTACAGTATTTGAGAGCATGTAGGCACACGGTCCTCCGTAACAGACATCAAAGCTAGGAGGACCTCTGTTGGTCAAGATCAAGCACTTATCAAAACCCCTATACGACTCTTTTTTTCTGTGGAACACAAATGAAGGTATTTTGAGAAATGTTTCTGTTATTTTGCGTCCGCACAATGAAAGTCAGTGGGGGCCAATCTTGTTTGCTTACCAACATTCTTCAAAGTATCTT
This sequence comes from Barbatula barbatula, assembly GCF_947034865.1. NCBI lineage: Eukaryota > Metazoa > Chordata > Actinopteri > Cypriniformes > Nemacheilidae > Barbatula > Barbatula barbatula. Next base: position 15,397,581 of record NC_136786.1, on the reverse strand, counting down.
CTTTTGTTTTCTGCAGAAGAAAGAAAGTCATACAGGTTTAGAATGACATGTGGTTCAATAAATGAGGAAAGAATTCTCAATTTTGGAATGTGTGTGTCCCATTCACACTGGTAAGCTGACCAGCCTATTTGTTTAGCAACAGATATGCCAATAAAACCATGCCTCGTGTCATCTTTAAAGACATGCAGCTTACATCTGCCTTGCTCAATACCTTCCTGTAAAACTTCTCAGTTTTCAATCTTCGTTCACAGCCCCCCGCTCCTCTCCCCCATCACTTGCATCACTTTCTGCCTGCTAGCGGCATGTGTAGCTCTTTGATCCGTCCCGATCGGAGGATAAACATGGGATCCCATCCTGAAGCGGAAAGCCATTGTATGCTCTGTGTCTGCAGCCGTCCGGGATGCATCGAGGGGCTCAGATCCTGGCGAATCAAAAAGGTCCATTCTGCCTCCAGCTCTGGCATGAATATTTATGGCATTGTGCAGGCAGCCCTCCTCTGTGATGTAATTGCAGTGCAGAGTGCTTAGTTCGTCTGATACAAAATAAAACAGGAGGAACATCCACACCCATCTGCGTTTTTACTTGTGCAATGAAACGAGAAACTAAATTAGCTTTCTCTATGCTAAAATTGGACGAGGGTCTTCAGACTCACGCTCCAGAAAGGATGATTATATAACACGAGGCTGGTGTAGCTTTCGTGTTCAGAGACACCCCTTCACTATCCCCCTTTGTTAATCTGATATGGCTATATATCACAAAGATATCTTTGTGTCCCTCTGCCAAAAAAAATATATACACGTACAAAAAAGGTGAGCTGACTATTTATACATTTCAGTTATAACACATTTAAAATTCACAACAATGAAATGACATGACAAACCAAAACTTGTGGCTCACTGCACACTGGCCCATTGCATCGACCTGACAATTTTTGCAACATCAACAAGTCTCGAATTTCATAAAGTACATAAGGCCACATAAAAGTATTACTTTTTGATAAATCCCATTGTAGCGAGACTCCGTAAATGATGAAAATTATTTTCATCTCGACATCCACCGCTGAGACAAATCTGCTGTACTCAACTAAAGTTCTGAGAACTTTCTGATATTTTTCTGAACCTTTTGGGTTTATTTGGCGCTTTGTTTGTTTGTCCTGGATCTGTCAATCATGACGCGTCTGTTACGTGACAGATTAGAGGATAAAAAACAGAAAGAGCTGAGCTGGGAGAGAGAGAGAGAGAATGTGGTAGTCACCAGCACCATCCACTCTGTGGAATAAGACCTAGTTCTGTCACGATTTCCTTCAGAAAAGCTTATATGAGCACTAGAGGCTTGTAGACTTTCAGGCCCAGACAGAAGGAGAGCAGTCTGTAATTCTGTCCCTAATGATAGGATAGGCAACATGCACACATTTGAAACTGCTTGCTTTTGCATCATGATTTAGAATCTGGTTAGAGTACTCAACTATTTCACTAATAATATTAGTTGTGTTTGCAAAAACAAGCAACCATTACTTTTTTAAACTGTGCGATCTGACTGGCAAAGCAGAAAACAGATGAACATGTAGATTTTCTTCCTGTAAGAGGTTAGGAGGTGCACATCACACCTGTCACCCAGAACATTGCCTTATAACATTACTGTTTACTTCTAAAACTGCAAATGATTCATAGTAGATTTAATGAGACTAATTGAGGAAACTATACTTACATTTTGGATTAAAGTACTCAATTTGATTAAAATGAAATTAGGAAAGAAACCCTAGTAGTTCTAAATGAATTCTTAATTTTATCATTTTCAACCCACTTAATTTGCATAAAGGACTTTTAATTACTAATTATTTTGTGGTGGGACTACGCAAGTTCTTTTTATTAATGTCACTAAATAAGTAGTGGATGTGGAGTTCAGCATAATTTGAATGCAACAGTATTCGGAGAGTATTTTGTGAAAGTGTTCTTTCGTGTGCTTTACAATACACAGACTGAGTTTTTTCATATGTGCCATCTTTCATCAAAAACATTAAGGCTGCTACTTTCAGTTTTATTGTTCGTGTTTTGAATCAGTTTTAGTTTTTGTGTCAAATTGTAAGTAATTGTATGTGCTTTCATCATTTTATTATTAATCTGCTTATTTTTATATTGGTGTAAAGTAAATTTATTTCAGTTTTATTTTTTCATTAAAGAATTGTTGTGCCTATGAATTATTTCAGTTGATGAAACATTTCAAATTTTTTGCGTGTATTTAGACAGATGATTTATCTTATTACAATTAACAGATATGTATTAATAGTTGCAGTTTAAGTAAACTACACTAGGCCTTACGCTGCTCCAAATGACATCCCTGCTCTGCATGACGACCATACTGACTGTTACTATTACAACTTATAATTAAACAAAAAAACACAAACCTCTGTCAATGCTACTGAAAACAGATCAACGAAACCACTGTAATTTCACAGTTCTGTTTCTTTCACTGCCTACCTGCTGCTCTTTTCTCTAGCCTGCTGTAATCCAGCTTGGCATAGTTTAAGTCCAGCCTACTTGTCCAGTTCCTGGTTCCAGTTGAGAGCTTTAGGAAATGCACATGTCAGCATATGGTTCTTATAGCGTAACAGAGATTTTTGGTAGGGTGCAGAAGGAAGAGGGACAGGGGAGGGTACAGCATTTGTAATCGGATCATTGGATAAAACAAGCTGAGTCGAAGGGATCAATAGAAACTGCACATGCAGCAAAGATCCCTAGAGAGAGAAGGAAGGTCCACTGACAAATATTCGTTTATGTTTCTGACAGACCTGGTCATGAAACTTACTTGAAGAACATTTAATGGTGGCTGTTTTGTTAGGAGGTATTGAAAGGTTTTTATTTGCATTTGTGAGCATTAATAACAGTTCAGAATTTTACATTTATATATCATAAAAGCTATACAGTATATATTTTGTACATACTATAAGGATTATATGCTATAGATACAGTAAGAAGTGTGTTTAAATGCTGACTTGTGGCAGAAAATCATCACTCAACCTATATACTTTACACGTTTTTCATTGTTTCAAAATAAGTCAAATGTTTTTTCAACAGACACCCGTCCTTATAGAGCACTCATCTAACCTTGCTCTTTTCCATTTCTTGGCAGTTAAATAGGACAGTTGCTTCAAAGAAAGCAGAATCAAAGGCATTTGGCAGTGCCTCTCATCTCTTCCTAATTGGTTATGCCGAACTTTCGAATAGAACATCTGTAGAAAAACAGAACACCATTCAGCTGCATCAGAATGAATCAGCTACTTCTGATGAAAACACATTCAAACCATCACTCACACTGTTTGTCCATCATACCCATCTGAACTCCAGCTTTACACTTTGGAATGATATGATACAATCAATCATAAATTTGTAAACCTGCAAATGTACTACAGTGAAGTGTCGCATACTGCTGTTGTAAAACCGAGATTGAGATGCATACTGTACATTTTGTTTACTTTGTTCCTTGTTTGTCACTTGAAACCTTTTGAAATTGTAAGATATAATATAAACACAGTGCATGTTATATTACTTGTTTACATTTTTGGAATGTGGTAAAATATGGAAATATTTAAATCACTTTTACAAACGTATACTGAACCGTAACACATTTTGATAGGTCTCCACACCTTTTGGTATGACACTTAAGATGTGTTTGGTTCCAAATCCCATGTCAATACAGGGGTGCCTCGGGGCTCAGTGCTTGGACCGTTGCTCTTTTCTGTATACAGGACATCCCTAGGTTCTGTTATTCGGAAACATGGCTTTTCCTATCACTGCTATGGGGATGACACACAACTCCGCCTCTAGTTTCAGCCTGACGATCCGACTGTTTCTGCGCACATTTCAGCATGCCTGAGTGATATTTCGCTCTGGATGATGGACCATCACCTGCAGCTGAACCTTGCAAAAACAGAACTGCTTGTAATCATACCAACCTCTTCATCTGACTGGGCTCAGCAACCATCGCACCTTCCAGAATGGCCAAAAACCTGGGAGCAAATGAACGACATATTGTCGTCCCATCCCAAAAAGGGAAGAGATCACTCTCACGTACCCTCTCATGATCTGTTCCACATTTGTGGAATGATCTGCCCGCTGCTACAAGTTCAGCAAAGTCTTAAGCAATCTTTAAGAATGGGCTGAAAACACATCTCTTCCTTCAGAACCGATTAGTTCTGACTTCTATCTCTTTTCTACTCTTTCTATCCTTAACAAAACAGACACTTGAGACCAGTTTAACTGCGCTTTTACCATATGACTGTTGTTGTCCAATTGCTTCCATTGTTTACCTCATTTGTAAGTCACTTTGGATAAAAGCCTCTGCTAAATGACTAAATGTAAATGTAAATGTAAAGGCCTGCAGTGATTCTCAATAATAAGAGCCAGGAAACCTCCAACCAGCACAAAGGCTGATGAAATAAAAACCATCATTTGCATATTCAGCCTTTGTTCCTTTCATGCCTGTGAGCCAAACTGGCAATTAGAGAGAATGCAGCAAAGGTTATTAATAGCGTAGCCTGTGTTGTACAAACTCACCTAAAAAAACTTAAGGCGGTTTAGGCAGTCTGTACCAGATGGGTGTACCAATACATAAGCTTAGGAGACAGTAAGTCTCAATTCAAACCTCCTCAGTAATTACAACTTTTTTATGCAATTTAAAACAAAGAGGAATTTCCTCTGTCACGCAGGGGGACACACTTGGCAAGCCACAATTAATTGACTTTACAAAGGTGGACAACAAGTGCCATGTTTGTGCCGTAATTGTCTGATTAAGGATGGCACTTCTGGGAGAGAGAAAATAGCCTTTCTGACCGGATTACATGGTTATATTCTTGACTGACATTGACTCTTTTATAGGTTTTATAAGCACTTGGTTATTATAATAACTATAAAACATGGTTATTATTTTGATTCATTTTACTGGTGTTGCACATGTAAAGACATGCAGAGACTAATGCTTTTATGTTTTCTATAGGTTTGATTGTCGTAAAAGTTAAGAAGGCTATATAAGGTAAAATGTCTGATGTCAGTTTCTACCTTGATTCTCAAAATCAACAATTTATGTTATATTACATTTTTAACTATAGGGGAGTATTGCGAGGCAATAAAATAAGAGAAACCCACAAAGGATTGAGCCAATTCTTTAGCTGGACAATAGCGCCATCTACCGGAATTTAGCATTAAAAACACCCTGTTATAATGAAATAAATGATAAAAAAATCAGTTGGAACCATGTGTCTTGTTTATTATTTGCATTACCACGCAAAAAATAGATACATTGTATGATTATTTTGCATTTATACTTCATACTTTTTACAGGAAATAAAATATATTTCTTGCACAAAACTGATGTCGTTTTCTTCTCTACAATAATACTTCAACATTGTTGCAGTTGAAATGAAACAAATGACAATTTTGCATAATTTACTCACGTTTTTCTCATTTCAAACCTGTTTGATTTTACTCTGCAGAACACAAAAGAAGATATTTTGAACAATGTTGGTAACCGAACATGCATGGAGGGACCATTCACTTCTAATGTCTAGACACAAGACCAATGCATGTCAATGGGTACCGCTGTTGTTCGGTTGACAACGTTATTCAAGATATTCAAAATATCTTCCTTTTTTCGCAGAAGAAAGCAAGTCATACAGGTTTGAAATGATAAAAAGGAAGAGTAAATGATGAAAGCATTTTAATTTTGGGGTAATGTTGTGAGGTGCAGACTACAGCTTCGACAGTCAAGACAATTTTTGCAATCTGTTTCCATAAATCTATATTTATTTTTCAAATCAGATTAATCAATCACATCATACCTCGGTTAGCATCAGCATCATTGAGAAGCATCGATTTACAGTAACCCATACAAACATGGCCTGAATCAAAAGCACACAGAGGAAGGGGAGAAAGGTGTCTCTCATTGCAGCTGATTTCGTAGAATGCAAACCCAAATCTGCTGCCCGTTCCGCCACCGGGTCTGATTCATACCCACAGTCTATTGAAGCAAGTGCAGCCTTACATGGTTTGTGATGAAGGCAGCTTCCAGTGAACAAACAGGAAATACAAGAGACTGTAATTACTTTGCATTACTCACAGATGTTTGAGAAGTGTAGATCTTTTGGGGTTGTTTGATCTCAAGACACAAGCCCGTGGCACCGGACCCCAACAGGGTACATTTGGACTGTATGGTCAGTCCATTGCAATAATATAACTTTATCATTCAATCAAAATAATCAAGACCTATATAGTTCATTTGCATGGCTTCAGAATAATGCTCAGTATATAGTTGCAAACAGCAAAACTGAAAGTTCTCATGCAATACGAATTTGGACAATACGGAATATGTTTCACGCCATTAAAATAAGGGGACATTCTGAAAGTAAAAACTCAAAACGTGGGATCGCTAAACATGGATCATGTTTATTTTAGCTAGTGAGTCACCTATAGGAGAAAACTGTCACGTTCTTGCTAGATTCTGGATAGCAGCAGATGCAATACATATTCTGACTTGAAGATCACTGACTTGAGCAGACGTATGGTGTATCTGAGCAGGTTTCTCCTAAGACAAAAGCACTTTCTCAATGACAAAATAGCAGGAGAAAACAAAACAAAACGTGCATTAGCTGGTGTCAATCGCCACCAAGCTGCATAATTATCATCTTTTGGTACACAGAAATATTATGCTGATACAGAAAGGGTGAGAGGGCTTCTGTGGAGTCAGTCTACAATAAACAGATGTGATTATTCCGACTTGGGTCGAGTCAGGTGGGACGCAAACTTGGTCTGCGCCGCGATTACGGTTTTTACAGCTTCACGTAGATTCAAGTTTTCTTTCTATAGACAAATAGTTTCTCCTCTGAGTGTTCAAAATGACAAGAGCGTTAAAATTTGAAGGAGTTACAAAAACTAAATAAAGACTAAACAATAAGACTACAAATACAGTTGAAATCCTCAGAACCAACTACAAGGGTTAGTCAGTTAATACCGAACAGATGTCCATTGATAGTTAAGGGAACTGGTAGAAGCTTTTAGGAGGGCTGAAAGTGCTTTAAGATACAGTTTACTTGTGATTTCTGTCCATTTCGTGCGTGACTTGAGCAAAAGGGCAGATCCGTCAGAGGTTGACACAGGAAAGTCCACTGTCATGACAAGTGTTCATACATCATCTTCAGCAGAAAATACACCAGAACCCCTTTCTTCCTCTGAGGTTATGCAATATTTAAGGTTCTACGTTATTAGTGTTGACATCCTACGTAGGAGATTTCTGTAAACCTACTGTTTATTTCTATTTCGCTCCTGTAAAAAGAAAGAGAAAGACAAAATCAGATAAACTGTATTTTAATAGAGCAGAAAAAATGATAACAATTATCTGAAAATGTGCGAAAGCTTCATAACTGCGCTGAAATTTACCAGATAAATAAACCATGCCATGTGACAAGACGGGATATAAAACTAATTCGTATTTTTTGTGATCATTTTACATCAGAGGTCATACAATTATGTTTACGAGGAACAAGGTGAGCTACTGCCACTAAGATAATGAGGCAGTTGTATAATATGTTAATGATTTTTCTAACAAAACAACGTTTAAAATGTCTGCGGTTAACTGAAGGTGCCGTCTAACAACTGCATACAATATTTATGCATGTAACAGTAAAACGATGTCTGCTGTATAGTATGTGACCTGCTGAGACAGCTAGTGGTTTCAAAACAGATGATTAATTGATAAGATCTTTCTGACATAGCCGTACAGAAAAAATCTCTTATACCTTTAAAGTTTTAGCCCTAAAATGTAATGGAGGCCAGTGGCCAATTATAAAATATTATATTTTATTAATAGTAAATGAGATAAAAAAACATCAGTCTTAACATCAGCCGGAAAACACTTAAACGTCCCAACATAGTCCAAGTCCGTCTTGCATTTTTGACCATATTCCATTAAAGGAGTAGTTCACTATAAAATTAGAATTTCATGATAATTCAGACATGTCATGTCTGTGTGTTTATTTCTTCTGTTGAAACAAATTGAAGTTTTTGAGGAAAGCTTTCTAGGGTTCTTATCCATATTACTATTAAACGGGGCTGTTGGTTAAGGTCATATTTCAGTTTCCTTGCAGCTTCAAAGGGCTTGATGAAAAAGGGTGTTGTCTAGGGAAACAATTGGTAATTTTCCAAGAAAACACAATATATTCTCACAGAAATAAATGGCTTGCATTGCCTCGGAGTGGCTCCATGTAGCACGTCCATGAGTTCACGACTCTGTCATCACGTTGGAAAGGTCAGCGGATGTTCCAACCCAATGTTTACGAGTGTGGAGAAAGTAGACCATTCAAAAGTTCTTGGATGTTGAATGACACTTTATGTCTTCGTGCAAGACTATTGTTTAATATAGTCAGTTCGTGTGAATATCAAGGATGTTTAAATCTTTCTAAATCTACTTCAAGCCTATCCTTCCCAATGCGATTGCGTAATACTGAAGTCCTGAATGCACACTCTGGAGGACCTCCGAGGCAGTGCAGGCTATATTTTTTGGTTGTCTAGGAAAATTACTAATCACTTGCTAGACAACACCCTTATTGTTTAGAGTCGTTTGAAGCTGTGATGAAACTGAAATGTGGACCTTAACCAACAGCCCCCCATTCAAGAGCATCTTGGATAAGATTAAGAACAGTGAAAAGCTTTCCTAAAAGCTTAAATTTGCTTTCAACAGAAGAAACAAACTTGTATGTCACGTGGGTGAATTATCATGACATTTTTATTTTATTTTAAAATGCATATATTATGCATAAATTTCCATATGTAAAAAAAACATATACATACATTATGGGTTTTTATGGGTTTGCAGTTTATTATATAGATATTTCACTCTGTATTGGTATCAACCTACTTAGTTTCAACTCGACCAACCCATCTTTAAAACAAAAGTCTTCATTTATCCTTAATCTTATATTGCACTAAATCCTCGTGCTTACCTCAAATTCTTGTTCACAGACAAAGTGGACATAGCTAGCTATAGAATATAAGCCACATGACCCTGTTTGCCAAAATACATAATGATAATTTAATACATTTATATAGCCCTATTCTGGGTACTCAAAAGCGCTTTACAATGAAGGTGTAATCTCCTCAACCACCACCATGTCTGCACTATTTGCTTTTACAAACAAAATAAAACCATATATAGGGACAGGGCTTTAATGGACTTGATTCAACTTGAGGGGGACAACTGACTCTACTAAAAAGTGTTTACTGCATTGTTTAGTAAAAACAAAATGAACCTTTGGAGAGTGAGACGTTATAAATCATTACCTCATTTCTGATAAAAATGCATTAGGGCCCTTTTAACTTTATTTATCATTTGGGCTCTGTCCTTTTGTTAAAAAAAATGTATTCATTTGTGAGCGAACTAATCCTTTTAATATGTTACAAAGTCAAATATATATATAAACATACATAGACATTTCCCTAAGGCAAAGGATTGGCAAGACAACCAAACTGAAATAAGATTCTGAATATACATTTATTGTGACGTTTTCAAATCTGTGAAGAAATTAAGTTAAAAGGAGTAAATTACCAGACTACAATCTATTAAAGATCCTGTGATACTGAAGTATTTTGACTATATGCACGTTCCTACTGTATATTGTTATATTTACAAACAAGTAATTGGAGTGGACACGAGTCAAAAGTTACTAATAGGATTGCAGTGCAAGTCAAGTCAGTGGCTACAGTTTATGATTAAAGTTTATAAATGTATTTACCAACAGGGGTGACACTTACATCAACCTTTTTATGAATGTCTAAATATGTCTCCATTTTAGTGACATGCGTAAATAAATGTGCTAAATAAAATTACAATTCAGTTTGTGGTTAACCAAATTTTTTTAAAGGGATAGTTCACCCCAAAAAATGAAAATTGTGTAATATTGATTTATTCTCCCTTGTATCATTAAAACCTGTATACGACCATTTTATGAAGCACATATTTTGACACGTATCTCTGTGGTTTTTATGGCACCATATATATTATTTGGTGTTCTGCAGTAGAAACTCGTGCAGGTTTGGGATAACATGAGAGTGAGTGAATGATGAACGAATTTTTGGTTGAACTGTCCCTTTAATGAAGCGGTAAAAGTAATGTACAGTATGCTTTCATAACTGAACTGTGTGAACATGACTGTACTAGGCACTCTACAAAGGCACTGTAGAAACACAAAATCAACCCAATACATTGACCAAACTAGAGTTTAAGTGCAAAGCATGACATGTGCCGAGATGCTAAATTCACATCTTTCCTTTTGGGCATGATGCATCCTCATGTGAAATGTGATCTAAAATGTTGTGAAATCACAACATAACTCGCAGACAAAGTCAAAGCAGCTGGTGCCGAGGTAACAAGCACAGGCATCAATTATTTGTGTTGTGTTGCAGGAAATGATGCAAGTCAAATCTATTCATGGGACATCTGCCTGCTGTTTGATTGGCGTCACTGCTCAACACCAGTCATATGTGAATAGATGGCTAAGATTTATTTTCTTGCTCAAACCATGCTATTTTACATAAACGAATGGTAAACGCATCAAAAAGTGCATTCCTAAGAAAGACTGACTGCGCTTTTTACATTGTAGGACAAACAACAATGCTTGGTTCTGTCTACGTTCAGATGTAAGAAAAACACTATTCTGAGTTGCTATTAAAACCCATATTTTATTCTAATGTATAAGAACTAGAATTGGTTTGATCTAAAAGGTGCAGTGTCTGCTTTCTGCTATCGTCCAAGAGGGGCAGAAAGCAGCACTTACCCGTCGCATGGCTTCCTCTTCCTCCTGCCGCTTTTCGTAATGTGCAAAATCATCAAAGATTGAGGTGGTATGCTTGAAAGTCGCAATAATTTTAAGCACTTGCTTTGCCTTCTCTAGGGGCACTTCCTGAGTGTCCCTGGAGTTGGTGACAGGCTTGTTATCATTGTTCTCTAAACGAATGTGCCTCAGTTGGTTATTGGGCACGTCCTTAACAAAGATCCATTTCACCTCGAACTTGCCCTTCCACTTATCCTGGGACCAGACGCCGGCGTAGGCGTTATAGTCCACGATGGACTTCATTTCAGCCACGCCGCAGAAGTGTCCGCTGCCGTTGACGCTGAAAAGTAGGTAGAGAGGACCTTTGGCACCAAGTGAACGGTAGGCACTATCCAGGCGCTTGTTTCCATGCTCTGTGCTGCACCAGATGGAGTACTTAATGGAGCGATGGATGTCGTCCTCAGAGTAGCTCTTGATAATAAAGACCCTTCCATTTTTCAAGTTCCAGTCGAAGTCTTTGGGGTTGTAGTTGTTGAGGACCTTGAGCTTCTCCAGAACGGGGTGAACCTCGCCGGAAGACGGCGACGAGCTCATGGGGATTCCCGTCCCGAGGCCAAAGTTCTCCATTCCGCTGTTCTGGTTGAAGGCCACTCCTCTGTTTCGAGGGGCCACCCAGCGGTTTTGTGGCGGTGGGTTCTGCTGCAATGGGTGCAAGGGCTGGGGGGGACCAGGTTGCGAGTGGTGATGAGGGTGGGGGGGACCTGGGGGCAGCTGGTGGAGGTGTTGTGGAGACTGTAATTGGAGCTGCTGGTGTTGGTGTTGAGGAGGCATCTGATTCTGCAACATGGGTTGAGGTTGAGCCATGAGTTGCTGCTGCACCAGCTGCTGCGGGGGCAACATCTGTTGAGCAAGAGGCGGCTTGTTGATGGAGCCTTTGTCATCCCACGTTCCAATGTTCATGTTATGCTTTATTGGTGGAGGAGGGATTGTAGCGCCACCCCCCAAACCCATGTTGGGTTTTAGCTTCAGCTTGGGCTGGGGTTTTGCAGGTTTCCTTGCGATGGCAGCCCAAGAGGCAGGTTTGGATGCAGAGGAACTCACGGTTGGCATGCTATTGGCGCCCATACCAGCCGTCCCTCCTAAAGGAGACCCCACCGTTTTCGTAACAGCTGACATGTCGGAACCAAGCTTGAGCCCAGCCATACCCTGATCGATGCTACTGAGCCCTGGAACTTTACTGAGTTGTGTGTCACTCCCGAATCCCTGTCCATCAGCTATGGCCCGACCCAGTGAGCTGGGGGGATACCCATAGCTCTGTGTAGACTGTCCCTGAGAACCACTGGTGCCCCAGGTGGAAAAGTCTGCATTTCCAGGAAAGAAGTTAAATCCATGTTGGCTGAGGAAAGGGGGCGTGTTGCCTAAAGCACCAGGCTGGCTAAAGACTCCATCTGGAATGAAGTGAGGTTCCCCATTGCTCATCTGTCCATAGGTGGTCAGGTAGGGCATAGGGGGGTCTCCTCCGGTGGACCAAGCAGCCTCTCCCAAGGAGTAAGGGAATCCGATGGAGGGGGCATAATAGCTGGGCATGTAGGGATCAGACATTGGTTGGTAGCTATTACTCTGTTGAAGGTAATTCAAAATAAGTCAATAATGATAAGGTTACATGTCTACTGAAGACAATAAAAACAAATATTAAAGTTATTTATACACAAACAGAGACTAATGTGTTTAGGCTCAAAGCAATTTTAATTTACAATGCTGTCTCGTATAGATCGAGTCTATGTTGTAAAGTAGCATTACACTGAAATGGAAGAATCCAAATGATATGAATTTTATTTTTGGAGAATAGACATCTAATATGACAGCTCACAGAGACAAACTCACCTGATTTGTTTGGCTGCTCAGGTAATTGTCAAAGTCGTCATCATTCACAGCATCCTTCTGATGCATCGAACCGTTTTGCACTAAACAAAATTATACCAAAGCAAGACAGACAGTCTGTCAGTCCCTTTTCCCTCTAACATTTTACACCTCAGTTGTTTACATATTTCAGTCAGTTAATGTTTAACATTTATTCACTTTTTAGATTATCTTATTATAATTGAACAAATGTCTGCAAACTTTTTTTAAATAGTAAATAGTAATCCTAACCAAACATCTGTTCCTACCTATAGCTTATTAAAAACTATTTTCAGATGTGACAATTCATAAATCTACAGATTAAAAGAAATTTGACATTTATAAATAAACTCATAGTTGCGTTAATTGATAATGTCATTGATACAATAAAAAAACACCTAAATGGATAGTTCATTCAAATATGAAAATTGTGTCATCATTTACCCGCCCTTGTGTCATTCCAAACCTGTATGATTTTATTTTTCCTTCAGAACACAACAGAAGATATTTTGAAGAATGTTGATAACCAAACAACATCGGACCCCATTAACTTCCACTTAATGGACACAAAACAACTGAGAAATGTCTCTAAATATCTTCTTTCGTGCTCCACAGAAGAAAGAGTCATATGCACCAAGTTTTGAAAGACATTTGGATGAATAAACGATAACAGAATATTTATTTAAGGTTGAATTTGGGTAAGTTTTCTATGTGGTTTGCAACTCATCGAGAAACGACGACTAAAGATACTAAAGAAAATGAGTCAATGACACACTTACCTTTGTTTCCTTGTCCTTTAGGTCTCTAATGTTGTGTTCAAAGTGTGCGATCGGATGTCAAAGAGAGAAAATTCACAATATGAACAAGGCAAAACAAGCCTCATCAGTTTCACCGACCTTTTTCTTGATATACAACAAACATTTAAAAAGCATATTACATGATAAAAATCAGGCATACAATATTCAAGGCTATCCGGTCAGATCTAAAAAAAAGTGGCCTTTATACAAAACAACATTTGTGGGCATTTTAACTTGACAGGATGACGGGACTCCATGACATGATCTTGGATACACGGCCAAGGATTCTGCCCTGTATGTCAAGCTTTTAAATATATAGCTTTATGTACTACACTGGCTGCGTCTCAACCCTACCGAGCCGCCTTACTAGACAGCCTTCGCAGGCATATTTTGCACGTTCCTATCGTGAAAATGTTTTCGTTTCGGAACCTTCGATTCTTTGAATGCCCAAAACATGCTGTCTAGGTAGAAAGCTCACTAGGATTTGAGACAGACCCACAGTCTGTACGCGAATCTTCACGTTCATCTGTTATGTATATAAAGGAGGATCTGCCTCGTGTACCTGATCGACAGTTGTCGCAGACATCCTCCAGGAGCCCGAACTGATCGTTGGTTATGACTGTCCACGATCTCTCCTGCCACCTCTGCGTTTTCACGTTATTTCTCCTCTCTCCGGGTTGGCCCTATAGTCACAGGCGTTGATCTCCTCCCCCGGTCTCAGACGATCGGCAGCGGTTCTCTCGGGCGGCGGAGATAGCGAGTGTCAAACGGCCGAGGAGATCGGTGTGTTTTAATCAGTCCGTTTAAAACATTCACACCCTGTCTTATATTTGGAGAGAATATTACCCCTGCTCTACTCCACAATGGCGGATGGGCTCTGGATCTCACTTCCGTTTGAGCGCTGACCTTCCGCCGGTGACGTCAAGGGACGAAGACGTGCGCCTGGTTTATCATCCAAAGAATAAACAGAGATTATGAAGTTAGATAACATTAGAAAGATGTTTGAGAAAGTGTAATGATAAAAGAGAAATGTACATTTTGTTTTGTGACGATGACCATGAATGATAACGGTATCATACATTATAATTGTGTCAACCTCATTTGGAGATCTAGAGTAAAAACGATTTGTAACTCAGTTATCTTTTAATAATTAAACGACTTGGTCATTTAATAACTATCATGTAACTTACTTTTTGTGAATTTGACTGTTGGGCTTTTTTAAACACAGTCATCACCTTGATGATGTTATAGTTTAATATCCCAACTGTGTTACCGGTGTATGACCCTTTGTGACTATAAAATGCTTGTTTTATATGGTTATCTGTCAAAAATGATCACATTTTATGTTTAATTTAAAACACATTAGACTACCATACAAGTATTGTTTAGTTTTCACAAGAAGTGAGAGATACTATCAAACAGGAAAGTCTGTTAAGTAGAATATAGATAGTATGTATTAGCATTCTTTCAAATACAGAAAATAGTTTTGTCCAATCGCCCAATACAGCCTGGGGGCGCTCGTCCCTCTCATAGAAAAATATTATTAAAAGAAATTAAAATAAAGTTTCTTTTATAATACCAGAGCAAACATAGTTTTGTCAAAATTCAGATAGACGGAGTTAACAAAATGTGGCCTTTCATGTTTTCTGTTTGTATGTTTCATTATATTAACTTACAAATGTCCACCATTTGTTATTACAAAAAAATAGCTTATGTTACTCCTAATATAACTTTTACAAAATAATTCTCAAAGGTAGTGTAATAATAAATGTCTCATACTGTATGTTTCTATGGGTTATACCTTTAAAGAGGCAGATAGGATGGTTCAAGCTATGTGTAGCTTATCGGCATTAAATAATAAAGTTCAACAAAATTCATGTTTCATCAACCTTGTGAAACCTTAGATGGTTTATTGTAACACATTCTCACATCCAGAATTTGTGTAATTCTCCTCTCAGATCTGATTAAGTGTGTCTAATTTAGTGTGTTAACACCTCCTTTACTATCACCATGGATGGCTTCCTCTTTTTATATCTCTTATGAATTGTCCAAACTGTGTCATAGATAATACCTTAGAGGTTTGTCTGGATTTTAGCATGGTGTATTTAGCATGTTTTATATATTAGAGTTAAATCTCATGTGTTTATCATAGCCTTTAATTCCCAAGTGGCTGTTTGTGCAGTATAAATTTGTTTTATTGTTTTTTTTTGAAAGTAGTGACATCGGCATGTTTTCTGATTTCTCAATCCACGCCGGCCTGCTTGGACATAAAAGTTGCCGCATAAAGAATGACTATCACAAGTAATAGTCAAATACTTACAAAAGTTCCAATCAACTGTTTCATTTTGGATAAGCTATCGGTAAATGATTGACACAGTACTTGTCTGTTTTACTTGCCCAGGGCCCTATACTAATGGGGCTCCGGACATATCGTTTCCATGGGTACAGCATGACCCTGATGTCAGGTGAGATTAACCTTCAACCTTTCCTCAACCCTTCTCAGTGTTTTTAAAGCGGTATCCTCGTCCACTACCCTTCCATCATCCTGTTCAATTTTCCAGGCAATATTAAGATTGGAATCGTTCTTTTCTTTTTGTCGAATCAGACCTCCTGTTGTCTTGTTCTGTGTCGGAAATGTGGACACTTGAGAGGTCATTGATGCAGAACAGTTGTCCATCTGAATCAGAGCCCTGACTGGAAGATTCACTCCAATGATCCACTGTTCTAGGATCAACTCCAATCTAGACAACCCTGCTATTATTCACCAGATTAAATAAATAATGCAATAATTTAGCATATGTATGCGTAATTATTGTAATATTTTAATTAATATGTAGGCCTAGGGGTTACCATCTTATGGACGTACAGTAGACGTCATTTAAACACACCACACGTATTACCACACACTCACCAGCAGACGTCGCGCTGTCCAGCTGCCTGAACCAAAAATCACAATTTACAAGTTATATACAAATTTATCTGAGGCACATTTGTTAGAATTGTCTGTGGCAATGAAAAAAGTGAAAAAAAATCACCAGATGCAGTATTAAATAATCAACTATTTAAAGGTGTATATTTCTGCATGTAGGCCTATAACACATAGACATACAATAGATGCATTATTAAATAATAAAATATATAAATATATATATTTCCGAATATATAATATACAGGCATAAAAGAATACAAGATCATCACAGACGTGCTCTCACCTGTGCGTCCGTGAGCTCCGAGTCCGCAGCTTCAGCCCCGCCCGCATTACATGACTGACCCGTTGATCCACCAATCCGATGTGTCATACCTCGAGAAGCGGAAGTGAATAGAGCGTGAACGTGTTTTTTCTATCATAGGGGAAGGCGAAGAGAGAGAGGGCGAGTGGCGTGAGATCAGGGGCACGGTCATTTTATTTCTATGGAAACGCCGCGCTGACTGACAGAGGTGAGTGGAGGGAAAGGTGGCGGCGTATTTGGATGCGTTACGCGCACTAGACCTGGGTTCCCATCTTCATTGCTATATGTCAAGATCGCGAAAACAATCAGACACAGTATATACGAAGTATCTCTAAATCGTTTGAAGCTGATTTCTCAAGAAGAGAACCTTCAAAAAGTGGAGATGCCACTGGCACAACTAGTTGACCCTTGGCGAAAGATGGCAATCGGCAGCGCGGCGAGCGAGGTGAGTCTCTACTAACCTATATATTACCCAGCCTATATGTTAAATACAGCATTAGTTTTATTTTATTTTAAGACCGTTCCTGTATTCTCCTAGAGTACAACCTGTTCCAGATCTTTATCTGTATATCCGATATTAGGGGATTACCCGTTAAAGAGTAGCCTACGACCTGCGTTATGGCTGTGCGTACTTTTCAAATGGTCCTTTTGTAAAAGGAATTGTTTGCATTTTAAAGTTGAATGAATAAATGCTGGAAATAGAAAGTGCTAGTATATTTTTGCTTTGTTTATGGAGGCTGAAGTTTTAATGAAACACTTGTGTAATGTGACGGTGCGTAAGAATCCTTGAGCCTCTGATTCATACCGGTGCCGTGACGGTGATGACAATTTGATGATGCAGTAAGACTCGATTTATTTATGGGAATCTGTAGAGTGTCAATTGTGATGAATTGATGTAAACGTTTTCGTTCACAATGTTTGAGTCATGAGGCCAGAGAGTTTACTTGGAGCAAAAGATTAAATGTGGATTTTCCTCGAGAAAAAAATATGATGAATTCTACATCCGTCATGGATTGTAAAATATGGTTGCTTGCAAAACTAGTTTGTTCTGGGTTTTTTTGGCTGGAGGGTCTGTTAAGCAATTAAAGGGTCTTTAGACATAATACTTTTTTCATACCCAATTCTAACCATCAATGCATTTGTTGTCTAAGCGGATACATCAATACAGATTTTCTCTAAATGTAAAATCCTTAACTTTGACCTGTTCAATGCCATAGGAGATCTAAAACAGCGATATCGGTACCAAACCATCCATCACACAAATATAAATGACATCATCCTCTAGCGAATCATTCATAAAATGTACTACCGTCATCTATTCTGATATGACACAATGTTCAGACATTACAGCTCACTGAAACCCCATTGATCCATATGTAATAAAGTATGCCGCAAAAGCTGTCGAGATGTTATTACGAGACTGAATGAGAGGCAGACCCTCTCATGGGTTATCTGTCAGTTTCACTTCTATGCATTGACAGATTAGTCCGTCTGTGTCCCCACCCTAACTAATTAACCCTAAACAGTCAATGACAGTCTGCAGGCGCTGTCTGACCAAGACGTTCCACCACTGTCATTTGGTGCAGAGAAGCACCATTTATATTGGCACGAGTCTGCTGTAGTAATCAAGATTTAGGGTACACTACCACGTCATTCTTAGAAAGTAGAACAGATCCACACTGTAGTTATGTTCTCAGTGTGGTCTCAGCCTCAGACTGAACCGCTTTTGATTGCACGATAAATTAAAAAGTATGGGATACATAATATATTTTTTCTTGTGGTATCATCATCGGTGTCAGACTAATTTGCCTTTAAACAGAACATAAAAATAAAAAGTGTGGTTGTTTGCTTACACCATTAGTCAGATAATCTGTTCTTGCCCAAATTGGCGGTTCTTGGCCAGAATAAGATGCAGTGTGTCCAAACCTTATGCTGGTAGCCAAAAGTCTAAAAACGCAAGACAATGTACAGCGGACTTTTAACACATTTCGTCTTTTCTATCCACAATGGTTTTCCTAGCTGTGCCTGAGACACTTATTTTCCATATTCACATTTCTTTTGCATGACAGACGGAGCCTCAACACGTCTTGGAGGACTCTACAGGAGAAGATGAAAACCTATCATGTCAAGTGAGTTCCGTGTTTCCCCCTCTGTTACGCTGTTCTGTGTCTCTCTTTCTCTCCCGCTACCTCTCATCATTCCAAGAAATGTCTTCTCATGGGCTTTGATCTCCTTATATTATTGCTGTTCAGTGTTTTGTAACACTTGACATTTCGTCAAGGATTCTCACAAGCTTAGTCTCAAAGGTGCAGCTCAGTGGCTCTTCTTTGCACGGGGTACACCAGAGTGGTACCACCTCCTCAACATGTACGTGTGTTCCTGTAAAGGGGATCTGGTGAACAATCTAAGTTATTGATTAGGCCTTCGATTGTCATATGCATGCCGGGGAAACTAGAAATCCAGCATATTACACAGGCGCCCTTTGAATGACATTGTACAGTCTAGAATGTACCATCCTCATTGTGTGGGGGCCAGCATTTCAGGCTGGACAACAAAGTGCCCATTGTTTTTGTTAGCGGGAGCGTATCTGTATAAGAGCTAATGGTTGTTCTAGATCAGGGAAGCTTCTTCCTACACTCTTTCAGATGGCGTTAATGAGTTATTGTAACATGTATCGGCACCATTGTGACATCATAGAGTCTGACCTCATACAGGAAACGGCAAAGCAGACTTTTTAGGTCTCCTCTCCCACTAAAACACTCCCTCGACTTCCACGCTAGCTGTTGCCGAGAAGCATTGATTTTTAAATGCAGGGCAGATGGACCTATGGATCTTGTTTGCGAGGAAAGCATTAAAACATTCTCTTGAGTATTTGCTTCCCCTCTGAACTCCCCCCAACACATGAGCACATGTACAGATGTAAAGTTTCTCAATGCTGCTGCTTTGCAACTTTAGTATGCTATTTGGATTAGAAGTAGTTCACTATTTTTTCATAGCTGCTTTGGTCCAGACTTGGTCAACTTGAAAGGGAAAAGTCATATTTAACCTCAAAATGGAAAGAAAGGATTTCCGATTTTGCATTTAGAAATAAAGACCATTTAATGCAGATGTTCACTATTTTCTTTTTATTTCAGGCTCAGAAAAATGTACAGTAAATTAACATTAAGATACTTTACGTCGGCCAATATATCAGTTAACGACTTCCGATGTTAAAGAATTATCAATAAATGTAATCAGCCAAATGTACATATCTGTGCATCCCTATTAAGTAATAAGTAATAATGTACATCATAAAATAAATTAAAGAAACATTGTGCAATTGTAAGCAGCATCTAGCGATGAGGTTTCGAATTTGCAACCAACGGCTCACCCCACCCTTTCAAAGCACATAGTTACGTATATAATGTGTATTATATTGCATTGCTGTCAATAGATCCTCAAAAATATGACAAATTGGACCTTTAAAATAAGATAAATTTGTGGCATTACAGAAATGAGACCTGATTAAGAGGAAACAATAATTAAAATGATTAAATTAGTTATTTAAGCAAAATAAGATTTGTTTATTTACGTTGAAATATATTCTCAGAGGTTTTTACCGAGATTTACCAGAATACAGAAGACCTTACTTCTTCTCTTATTGGTCATTGCATTCAAAGGGATCTGAATGTAATGAATGCAGTTGCATTTGTTGTGTTTATGTGTGTTGGTTAATGTATGTGCCCTAGCTGGCCATGTTCCGATCCCTGTTTAATGGAGTGTATTACGGTAAACAGTAATGGGAGTGAATGAGTTGAAGAGTGTGTGAATGCATTAGTTATGTGCTCGGTTAAATGGTCTCAGAATAGCTGTGACGGAACCATACAACAGATAGAAGAGTGGAAATGTGTTTGTTATATTTAGCTTGCACTCAACCAATTAACTTTACCTGGAAGCCATTTTAGAGTTTTTATCAGTCTATCTAAAACTATCACTATCAGTGATCGCAGTGGCTCCCCCTGGTGAGTGCTTGTTCCTCACCTCAATTAAATGTATTATTAATTGTATTATTTATTCATTTCAATTAGTCAATACACTTAATCAGATTCACTTACAGAAAACAAGGAGCTGAGGCTCTGCTAAACGGTGATGTTAGCTCATAAGTTCCAGCAGCTCAAACCTGAACATTTCTGGTTTGGAGCCAAAAACGTTTATTGGCAGAACTATATAGTGCTTATTTGTTGAATATTGAAAACCTGCCCTCTTAATCACTACCTAGAAACGTACCACTTTTGTTTTCAACCAACACAGCTCCATCAGACAAGGGACCAGACAACAGGGACCTATTTAGGGCAACACATGAAGCCTTAATCTCTCAATGAAAATGAACAGTCGACGTGATTCGATATCACTGAACAGTTCATTTAAAGGGCTTTATTTCTGCGTGATCTTTCCTAATCAGATAACAGCGATTCTTCATTTTCCACTCAGAGACCCTGAGAGACACTGATGTACTGTCTCATTTCAGGGTTATGCATGTGTACAGCATTAGTTTCATCTGTGTCTGTGTGTGTGTGGGGTGTGCTGTGCTTGTTTGTGCTAATGTTTGGCTATGTCTCCAGATCTCTCTGGCAGATGGTATTTAATCTTCTGTGACCATCTGGAGTGACTTTCTTTCTTTTTGCGGACACCCACTCTTGCTTCTTCTTTACCTCTCTCTCCGTCTCTCTCTCTCTCTCTCTGTTTTTTCTGCAGTCATTTGTGTAAGAGTGGCGAGGCACCATGCTGTTTTTTTATCTACTCTGACTCACTCTTCCAGCATGGCCCTGCACACCTGATTCATAGCACTTGTCCGGCTGTGGTTAACAAACTGAAGTGTGTTTTTCTGGAAAGAGTTCACATGCCAATTAACAAAATCTGTCATCTTTGCCAGGGCAAGCAAGTTATACTGATATTGACATGAACAACCACTAAGTATCAAACTTTTCTCTTTTTGGTCAAATTGGTGATTTTCTTTACATTATCGACCGCGCTTAGAGTTTGAGAAATGACTGTATGCCTGTTAAGTGAACTGAGTTTGTATGTGTTCTGTAAACCTTTGGCTTTGAAGATTTACATTCCTCTGTTGAGTTTCTTCCTGCTTCCCACCGGAATCCATGCATCCGTCTTCAAAGGCCGTGTGATCCTACACCAAGCATTATATATTTCCCATAATGCTCTCTGAATAGATGAAAACTTGTTCCTGTTTACTGATGGATCTGTTAAGACCGGTGATGCATGTGGAGCTGAGGCATGACCAGCTTGTGATCCATGCAGTCACAATCCCTCTCAATCACCCTATCGTCAGTCCAAGCAGCGTCGTGATAGGTCACAGCTGGTGACTTTAATGCTTCAGGATCAATGGAGCACACTCGGGGCGATGGGTCTGTTTGTGAGTCTGGTAGGAGTGTAGATCTATGTGTCCGAATATGTTTTATTGAAATGACAGCACCCCACCAATAAACTAATGTAAAATTAAAGGTGCAATAAGTCATTTTATGTGGTTAAAAAAAACGTTATTGAGCCAGTACATAAAAAGTACGTTTTCAAAACTGTAGTAGTACTTCACCCTGATTCTCAGTGGTTTTCTTATAGTAATGATTTATATGATGAGCTGTCGTGTCTGGTACAA
Organism: Barbatula barbatula; assembly: GCF_947034865.1. NCBI lineage: Eukaryota > Metazoa > Chordata > Actinopteri > Cypriniformes > Nemacheilidae > Barbatula > Barbatula barbatula. The sequence continues at coordinate 15,375,189 of NC_136786.1, read as the reverse complement.
TTTTGTAGGAAATCATTTGCTTTTAACCCCTGAACAGTACACTGTAAAAACGATGGTTTGGCAGTTTAGCTGTTTCAATGTAATGTTTTATGTCATGTTAAATTATTTTGTTCAACTTAACTTGCAAGTTGGCGCAATAAAGATGAAAAAGTTATAAATTGCATACATTTTTGATAAATTAAATCTGTAAGGAAATGATAAATACAATATTTGGAAAAACTGTAATGAAACAAAAAAATCCATGACACTAAAAGTAACTTTCAATTAAAATGAACTTGAAATGAATTTACCATTTCACTATATTTCTTGTTCTGTAAGCTTTTAGTTTGTAAATTATAAATAAAAAAGATTGTTAGGGTAAAAGTAAGGCTAAACTAAAGCGACAACTAAAAACTAAAATAAATTAAATAGAAATAGAAATGAAAGCTAAATGATTTCCTCAGCTCTGGTCTCTGTTATACATACAGAGGCGCACACAGGGTACACTGATTAATGGCATTAATTCTCAATAAAGGCTTCCTGTGAAGCTCTCATTGTGAATGTCTTTCCTTTAACATCCTACATAACCTGGACACAAAAGCGTTGTGACAGCACCGGGTATGTGTAAGAGAGCAAGTGTGGGTGTGTGTCAGAGATACGGCGTGTGACTGTGGAACGGTCGGAGACCCTCGGAATTCATGTTGGTTAAACTCTGCGTATTGTTCTGACCTGAATAAGTGTGGGAGAGTTGATTCATCATCATTTTCCACCAAAGAACTACAAGGACAGGCTCTCATTAGTACAAAAGCTTCAGAGCCTCAGAAAAGGGGGGTTGAGGTCGGTCAGGACTCGGAAGGTCTTTCTAGATCTCAGGGGTGATGAAGAGGGGACATTGTGCCACAAAGCTCCAGTCTGCAGGGCTCAACAATGAGGTTTTTTCTTCTGCTGGCCTGCTACATCCGATTTTCATTTGTTCTGCTTCTGGCACTTGCCTTTACCGGCCCCACCATTAATATAATTTGCCTTTGATTTTCAAAAAACTTTTTAAAGCAACCAATAACTTTTGTGTTAAAAATAAACAAACAAAAAAATATAAAAAATGAATAAAAACTGTCTCCTTGGTTTACCATGATTCACAACAGCGTACAATAATAATAATAATTTATAATTCAAGATGCAAGGGTGTGTTTTTGCGGGAAATGTTAGTTTGATGTTTGCCTGCAATTTTATGTTTCAAACAGAGTTCGCGACATACAGATTGTAGCTGTAGTAATGACAATATTAATGTCATTAAAATGTTATGTCTTGCATTTAGAATTGTTTAAAGGGATAGTTCACCCACAAATAGGGCTGTCAAAAATAATCCATTACTGCATCGATGCATACAAACATATAATCCATTATTGAAACTTGCAATTATGTGCCAGTGGTTACTGTTTTGTTATAAATAGAAAGTGTTGTTGTTATGTCTTATCTTATTTGAAAATGTGGCTTTTGACATAAAATATAAATACTATCTTCCAGACTACAGTTTCAGCGTGACCATTCTCTCTCTCTCTCTCTCTCTCTCTCTCTCTCTCTCTCGCTCTCTCTCGCTCTCTCTCGCTCTCTCTCGCTCTCTCTCGCTCTCTCTCGCTCTCTCTCTCTCTCTCTCGCTCTCTCTCTCTCTCTCTCTCTCTCTCTCTCTCTCTCTCTCTCTCTCTCTCTCTCTCTCTCTCTCTTCTCTTATAAGTTTGGGCACGTAGGAAGCTGCGTGTACTGTAAATAAAGCACATTTTCATATAATCATGATCGAATCCAATCATGGGATCAGTGCCAAAATTTTAATTCTGTCATCTTTTACTCACCCTCTTGTCATTTTAAACCTGTATGCCTTTCTTTCTTCTGCAGAACACAGAAGACATTTTTAAGGAAGGTTGGTAACATAACAACTCCGGCACTCATTTACTTCTATTGCATAGACACGATACCAATGCAAGTCGATGGGAACTGCCGTTGTTCGGTTACCAACAATGTTTTACCAACAAGTTGAGTAAATGATGACAGAAAATCATATGTTATTGTTTACATGGCTTATAAACACGTGTTGCGTGATCAGCAAAATATCTCTAAAATGCAAGGATAACCTGTCAGGATACTTGACAACGTTGTTATCTGGCCCCCAAAAGGTAAGGCCATTCTCTGCAGGGCTCCACTGTCCTGACAGGATGAAAACAAAACAAAGGAAAGTGAAAAAAACATGAAGCGGAAAAATGGCAACCAAAGAGGAAATTGAAGGCAGAAGAATAGAGCCGTTTTATGAGAGAGATTGTAGACGGAGGTGGTTGTTATAATATTATTGAGATCTAGAGAGAAGAATCCATTAATCTTGTCTCTGCTGGCTGAATACATGTCTCCATCACCAGCACTCGGAGTAAAAATGCCTTCCATCTCATATATATATAGGTGGCCCGGTGCCACAACAACAATAATTGTGAATGGTTCCAGAGAGTGTTTTGATAAGACATGAGCTTTTGGAAAACGGCAGGACAGAATGGGTGAGAAAATGCTGCAATTTTTTGCGGTGTGGCGTCTGTGCTGTGTCAGGATGAGTAAGTGTTATCTACTGTGCTGAAATGAAGGATGCAGGATGGAGAAGATCATCAGACACATCAAGGGCATGAGTTTTAGGGCAGGCCCCACCCCCTCTGCAACATGTCACGCCCACATGCCTCCGGTCTGATCTCCTTAACATTTACGAAGTTAGAAAGGAAAACATTATTGTTGATTTTACATTTGCCTGTGTGTGAGAAGATAGACGGTATTTTTCCACATTTGGGAGGAAGTCTTGGCTCTCTTCCGTGTGTGAGAGGAGGAATTTAGATCTCTGTGAGGTCAGGATCTGAGGGTGATGTAATGCCGCTCGCTTCCTGAGAGCTGTCCAAGAACAGGGGGCTGATGGGAGGGTTCCGGCTCTGTCATTCAGCACAGGAAGTCAAGTGGGGCAGATGAAAAAAGAATACCCCACCTTTAACCTCGATTTGGCGCCACATGACAAACTTCAGCTCCGAAAATGTGATGTGTACCAAACTTTATTTTCTATGGAGAAGATTTTACCTCTGCTGTTTATGATGTAAACAAACTTTACCGGAACGAGTTTAAAAATCCGTCACTTAATTTCTTGTGAAAACAAAATCATGTGTGTGAGGAGGATAATGTAGATATTGGGGTGTGTATGAATGTGGCTTAAATCAGAGATGTACCTCTTCCTGTGGAGGTGTTGCCAGGGAAACCAGAGCAGGACATGTTCTAATCTCGTGCTGACCTGCAGCTGTAGGCCCTTCCTGGTCAGGCGTTTCCTCTGTGCTATTCTTTTGTATGTATGACCACACCACAGACAACACTTCTGGTTTAGCCGTAGCGTGGAGGGGCTGACATGCCAACTGGACCATGCTGAAAATCTTTCCTCTGCGAATCAAGCAGAGAAGCGCACGGGTAGGAACTGTGAGCTTGTAATATTAGAGGCGTACCGTCAACAAATACGTTTTCGTGTAGAAACAGGCTCTGGCCCAGTTAGAGAATTGTGATGGTATGTAGATAAAAAAATCTTGTCTAAAAGTTAATCACAGCTGTAATAAAAACTAGCTTACCGTTCATAGTGGGAGATGTTTTGAACATTACGGAGCTATGGGAGTAGTTTGCAAGCTGTCAACGATATGAGTCTTTGTAGAAGATTCTTCGCTTATCTGCCCTCTCAGAGGGAAGCACCACATCAAAGTTCAGAAGCCTTTCTTTTCAAAAGAATGCTTTTGGAGTAAACTATGAAACTGTTAGGAATCTCCCTAATACAGGATCTGCACATTCTTGTCGTTGTTTCTGTTCTTTGAAAGTTTTTTAATGGTGTTTCAAATGTATTGTCGTGTTTTCTTCCTCGAATGCCCGATGACTTTAGGCTGTTTAGACAGAAAGTATGAAACGTACTGAAATTTATAATTAGACGATTTGACAATAAGGACAATAATTCTGTCTACACGAAAAGAGCCAAGTGCATTTGGGGTTAAGACCCAGTATTATATGCACTATGGGTTGTTTGATATTGTGTTGGTCAGGTCTTGTGACTGATCGGTTTGGTTTTTTCATCAGTTTTTTTGCATTCATTGCTTTCCTGGTTGTTCAAACCTTTCATATATGTTTATACGTCTTTCCTGTGGCTCAGTGGTTAGAGCATGGCAACGCCAAGGGTGATGGGTTCGATCCCAGGGGATTGCACATGGTCGGAAACAAATGTATAGTACAATGCAATGCAAGTCGCTTTGGATAAAAGCGTCTGCCAAATGCATACAAATGTCAAATGTTTACTTTTGCTCTCTTACGGTTTAAGTTTACAAGCGGACTGAAATAAAAAATGCGTTTTATTCATTTTCATTGTTGAGTTTGACGCAAAGTACAGAGGAACATTTTAAAAATAGCCTGTGTTAACTCAGTCAACACTACTGTGATTTGCGTATGACCCGGAGGTGCCTTAAAACCAGTTGATCAGATTTTCGTTTGTGACTTAGTCAATGTTACAAAAACTATCAACAAATCTAGGTTGGGTATTTAAAGTAACTTTATCTGTGGTTGCACACACTTTTTGAGTAAACTTGGCAAGGCTTTTTAGGTCTGTACCTTACCATTTATGTTAAATGTATTAGTAAGACTAATAAACATTTTCTGTTGCAAAGACATGCTTCGGCATGGGATTTCGAGTAACCAGTCTGCTTTGCATGGGACTGAATAATAGGAGAAAATGTTAAATTAAAGTGTTACTAATATGTTTTTAATCAAAGGAGACTTATTTATGTTTAGTATTCTGTTCTGATGGTTATTAAAATAATCAAATTTACATATTGTGGCCTTAAGTGTGGCGGAAATGCTTGCGCTGTTGTCAGCTCATCCTTCTGTGTTTGTGAGTGTTCTGCAGTAGACCAGGCCTAAAATCAATATCAATTGATCAATATTAGACTACTTAAAGCTGCAGTCCTTAAGTTTGGCCTCTTCGTTCTCAGTTTGAAACATAAAATTGCAATTATATGCGGAGTTATTTTCTTCACGTGGGTTGTGCTTTGACACTGCGGGGATGAATCCGAGCTCTGTGCTTACTGACTGCTGCTCACCGCATCAGAGCAACGCCATCGCATCTGTACATCAATGTGACTGTAACAGATGACCGGATGCAACGCAAAATGTTTAAAACATCACAAATATAGAATCAAAAATCGCTTTGCAACTGAAGTAGACAAAAACTCGAAATAAAATGGAAATTACGGCCTACCTTACGTCTTACAAGTAACATGTCACTGAACACATGCCATATCTGCATATCTTTCTTTCTGAATAAATGAAACACAGAATTGACTAAATTGATCACAGTAGGGATGTCTTAGTAAGATCATTTGCGCTGTTAGTCGTCCCATTCAGGTAAGTTACCAGCATGGGACGACTGACAGCGCAAACTATAAATCATTGTTATAAGCTTACTGTTGTGAATCGAGGTAAGACAACCGTTTTGAACACTGATCCGTATTTACTCAATAATTGGTTTCTCATAATTTTACCCCAATTTTTTTTAATTAGTATAAACTAAATAAATCAATTTTGATTACCTATAGTTTGTAAATTGATATATTCAAGTTCCCGTTACTTATCATGTGAATTATAATAGGACAAACAAAAATAAAATAGATCAATTCAATTTAATTGATTTTATATAAGGCACAGAGTCTGGTTGGAAATCTTGTTTAAATAGACCGCAGAAACAAGCAAACCTAAAACATATAATCTTATTTTATGGGTCCTTGGCTTTGGAGGTCCTCAAACGGATTAGATATTCTGCTATTCAATGTTATGAAACATGTGAATATACAAAAATGGAGAGAATGGATCTATGAGGTACAGAGTCGGACCGTGTTGAGGACAGTACAGTACCTCACTTATAATTGATTAGCTCTATTGATCTTCCTGTCCCTCCTCGGAAATGTATAAATAAATTATGCCTCCATCTCTTTTCCATTTGCGTCCACGTTGAGTTCTTTCAGTCTCCAATAAAAGCACACACAAGCATATTGGTCCCTGTTGAATATCGTATAGTGCATTTATGAAGCATTAAGTTTACAATGTTTCATTTTAGAATTTTGTTTTTACCTTTTAATCATTGTATATAAGTAATGTGTAGTATGTGTTCTCCAGCACCAGAGTTCAATGTGTGTGTTAGTTCAACTGCTAAGGCAGAGCTCTGAAATGCTCAGACTGTCACGCTGTGCTTCATTTGGCTCCGAAGCAGCATTTGGTTGGACCTCCTTCAAGCTCCAGTAATGCACCTATGTGTTTAAGTTTTAATACAAGATTCACATATGTGTCCTTTACCCCAACTGACTTCATAAGGACAAAGAGAGAAACTGGATCCTCAAAGGCCACACAGCTGCTCTGTGAGGTCACACATCTCCTCCGTTGAGTTGCATAACTCACTGGCACACGTACACAAAACCAAAACAGTCTAAATCAGAGTTCACCACACTATGTTTCCGTTTGTTAGCACCTGACTTATCGTAACAGGAAACTCTCCGCGACTGGTACGGCTACCTTGATAATACTCTCTTTTAGGGACTGTTTTGGCCCTGTGTTATCTGAGTGGAAAATAGTGAGCGTGGTGTCCGGTTAGTGGAACATAGCTCGAGTTTACCATTCTGACTCAAGGATCTCAAAGCCTGGTCAGTCGAGCTGTTAATTGTGTTGCGCAAGTGGCTTAAATAAAGCCCTGTCCCAGAATTCCATACAGGCGGATCTGTCAGTATGAAGAGTTGGAAAATACAATTAGGGTGGGGATTGTGTGTTCCTCTTTAGAGGCCGTATTGTCCCTCAGCAATGTCCTTTCTAGTAAACGGTGACGTAATAAGGAAATTGACTTGAATTAAAAGTGGAGATGAACTAATACATCAGATGATATACTGTCAATTATATTTGGCCAATTTTGTTGGTTAAGAACAGTGTCCACTTGGATTCGATTGTCAAAATTTCTAAATCTACGGACCTTGCCTATGGATATGGAACATTTCCCTGTTTTTATAAAGAAAATACATATTTTTTTAATTTCACGGAATTAATACATATTAATATTTTTACATTAATTTTATATATTATATTTGCAAGAAAAATAACTAATTTTTTCATTAAAGAAATAATGTTTTTTATTGCATTTTAATGTTTTTATTATGTTATTATTACTTGATCAAAAACGAAACTGCAGTTTGATTGATTTTACTTGGATTTTTGAGAATTTGTATGTTTTTGTACATTATATTATATTCATAATGTATATTTGATAATTTATTATACAACTATAAATAAAGAATATATGAATTTTTAATTATATAATTAACTACATTTATTTCTATTTTGAAGTCGAGATTTATTTTGGACATGTGGATTTATTTTGGACATCTGGATTTCTTCTGTGAAGCTTTGTATGTTTGTTTTTTTCTTGCGCCTGAGAATGATAGAAAAGGCCAAAAAATCTCATACCGTTTATCCATTGCATAATCCTGGGAAATACCCAGAGCTGGAAATGGGGGCAGTATGGGGACTGAGTCCAGGGAGCTAATTTTAAGGGGGGGACATAGTTCCACCTCCAAATGTAGAGGATTTCCATCTTTTATGGATAAAATTAACTCAAAACGCAATGCAAATTTCATACATAAAGTGGAACATTTTTAAATATTAACTCCCCACAGTGAATTTCGGGCAATTTTAGCAATGGAAATACCAACAACACCCTATACCTTTTGATGACCATGCGGTTTATAATGTAAGCATGCGGATGTGTTTATGAAGTTCTGTGGAAGTTCATTGTGTTCTGCACACCTATGATCTCGTATGGAAAGTCCTTGCATTGCATAATTACAAACTTCACACAACAGGTGTTGTTAATCTCATCTGCAGCGTGACATCCTGAAGCGAGGCTCTGTCAGAGTGTATGTGTTTCTCTGTGAGTGGTCAGCTGTAGGAGTGTGTAGGGATTTTTAGGAATCTGTACTGGAGCGATTGGTGGGCTCGTAGAAGGGAATCTCCCAGTCCTGGACATCGCCCTCAGTGATTGTACTTACACTCACTCCACACAGCTTTTTGAATACCCTGGCACAAACACGTACTTGGATAGCGCTCCTCCAGATTGAAGGCAGAAGTCGGACATCAGAGAGGTATGGCGGCTACCAAGGCCTGGACTCTGGTTTTCGGTGGGCCAGTGATCCGGGCGCTACAGCGAAGGCTGAAGGTTCTGCGGAGGCTCTTTCAAAGAGAGCCGGAAAGATTCCCCTTCAAAACTGTGAGTATGGTGATCGGGTTTCTGCTTGGCTCTTAAGCTGACGTGTATCTCCGGAAGGCATGTATTAGACACTCACTGTACGGCATGTGAAGCCACTGGGGTTATGGACAACAGAAGACGGATTATTATTGTTGGAAGGATTTTATTATTTGTTCATCCTGTAGGGTATTACATAATGGTGTTTTTAATTTGCATCTCGGTTTTCTCTTTCTCTCCAATCTGAATAATTATTAAAGATCCGTAGACTAATGCTGTAAGCTAGGGCATTGTATTTGCGTGAGTAAATGAAGATGTTTCTGATGTGAATTGTCTTGAGAGTAAAGGGTGAACTTTCCCCTTTGAGGATTTCCATTCAATATCAGTTTAAAGTAACATCGTTGCTTTTGATGTCATTATGTCCTCTCCAGTGTGTAGATTTGTGCCTAGCATTTATGAAACAACAATTCCTAAGGATAAAAAGTCACAACTCATACATCATTAACTCGCCATGATGCCAAACGTGTATGACTTTATTTTTGTATACACAAAAGAAGAAACTCTCGTGAATGTTACCAAACTCATCTTGACTCCTAATGCATTGACAAAACCACAGATCACATTTTTATATCTTTTGGTGTTCAACAGAGAAAATAATCTGAGAATGTGCTGAAGGTGAATAGATTATGACAGAATTTTCATTTCTTTGGGTGAACTATGCCTTTAACTCTATAACATGCACTGAAAAGCTAGTATGCACTATAAGTGTAGTAGAATGCACTACAACATTTGCCAATAGATTATATCACAAGTTGCCGAATGTGTTGCTTAAGGTTTGCATAGTTGTATGTTAAATGTATGCATTCAAAATATACAGCTTGAAATGTTTTGCTTTTAGTAAAGATGTCATTAATTTTTGAGGTGTTATGAATAAAGGTGCTTTTTAAATGAGTGACTTCATGTATAACCACCATCTGCACTCTGAATCATAGTCTCAAAAATACCACCACAAACACCTCCACCACTACACACAATACTTCAGACACACAGGACTTTAGATCTCCATCAGACAGAATAATGCACACACTGCTCACACACAGTGAACATGAACTTTACAATCTGGCCTTTACACATTTAGCTGTTTAGTTCTATTTTACAGTAATATTTTTCTGAAATAAATATTAAACACAATCCAGACCAAGTCTCTTGTCTTATTTCTTTCGCTGACGTTCAACTAAACCCAGTAGCGTAAGAGCCTCATTTAATTTTGGCGACATTGAGATGAGGTGTGAATTATGCTCAGCGAGTGCTGAGGAGAGAGGCGGGGAGGGGCTTCTGCTTGCATTTACGTATGTGCTTAATGTGCCGCAGGTGATCAGAAGATCATCCTTGCTTTTCTCTCCTCTTGCTTTTGGTTCAGAAGCTCTCTGTCTGTCTGACAGATCTGGATGTGCAGGGCAACTGGTTTCATTGTTTCCTGGTCTGCCCCAACAGAACCATGTTTCTGTTGATCGCATACTAGTAACAAACTCTCCAGACTGGGCTGGATCGAGGCAGATACACTGCCTGTATCTGTTAGACTTACCAACAGGGCTTCAGGAAGTGACTGGAAAGTTAGAAACACTGCCTGGGTTGAGATCTAGCACCTCGTGGCGGGATGCTTTCTGCTCTGAGAGAACCCAGACTGACAAAATGCAAGACGGATTTCGGCTGGACTATGATGATGGATTGTTCGCTCGCCTCGGTTCCACGTCACTTTTCATGGGACTCTGAGGTATTTATGGTTCTGTCAGATTTACTGTAGAGATAACACTGATGATGGTGAGAGGGACAATGGGGATCATCGTGTACTGTAGATCGTAATTCTAATGCAGGTGGACTTCAGAGATCTTTACATGAGCAGTGACCTTGATACAAGGAATTGTAGTATGTCTGTTTGGAGTGGAGTACTAACATACAATATGCTGTAAACAATGACGTTTTTAAATACATAACTCGGTAATGTTTCACTTGCCTTAAAAAAATGTCAATAAGAAGGACCTACTTCAGCCATGAAGTAGGTCAAGATCACAAAAGGAATGGATTGCATTGTGGGATTTTGCGGTATGTTTTTTAGCTATTTCATGCAAAAAATGTGAACATATTTTTTCTTTTTTTCTAGTTCACCCATCATTTATTAACCCTTGTGTGCTTCAAAACATATATTACTCTTTTTCTAGAACGTAAAAAAGATATGTTGAGAAATGTCTCTCTCCATATAATAGAAGTCAATAGGGTGCAGTGTTGTTTAGCTACCAACGTTCTTCAAAATATCTTCTTTTGGGTTCTGCAGAAGAAAGTCATACAGTTTTGAAATGGCATGGGTGAGTGGTTTATCTACTACTATCCCTTTAATTTTCTAAAACAAAAACACAGACTTGGATTAAAAGAACACTTCAACCAAAAATGACAATTCTTTCATCATTTACTCACGCTTGAGTTGTTCTTAATCTGTATAAATGTCTTTGTTCTGATGAAGACAGATATTTGGAAGAATGCTTGTAACCTACAGTTCTTGGCCACCATTGACTACCATTGTATGACATTTTCCTTTGTTCTGTTGAACACAAAATAAGATATTTTGAATAATGTAGGAAAGCAGTTCTGGGGCACTCTGACACCCATTGTAATATTTCCTACAATGGGGACAGAACATTTTGCTGATATCTTCTATTTCTGCATCGTCACACCGGTAAGCCCCACCCCTTTTAAAAGCTTATTGGCCCAGAGTCCCCCTTCACATAACGCGGCGAGTGTGTCACGTCCTACACTGAACAGACAGATTTGCTTGTCACTTGTTGCGTTTGCAGCATCTACAAACACATTATTTTCTTTCTGAGTTGTAAGTTGTGTATCGAAGGACTGTGTGTGTCTGTGCCCATAAACTTCCATTACTTTCGATCCACTTGGTCTGTAAGCCAACGTAGGATGACATCATCTCACAATGTAGAGATAGGAAGCTGAAGGATTAGAGGGGGAGACAAAGTGAAATGGATGGAAAGAGAGAGAGAGTAGGAGGAAGAGAGTGAGGAACGAGGAGCATTGAGTCTTTAGTCACCCATCTCCACGCCTACCAATACTGTGATGGAGCAGGAGGATTGGGGGCGGCGTCATGGCAACCATGTGGGAAGCTATCCATCACGTAAGCTTTCTACAGACTGTGGTATTGCTGTCTCTAGCACAAACCCAGCAGCAGGCTTGCGCTGCAGGGGGATCGCCGGGGCTCAACCCCTCCTCCCTCAGGCATGGAGCAGGGCGCCAAGCCCCAGGTCAGGCCAGGGAGCACGTGGGACGAAACCGTGCGCTACTGTGATGTGCGTGGCGTGGGTGAGAGTGATGCGCGTGCGACCGCTTTGGAGTTCACCGGTTGCATGCTCGAATTTTGTGTAATGTTGTGTACATTTATTGTGTTTACAGGCTTATAAATTTAGGCTTATAAAATGTATCTGAATTACATCCTTCGGATTGTGTTTGTTTTTACATGTTGAAGTAATCTTTTGTTTTTTATCTCTGTTCCAGGAAGAAGTGTCTGTCAAAGAGATCAGCATCACACATCTTGTTAAAGAGGGCTCGGAAAAGGCAGACCCAGAACAGTTTGAGCTCCGTAAGGTGCTTGGACAGGGCTCTTTCGGAAAGGTATGTTACAGTTAAGCTCTGTTCGAAAATCTAGTGTGTTGCATACGCAGCTGTCTTCCTAGCATTCTAAATAAAAAAGAAACATTTAACATGGACAGGAACTTTGTGCTGTCATGTAGCGCCTCGGATATAGCACTTCATTTTGAAAAGATGTGAAAGGATGTGGTACTCAATTATGCCAATTAATTTCATGCAAATGCGCGCCTGGACTGCAGTTAACTTCCGGTCTATGTTTGGCTAGTGTCTATAACTGTTTATATTGTATTTAATTAATGTTAATATTAATATATATTATTATTTGATTGTATAATAACTGTATTAAATAAACAATTTGTTGAATGGGTCCTGTAGTTTGGTCGCATTTAAAGAAACCGTGTGCTATATTGAGATTATCAATTATTAGAATTCGGAAATAATAGCGGTTGAGATTATCGCAGTCAAAATTCAAAATATTGGAGAGACAAGTTTTGCCAAATAACCGGTCTTCTCGGTTTCTTTTGATTGTTTTCAGAAATAATGTACAGACACTCTATTGTTTGCATATGTGTACTGAAAGTTAAGGGATGTCTATGAACGTTTGCATGTGCAGTAACGTTTGTTTATGTTGTCACTTTAACACCGTTCATATATAAAAATACACAACCTTTATAATTGAAATTATATTGAGCCCTATAATTTGCCACAAATTAGGTGTCTCAGGATGCAGAACTACAATTCAGACCTGTTAGAACAGTGTTTGTGTAAGGAACGTATTTTTAAACACTGCCTCCATAGTCAGCGTGCTAGGTTTAAGATGGAAGCACAGGTGTATTTGTAGCCTTTTTTTTGCAATGTTATCAGCACAAGCTCACAAAGCTCAAGAGTCATGTGCAGATGTAAGTCAGTGTACGTGCCCGTGCACAAAACTTTGTCAAATTACACACTGAGCACTCACAGGTCACGGTAACTATAGTTACCTCATCAGCTCTGCTTGGTATAACACATGAACTCATTGTGTTTTCAGGAAGACTTGAGGATAAAAAACCCGTTTCAAACGGGTTTTAATGTTGTTGATAAAGCCTTGATTTCGTTTTTCTCTGGTACCTTTTATAGGTATTTCTGGTGAAGAAAACAATAGGTCCTGATGCAGGACAGCTGTATGCAATGAAAGTGCTGAAGAAGGCCACCCTGAAAGGTATGGATGACTGGGAAGTATGACAGTAGCATACAACAACAAACAGACATCTGGTGTAGACTTTGGGCGCGTCTCAGTCAGCTCCCTTGTTCAGTAGTCAGGGCACCGATCAGTCGGCCATTTTAAGGTCTGTCTCATTCGCAAAGTCCTTCCAGTCCACTGATTACGTTTCCTAGGAATTTCCACAATGCAACCCAAAAGTCAGAGAGCATCCATGCGCACTATTTTCACTTACCGGAAATCACGCAACATTTTTAAAATCTGTTTAACCGACAGAACTTTTGAAAAGACATTTCAAGTATTTAATGTATAAACACACATTGATAGATAGGCAGGGAACGCCATTTACTTTACTTTAAAAACTAATTTGTGCACGGACAAGTAACAAACATTTTTTTTGGAAAAAGTGTCCTTACCAGTGCCCTCGGGAGCTTGGGAGCTGTTTGAGATGCATCCACAGTGTATCTGTTGCTTCTTCACTGTTGACAAGCAACATCACAGCTTTGTGTGCGATTCATTCAGTTATTTAGTTTTAGAATATTTTTAATCCAAGTTTTCTTGTTAAATATGAAGGAGCTGTTATCCTGATAAAAAGGAATTAACAAAATACATATTTTATTTATTGGATTATCCAAAAATAGATTGTTATGTAATATTTAAAGCATATTTGAATTTATTCATATATTGTGATATATAACATTGCTTTTATTTAAAAGGGTACTGAACGCTAGACATATTCTTCCACTGATGCTCTCAAACCATGTTGTTAAATTTGTCTGTCTAAGACTAAACCTGCGTGTCAAGACACCGGCAATAGGAGAGAAACATGGCTTGATGTTTACATCAGTATGGTTTTCATTTTCTTTGGCTTAAGTCCTGGAGCCGAAAGAGTGAATGAATTGTTTTTGCCCTCGACAGGAAGTTTTGCAGGTGTGCGAGGCGAGATATTGAAGGCAGTTCAAAAAGTCCCAGTATCACATGGGACTCCAAATGCATTCACTCTTTCCATAGTAACCACATCCGTGTATTCCAGTATTTTGGTCATTTAATTCCCAGATGTAGCTGTTTTTAAATGTAGATTGATTCAGCAAAGAGAAAACAGTACCTCTGTATAATAAACACATCTCTGTCCACATGAGTGAACAATGCTTGCCTCTTTTGCACTGCATTTTTCTCTCTTTATTTAATTAGTCATTCGCTGCCATCTGCGTGATTTTGTAATGCCAGATTTCTAGGTGGGGGTGTTGTTGGAGGGGAGAGAAAGTGTTGTTATTGAACTCGGTTAATGTAATCTAAATAGAAATGCTGTTTACTTATGTGCTCCTATTTATGTGTGTGTTTTTAGTACGGGATCGGGTCAGAACGAAGATGGAGAGAGATATTTTGGTTGAGGTTAACCATCCCTTTATCGTGAAGCTACACTATGGTGAGTGCTGGTTGTCAGCCATCAGAATTGAGAACAGCTGTCATTTTAATGTCCTGTAGACTCATTACCCACAATTCCCTCTCTCTCTCTGTCTCTCTCTCGCAGCATTCCAGACTGAAGGAAAACTCTATCTGATTTTGGACTTTTTAAGAGGAGGGGATCTTTTCACCCGCTTGTCAAAAGAGGTAAAAACAGTGTCTGCGATTATCAAACCTAACTTAAATTTTCTTAGCAATTTTTATAAAACGTTTAACTAGCTGATCCCAAGGTTACTGTTTTAAGTAACTAAAGTCATTTTTTCATAAGTCCACACAAGTGTCCTTGCAGTCTCCACAAATAGCAAGTTTCCAGACGTTTGTTTATAATTATTTTAAGACATATCTATTGTTGTTCTTTATATGCTTTAAAACTAAAATAACTATTGTCCTAAATAATTAAAAAAAAAGGTTTTTTTTTACACGAAAGACATTTGGTTGTTTCATACATCTTTTGTTAATTCAAGTGCCTGGAAACATTTGGGACCTGTGTATGTGTGACTGTGGATTACGCAGTAAGCATGTTTTGTCCCCCCTCAGGTGATGTTCACAGAAGAGGATGTGAAGTTTTATTTGGCTGAACTTGCTTTGGCTTTAGACCATCTGCATGGACTCGGCATCATCTACAGAGATCTGAAACCAGAGAAGTACAGAATGTTCCCAATATAACCCAATACATCTTAAACATAGTCAGATTACAGAAGGATATATGACCTTCTGATTTATAGATTATTATAATATAGGCATGGCTTTACATCAGATATAAAGTGTGAATTCAGGTTTATTAAAACTCTTGACATTGATCTCAAAGAACACCCAAGTTCTGTTATTGATGGGAATTTACCCTAATTCAAATAAAAAATTACAGTTCATTAATGAAGACTTATGTTGCCGTATGTTAAACGAACATATATAAACGTGTATTTTATCTGTATGTTCAGTATCGGGCTCTCAAACTCTTAGCGCACTGTTTCTGTCACGTTCAGCTTTTCACTTCAATGGTTTTAAGGACATCCATGAATCACATTTATGTCTGGATAGAATTAGGAAATAATGATTGTAGTGGAAGGCAGAAATGTCCTTGTGTTTCAGTAAGAAGACCCTTTGTGTGACTGTGTTCATGCTCTGTTTAATGTCATTCTAATGTTGAGGATCTATGTCATTTCAGCATACTCCTGGACGAGGAAGGCCACATAAAGCTGACAGGTAGGTAATTTCATATTGTCGGAATAGCTGCATCAGCATTGTGCCACCTTCACTGTTTAGGGCTTTGTGTCAATGCCGTTTGGCTGCAGCCTCATGGGAGGCCAGACGGACGATTTAACCTTCTCTCTGTGGAAACCACACTTTTATATATGAAAGGCTGACGTGTACAGAATGAATGTGTGTGAAAGGAAGTTTTGCTTTGGAAGGTAATGATATCTCCTCGGTTGTATTTTGTTCAGATTTTGGACTCAGTAAGGAGTCGATTGATCATGAAAACAAAGCATACTCTTTCTGCGGGACGGTAGAGTATATGGCCCCAGAGGTGGTGAACCGGAGAGGACATACATACAGCGCTGACTGGTGGTCCTATGGTGTGCTTATGGTGAGGGAGTGGCACTTTCTGTTTTATTTTCATTGATCGTTTTCCATTATTTCCAGTAGAGGTATTTTAGCTAAAAATAAAATCTGTTTATAACCCTCGTGTCAATCCAAATGTAATAAATCAAAAACGTTGGAGAAATGAACTGTACCTTTCAATATAAAGAACCAGCCTCATGAAAATTCTGTTTTGTTTTCTTAGTTTGAAATGCTAACCGGAACGCTGCCCTTCCAAGGCAAGGACCGCAAGGAAACCATGACCATGATTCTAAAGTAAGTTCGAGGGCCTGATCCTTCCGCTTTCACCTCACTCTATAATCTAAACACAGTTGAAAGAGATTGCGGAGTAGGTCTGCAAAACATCTGGATGCTGTGTTCGTGCCGTAACGATTAGGATGTGCCCTTGGTTCAGCTGACATGCTGTTGAGACTAACCACTTAACCATTGGGCAAACAAGGAACCACACAAAACACACTTCATGTCATATAACAGCCCGCTGTGTTGTGAATAAAGCCTTGCGTTCCTCAGTGACTCTCTTCTGCGATGGATGATTATAATCAAAGGTCTGCATAGACTGATAGCTTTGTTGAGCTGTGGTAATGTGGTTTCAATGGACTGCGGTACTTCAGAGCTCAGACGAGATGAGAGTTTGAACACCGTAATTGTCGACACAGGTCATTTGAGGCTTCTGGAGAGGCCGATAAGGGCTGTGCCATGGCCAGAGACATCAGTGTAGACAACAATAACTGATGTGGTCTTTGCCCCTCTGTTATCTAACCATTACGCTTGTGTAGAGAGATTTTTTACATGTGGCATGAAAATGGTTCTATGAAATCTCTTGGGGTCCACCGATATGAGTTTTAATGGCCAATACAGATTTTAAAGAAAGGAATTAACCTTATTGTCTTATATGAGCTTGATGTAATGCAAATGTTATTACAGTAAAAGAAAAACATACAGTAAATCGATGAAACTAAATGAGCATTTAATGTGCATTATGTATGTCTAGCTTGGCAGAAAAACAGACATGATCATGTTAAAATAGACAGTTTGTCCTGATGAACACAGAGAAAGATATTTGGAAGAATGCTTGTAACCCAACCGTTCTTGGACCCCGTTGACTACCATAGTAGGAGAAATGACTTTATAATTGTTTTGTTCTGTTGAAAGTAAAAGAAGATATTTTGAAAAATGTAGGACAGCAAGCAGTTCTGGGACACTTTTGACTACTATTGTATTTTTTCCTGCTATGGTAGTCAATAGGGTCCAAGAACAGTTTGGTTACAAGCATTCGTCCAATATATGTTCAACCGAACAAAGAAATGTATACAGGTTTGGAACATCTAGAGAGTAGTTCATAACAGAATAAAAATTGTTCCTTTAATTGTGGACAGTTAAATACTGTAGGTAATGAATTAAAATGTACACAAATGTAATCGTCATGTTAAAACCTGAATGAGGATTAGCAAATGTAAAGATTTATCAGCCAAACATAAGGATTCATTGGCATATGCTGACAATCTAAAAATATAAGCTATTAATATTGACCAATGCAATTGTTGGTCACTATAAATCTGTTTTATTTGTTGTCAAATTCAGTTTTACTTTTTTAAGTTTTGTATCTGGATTCACTTTTTTCTGTTTTAATTTCATGGAGTCTTTTCTGTTTTATTTCATATTTTTATTCGGTTTTGTTATGTTTTGATTGT
Source organism: Barbatula barbatula (assembly GCF_947034865.1). Taxonomy (NCBI): domain Eukaryota; kingdom Metazoa; phylum Chordata; class Actinopteri; order Cypriniformes; family Nemacheilidae; genus Barbatula; species Barbatula barbatula. The sequence continues at coordinate 15,357,293 of NC_136786.1, read as the reverse complement.
GATGTTACAAGCCTCGCAAATTGCAGACTGATAAAAACCAGTGCACCCTGACATCAATAAAATAAAGCAAATAAAACAATTGGGGCTTGCCATTTTGATTCTGATATGCATTTGACGTTATGTCAACTGTTCGTGCCAAATGAAGCTGAGTGATGTCGAACTTATTCTTGACCTCTTCTCTTGTAGGGCCAAGCTGGGAATGCCACAGTTCCTAAGTGTAGAAGCTCAGAGTCTCCTCAGGAGTCTTTTCAAACGAAATCCTTCCAATAGATTTGGTAAGCAGAAGACAGACACACAAGTCTAAATGAATGCCTTTCTGTATATTGACTTAATTGTTTTAAATGAAACATTTTCAAAACGGTAACCGCAGGTGCTGGTCCAGATGGAGTTGAAGAGATTAAGAGACATCCCTTTTATGCTTCCATTGATTGGAATGTGAGTTTGCAAATAAACATTCACTCTCAACGTAGCAATTAGAGTTAATCATTACATGAAACATGTTCTTTATGCGCTCTTTCTTGAAGAAATTATTCAGAAGAGAGATTTATCCACCCTTTAAACCAGCCTCTGGCCGACCAGATGACACATTCTACTTCGACCCAGAATTCACAGCAAAAACTCCCAAAGGTACATCAGCCACCTACGGTACTGTATAACGTGCTTTGTCTGATTTTAGATCAGGTAGACCTCACTGGCTCTTCCTCACTAATCCCCTTTCATACAAACACACAATGCGTCTATTGAATTAAATGCCTGCTGAATAGAAAACCTGTTTAATTAAATGCCGCTAAGCCTTTTTGAAATCGGTGTTAGATTATTTGATGGTGTGTTTAAGGATGAGATCAAAAACACTGTGTGTGTTTTTGCTTAGACTCGCCAGGTGTACCCCCCAGTGCCAATGCCAATCAACTCTTCAGAGGTTTTAGTTTTGTGGCTATCAGCTCAGAAGAGGAGTCTCAGCCCCTGCAGAGCAACAGTATGACTTCAATAGTTCAGGTATATACACCGTATAGCCCAATTGTTAATGCATTTAAACTGCAGATTAAGCGTCTTTCCACATAATGCATGCCGTATTACCAATGTCTGTTGGTCAGGATTTATATCAGCATTACATGGTTATTTCGCTCTCTATCTTATAGCAGCTTCACAGAAATGTGAATCAGTTCAATGATGGGTATGAGGTGAAGGAGGATATCGGAGTTGGCTCGTATTCTGTCTGCAAACGCTGTATACAGAAGAGCACAGGCATGGAGTATGCGGTGAAGGTGAGGATGGGGTCACATTTAGTCTATGGGAGATATCATAAGGAAGGGCCAAATTGTACAGTGTCTAGCCCCTTGAGCATCATAGAGAATTAGAGTGGGCTGTCTTGGGCCAGTATGCAACCCCTAGCAACCGCTTGGAATAAGCAACTGCATAGCAACACCCTGGATTAACATTTATTTCCTTTAGAAAATGTTAAAATCGAGGCTAGTTTCCAGGCGAATCTTTCATTTAGTTTCACTTTTTAGTGCATATTTTTAACCTCTGTGAACTTGACTGTCTCTTGCATTTGCTAGGATAATATTGTTACAGATTTTCTTTGAACCGTGAATTTCCTGGAAGCCTGTGATGTATCTATATTTATTTGATGTACAGATAATCAATAAAGCTAAAAGGGACCCAACGGAGGAGGTGGAAATTCTGTTACGCTATGGACAACATCCAAATATAATAACACTGAAAGACGTGAGTCATTTCCAACAAGGTCACATTCATTTTCATCTACAGATTACATAGTCTTCAAGAGGATCACAAAAATTGCATTTTGTTTTATGGCAAGTTCTACTACCGGAGACAAGCTATTTCAATGTTTACATCCTTTGGTTATAAAGCAGGTGTGTTTTTCCATGATCAACATTTATATTTTAAGATCATGGTTTGTCTGGAGCAGTGAAGCTGTTTGATGTTTTTAAGAAAAAATCCTCCTGGTTTCGACAAAGTATAGAGTTTTCCAGCATGTTCTGCATGTTAGTGACATCTGTTGAATAGCTTTTTCGGGACACTACTACATAAATGCAATTGTTATGATGCTTCTTATATTTTAATGTCCATTGTTTGATGAAAAACATTTGCAAGGTATATGTAATATTATAAGCGCAACTATTTAAGGATGATGGACAACATTGTGTTCTGCCAGTGTCCTTTTGGCTGAACATAATTATATTAACGTAATGTCTCGTTCTTTCCAAAGAGCATCGATGTGTTTACCTGAAACCGATTCTGCTCTTCCATTGTTAGAATGAGCAAATACCCTAATAAGTTCCTGCTGTTATTGTCTTTTGAAAATGACTCTGAGCAGGACGTCCATCATTGATATTAACTTAGCGCTGTATTAGTATTGTGTTTCCATACATTAGAAATGATTGCACTAAAGAAAAGCATCCATGTTTCTTGGCCTTATTGATTGGGCTTGGACACAAAATGCATCTCATATCGTCACAAACATGAACGTCCACGTATGACAGCATTCGGATAGCATTACTATACTAATTCTCTATTCCCCATGGCAACGTTTGCAGGTTTACGATGATGGGCGCTCAGTCTATCTGGTGACAGAACTGCTAAAAGGCGGAGAGCTACTGGATAAGATTCTCAGACAGAAATTCTTCTCCGAGCGAGAAGCCAGCGCTGTGCTTTATACCATCACAAAAACTGTGGAATACCTGCATGCTCAAGGCGTACGTACTTCTATGGTGGATATCTTTGAGATATAAAATTATGCTGCAGCATCAGCAGTATATTTGGATTCTATGTCTCTCCTCCTCAGGTGGTTCACCGGGATCTGAAGCCCAGTAACATTCTTTACGTTGATGAATCCACGAATCCAGAATCCATCCGAATCTGTGACTTCGGCTTCGCCAAGCAGCTAAGAGCAGAAAACGGTCTACTGATGACGCCCTGTTACACTGCTAACTTTGTGGCTCCAGAGGTATAGTTTTCTGTTTTTCAGGTGATGATGTCACAGTTCTCTAAAAGAAGATTCTTCATTCTCATGCAAATCCCTTTGGTCTTTAGGTGTTGAAGAAACAAGGTTATGATGCTGCCTGTGACATCTGGAGTTTAGGTGTTCTACTGTACACAATGTTAACTGGGTGAGTCTTTAAGCTTTGGTCTGTCATTGGGAGTTTTGATAACGTGTTCCAAGTTTTTAATGCTGAGCTTTGTTCTCAGATTTACTCCATTTGCTAACGGACCAGAGGACACACCTGAAGAGATTCTGGCTCGGATTGGCAGTGGGAAGTTTTCCCTCACAGGAGGATACTGGAATTCAGTTTCATCTGAAGCCAAGGTGTGTGTGGAACAACATCAAGAGCAGCCAAAATGTTTAAGCCCTTAGGGCAGATTGAACATGCAAAATACTTGTAGACGCCACTACTAACAGGATATGATGTGACACGCTGTTAAATGTTAATTAAACAAATCAAATCTTTTCTGGACATGCTCACATGAGGTCAAAAATCGTGTCATCATATAATTATAAATTATATAGTTCATCAAATGAGTTTGTGAGGCAGAATGAACTAAAACAGTGTTTATATACATAAGAATATACTGAAAGTGAATGGCTTACAAATGTTTCCCCACTTGAATCTGACATAGGACAATCTCCTTGAGGGCTAAAGAAAATGATCAAATTGTGAAATCATGCGACTGTTTATGTTTTTCACAGGACTTGGTGTCTAAGATGTTGCACGTAGACCCCCATCAGAGACTAACAGCTGCACAGGTGATAAGACATCCCTGGATTGTTCACAAAGAGCACCTCCCCAAATACCAGCTCAATAGACAGGACGCCCCTCATCTGGTTAAGGTTTGGTCCTGTTAATCCCAAATACTACATAGGGTCTTGTTTAAACTGTTGCCACAGATTCAGGTTTCTAGTATGCCGATGTATGCTTTCCCATAATAGTTTGCAATATGTTCATATAGTTTTGGCTATGTGATGTATCTTACACTGCTATTCAAATTCGATTCCAAAAAGTTTGTTACTTTATTTTATTCTTCTGCAGGGGGCGATGGCTGCAACCTACTCTGCCTTGAATAGGAATATTCCTCCAGTACTGGAACCTGTGGGTTGTTCTATTCTTGCTCAGCGCAGAGGGGTGAAAAAACTGACCTCCACTGCTCTATGAGCACATACCTGCCACCTCCAACCCTGTGACCTCCAGCTTGGTTCGAGCACAGCCTCAGTTTGCTTGCTGCCCACCTAGCGTCAAGCCCCTGGAGTCAAGCGTTGATTCTGAGGACCCCTGGTGGACAATGAAAATCTTCCTTCTCTACACGGGCCAACGAAAACATTGAACACCAGAACAAATCATTGCTGTCTCCAAACACAAACGGCTGAAGAATGGGCATCAAACACTTTTGAGTATACAGTATGATGCGTGAAAATAAACCTGTAGACATACTGTATCTCAATTGTTATGTTAAGCAAGGAAATCTGTGCATTTAGGAATCGTGGGGGATCTTTGACACACTGTTCAGTGTGCATCTAGTTGAATAAAGCTCCAGTTGTATGGGGGTGTTATATAACGTATAATTTCTGTGATTTCAGGTCAACACTGAATGTTAAAATTTTATTGTGTTCTTAACTTAAATCTTTTGCACTTGTCCCCTTATCTAAACTCTGGAAAGCCACCGACATCATACGCTGATGTTGTACAAAGATTTCATACACTGAACCATACTAGCTTTTTTTCCGCAAACCTGTAATTATTTTTCAGCCATACTTAACTGGGAACCATCTTAAAAAACCTACACAAGACTATGAGAGCAACCGCTGACGTCTAAATGACTAAATGATTGTTTCATAGCTGCTAGTGTAAGCCCTACATTCTTTATACACATGTACATGTGAAAGAGGTCCAAAGCACAACATTGCAGTGGAGGCCCATATATAAGCTGCACAGAATGTCAAACTGAGAACTCAGGGGAAATGCAATACAAAACAAACCATAACCTGGGATATATATACAGCTGCATCCCCGCACCTATTACCTGCTGACCTGTGTATTTGTTGTACGTAGAAAAGTGTTGAATTGCTCAGATATGTAGTGACTATCAGGTGACTACTTATAGCCTTGACAATTTTTTTATAAATGTGCATGAGCAAGATGCTATATTAGCTACTAGCGCTGTGGAAGTGAGCATGATTGAGGATGTTTTCCCTTCTTTTTGAAACACATATTCCTTGCAGGTTTACGGTTGTTTTTCCTAAGCAAGTTTCATTGTTGTACATTTTCTTTTCATCTCAGTTGTCTCGGACGAGTGCTGGAAAAATGTTGCTGTAAGCAAGCTGCTATCCTTTTCTTTCTATTTGTACAGGTAGAAAATAAAGGTTTGCCATTTTTACAAAAATATATTTGCAAATCTACTGACCTTTTAGATTTAATAGGATTGGTGTATTATGTTGGTTGAGGAGGTAATGGCACAATACAAATAATGTGATATTAAAGTCGGCGTGAAACAGAAGAAACTTTAAGCGATTGTGTTTTTCCGTACCGTGAGTCAGGTTAGGTTTAACTAGTAATTCGTTACTATAATTTAATTACTTTACTTTTTAAAGTGAAAAGTAAGGGATTACTTCTGATGTAATTAAACGAAATACTGTGTAATGTATACAATAGTGGAATTTACATTAAAATGCAAAGTCTAACTTTTAAATACATGCTTTAATGTATCTTTCTCACATTTTTAATATGTAGTTTAATATATTTGAATGAAATGAGAGTAATTTTGCGTGTATCCTTGAATCACCTAACTAATCAAGGTATATATAATATATAAAAAAGTAATTAGTAATCAGTAATTAAAGCGGCCCTAACTCAGACAGTTTCTGTATACCTCATGTTAACCTTGAGAATAGTACAAAATTGTATCGCACCCTTCAAATATCCGGCCTTTATATAAAGTTAATTTGATCTCATATTTTCGAAAACATGTGACGCGTGTGGGGGGTGGAACTTACCACGTGCGGTTCATGTCCAGAAACTTTTACAGTGGGACCGCCGCTCCATCTATCAGTTTCAAACGATCTCCACATCCAGCGTTATATCCACCGTTTATACAACATTCATCACCCAAATGCAGCGGAAAAACAACACAGCTGAACTTCGCGAACATAGTGCTGTCTCTCTCTCTCCTGCACATAAGTGAAAGTGACTTGTGTGCATGCTCCTTCTCCTGCTCTCCATGGTTGACGTGTGCTGTTTTTCAGAGAGAATTGTCCAATAGGGACTATGAAAAGTTGTTACGTAACAATTTTTCACGTTCGAAACTTTCTGAAACCTGTACGAACACTGGGGGAGTTTATCTAGAACAGAAATACTCTTTATACGTCCAACTCGTTTTTAGAAAAGTTGACCATGTTAAGCATGAGAAGACAATATGTTTAACATTGTAAAGAAGTCAGAATATTTGAACAGATATTTGAAAGAATGCTTGTAACCAAACAGTTATTGGCCTTCATTGACTGTAGAAAAAATTGCTGTGTACACTTATTTGTTCAGTTGAACACATAAGATAGTTTGAGGAATGTAAGAAGGCAAACAGTTCTGGGGCACTTTTGACTACCATTGTCATATTATGGCAGAATTTTATTTTGGAATAAACTGTTCCTTTAAGATGTAGATGTCTTGACTGATATGTCAGAGAATGGATTTTTATTCATCAGTACACAAATACATCTTTTTATTTTTTAAATCTTCGAGGGAAATGAAACAACCATCAGACATTACAGTTATAAAAATACATAATTTTTATTGTTTTTATGAAATGTCTTTCAATGTGCACATTTAGCTTTAAACTCTGCAACATACTACTAACACTTTACCTTTCCTACCATGATTAAAAAGACAAAATGTATGCATACACAATGTGTTTTGTAACAAGCAGAAGTCTACCTTAAATACGCAATATTTAGTTTACTTGACAGAGTATCTTAAGTTTCATCTACGAATCTGCCTACATACAAATAGTGTTCAAATTATAAAAAGACAATTTTAACCTTTCGTACAGTATGTTTCTAGAAGAATTAAATGATGATGTAATGAAACTGATATCTCGTTGCCTCATTGAGTAAGAGCAGCATCCATGCTTTTGTCCTCTTCATTATTATCTTGGGTAAGTTTCTTTTCCAGAACAATCTGAGCCTCTTCAGATTCCACTTCCTCAACTTCTGATGGATCTGCTGCACTCTTATGTACTCTTCGAATTTTGGCTTCACCAGACAGTTCCATTTCGGCCTCCTCCTGTCTGACGGTTACAGGCTCGCCGTCTGACCCGATTCCAGGCGCTGAACCTTCTTCAGAGTTGTTTTGTTGTTCTGATACACCTACATTCTTCTTTCGGCCTCTTTTTTGTATGTTTTTGGAGGATCCAACTGGCTGTTCAGACACACTTTTTTTTTTATGGTTAAGCATGTGCCCTGGGTGGTCTTTCTTCGTGAGATAGATCTTGCAGATTTCACAGTAGTAAGGGGTCACCTTGTTGTGTATGTCCATGTGTTTCATATAGCCGCTGAGCTTGAAACTACTATTGCAAGTCTTACAAAATATATTTTTCGTAGCATGAGATGCATTGATGTGCTGAGCGAGGAGACTCTTGGACTGGAAGCTCTTTTCACAGATTGGGCAAGGGCTTTCAGTTTTCCGCACGTGTTGTCTAAGGTGAGCAATGAGGGCTATTTTGTAGCCAAAGCGTCTGGGACATAAGTGGCAAACGTGTGGAAGTATGGACTCACCATACTCGTGAACTTTCTGATGAGCTTTTAAAAAACTTTCATAAGCAAAGCGCTTTCCACACTGATTACACAAGTGCTTTTTATAAAAATTCCCTTCAGTGTCTATAGCAGTGTGTGTAGCACTATGTTGCATAGAGAGACCCATTTTAGGAAACTTCTCCGCAGAAGTTGAACAAACAATAATCTTCTCTTGAGCCACTGATTCGCCTTTTTGCTTCACGTGTTTTTCCCGTTGATGCTGTATAAGTGCACCCCTGCCGCGAAACTTCTGCCCACAAGTTAAACATTTGTAAGTCCTGAGTCTACCAGCTTTTCGAACTTTCTTCACTTTCACATCTTGACCTTCGTCACGTTTCTTCATGTCCATATCTTCAGAAATGGTCAGCTCACTTTCCTCACATTTAACACTATCATCCAAGGAGGAGTTTTGGTCTTCTTGGGGTGTCGTGCTGCTATTCAAATCAAATTCAAGAGGTTCCTCTTTGACACAAGCAAGTGAAATGGTCTCAGCAATGGTGATTGCACGGGTGTCATCCGTCTCCTGTCAAATAAAGCAACTCAGGGATTAACAAAGTGCATAAATGTAGTCACAGCAAATGCTTTTTTGGTTTTATTTTTACAACCGTCTTACCATCTCACATGATCGATTAACAGAGTGGATTGTAGGCACAGCATCCACGCTTAATATCTTGCAAGTGGTGTAACCCAGATCCAGTTTGAAGTAGCAGTCCTCAGAGAAATGATCGCCGCATACACGACATAAAGACGACACGTTTTCCCCATCTACTTTAGTGTCTTCCATAAACTTCATCCATGCGCTGCGTCTTTTTGGATCCTCGGGTAATATATAATGTATAATCGTGTCCGATCTGTTTGGGCAACCGCTAACAGCACATTTATGTAGCATGTTGTTTACGATGTAACAAAACCTGTGCTTTGTATTCAATGTATGTAAATGTTAACTAATTTGCACTTTTTGGGTTGATCAGACAAAACTAGCTCAATGCTGAAAACAATTGCCCTTTGTTGTCTTCTTCTGATGTAACGCGTGTTAATGAAGCAATTGGTGCCCCCTATTGTATAGGAGGATATAGACGCGGGCCAAATAAAACTAAATGAATTTTGATTTAACATAAATACATTTAAATATATTTTATAATGTGTAACTCTTCAATTTTTCTTTTAGGTAATGGTTTAAACTATAATTATTTTCTGTTACTGCTATGTGCAATAAAGTTGTAATTTAAACACCTTTGTATATAAAGTGGTATATGTGGTTGCATATAATTATATTTAAAATGTCAAATAATGTTTACCAAAGCATATAATTGAATGTTTTCGATCAGTTTTTATCTTGTAACGGTTATGAATAAAGTTTTATGGTATTGAATGTTGCGTTTGGCGCATGCGTCAGGTCGCAGCTTTTCGGTCTAGCGGCTTTGGTCAGCTCACACCTGCTCGTTTAAGTAGTGTAATATTTAACATATGGTTATAATTCTTTGCGATCTCTCAACAATATCATAGAGTAGTCGACCTACAGAAAAGAATATGCCGAAAAACAAAGGTAGGGTGTTGTTAAATGACAATCGCGTGCGATGTTTGCTTCGGATTTAGCAAACAAGGTAACGTGAGCTGTTTAGGGTGGTATTTAGGAATAGGACAGCAGTTTCTTGTAACTATTTTATTTTCACCTTTGATAAGTTTGCTTTTAAACATGACTTGTCGCTTATAATTTGGAGAAATACTAAATATATATAGTAGAAAAGGATGTTGCCCGTTACTGCATTGTGTTACGCAGTTACGCACTGGTTATAATGGCACGTTTTGGGTTTTATTTGATAGGTTCAATGTTTTAGTCTATTCAACTAACATTGACTTTATTATTTTCTCAATGCATGCATTTTGCTCACTCAATAGGTTACAATGTACCAGGCTGACTACATGTTTAATTCACTTTATGGTAGACAGTAAATATTTAAAAGGAAATAATCTCTAGCCCAAGGCTGCTGTAACAGTTTGTTAACAATAGTGTAATGTCACCTTAAACCATCTAAAGAAACATGTATTGTGGCAAGTGGTTGAACATCATTGACTAGTTTAAGATATTTCTGCATTCAAAATATTTCGTAGTCGTTTTGTTTATTTATGATTAACCCCACGAAAATGTGTCTGGTGTCTCATCCAATATTTTTGTGTGTACAGGTAAGGGAGGAAAGAATCGGCGGCGTGGTAAGAATGAAAATGAATCCGAGAAGAGGGAGCTGGTGTTTAAAGAGGATGGACAAGGTGCATAATGAGACTTGCACTAATACTTAACCTTCTTGGTGTAGGACAGTTATCTGAAACATATTTCTGCTTTAAATCTATTTTTTGTTTTATCTCCTAGAATATGCTCAGGTCATTAAGATGTTGGGAAATGGGAGATTGGAGGCCATGTGCTTTGATGGAGTCAAGCGGCTTTGTCACATTCGAGGAAAGCTCCGGAAAAAGGTGCAATTTACAGCTCTCGGCTGTAAAGCTCCAGGCTGAATGCAGATTCAGCATTTTGTAATCCATTATGAGAATGGGCTGAATCGTCTATTTTAGGAGACTGATAGTAAGGTTTTAGACCAATTATTCAATATCATCTGATGAAACTAATTAACTGATGTAATTAATGTTACCACTCCATTTACTCTTAAGTATGTTCTGCATAGGGCACAATGAAGCTCTGAAATTCTTTATTGCTTATAAGAATTCTTATTATTATAACACTGTTTGTAAATTCAGGTTTGGATTAACACATCAGACATTATACTCATTGGATTACGAGATTACCAGGTTTGTTTGTATTTCTTACAAATTGCTGTTTTGCTTTTATGTAATTTCAAAAGATTTATATTATTTTGTTTGCCTAGACACAATTTACAGTCGGTCTCAAAATCTTTAGTCTTTTAATTTTAATGTAATGCTGTTTCTGAAACAACCCATTTCTGAAGTGTTTAAGTGTGAATATCTGGGATTCAATTATGAACTGTATTATCAGGATAACAAAGCAGATGTCATTTTGAAGTATAATGCTGATGAGGCTCGGAGTCTGAAAGCATATGGAGAGCTTCCAGAACACGGTAAGTATATCACAATCTGGGAAACGTTACTTAAAATAGACAATTCCTAATGAACAACAGTTCTTGGCTTGCAAAATGTGAGTCTTTTTGCTGCACTGAATTAAATGTCATTTCAATTTTTAATTCTTACTGTTGGCACCTTGCAGCCAAAATCAACGAGACCGATACCTTCGGGCCTGGTGATGATGATGAGATTCAGTTTGATGACATCGGGGATGATGATGAGGACATTGATGATGTAAGTGCTTAAACCTCTGTGTGACGTTTGAAGATTGTGTGTATTTTGGAGGCTAAATTTGAGTTTTCCTTGCCTTCTGTAACCGTAAAGCAAGGATATGAATTAAGTATTTATAAATGTTGTGTTAATGCCTGTTGTCAACAATGCTTCATCCCTTCTCCAGATCTAATATGATGCTTAGAAGAAAATGTTTCTCAGCCTGCAGCATCAATGAAGCCACATCAATATTATGTACACAGAGGTTCAAGTTTTGGGTTTCTTTGACTGGACCACATGACTGCATTGTCATCTTCAATTCATTTTGTTATCTTTTAATGTATTTATATTGATTTCACATCAAGTGGAATTTAGCTACAACAGAATCTCTGGATTCGCAATAAAAAGATAACTAATTTTATGTTTGGTCTTGCAGTCTGTATCCTTATAGAAATGTTTGAAAGTTTTATGGCGTAAAGCGAAACTCAGTGGGGGAGTTACTACTAAATGCTTCTGTTTTCTGAATGTTTTTTTTCTTCTCCCGAATCACCATTAATAATTTACCGATAACACAATATTGCATTAGTCAATGCATCTGTTCTTAAAGTCTCTCTCTTGTAAGATCCTTGTTCCTTTAACTGTGGATTTTTAAACAAATCTATTCTGTTCGTGTTTTTAGTTTTTGCCTACTTAAAGTTATGAAGGAATACTTATCATTTTACAGGGCTGCAGAACTTATGAACGTTTTTCAGTGCCCTAAATGTTGTAAAATTTAAATGCAAACCTTTTTTACCTGGTTTTTGTATGCAAAGAGACGGACTAATGCAAGAATTATGAGGAACTTATAAATTGTATTCTTGCTAAACAGGTCCTTAGCAACATAGCAGTTGATGGTTTAAGTTGGATCATTTTAAATATATTATTTTGCTGCTTCTGATCAGAAACCTGTGATTTTGAAATAAAATCAAACATTTCAAGCCAAACTTTCATATATTTGCATTGTAAACCTTGGAATCATCTGCAATTGTCCAGTTTGACTAGCAAAAAAGTGGTATAATTGCAGTAAATGTGTGTGCGTGTCTGACTGGCCTGATAAAATTTGGCTTCGTATGTTTCAGGCTCTCATCACGTGTGTTCCTGTTTGAAAAACAATGGTAGCCTATAGCACGTGTGTCAGCATTACAGAATTTGAAGTAAGATTGTGGTGTGGAAAATAGCCCACAGGTCCTGTATATCATTTTATCTTTGGTTTGTTGTTATAAACTACAGCATAAGCACTGGAATCCTGGCAATCGGTGTTTGTGTTAAGTATTTTATTATACTACTTTTATTATAAGAACAGCTGCATTGAGCATTATAACCAAATCACACGTGTGTATCTGCAAACCTAAAATGAATCAACTGGAAACCTATGTTTTAAATCTTCACAATGCGCATGTGGATTTAGTCAATTTTAGTTATGTGTATATTGTGGACGACATGTAAGTTATGAAGACCGCAATTAAAATGCTTTGCCAAACTCATTGTGTTATGCTAATAATGACATTTATTTGATTCTGTATGTACACATGCAGCAAGCTTTATACGTTTTTAAGCATTGCTCATTTAATTGATCGTCTCTAGTCATTGTCACGTGCGCAGCTGCCCTGTTTCCACATATAGAACTGTATACACAATGACGTAATGCATAGCTCGTAGGCGCATTGCTTACGCGCTCTTGCGCTCTGCACGTAGCGATTGGTCGAACGTGTTATAATTCATTAGAACCTTGGTTCTGCCCTCACTGTCGGTATTCCTTAAAAAACATTGGTGAGACATTTGACGGTAAACGGATTTTTATCCCTCGTCTCGTTTTGATTTTCATGCAGTCCGTGTTTGATCCTTGAACCGGTTGTTGTGGAGTCGGAATGTTTTCTGGACATTGATTTTTATTGGACTACATCATGCAGAACGTGGAGATGGCAACGGTCGTGGAAAACCTGACACTGACAGGTAGGTGTTTGTCATATTTCTGCTTTTGTTAAATTCACACGGAAATCACAGGGTTGAGAAATGGGGTAACGAGCATCTTAAGCCGTTGGCATGGAAACTGAGGCGAGAGGAGAGTGGGTACAAACTGACCTGTGCAGGTGACCAAAGCTGCACATGTAAGAGGAAATGTATATTTTGTTATATAAATATATGTTGTTTATGATTTCTAAAGCTGTTAATCTGAATACAAGTATTAAATCACCATCCACAATAAGTAATGGAGTCAACATCTATGCCCACCCATTAAAACAAACTGGTGCAGTGAAATGTTTGGTTATTGCATTGTTCTTTTTATTCTGTATGACTTTTAATATGTTATTTTTTTGTGTACCTTTTTGGATTTACATCTGAATTTAGGCAATATTCATCTGCCTTATGATATCAAATATCCTTATTTAAGATTTTCCCAAACATAGTCTGCTGTCTGGTATAAATATTAGGACGTTTTCTATAAATATGTATGATATCTATTAATTATGTTTGCCAACAGCTACATTAAAAATGCTTTAGATGTAGATTTGTGAGGAACTGACAGTCTGTGCCGTAGGCTCCACCATGAATCGCAGAAATTTATAGGGTGATGTTTCCTCAAGCGTTTTAACTGGACGATATTTGCATACCATTACACAGTTAAAACAAATTCATTAAAGACCTTTTTTATATTCACATATTTTGTCCCTCAAGTCTTCATTTTTGCTGGGTACCTTGGCTTGTGAGATCACTACACACGTTTAGGGTGTCTGCATATTTATGCACTTTTAAAATTTAATTTCTCATGCAAGATGGCTGTTCAAAGAAGGACCGAATTCGACAGGCCAAAGAAAGGAGAGAGGAAAAAGACAAGAGCAAGAGCAAGGGTAAGCTGCCTGTGAAATCTGTATAAAACATTACTTGTATTAAAGTTGTAAGTGATTTCCCTGAGACTTCCTGCTGGATGAGTTCAAAGAATGGGTTTGTTCCAGGCCAATAGACTGCAGGCTCATACATCACTGAATCCAATGGCACATGGACAGCATACTACTTATAATACGTCCAAGTGCTTAGTGTAACAAAATCAGTATTGTCAGCAGACAGGGAAAGGCTTGGCCTTCACGGTACCAGGGCAATATTTAGAGTCATTCATTTCCATCCCCCATTATGTCTCTAGCTGTCCGTGAACAAGCTCTTGGGGAGAAGCAAAGACGCGCCCAGGAGCAGTATGTGCGCTCGGTCGAGGAGCGAGGCAGGCGTCTGGAGGAGCAGCGGCAGAAAGAGATGCTCCGCCGCTCGGCAGTGGAGGAGAAAAGGAGGCAGCGTGAGGAGGAAGAAAAGGTCAGGGGCTACAACCAAACTTAAAGGAATAGCTCACCAAAGAATTAAAATTCTGTCATCATTTACCCTCAGATTTTTCCAAACCAGTATACATTTCTTTGTTCTGCTAACCTCCCAAAGTATTTATTTTCCCTACTATGGCAGTAAATTGTGGATGAAATCTGTTCGGTTGCGGACATTCTTCCACACATCTTCCTTTGTGTTCAGCAGAATAAAGAAATGTATACAGGTTTGGAACAATCTGAGGCTGAGTAGCCTAAATGATGACATTTTTGGGTGAACCCTTCAAGTTTCTTGGAGTGTCCATCATTAGCATTTATTGTTCGTCAACATTAAGTAAAATTTGTCCCTATTTACTGTAGATTCCTGGTCTTGCTGTACTGTACATACAGTATGAAATTACTTACTTTTATGGCTTATGTCATCCATGGTATGAGTTGTATATATTGAATTGAAGGATCGTGGCATTACCATCTAATATCATCACTGCACAAAAGTGTACTTTGTTTAGTACTAGCTGTTATTTTTTGTGTCATCATACTGGGTGATACATTAATATTCCTGAAGCTCAAATGGTAGTGCATAATGCTAGCAATAGCAAACTCTATCAGATGCATACATGTACAGTATATTTGACAATGCCATTACCACACATTGTGGTTGGATGGTGTGGTCTCTTTTATAAAAGGAAGTTTTAGTTATTTGTGCATGTGTGGTAATTCGCCTCCTAGACTTCCTACCTTTATGACATTTAGCCTTTTCTCAACAGGAAAGAAAAGTCTTTGCCCATATTGATTGTAAACTAGCTTCCCCCATTCAGATGGGTTAATGATCAGCGACTCTCTCTGGGGTGGTCGAATGACCTCGCTATTCCCGATATCCATTCTAAATCAAATGACCTTTTCAAAGACAGTGTTTCACAGTAAGGGTGTATATAAGGAAGTCTTGATGATTCATAATACTATCAAAATACTGTCATTATGATGCCTGCTGCTGTTAAGCAATTGATGATGATGTTGTGTGCAGGGTGTGGTTGTATGCCATGTGTCAATGCTCTTGATTAATATTGCCTGATAGTGCTGCCTCTAAAATGTCTAGCCTTACCTTAGATGACTCTGTTCTTGGCTGATGCTTGGATTTAAATGAGTTCTGCGCCTCTGTAACTGCAGTAAAATCAAATGTGGATCAGCCTGTCCTCCTTACATCCACCCACAGACAGTGATGCAGTGTAAGCCTCCTAGTTTTATAAAGAAGCATACTCTCAGCTATGAAACCATTTATCACATTCAGCTAAATCTTTTCATCAGATTGTTCAAATAAGAAAATAATGAGATGTGAGAGGAGGTTGTCTTATTTTGCAGTAATGACAACATAGTATCCAGCTTACGACAAAGCTGCTTTTATTATGAGCAAGATCTGGTGTTATGCCACCTAAACTGTTGTAGTCTACATTATTTTACATTTATTGCTGTACACTATTGAAACTACACCGCCCCCTTATGAAGCACTACGGTGGCTGACACGGAACTAAGACGTTGTTACATTTTCACTTCTTTGTTAAAGGAGATAACGCTTTTACGAGATGCGCTTGGTAGAGTAGTTTGTCCGTTTAGGGATACTGTGGAAACAATATGGCATTTTCTTATGTAGACATTATGTTGAAGACATACTTCTGAAGACACCTATGTATATTATATTGCCTTTTTGTCAATTGATCCTCCAAAAAATGACACACAGCACCTTTAAGTTCAACAGCATTAACTAATGTTAACAGCTACAACGTTTGATTTAAAAAGTGTATTAGTAAATTGTCAAATTAGCACAGACTAAGTATTATTCATTGTAAGGTCAGGTAGCAAATGCAGTTACAAATAACGAGAGAGAATAACGAGAGCCGCGAGAGAGCTGCTTGAATTTTATCGGTATCGTCCGATTATAGAATCTTTGCCGATATACTATAGCCGATAAATTTGCTCTGGTTAAACTTCTTTAGCTGTATTCTGCTCACAGTTAAGATACAGTACAGTACTATCTTTCTGTCGTGATCATTCACTTACTGCTATAGTGATCATTCACTTACTGCTTGTTGATGTAGGTACAGCATGTAGATACAGTATTTATGAATGTGTAAATTATAGGAACAAAAGCTTTTTTTCCGTTTTCGTTTGAATCCGACTGCTGTCTGAATGCTTTCTGTCTTGAGACCTTGTTAGACTTGTGGCTATTAAGAAAATTGATGGAATGTTTTTTTCTAGAACATTTCTAATTTGTTTATTAGATATACCAAAAAAATATACCAGAAAAGTTTGAAGGTTAAAGAATCATTAACTAATTGTTACCTTGTTTTCTGCAGTAAATGTTTTCAAATAAAAGCACTTTTGCCTTTTATTTTATATTAATATTTAGATACTTTATATTGGCAAACATATCGGTTATCGGCTTCCAATGTTAAAGAAATATTGGTTATCGGCTTCCAATGTTAAAGAAATATCGGTTATCGTTATCGGCCAAAATTAACATATCGGTGCATCCCTAATTTAATCATTTATATTTTATTGAAAAGTGACCCTGATCTTTTTGAAAAGCGTTATATAAATAATAGCAAACATAAGTATTAAAACATAAATATGAAATGCTAACATAATTGTTTCAAATAACAGCTTAACTTACCTCAAATACAAATATTTGACTGCAGAATGAAGTGCAGCGATTGAGTTATTTCGCTTGCTCATAGGTTTGTTGCATTCTGGGAAGCTGTGTAATTTTAATTTGTAAACAACAACACTTTAGGGTTTAAAGGGTTAAGTCTATTTATCTTGAATCAATCAAGATGTTACGTCAGACTGAAAGCATGGCTACAGAAGAGGTTGGAGAATAGATGGAGAGAGGAGAATGAGGGAGAAAATGGGGCGGGTGGAACGAACAAAAGAGAGCAAGGGGAAAGGAAAAATTAATGAAAACTTCCTGATATCACTGATGCGACCTGTATCATTATAATACTCACTAAGTGTGCGTGTGCTCACCCAGTTGTGTCAGTGCCAGCAGCTGTGGGGGAGGGTGTGGGTGGAGTTAGATAGGACTGTTCTCTCCGCTGTCTGGCTCTTTGCTCTAAAACACAGAGTCACCTGGGAGAAGCAGAGAAACAGAGAGATAGAGAGAGAGAGCAAGCAAGGGTGAGGCCCTCTTATTTTGCTTGCACGCATACAGGAAGTACAGCAGGGAGAGAGAGGGAGTCAGAGACGGATAGGCGAGGTGGTCGCCATGGAGCAGCCAGTCTCATCCCCATCTTCTCGGCGCCGTAGCGACAGCTCGGTCAAAGAGTCTCTTTTCTTCCCTGTTTTGGAACGCAACGAACAGGAGCGGCTGGAGGCCCTGATGCGACGTTCCGTGGAGCGCAGCCTGCAGGCGGACCACAGGCCCAAACGCTGGACTTGGGGCGGACCTCCTGGAGTCTGCGAGGGTGAGTTGTGGAGAGATGGGAGGGTGTGAAAGGGTCCCTTGTGTGAGTTCTCAGAGGCGAGGGGAATTAGATGAAGAGATACAGAAACAGGGAGTGGAAACTGCATTGCAGCCCTTTTGTTAAAAAAAGGGACAGATATTGACAACAGCAGTGGGGCGAGGGATGTACAGTATGAGATGAAAATCTGTATTAGATGCAGGTGCTGCTTGTGGCCACTGCAGTGTCACAAAGGCGTCGGTCTGTTGCTGTTATCTGCCTGACTGGGGTGGGCGGTTAAAGGAATCGCTGCAAGGAAGCTTAGTCTCAAGGTTAGTGCTGACTGATAAGAGGATCTATAAATCGTCCGGGCAATATCTCTGTCGCTTGAAGCAAGGGGCAATTCGGGCTATTTTAGCTGGAAACAAACACCATAAACTGTGCTGCCACTGATGGCTAGCTACGTAGATGCTTTCTGCTGTGTCAAGGCTATATTTAATGTGTTTTTTTTTTCATTATTAAATTATCTATTACAGTCCTCATAGGAATTAAACCTGGTGTTCTGATCAATTGGCTTGCTTTCGTCCGAAATGACATGCAAAATCACTACCCAGGTTCTTTGGTGCATTCATAACTATATCTATTATTTACACAGTCCGAGAGCAGGACCGTCCCCCTGTAATCATGTTTCAGACCCTTTCCAGAGTATATTATGTCTGGTTAGATAGAAAACTGTACAATATGCTTTGATTTGGTGTGGCGTGTTATGGACTAGTTTGATGCACTTATGTATTTTGTTGCCTATGTTGTTATAATTGCTTCCAATGTTTCCTCATCTGTAAGTCGCTTTGGATAAAAGCGTCTGCTAAATGACTAAATGTAAATGTAAATGTTATAGGGAGTGGGATTAAGAATCAGTAAGTATCCGCCCTTGGAGATCATAAGGCTTTCCGAGAACCTGATATGATCACGGTCATCGGCTGCATGCTACGCTCTGGGTTATTTCATCTTTCAGCGGTTCATATTACCATCCAGCTTTCATTAGCAAAACTATTTTCATTTTTTAACTCCCTGCTGGAAATATTGCTTTTCCCCATCAAACCAAAACTGCTGACTAAATCAGTATTTCACAGGGACACGAGTTTTGAGGCGTTTTTAGATTGTATAGTCTGTGATCTTGTGAAATACTTTGTGCCAAGCTCACGCACTTGTCCTCTCTCTGCTTTGCATCACCTGTTGTGCAGGTGATCCTAAGATAGCCCCGCCCTCTCCTCCTGCTTGTGCCTCCTTAGCCAATGATCTTGCTGCTCACCCTTCTGCAAGCAAATCTAAGAACGGTATTGACATCCTGCAGCTTTGTTTTTCATCCCTTTCCCTTCCCTAAAGATTACATGACAGTGATTATGATGTTGTGATGTTTTGCATGTGCATGAGGTTGCGTATTGTATGCTTGCTCTCCGAAAGCTGTTTTTTCCAGATCTTTTAAATAGATTGTTTGGTGTTCCAAGTATTTAACTTTACCATGTAACTTAACTGCATTGGATGTTATGTCGATATTATTGACACATAAAATTGAGCAGTTTATTGAAGGTGCCCCACACCATTTTTTGCAGTGTGAGCAATAAAACTAAATCCCATAGTTGCATTGAAGTAGGACTTTAGACATATTTTAGAGACTTGTGGTGGGCTCATTTTGATATTTGAGAATAACAAACTGGAGGTAAGAGAATATTATTAATGTGACACTACTTACGATTCTTGACATTTGTCAATAAGCAACAACCCAGAACCTTTAAAGGAATATTTAACATTCAAAATAAAAATTCTGTCATCATCTACTCAACCTGTTGTCGTTTAAAAATTGTGTGAGTTTCGTTTTTCTGCAAAACAAAAAAATAAGATATTTTGGAAAATGTTGGTAGCCATTGACTTCTACTGAAT
This sequence comes from Barbatula barbatula, assembly GCF_947034865.1. Classification (NCBI taxonomy): domain Eukaryota; kingdom Metazoa; phylum Chordata; class Actinopteri; order Cypriniformes; family Nemacheilidae; genus Barbatula; species Barbatula barbatula. The sequence continues at coordinate 15,337,470 of NC_136786.1, read as the reverse complement.
GGACACAAAACCAATGCCAATGGTCAATGGGGACCAACTGTTTCGATTCTTCAAATTCACATCTTCTTTTGTGTTCTGCAGAAGAAAGACTTGTTATTTCAGGTTTGAAATAACAAGAGGACATGTAAATAATGACAGAAATTTCATTCCTTTAACAACAACACAGCAATGCAAAAACCCTTTTAAGAAGCCATATAGCAATGCCCTGGTGTAACAACGCACAGGCAAATACATTTTCTGGTTTTAGTATTAAGCTTTTCAGCTTTTAATACGTTTTACTTTGTCGTCTTTTAGGAAAATAGTGTCTGGATTTAGAGTCTATAACAGGTCCCATAACAGGACATATAGTTACATTTATCATCTGGGGAGTCTTATGCTTTTCCTCCGGATGCACAATAGGGTAGCATCTGTAATCGGGATCAGCCCGAAGCTGCATTTCCCCCCTCTAAAGAATGCACAGGAGGGTGTCATCTGTTACCTGATTTGATATGCAGGCTCACATGCGAGTTTAGCAAACTCTCATGCAAATGCAAAAACATGCATACATTATTAAATCTGTACTGAGATTAACAATTTATGTTTTTGACCATTAGTTTAAATTGTAATAACCAAATGGGCACAGATTTTCTCATTTGAAAAAAGCCTCCGGGGTTGATCTTCAAAATGTAGTTTAAAGTTTTATTACGTTTTAAATCTTTCCAAAGAAAAAGAAAACTTCACTTAATGAATAAAACATTGAATATTTTGTATACCCCATTGCTGTTATTTGTATTGCTTGGAAACATTTCTTCCTGTTTTAAGCATAACATAAATAAATGTATCTTTTTTGGGGGATATTCATATTTGTATTTTTAACTTATTATTGAAAAAACTAAACTTGAGAATGTTTTAAGCAGTGTATCTCTGTTTGTTAATGTCCATCATTTCCATCTTCTCTAAACGCTTGTTCCTGTATCCTGTGTTTTATTTCTTCCTGGAACCTCTCATAATGCATTTCACTGCAGTCGAAGATTTTATGATTCAGCCCGAGTCTCCAGACACCCTGAGCAGGAATTTTTCATCTGCTAATTTACCCAATATGACAGAAAAAGGCAAGTGTCCTTGCATTTAGCTTCACTATTTAATTCATTTCAACATTGCCACGCCCTATTTGCTCCTTTGTCTTCCTGTGACCTCCGACCCTCAGTCTCTTGTCTTTGTTCTCGATTAGCCTCCTTCAGCCCGAATAGGTCACCTTACAGAGCATCTCCTAGTAGAGCTGATCGGAAGAAGGTTAGCGCTTCATTCTGTGGACCCCTGGATGATTCAAGAGGAGTCGCTACAACTGTGAAAACCCCTCAGGTCTGCATGGATGTGATGAACATTTTTGTCAATATTAATTTTGTTAGATAGCTCAGACATTTATTTTTGGAGCACAGCACTGCGGGACACAGCCCATAGAGGAGCTGGTCTCCTAGCAACACAGATCGTCTCCAATCTGTGCAGTTGTCCAGGTTTAGTCATAGATTTATAGCTTGATGGTTTTCAACCCAGGGTCTCTAAAGTTTCTGCAGGTATAAAAACATAAGATTTTCTATTTCCATACTATACACTACTACAGTACAATACAGTTTACTTCTATTGTATACTATATAGTGCTATACATTTTTTATTATTTTTATAATACTTCAAAGAATCCAACTATGATGCATTTTAATTTATAATAATGACTGTGGTACACAAAAATAATGATACTTTAGAAGAACCATTTTTGGCTGTATAGTTTCATAAATAACCTTTAAAATCCAAAGACAAATCTCAATTTGATCTCTGTTTTGATATTTAGACTGAAAAAAATGAAAAGAGCATTCTCCAAACCTTGGTCGACTCCCCAATGAAAAAACTTGAGTCTCCAACAACCCCCACCCGAAGTTCCCCTGCTTGCAAGAACACAAGCACGCCGAAAAGGTTTTACCATTGTGTTATATAAAAAACAGCTGGATGTTGCATTTTGCTTCGAATTTAGAGGTTGGCATCTGCTTTATGACTTCCTCTTGTAATTCAGATCAAGGTCATGTAAGAGCCGTATCCAGTCCCCAGCCTCTCCGGGGCAGTACCCCTTATCCCCAATGAGGCAAAGAGCCATCACTCCATGCAAAGAAAACAAGATGTGGGAAGGAGAGGAGAAAGGCTCTCTGGAGAGCAAAGGCACCAGCACTTTAGAGAAAAAGACCTCCAGAACAGAGAGAATGCCAAAATCTGCAAGCAAGGAACTGGGACACAATGCAGGTAATTAGAAGTTCTAGTATTAGAGATCATATACCATGCAATACCTTTTCCCCTTGAAATCCACTTATAATGTCAGTAGATATTTCATAATAATGTTGAAGTTTTTTGTGCTTAAAGGGATACTAGCACCCAAAAATTTAAATCCTGTCATCACTTACACACCTTCGAGTTGTTCCAAATCTGTATTAATTTATTTGTTCTGATGAACACAGAGAAAGATATTTGGAAGAATGCTTATAATCAAACAGATCTTGCCCCCCATTGACTCCCATAGTAGCAAAAATTACTTTAGATTTTTTGTTCTGTTGAACACAAAAGAAGACATTTTGAAGGATGTAGGACAGCAAACAGATCTGGGGCACTTTGGACGTCTGTTTTCCTACTATGGCAGTCAATTCGGGACAAAATCTGTCTGGTTGTAAGCAATCCAAATATCTTTCTCTGTGTTCATCAGAACAAATACATTTATACAGATTTATACAGATTTGGAACAACTTGAAGGTGAGTAAATGTTTTTTTTAAGTATCCCTTTAATACAGTCAATAAAAAGGTCACAGGATCGTCTTTTTATCTCAAAAAGGAAAATGTGATTCCTCAAAGCACTTAAAATATTCTACAAATATTCTTTAAAAAAAAGGTGTTGCAAAAGGTTCTCCAAAGCAATGCCAGAGAAGAACCATTTTTGGTTGCCCAAAGAACCATTAATTCAAAGGTGAACCATCTTAATTGTTTTAGCATACAAACTTTTTTCCATTTTCCACTACAGAAAACCTTTGTGAAATAGAAAGGATGTTAAAGGTTCTTAATAGATCCATTAAGCCAAAATGGATCATGAAGCACCTTTATTAAAGACTGAAGATTTGCAAAATAAGATCATTACGTTACATGACAAAAATTAAATGACCATATTTTCGGTCCCTAGAGTCTCCAGTGACTCCCACCAGTAAAGCAGGTACCACTGATGCTGAAGAGGCCTCCAGGCTGCTGGCTGAGAGACGACGCCTGGCCAGAGTACAAAAGGAGCAGGAGGAAAAGCAACGACAGGAAGAAGAGAGGTACAGATGCTCTTTGTCTCCACTGTGTCATCTTTGTGTGTGCTTTTCAATCATACATAATCTTCTCCATTGATTTCAGAGTCAGGGCTGAGGAGCTCCAGAGACAGCAGGAAGAGGAGAGACAGCGGCAGGAGCAGGCGGCTCGAGAGGCGGAGGAGAAAAGACAGAGGCAGGAGGTGGAGCGCTGCCAGAAAGACCAAGAGGACAGGCAACAAAAGGAGCAACGCTGGAAGGACCTCCAGGATGATCTAGAGAGACAGGTCAGAGGGGTTGTGCAATCATTTATTTACCAGGAGAAGGACACCAAGAGTCCTATATGTGTATCTTTAATGGGTGTCCTGATGAAGAAAAACATTCAGTATAGTTTAATGGATGGCCATTTTGCCCAAAATAGTGGCATTTACTCCAGCTTGAATAGATGCAAAAGTAAACATATACCACATATTAACATATGCTCCCTTTGGAATCCATTGTATAAAAAAGCAGAAATTAAACAAAGTACATAATCATATAAATACAAAAAGGACAATATGACACACAGATCTGCATTTAGCAAACTTATCTATCCAGTCACTAATGGACGTGCAGCACAAATTTGTCCTTCTGTAGCTGTGAATGTGTGTAGCGATGAGTGTGTGTGGTTAGAGATGTGATGTGTCATGGTGTCTGTCAGAGAGAGGAGGCCGTGCAGAGGGTTCACAGGGAGGCTGAACGCAAGAGGCAGGAGAGGGTGATGCTGAAAATTCAGGAGGAGCAGGAGAGGCTGCAGAGGAAGAAGGTTGATCTATTTCTGTCTGTTTATTAATCAGAATCAAACAACAAATAAAAAATGTAGAACAAAGGATTCAATTATTTGTAATGTAATGTGTATTGAAACAGATTAGTGGTAATTATGATTATAGAAGTCTTCGGGGTAAGTCAATGTAACGTTTTTAAACTGAATGTTATTGTTTGCATTTGTGATTTGTCAGCGTATTGAAGAGATAATGAAAAGGACAAGGAAACCAGACGGAGAATCAAAGGTAAGTCTGATACAGTCCGTTTTTAATTTCGGATGAAAAAGATTCACTGACTCTAGCAAATGATGTTGCATGTCTTGTGTTTGGATAGAAAGAGGAGCCCTCAACAGACGCGCCACCCCACATTTCTGTCTCACCGTCTTCCTTGGAAACTGGAGGTATTGACTCACGATGTGAATCGCATCACCAGTTCTACAGAGGGGATGTTTTTATAAAAATAAACATTTAACCTTTCTTTTCATTGGATAAACGCACACACACTCTGTTGTTGTTGCTAAATGACCAGGATGTGGACTGTATATAATGTTTTGGAAATACCATGTGGTGTAGTTAAGAACTGAAATCAGAGTTTCTCTTCAAGATAATAGAAACGGGGTCTTCTTAAGCATTTATAAAAAAAAGGGTTTTGTACCTTGCTCAAAAGGTGTTCCATCAAAGGCAATGTCTGAATCACCAATCATATGCCTTGAGCCCCTGGAGGCAAAGGGAAATGGAGCAGATGATCTTTCTGATGGGGTCCAGTCCATGGATGTCAGGTTAGCCGGTCGTTCAATTTCTTTATGAAATAAAAATACAAATGCTCCACTTACAGTTTAACTGATAGGAGAACATGAAAGCACATGCAGCATTACTGAAATTCTGGCAATCCCTAAAATATGCTGTAACATTTTTCCCTGCAGTCCTGTCTCCAGAGATGAGCTCCTCTCTGTTGCAGAATATTCCCCCGTCAGCGAGACTTCACAGAACAGCATGAGTTCTGTGGCTTTGGGAGATTTCATTGTTCTGACCGGGCAGGTCTCACATCCCAAAGTCTCTGCTGCTCCAGCATTTGGTGATTGCAACAAGAACCTGATCCAGGACTGCAGCAGCGCTGCAATTGACTCATCGCTTTTTCATAGTCTTAGACCAACCTCAGACAAGCTCAACATCTAAGGTAAATATTGTCAACTACAGAAATAAAGAAAGAAAATTGTTAAGAAAGCCTGAAAAAACTAGAAACAGCAAGATTACTGATTGAATTTGTGAATATTTTGTGAAAATTACATGTGATTTAGAATAATTATTGAATACATTTTATTATTGGATATACACCCTTTCCACCTTTTGTGACATTACTATGACGACCATTTCAGATATACTACAACGTATATATATCGGCTCTACCGTCTGACCAAATGCATTTAATTTCATCGCTTGCAATATAATACTGGATTCGCAAAACATTGGATTTAAAAAAGACAAAACAAAGCCCAAATGTGTTATGTTAATTATTATTGTCTTTTCTATTGCAGACGCTGCTGGAGATTGGAGCTGGACTGAATTGATGAATTGAAGCTGATTGCCGAATGCTTAAACCAACCCTGTGTGCCTCAGTCCAATCTCTGTAGTGCTTCTTCATTAGCTTGCTCCTCTTCCACAACATCTTCTCGAGAGGAGAACATAATGAATGTTCAAATGTGTCAATAAGGGACAGATGATTTTTTTCTTACACATAAAAGAAAGTTTTGCCTGCTCCTCGTGTATATATATATAAATATATATATTATTTCACATGATCTTACTGTATTATCACCAGACAAAGCATTTGCACACTCTTAGTGGTCTTCTTAATCCTGTCTTTCACACGTGTAGCATTGATGAGTGAAATTTGTAGCAGTTCCATTGTGTAAATTGTTTTGGGTTGCGTAAATGACCAGCAAACCAAGCAGCTATGTGCTGAGTCTTCTAAATGTGCTGTATTATATGGCTGGGGTGTGCAAACAGTATATTGTATAAGTCTACGACATCTTTACATTGTCTGAGCAATCAGAGCTTTGTAGTGTGAAAGTGGATATGAATTTAGTACAGATGTAAAGTGTGATGTTATTCTATCAAAACACGGTTAAACTGGCATCGTTGTATTATTAGTCAAACGCCTTTAGAAGTTGTAGGCGTGTACACATAAAAAGCCTGTACTTCTAATGAAATCTGTGTGCAAGTTTAAAAGTGCAGCACTTTGTGTTTACATAGTATAGTGCTTTTAATTCTTCATCGACTCTCTCTGTATTGTTTTGTTCACTATTGTAGCTATATCATCACTGCACAGTGCTCTATGCAGAAAACGAAGCAACCGTAAATTCTAATACTGTAACAAAAAGGAAGCCGTTTCCGAAACTATAGACTGAAGATCTGTACATGCCGAATATGCCCAATCATAATCCCATCCGCTTACCTTGTGAGAAAATAGGGCCATCTTGTATACTCAGGGTGCTGGTGAGCATCGCATGTGAGCTCAGTTGAATTTATTTATAATGTCAGTACTGTTGTTCTTTAGTGGTCTCAATGGCATGTGGTAGATGCTGTTGTTTAAACTCATAATGCACTGGATTGGTTCAGGACTGATCTGTCACAAAACTTGGAAAATTGATCACATTTTAGATGAAACAGGGTGATGAGTTGGTAATTCAGCACTTCAAAATATTATTTGAGAGAAGGTGCATGAATCGTTGAATCAGCTGCTTTGAAGTTGCAGAAACCTGAACTATTGAAATGACAATAAAAGATATAATAAAAGTATCATAACCTGAGCTTGAGTCATTCAATGAAATCCGCCATTTGTGACATACCATTTCATTTAACGTTTGTGAAGATAACAAACCACAATTATCCTTTAGTGTTTGAAAAAGATGAAAATTACATTTTGAAATGCAACATATTAATTACAAACTTAGCCTACATATAAAGTATATACATTTTCATTTGTCTGTGTGACCTCATAAAAATTAACTTCAGTAAAACTTTAGTATGAAATAAAGTAATCGCATAGAAAATATAACGTGATATCGAATAATGTCTCTGTATCCATTAATTTAACTTTTATCCACCATATTATATATATTTTATATAAATAATCATAATTTGAATAACTTGAATAAAGTTATTTGAATAAAGCTCGATAATGCAAATCACCTATTTTTGTGTGTTTGATGGGCTGTCTAGAGTATAATATATCCAAAAATAAAATTTATAACTAAATTGAAATGGCATTCTGGAATTACTGTCTTTAATACTTGTCCCATGTTTGCTTATAACAGCATGAAGTTCTATACATGCAAGACATTTATTTTAATATTATTGTTATTTATGCATATTACAAACGCTTAATTTGAATGGAATCAATGCATAAAATAATCCGACAGTACAGAGATGGCCTGTAGGGGGCAGTGACGCGCAGGGGTAGTGACACAGCTGTAGCTGAAGAATTCTACGACGATTTACTTCCGGATCGCTCGTGAACGACGCGCTGGGTCAAATTGGACGTGTGAATAACAACATTTTCATTGTTTTTTTAATATTAAACTAATCGCATTGATTTTCACAGCTGTTTTATCTCTTATATAATTCATTTTATGACATTTTGCCCTTCCTTTTGAGAAAAACTGGTATTTTGGTGGACGCGTTGTCTAGCAGTGTGGGGAGGCCGTCGCGTGGGTATGTGTAGATTACGCAAATCATAACTTTATTTCTTATCACCGTAATTTTTTACATTTATTTTGAATGTGTATGTGATGTTTGAAATGTATATTCAACATTCTGCATACAATTGAATCGTTTCTTTCGTGCTTGTCATCGTGATGCGCAGGCCTTGCACGGAGATGCTAAAGAGAATAAATTATAAGTGAACGTGTTTATATTAGTTTCTATTCAAGGTTGAGACGTTTTGAAAAAAAATTAGTTGATACGGGCATTCATTCCATCTAGAAATACCCCCTATATCGTGTTTACAATGGGGTATCTCTTAGTGAAATACATTATCTTAAGCATTTACGTGTCCTGTGGTGCGACTGCTATGCTAAATTACATATAAAACGGCTCTGAACGGAATATCTTTACCACGTATTCATGCAGCGAGTGTGTTAATATGTACAGGCTACTTTCTTTAAGAAATACAATTTATATTGTTGTATCATGATGGATGACGCCAAAAGGAAACCAATCGTTGTTACTTAACAACACCTATTGTATATTAAATACAATACTTCATCGCTAACAGTTTCTTGTTTTTAAGGGGACAATGTCACGTCCACGATCGAGATCTCCGGTATATTCAAGGTATTCCAGCCATTTAAGTTAATGTTGCACTTCTAAAGTTATATAAGTTATGTTGTAGTTATTAACAGCTTCTTAAACCTCTTGAATATCAACAGAATACCAACCCTTCATGGTAGAAGAGCAGTTGGATTCTGTGGTGACCAGATACATTCATCAGTAGCGTCTGATGCATGGAGAAACACAGAATATGACAACAGAGCTGAAAGTAACACACAGTGGAACAAAGGTTCATTTCAGGGAGACCAACACGTTGACCACTGGGCCAAATTTATCGATGCGATAGAGCATGCTCAACAAAGAGAGGCTTTGCCTATGTCCACATCCCACATGCAGGTTAATGAAGAAAGGCCACCCAGTTCACCAAGAAGACTGCCTAGGGAGAGGTTGCCTTCCCCTGATCATGCACATTTTGATATGGGAGAGCGTTATAGGATGTCAGGAACACCAGGCTGGAACAGGAGTGAAGAATCGGACAAACATATGGGCAGGCATGAGCACAGTTTACAGCAGAACCAAAGAGAATCAAGAGACAGGTCCCATCCGGGACATTTAGAAGCAAGAAAATACGACAGGACGGAATATGAATTTTATAATGAAGAACATGGCAATCAGTTTCATGAAAGAGGCTCCTTTTCAGAGAGGTACAAGAATATCATACAAAGCTATACACCTGACATGGAAAGGAGAAAACGAAGAAGAGAAGATTCATCACTTTCTATCATGGATACACATTTTCTAAATGCGTTTTAATTTGCTGGTGTAGTTTCATTGTAAACCTCCCAGCACGTGGCAGTCAGTTATTTAGTCAATTTTTGTAATTCAGTAATTTAATAATAATAATTTAGGTTTCGTTACTTTTTAAAAGTAGTTTTTGTGTGTTGTCATATTAAAAAGTACATTGTATTTTTCAATTTTTTTTATAATTGCTGTGTTTTGGCTAGTTACTAGATTGTAATGTCAATTTATTCTGATCTTGAACAAATGTTACTTGCTTTCTTAAAACAGGTCATCAAAGTCCGATTTTAGGGAGCATCAACTGTCGTCTGAAAGTTTTACGCACTTGGGTCAACAGAATGAGTACAATGAAGATCACAGGGGATTTAACCCACGTCGCACACCTGTCATCGTGGAACATGATCACGGAATTTCAAAACATCAGCCGAGAAACCAGGACCGAGATACTTCAAGAACGAAAGACCATCCACGGAGCAGAGATCCACCTAGGAGAAATGAAGCCCAGAGGAACCGGGAACCTCAACGAGATAGGAGAGATCAAGGTCATCACTCACATACCTTACAAGGTAGGCACAGCAAAGCACCAAACAGTAACGTCCGAGAAGACTCAAGAAGACACTTCACATCGTATGTAGGAGAAAGTCAGGTGAGAGACAGATCACGTCACATGGATCATTCCAGAACGGAGTCACACTCAAGAGATTTGGATGGGCGACGGGAAACGGAGGCGGACGATATAAATGATACTGATTTGCGAACCGAAAGGATTCACCGAGAAAAAGACAGTGATTGGGACACCAAGGAATTTCGAGGAAATAATAGGAGAATGATGGAACAAGCAGAGGTTCCTCAAAGAGCTCCGTATCAAAGGAATCCAAACACTAAGGGAGGTCATGTGTCTGGAATGGATTTAGGTGAACAGGAGACCCTGAAGATCAAGGTGGACATGAGTCGTCACGTCGGGAATTGCAGGTATAGTATCATTGCTGTGCAACTTCTGGTTCTGGTCAAATGTTCATGCCTCTTTTTCTGTCCACTGTCTCAACATCCTGAAGAAAAACCTAATGTCTTTGAAAAATGAAGAACATCAAGAAGACTGACAGCGCATCCAGAAAAGCCAATGAAGAGCAATGGCCATGGAGATGTTATTACACATAATACACATGGGTGTTGAAGACCACACAAGGATAAGTTTGCCGCAAGAATGGACTTCGCCCAGCTATATTCACCTGACCGAATGATTGAATTATGTTCTTCAGGAGAAATCCTATTCATGTTGAATAGAGGATGTTTTACAGTTTCTGAAGATACATTCTTTGGAGTTCAGTCAACCATGCTACCCAAAGGAGCAAGTGATGGAATAAAGATTTTTCTGCTCTATACAACTGACCCTGAGTTTTGTGTTGACAAAATCTGCATGTCAGTCCAAGGGAAATCTTCAATGTAAAAGCCACCAGCCAAGCTCACAATTTATGAGTTGGACTTCAAGGCTCTGACATTCATTCATGGATAGAACACCAACTGAAGAAAGTCTGCTTTTGAAACACTCTAGTTCTTTTAACCAAGAAGTCCTGCTTTCAACATAAACACGCTGGGAAAACCACGGATGATTTTAGAAGATGAACTGCATGATTTAAGACCGGTGAAGATATTGACGCAAGATACAGTATGTTATTCTTCATTGATCTGGGAGTTGTATCTTCTTTTTCAGACATTCGTTGGAAAGTAGATCTTCTGGGGAGGACATGATTTCAATTGCTCTTTAAAGATTCACTTCTTTATTTGAAGAGTTCATGATGTCTAAATAACCAAAATGAAAGTAAGGTCTCCTATTTGGCTCCATATCAATCATTGGATTTTTGTAAAATCAAAAATGACACATGGATCTTGAATTGTTTTTGAGGAGAATGGCTCCATCAAGGCAAGTTGGGCATGAGGCTCGGTTTCTGTGTCTACTGAAAGTGATTTAGAGACACTTTTCTGCTTTTTAGGACAATGTCTCCACCAAAATACCAGTGCCCCACAGGGTCTAAATTCAGATTTTCCCTTTCTTTGTTGACTAAAGGTAAGTCACCATTGAATTATTAACAACACGATGAAGTCAAAAAGGTCTGCACAATTTTGCCATTTCCACATTCTTCAAAACGGATGTTATTCACTACAGATGGTGTTTTTCATTTTGACAAGGATTATAGCAGAAAGATGCTAGAAAGTCGTGAGGAAATATAAAATAGTTTTATGAGGAAATGGGAAGAAGATATATTGGATGGATGAAAGGAATTTGGTCCTCAGTCTTGGCATCTCACTTCTGGAAGGTTCATGGATGCACCTGAATTTTACTCTTCAGCATTATTTGCGGCACAGATGTCATGTGCAAATTCCACGCAGACACAGATGTGAGTTTCATTTTCAACACATTGATCGACAGCAGTTTGAAGAAGGTTTGTAAAATCAAGCAAAGCAATGTGGCAAAGATCCTTTTGCTGAAGAGGAAACGCATAGCATGATTTCCATCGCATGACAGCAGAACCTGCTTGTTTCCAAAATGCTGTCCTCAAATAATGCAGCAACTGGGATGTTCAGAGCCTTCACTTATATTTCCATTCGTATTTGATGAATCCACGTCCTCTCAATATATTGATTGATAAAAGTTCCGTCTGAAATGGCCGTGTTATGTGACTGATTCATGGATAGTTGTTTATTGCCGTCACCTGCTGGATTTCACCCAGTAACCAATGCACACGTGGCAACATGGATTTGAAGGAGCAGCAAGCGCACTACTGGAGAACATGGAGGACATCAAACTGCATTGTCAAATGTCACAATATAAGGATGGGTGTTCAGCTAATGTTTACGATTTGTACCGTACAGAACTGTTTGCAGAGGGTATGTCCCTTTTGGCGGTTTCATCCGTTGACAACAGAAGAAAAAAAGAGGTTTAAATAGCAAAGTTCCAAGGCAATGTTTGTGATCTCAAATGAATGTAAAGATTGGATATCATATAATTCATCAAAAAACAGTGGGTGCTGTTAAGGTACTTGCACCCGGAAGACCCTAGGAACTGTGGAATCAGGCTTACCTCTACTTTGACAAACCATTGAGAAAACACTCTCACTACATTGATCGTGTGGTTCACAGCATCTCATGCTTTTCTCACAGATTTATCGAGATCCCTAATCAAGATTTTGTAATGCAACCAGTTTGGACGTAACACCTGTTGGATTGTTTGCTGGTACGGGTGAAGATTGTTGATGGAAGGAAACGCTTAGTGACAGTGAGAGGAGAGGCATGAACTTTGACTGGCCATATTTGTTCACTGTTATTTGATATTACGTTGTGTAATACCTGAGAAAGGTAAAATCACTTAGTGCTGTTTTTAAGACCCAGACTTAGGTTTTGAATTATTATGATTTTACGTTTATGCGTTTTAAGAAACTTCACCACAGCGACTTGCAGTGACTCAATCTATGATTTACAGCTTTCCGTATGCAATAGTTTTCATAAGTATACGTGTTCCCTGGACATTAAACTCATGGCGCTAACACAATGCTCGGCCAATTCAGCTAAAGGAACACATTTATATTAAAGTATCTTGAGTTTTTAAATATTTACTGCGTCATGGTAAACCAACTGTTTTTCAAATCGATATGGTTGTTTTTCGCATTAGGGTAACACCTTTAATTTCCCTTGGGTAGATGTCTTGAGTTTATGTAAGTGCGCTGGTAATGTAGTGAGAAGTGGTTATTGCTTTTAATTAAAAAACAAAAAAATTGTTGTAATTGTATGTTTACAGATTGTAATATTATTCTTTGTTCATCATTCAACAGGGCAAGTAAACACATGTTTTTCTGGAATATTTAGTCTTTTAAATTTTTTATGGAGAATTTAAAGCTGAAATTGTGTTTATATCATGTTATCTGTCTTTTCAGCTATTTAGGATATTCTTCTGACAGGCAGTTATCACTGGACTTGGTCAATGTGGGTCGACAGCGCCTTGACTTCCTGCCTATGCTGGAGCATTCTGGGACGTATAGGGAATCCACAGTGCATTCTGGAACATTTGCACAGGAGATCATCACGCTCGTGCATCAGGTCAAAGGTACTAATTGATTTTACTCGGTTGCATATTTTGTATCAAAGATAAATGCTATTATTAGAATGTCTATTTTTCTTTTGCAGAAACTTACTTTAAGGGTCAATGCATCACACTAAATGAACGGTTTGCAAGTGAACAGTATTATTCACTTCAGGATGAGTTTAAGGACGACGAGGAGGATGAAGAGGTGGAAAGTGTCAGACCAATCATGAATCGGTAAAAATGCATCACCACTAGCAATATATAATTTATTTATTTGTGCAGCTAGTACTAATGATATAGTTTAAAGAGTATGGCTTGTTCATTTTTTGGACACTTCATTTTTCGTTTACTTCATTATTTTTTTAAGTCTAGGTCTTGAAAGGTCTGATTATACGTTTGTGTTTTGTACATTTCAGGCAGTTAGGAGGGCCTTTATCAGAAACACAGATCTTCTGTAAGATAGGTGCTGAGCCGGTAAGTAGATGTTTATCATTAAAAAAAAATCCTTTTTTTTTGTCTAATCATTTTGTTTCTTTTCTCCAGCCTAAAACACAGCAACTTGTACCTGACCCTGGTGACCTCAGATACGACCTGGAACGCAGAAGACAGCAAAGACTTGAGGGCGTGAAGATCACTATCGCTGGGGGCAGCTTTACTCAAATTGCTCCTAATAGGTACAAACTAAATGCTTGACTGTTAGCGTTGTTCTTAGGCTGTTTCGTTTGTTTATAAAGCAGGTAAACTTACAGACAATTAATTGTTTGCTTGCCACTCAATCACCATTAGCCGCATTTGACAGATGCTAAGTAACAGACACCTTTCCCTTTAAAATAAGTGTGGCATTATGATGTCATATAAATTACTGCTTCCTTTTCAAAGCCAAGGAATTGAGCGTCCTTATGTGAATGAAAATCCTGACCGATCAGAAGGAATCTTTGGCTGGTCTGAACAGCAACCTGAAGGACAGATGCAGTGGGTGAGTTTTGTCTGTTTTTATTGAAGTGGAATGCATAATTTTGTAAGAAAAGGTAGATCCTCAAGTCATGACTCTTTGGTTCTCCAGAATGGTCCCCGTCAAAGAGCACCAGCCCCTAACAGACAAAACTTTAATCAGTGGGGCAATTCCCATCACAACAACAGACCACGTGGCCGGAGGACTTGAAACAGGTGAGGAAAATGATGAAAACATCTTTGATCCATAGGAAGCCGATCAAGTTATTCTTTTGCTCAGTATCTTTAACGTTATGTTGCAAATCAAGATATCTTTTCACTTGCAGGTGGTTTCATGTTTGTCAAGAGAAAGATCTGTTTAATTCTGAGGTCACTTGGTACCTAACATTTGAATCACTACGATTTCCATTCATATGCTCACATGCTTTGAGGATTGAGAAGAGGACTTATGATTGCTCAAGTGAGAATGATGTAAGATTAAGAGTTTGTCTCTTTTTGTACGACTTTCATCATGGAACATCGTAATATAACACACATCATCGTCTGGCAGCAATATTATTCATAATTATCATTTGTAATACATCTGTTTCTTAGGCACATTATTTTGATTCATGTTTCATAACAGATGCGGCATTTAATTAACTATTGCAGAAATAACATCAGTGCCTTGTCATCCCATTCATCCAGCTTGTCACATTATTGGTAAATATGCAAACTATAGTGTTGATTAAAAAAAGATCTGTCCTTTCTACACTGTACATATTTTGTTCCACAGATCCTTGTCAGTTGTTTTCTTTACATTAAAAAGCAGGTTATATAGTTGCATTTGGTTATGTGACGCCTTCAATTCATATACTGTTTGTAATGCTGATTTAAACTCTAAATAAAACCTGTTTGTGCCAAAAATGGTTAATTGCACAGTTTATTGTACATTTACATGGAAGATTTGGTTCATCTTGTTGTAGTGTGTAAGACATTAACAGACAATGCAGTTGACAGTTCGAATAGGAGGTATTCATTTATTTAAAAATCGTTCAAAAAGTAGAAAACGCTCTTTTTCCCTAAAAAGCCCTATTGTCTTCAAGTCAATCATTTAAAATTGACAAGGTCCAGTATTTCTTTTTGTGGGCTCTCTTTCCCATAACCAAGAAAGTAGATTTATATCATAGAGGACTTAAGCAGACCCCCAGTAGTTACTTCACTTTTTTTAAATCCGCTTCCTATAAAAGCAATATCTCACAGCAAAGGCACTAAAAGAATCTTTAACGAACAGTTCACCCAAAAATCGGTCACCCTCAAGTTGTTGGAAACCTGTATCAATTTATTGTTCTGCAGAACACAAAGAAACATATTTGGAAGAATGTTTGTGACTATAGTTCTGGGTCACTATTGACTACCATAGTACCAAACAAAACTATTAAGCTAGTCAATGGTGCCACAGAACTGTTTGATATGGTTTCCAATGTTTTTTTAATTGTTTTCAACAGAACAAACAAATGTATACGGGTTTTAAACAACTTGAGGTTGAGTTGATGCTGACATAAGTTTCAGGTAAACTATCCATTTAAGCATGTTTCTGATAGTATGTGCATGTTCCATCATAGTCTGTTGCAGTACAGACCTCGAATGAGCTGAAATTTGTTAAACCTACTTAAATGGCTGTTTTAAAGTGATTTCTCACAGATGAGATTAATTACAAGGCAATGGTCTGAAGGAAACCTCAGCATTCTCCTCCAAAATAATGTCATATCGGCACATTAGTGGCCTGTAAAGGAAAGAGATGACATGAGCATAAGACAAATATTTCAAGATCGAGCATTTGTTCTTAATAATTATAATTTTTATGTTGTGTGTGTGTGTGGTTTGTCACCTGTCTGGCTTTTCCAGTGGTGTTATCCGAATATGAAGCAGTCTTATCTTGTAGCGTGGTCCGATAAAATTCCAGGTGACTATCCGTAAAGAGATTTTCTGAACTGGGTATAGATCCTCGTCGAACTGGGCCAGTAATCGAGTTGATGTATACTGCTCAAAGCGCAACAGCTTACTGTGTATAAAAGAAAATCACATTTGATTGTGGACTGTATGTAATGCCATCAACTACAACAGTGGGTTAAAAGCTTACTTACTGGTCTATCCTGGACCCTATTACATTTTTTCCATTGTGTAATCGAATTATGACCACCCCCCAGCGTAGAAACTGGTTCCAGGTTACAATGTCCACTCGGTAGCTTGTCTCTGTGAATGTGAGAAATCAATATATTCCACAAACTGTCAACTGCGAAATCTCTTCTGTAACGACAGGTAGTGTAAAGTAAAGACTCACTGCTGTAGGGGGCTTCAGCCGTAGTTGAGAAAAAGACTCTTGTTTGCCCCAATCTCAAAAGTGTATCCCTCCACAAGCTCATGTTATAACCTAAACAAGAACATACACAAGAATATGTTCATATTGATGTTTTAAAATCATTCAAAGGTCTACAGTATCTTTTATTTGGAAATGCATCTTACGATCTACAACAAATCTTACTCTATATGTATTATTGAGGACTTGCTTTTACCTAAAACGGGGCATGAAGCGGGTTTGAAGGTCTCGCATTGCAAACACTGGCCATTGAGGAAGTCAGCGTAAGAGGAACATGGATATGCCATGAGGTTACATGTGTGATTCAATGCACACATGTACAAAAAAACAGACCTCTGGTGATCACACACAATATAAGATTTCCCTGTGGAGGAAAGAGCAAATGAGATTAGATTTTAAGCGTGTGACATGTTATTAACACATCCTTGTTATGAAATCAATCCCATTGTGCAGATTACATCATTTAATTTCGGCAGAACTTGTATTACAAAGCCAAGTATATCGAGATTTTGACTGGCAGCATTTGGTTTTGCCAACCTCAGTATTTATTGGATCGCATGAACAAGTTTCCATTTCCCAAAGTCTCCTGAATATTGTAACATACTGACCTGAGAATATGGTCTTTGGACAGCCAGGCTGATCTAATCCACCATTGGCATAGAAATCTATATGTCCGTGAGTTCCTCTGAGGCCAAAGGCTGTCATAAAAAACATTCATGGTTCAAATTGTACTCTGCACACATAAATTCTTATTTTACTGTGTGATAACACGAAAGCATATTCTCACGTCTGTAATACTTACAATTCATATCTGTGTGAAGCACATCTACAAACTGGGCATCAGTTGGGTCAAGACGTTCCTCAGGGGGGACGCCTGCAAACATTGGCCCGGCCGGGTCCAGACCTAGTGTTATCCAGCAAAGATAGTTAAAAACATTTATAGTACAAATATTTTATAGGTTTTCATTTCATAGGTTTTCCAAAGTCTCACCTGTGATTCTACCCACCCTTCCTCCCAGCATCGCACCGATGAACCCGGCCACGTGCGCACCCAGGCTCACCCCAATCAGGTGGATGGAGTCAAGAGATGTTCCCTCTTTCTGAAACAAACCCAACATCTTGGTCATTCATCATTTACAATCCATGTGCTCCATACATTCAAATGACACACATCCCTCTCCCCAGAATGGAGTTTATGAAGGCTCACCTCCATGCTCTCTATGAAGCCAGTGATGTTGGCAGCTGTCCGGCGTGTGTTGGCCAAAGCTGTGAAGTAGTTGAAGTTCGCTGCCCCTCTGTTCCAGTCCACGACCAGTATGTTCATATCCGCCTGTGCTGCTAGCAGTTGAACGATTTGGTTGATCCAGATAGGTGATGCTCCGGTGGGTCTGTATCCATGTATGACAAAGGTAGTTGGTCTAGTTACATCGAACAGGGCCTCCAGAGTGAAATTATGGTGGGACAGCTCGTGACCGCAGTCTAGGTTGGCATGGGTGTAGAGGAGCAGACGCACGTACAGATTGGTTCCCATGAACGACTCATGGAAATCCAGATCGGTGAAGTTGTCACATTCACTGTCTTGACCTGACAGAAGATGACAGAGAGAAGAAACTGACTGATTTTGTTTGTAATATGTTTTACTTTCTGTGTTTTGTTGTCAGCGTGTACCAAAGTGAACTTCTGGTAGACCTACGCAAAGAATCTATAACTGTTAAGTAGTTGTAATATAATTTTAATACAATTAATATAGAATAAAATATTCATGTAAATGAATACAAACATAATTTAAATATAATATAAATTGTTATATTATAACAAAAAACAGACCGATGATGCCAGGGCAGGGGGGCTTTGAAATATCTGTAACTGATGCAGTGAAATAAGCCTGGCTAGGGACCCAGTTTCCATACATCTTGTTCCTAGCCTTTGTTAAAGATTTAGCTTTTGGATTTTAGATTTTATATCAACCTTCAAAACCTCCTCTTGGTCTTCTGACAGATCTTAATTTGTGTCTCATCTTTATTGTGTACCTGACATTGTTTTGTAGAAAATCAACCACACAGCCTCTGAGTATTTACGGCGGAGGTTTCCCGACCCCGGAGGTGATCTGTGCTATATTTGGCATGCATGTCCCAGCCACAATTGGATCATGCTTAAAAAAGGCAGATCATCCCGCTCCAAATGTTCCTATGTTTCTTTCCGTCCCCTTTCCCCAATAGAAAGACCTGAGATGATTATGGCTGTAAGTCAGATAAGGTGGATGGGGTGTACTATGTTTGACCTCAATCCCCCACTATCCTGTATGTACAGTCTCACCCTTGACCCCTTGTAAAGGCTCTCTAGCATTTGCATTGGTTGATTAAGTGTACATATTAACCTTCAGGATGTGTTGTGATTGACTTTACTGTCTTCATGATGCCTTAAAGCATGTGCAAAAATGATAACAAGCAACTTTTTAAATAAATCTTTTCTTTCTCTTTGAATTAGTTTAATTCTAAACTTTTATATTTGAACACTACAAAATTGGCATGAGGTTTTTAGAAAAGTAATTTATCAATGGCTGGCTGTTAGTTTAACCTCAGCAAAAATGCAATAAAATCAAAATAGACAAATCAAAATGAACAATTGGAAAACGAGGATTGTTTCACAACCTATTAAATTGACTGGAAAATTATGGTTCAGCCTTGTTTATCATTAGTTAAATAAAATACAAAACAGCTTCAACAGACCAGGATATTCTCAATGTATCAGACAGTTAGCCATTTAATCTTATCTATTGAACAGAGACCCATCTTACCTTCACAGAGCATAAAGATGCTCACCAACCCTAGGAAACGCCAAGGTAACATCCTCAGCACAGGAAGTGACGGAGCGGTAGAAAGATGGAGAGACACTGCCGGTTTTGATAAGACTGACAAGCAAATGTCTGTAGTAAAGAAAAAAGAGGACGCAATGGAAGATGGGCGGAGTTAAGGAGATTGGACAAGATCATAGTGTTGACTCTGTGGTTACTACAGCCGAGCCGCTTAGGAGTTTTCCAGGAGAGTAGAAGAAACGTTTGTTAAATCAGATAGTGTTACAGCATATCCATCTTCGAAATGTGTCCATATTTTTCAAGCTTTTATATGAATACTTCTGTTTTTCTTTTTCATTTTAGCATTTTTCTGGCCTCAAGTCTTTCTGTTCCACATCAAGGGCAAAAAGTCACTTAAGGAGTGGTTCACTTTCCAAATTGTATGAGAGAGCCACATCAAGTGAAGATATTTATAGGACACCAGGCATTACTTGTGGTTTGTTGTAACCCTGTGAGGAATATATGTATGAATTTTCATTCTGCCAGGATGCTTGTATTTTTTCTCCCCATACTCTGCTAAGTGACCTGAAACCTTGTTTCCAGTTAAATGACAATAAGAGCCATCCATTCAAAATATTTGTTGCAAGCTAATCTCAATATTCAGTGATCACTTTGGGCCTGAGATGAGGTTTTTTTTTTTAATACTTCTATTTAACATAAATAAACAAAGTAACCTTTAAATAACTCTACTCTATATAGACTGTTGTGCAGTTTAAGATGCTGGGTGATGTTCAGTCTTCCAGTATTCAGATCAATTCTTATAATCTGATGAACGCTCTGTTTAAACAATAATGATGATGTTTAGCTTTAAATATTCCATAGCACCCAAGAACGTATTTAGGTTTTATGTGGCAATAATTCTTCTATGGTTTGGGCGTTATGAAAGTATATCTTTAGGGTTGAGGTCAGAACAGAAGCTGCTCTTGTCTGTGTTAGGTTAAAACAGATTAGATGACAGATTACAGTAACACCACTATACTGTCTATCCATTCCTGAATCGAATACAGTCAATCCAATTACAGGTCTCAATGATCAAAGCTTTTTGAGCCCATGAGGCAAGCGGATTAACAGTAAGTCTTTTGTCATGACAGTGTTCATATTAACCTCGTTGAGCATCGGTCAGCCCCTCTTCAACCATCTCTTCTGACAGGTTAAGCAAAGCCTGCTCTCTTTGTCCCTTTAAACAGACTAATAAACTCTTTGCACTTCCTCACATCTGCACTGTTGTATGTTTTACTAGTTTGCACTCTATCTGCCATTACCTACATCCTGTATCTTCTTTTTCTTTTTTTATATCCCTGTTTGTAAAGATGTATTTTACATACACTCACCTAAAGGATTATTAGGAACACCATACTAATACTGTGTTTGACCCCCTTTCGCCTTCAGAACTGCCTTAATTATACATGGCATTGATTCAACAAGGTGCTGAAAGCATTCTTTAGAAATGTTGGCCCATATTGATAGGATAGCATCTTGCAGTTGATGGAGATTTGTGGGATGCACATCCAGGGCCCGAAGCTCCCGTTCCACCACATCCCAAAGATGCTCTATTGGGTTGAGATCTGGTGACTGTGGGGGCCATTTTAGTACAGTGAATTCATTGTCATGTTCAAGAAACCAATTTGAAATGATTCGAGCATTGTGACATGGTGTATTATCTTGCTGGAAGTAGCCATCAGAGGATGGGTACATGGTGGTCATAAAGGGATGGACATGGTCAGAAACAATGCTCAGGTAGGCTGTGGCATTTAAACGATGCCCAATTGGCACGAAGTAGCCTAAAGTGTGTCAAGCTAACATCGCCCACACTATTACACCACCACCACCAGCCTGCACAGTGGTAACAAGGCATGATGGATCCATGTTCTCATTCTGTTTACGCCAAATTCTGACTCTACCATCTGAATGTCTCAACAGAAATCAAGACTCATCAGACCAGGCAACATTTTTCCAGTCTTCAACTATCCAATGTTGGTGAGCTCATGCAAATTGTAGCCTATTTTTCCTATTTGTAGTGGAGATGAGTGGTACCCGGTGGGGTCGTCTGCTGTTGTAGCCCATCCGCCTCAAGGTTGTGAGTGTTGTGGCTTCACAAATGCTTTGCTGCATACCTCGGTTGTAACGAGTGGATATTTCAGTCAAAGTTGCTCTTCTATCAGCTTGAATCATTCGGCTCATTCTCCTCTGACCTCTGGCATCAACACCTCTAATGCATTGAAGCAACTGCCATGTGATTGGATGATTAGATAATTGCATTAATGAGAAATTTAACAGGTGTTCCTAATAATCTTTAAAGTGAGTGTATATACAGTATATATAATCTGTATTTATTTTTATTTATTCTGTGTTAGTGTTATTTGTATGCACCATTAGTCTGAGAGTCACGCAATTTCAATCCTCTATAATGTATTGTACATGTGGCAGAATTAACAACAAAGCAGACTTTGATATTATAATTTTATGTGTATTTCAGATTGAACAGTCCGACATGTTTTCTCTACAGGTTGAGAAACATTTTACTCAAATGACAATTACATCAATACACTTCTTTTTGTATTTTGCTTATTTTTATTGATTACTCTTTTGTACAAAAAATGTCCAGAGAGATTAGAGGTAGACAGTGAGATATTTAAGACAAAGTACACATAATCTAGAAATTGCATCGTTCATTTTTATAGTTCATCTCTGAGAATGAGGTCACTTCTTTATGAAATGAGAGATAATGTCCATAGGAAGAGGAAAGATTACGGTGGAGTTCTTTTCTGAGGCGATCTCCGTCAGCGTCTGCATATAACGGAGCTGGAGAGCTGATGGAGACTCTGACATCACATTCGCCGCCTCCTTCAGAGCATGAGAGGCTTTCATTTCTCCCTCTGCCGCTATCACCTTTAAAGAAAACATCACACACGTTATTAAAGGTGACCACATCAAAACCTGTACAAATTTAAATGTGCTCAAATTACAAAGTCAACATGTTTAGGCTTAAGCTTAAATGAATTTCCATTTACTTTTCACACAAACATGTTTCCAATTCACAGTCACCTTGCACATTTCCATTCAACAAAACCAGTTTGCTTTTCCACTGCATGCAGGTTTCCAGTCAACACTGTGAACAATGCTTATGCGAAATCATGTAAGCGTTAACAACACAAACCTTCAAAATTAATTCATAAGGGGGTAGTAAAATAAAAAGTCTGAATAATAAAACATAGTGACATATAAATTGTCTATGAACGTTGTTTTTATCAAAGTCATTGAAAAGGCATTTACATAAAAAAGCATTTACATAAGCAGTGACATCTAATCATAACCCTTAAAATGAAAATTGAAAACAAAGGCTGTCATGCTTTTTTGGTCTGCAGGTCTTTTTATGGAAATTAAGGGGCTTACAATACATATATCCCATTGAGCGTGTGAGGGGGGCTGCGGGTGTTCAACCTCCAATCAGAGAGCACCTTTTTTTCTCAGACACAACACAAAGCTGAAAAGCTGATAAGACTGCACTTGGCAGACTCCTCATCACAGACAGACTATAGTCAATGAGTAATAATGTTTCAGAGTTGACACACCCACCTTGGCCCGTGCTTCTCTGGTAGCCTCTGCTTCAGCTGCCATAGCTCTCTGCAGGGTTGTGGGCAGTTTGACATCCTTAAGCTCTACCCTTTCCACTTTGATTCCCCAATTCTTGGATGCAGCATACAGGACAGCCTGTTAGGCAGTAAATGAAAAGCAGACATGCGCATTTTGTTTAAAAAAAATCTCCCACATGCATTTTCAGAACGTTTGGTTACTTAAAACGTAGGCCTATTGTATTTTGGCATTGCATTAAATCGAAGGGACAAGCAAATATTCATTGTTTAGTAGTTGTTTTTCACCTCCATCTGATCTGACATCTCCTCACGGTCTTTTAAGATGTCTGCTAGGCTTTTGGTGCCCAGCATGTTTCTTAAAGTGGTCTGTGCCAGCATCTGTGTGGCACGATTTGCATTCTCTACTTTGGTTATTGAAACAGTGGGGTTAAAGATTCGGTAGTAGATCACAGCATCCACCATAATAGTCACAGAGTCTTTGGTCAGCACCTGAGGAGACATTTCAGAAATCTGGTAAATGAGGATTCAAATGATATTTGTATACTTGTAGAACTTGCTATTCATTCAGTTAAATCTTAAAATCAGATATTTCTGTTTGTTGGCTGACATGGTCACATATTCGGCCATTTATTGTGTGTTGATATTAATTGACCTAATTATGTGACCGAATTAGGTCATTTTCACAAACATTTTTTTTTATAAATCAGATAGTAGATACGATTATAATGGCAGTATACGAGATTCATTGAGGTGAATAACTCACTTCTTGAGCAGGAATGTCAAAAGACACTGTCCTCAAATCAACCTTACGAAATGTGTCCACACATGGAATAATCCAGAACAAACCTTTAAAACAAATAAAAATATTTCTGGTCATTTTACGTTAACTTAATTAAATGTTTACTAAAGAAACATTAACAAATGGTTTTATTATAAAACGAAGGTGAAATAGTTCCTTACCAGGTCCTTTCGCACCACCAAGGAGCCTCCCCAAACGGAAAATAACTGCCCTCTCATATTCCTGGACAATCTTTTAAGAAAATAACAAAAAGGTGATCAATTGCATAATAATCTGGTTCGGTTTGATCTAGGTTGATACATTTTACATCAAACTGAAACTTAATACACCAAATTGCCTGCTTGCCTAGAAATCTTGATTGATTTTTTATTTAATTTGATATACATTTGACAACTTGCATATAGGTATATAGATATTAAACTTATATTTATTAATTCACATCAATGCTGATGTTACAAATGATCGTAATAAAATACATTATAGGATCAAATAGCAGGCAAGCCTGCTTTACTAAAATATCTTACCTTCATGCAACTCCACACCGAGGCTGGAAATGTAAGTAGGATAAGCAGGAATGAAAAGAAAGTGAGAAGGTGTCCACAAATCCCAGAACGATCTGAATCTGATTGAACACAGATACGATGTTAATCTCTGTTTATACGCTTCTACATATGCAGGAGAAGTTAAGTTTACGTTACCTGACTTGAGTATGTCATTCATATCAATCTCTTCGTTTACAGGTTCAATTTTATTGCGACTCATCTCCGTCTGAGAAGACATCATTATAGACGTTAGTGAAATATAACTAACTAAGGTAACTGTTTTGTGAAATATTGTGCGAGGTACGGTAAATAAAACAGACTATGAAGAACCTTCCCCTTTTTCGCACACAACAGTACGTAAAACTTTGCGTGACACGTCGCTAAGCAACAAAACTGATTGTCAAACCACAATAAAGCTAATCGCTTGTTTGCTTCATCTTTCAAACATTCAATTAAATTAAATTGTATTTATATATATATATATATATATATATATATATATATATATATAAAGCTGGAACAATGCACATATATATATATATATATATATATATATATATATTTCCCCTGTAAAGCTGGAACAATGCACATATATATATATATATATATATATATATATATATATATATATATATATATATATATATATATATATATATGTGCATTGTTCCAGCTTTACAGGGGAAATTAAAAACACAAAATAGGTTAAAAACAGTAGGCTACGTGAATAGTTTGACTTGTTACACAAACACCTAGTAAATAATAGTGTGTGTGGATGAGAGAGTGAGAGAAGGAGAAGGCTAAATAAATGTAATAAAAACTCGCATGTAAAGATAGTCAGAAGTCTTGCGGAAAATGCATCTTGTTTTTACCTTTACGTAACCTTGTGATATAACCACAGATACACGTTTCACTCAAATATACATTTAATTTTCTTAGAAATATGAAGAGTTTGTTTCCAAAATGAGATCACTTTTTCAAAAATCATACTGTGCATTCCAATTCAATTCAATTAAATTAAATTAAATTTTATTTATATAGCGCTTTTCACAATGTGCATTGTTCCAAAGCAGCTTTACAAGGGAAAATAAGAAACGCACAAAAAAGCTAAAACACTGTACATGAATAGTTTAACTTGTTATATAAACAACTGGTAAATAATATCTAATGTCAGCAGTCTCCCGATGGTTTATTTTGCATATTTTGCATTAAGTGAATGCATTTTTGCAATTAATATCAATCAAACTGCAGTTAGTTTGATTAAAGCCATAATAACTATAAAAATACATATAACTAACACAAAACAAAAACATTATAACATAATAAAAAATGATTTTAAATCATAAAAATTGAGATCTCATTTTGGAACCAAACCCTTCATATACATCTAACGTTAACAGCTGTGAGACACGCCCCTCGCCAAGCTGGCGTCTTCCATTGGCTATGAGCTCACGCGCTTAATTTTTGTGGAGAAAGCCGATTGTTGCCAGGCACACAAAAGGGTGAGTTACCAGGCAACCAACGACGACGGGAAGTTTAACGGACGAGAATTGAGTTGACTTTATCTATTTTCTATATCGTCACTGTACTTTATTTGTTTTCCTCTACACCGTTATTGTTCCGGCCGTATGCGGAGTGCTACGAGACAAACTGAGTCGTGCATGGTTTCACTGGCAGCGAGTCTACTGAGGTAACGTGGGATACATCTCTTATTGTTCACTCGAGTTAAGTAAATGTGACACTCGATATTACCGTCGATATTTCATGTTTTATAAATAAGCAAAACACGCCATTCGTTTGTTTCAAAGTAGTTGTTTGTGGAAAGCGTAAAAGAAAATGATTTGCATTCCGTGCCAGGAGGATCTTGCCTTTTTAACCGAATAAACTGCTGGGATATTAAGTGATGTTAAAGCCATGATACATAACCACTAAATAACTTGTTATTTACAAGTGTTGTATTGTTTCATGTGTACAGGGTGCCTGTCATGGGCCACAAGGGACCACTGCAGTGGGCTGATCTCTGTAAACTGTATAAGGATGACTCTCTCCAGACCACGTGTTCAGTGTTTGAGCACCAGTTCAACAAACAACACAAATACTGTGAGGTAATGGTAAAGACACAAAACAAGTATGCAATTTTTTCACCACAATGGCCAGATTGGGGTATCTCACAGCTTATTAACTGCATTTACTCATATACTGCACCGTACCTTTAATAGCTGCAGAACTC
Source organism: Barbatula barbatula (assembly GCF_947034865.1). Taxonomy (NCBI): domain Eukaryota; kingdom Metazoa; phylum Chordata; class Actinopteri; order Cypriniformes; family Nemacheilidae; genus Barbatula; species Barbatula barbatula. The sequence continues at coordinate 15,310,895 of NC_136786.1, read as the reverse complement.
ATCTATTGCACTGCAACTTTAATAGTATTTCTATAATTTATGCACACTTAAGTCACGTGCACTATTGCTTAGTCTAAATTATTTTCTGTTCATAGCCACATGTACATTAATGTTTATAGTATATAGCCATCTGTATATATTGTTTATAGGACATACCTACTGTCATATTTTCATAGAACATAACTACAGTAAAGTATTTTCATAGTCCATGCCCACTGTATAATATTTTCCTAATATTTCAATCTGTATTTGTATATGTGTAATGACAATAAAGTTGAATCTCATCTAATACGGCTGTTAAACTTTTTTAGAAGCTACAATCGTTACAGAAGTGGAACAAAAACTAGCCTTAAGTCATAAATTAAAAATGCAAAAAAGAGAAAGAAATTAAAGAAATCTTAAAACATGTACATACATGTGGGATTCTTACATGTGAATTCTTACCTTCACAAATCTGACATTATCCACAAAGCATAAAGACATTTTTCTAGATTAATCACAATAAAGTTCGTCCTCCTCCATTATGCCATTTCTTAAATATGGTCTGTCTTCCACATTATTTAATCTGGATTTACTTGTTTTTCATCATGCTTTTTAAAGAATGATTGCTGTGATTGAAATGTAATGGTGTTCTTATTTAAATAATGCAGAGATCAGACCCGGATGATTCTGGAAGAGAGGCACTGCTGCCCTCCAGTAAAACCACTTCTGGTTACACTCTTCTCTATGCAATATGGATGACTTTTCGTCCAGCCTTTGTCAAAGTTGTGCTTCTGAGATTGACAACTGATATTCTTAGCATTCTCGGTCCTTTGACCCTCAGGTATGACCATTATTTTAATACATTTAAAATTCTTATTTCCATATTCAAATATGAATCACTTTGTTGTTTTCCTTACTATTAAATGCTTTGACTACAAGCGACTGCCAAATGCCTTCATGTAAATGAACAGAAATGTAATTCATGAATGGTGCTTTTAACATCAGGTGGGTCATCCTGTTCTGTGAAAGGCAGCCTGTGTTTGACTGGGCAGGATACATGTATTCCCTGGTGGTGTTGGGTGCAATTTGCTGCTGTGCTGTTTCTCGGCAGCAGTTTGAGAGACATGGTGGGGTAACAACAGCCAATATCCAGACAGTCATGACCGGTGTCCTGTACAGAAAGGTAGTTTGCACTGATCTACATTTTCAGCAAAGCCTTTGTTCTGATTCTAAATGTAATGCTATCAAACTGAAACCTCTTCCATGTCCATGTCTTCCATGGTTCATATGCCCCCCATTTCCCCTCCTTTACATTTGAAAGACATTGTCTCTTTCCTATAGTTCTCAGCGGCAGCCCGACATCGCAAATACAGTCCCTCTACCATTACGGGAGGCTGAGTGTGTAGGGGGGCTAGTGGTCTCACTGGCCTGTTTCTGGTCTTCCCCTCTGAGAGTTGCTCTATACATGGGCTTACTATGGAGAGAACTGGGCCCCGGTGCGCTGGTGGGGGTGGTCGTGATGTTGATTCTCATTCCTGTCAACTCAGCAGTGCAGCGCAAGGTCAAACAGCTTCAGGTCAGTAGGGACAGTCGCCTGCAGCGTTACCTGGATGTGTGCGTGCATTTAAATTGACAATACAGCACAAATAGACAAGGACAATTCACTTCTCAAGGGGGAATGTGATTACATTCAGTTTATTTGTATCTCTGATCCCCCCACAGATCATTTGCTTTACTGAATATTGTGCTGTGACGTGGTTCACAATATCTTTGTTTTTCCCCTCAGACAACTCAACAGGTCATCAGGGAAAATACTGAAGAGCTAGTCAAAGAAATGCTGCAGAAATTTCAGGTCTTTTCTTTTCCAAGTGATCATTTTATTTATAGTCAAAGTGTCAGACATTTCAGAGTATGTAGAACTTCTATCTCGCTCAGATTCACAAACGTAAAATTCATTCCCTCTATTTAAAGCCAACATGTTTCATGCATTTTTGATCTTCTCTGTTTAATCCCTTTTTGTGTAGGCACTAAAGCTTCTTGCATGGGAGCCGTGGTTCCATCAAAGAGTTACTGAGTCACGGTCCAGGGAGCTTGAGATGCTAAGGATTCTGGGATATCTGACAGCGTTTTCAATGCTTGAGTCTATCTGTATGCCTTTCCTGGTAAGTGCTTGATATTATAAATATTACTACCAGAAATGTCTTTACTTTTGTAAGCTTATGTTTGGGTATTTCTCTTTCAACCTAAGAAATTCTGCTTCAATATCCTCTCAATGATTTTGACTGAAAATTACCTAACCTGCAAAACTCCAGATGCTCAGGGGCTTACTAGCTAAACAAATCCACAAAGCTTTGAGATTAAAACCTGAAAGTGTATTTTAGATTACAACCTGAGGTCGGAACATCAAGGTCCTTATGATGCTACTCTCATCAGAACGGGCATCAATGTGAATCTCTGCATCAGTCCTTATGTAACCAGATGGACGTCTCTGCATTTTGTCTGTGCAGGTTTTGTTCTGTAGTCTCAGCGTGTTTGTTCTGGGAGATGATGGAAACATCCTCACAGCCTCTCAGATTTTTACATCACTCATTGTTTTTAGATTGATGCGTCCCACTGTGATGGATCTCTGTTGGCTATATTCAGGCCTGGAACAGGTAATATTCTTGTTAAGTGACATTTATATATAATTATTATATTTCATAGTTCAGTGGTTCTCAATCTTTTTCATTGTAAGGACCCCCCTTGTGTGGGTCGCATTGCTTTGTGGCCCCCCAAATAAAGACTAATGAACTTAAACTTAGAATTTTAATACAATGCTGGAATAAAAATTATTTTGGCTGGCGGTATAATTAATTATAAAATTAATTTGCAGTGATACATTTGATGTTCACAGCATTTTTCTTTCTGAAAATGATCTACACAGGCATATCAGTCTCTATGCCATCTGGAGAAGTTGTTTCTTACAAAAGATCCAGGTAGGGCTCTAGTATAACTGAAGGTGGTCTGTTTTTTGTTTCTCCTAACAAAGATATAAGGATAAACATTATAAGTAAATAAGTAAACATAACTGTGATTCTCTCTCAGGATCTGTGGAAAAGCTTTTACCTGACGGTTTTCAGGAGATGTATGACAGGCAAGTTCTGTATTTTTTGCTCCGCTTTTTACAGTCTTAGAAAGCCGTTACAGATGTCTGTTGTATTAAATTGACTGTAAGAGAATGGTAAAATCTCACCTCTGCCCTGCTGCTGATTAGGTTAAAAGATTGGTATGCCCACATGGCTCTGTTTGATTCGAAGACTAACATCAGTGCATTTAAGAAGATTAGTAGTGCTTTTTAGTGCTTTTAATATCCACCTGATCTGTCAGTGAGAAAACATGAATTTCCTCCTGTCTTTTATGTTCTAAAAGGTGTTATGGCTAATAAAGGTTAATGCAGGAAAGATGGCCATTGGTCACAGGATGTTATGGTTGGATAGGAAGTTTTGTTGGATAGGAAAACCATGAGCTTGTTTTTTCGTACTGACAAAACAGGTGCTAAAGACATTCTCTTTATATCCAGCATTCATGAGCTTATGAACATCAACAAACAACACCTTGTTTCTCCACCCTGTCTATGGTTTTCTTGCAATGACGTGTGCCCTGCAGCAATGTAGACACACCTTTAATGCATGCACTGGCATTTAAAGTGTTTAGACAATTCAAGCTCTTAAAAAAATCTATGAATATCATTGTGAAATGCTAAATATTTTATATGAAATGTTTGATTATTTTTTTACAGGTGTCTAGATGACATGCCCTGTGATTTTAATGATGGAGAGGATCACAATCTATTCCAGAAGGTATGTGCCACTAAATATGATTTAATGGATTAAATGAGGGTTTTCTAATCTCCTCATGATATGGTTTGTTATTTCAGGGCAATGGAGAGGCCCACAGGCTATATCTCAAGGCTTTTGGCTGGCACTGGGCAGCAGCGTCGACACTGATCTACCTGAGTGTTTGTGCGGTGTGTTTGGCACAGGATGTGGTTCTGAGCGTCTGGACCAGGGAAGCCAAAGAAGTTCAGGGTCTGGAGGAGTGGAGAGAACTTCGGGACTCACGACTCGCTGCATACTCACTGCTAGGACTCATGCAAGGTTATTGGAGGTTTATAGATTTGAGATCCTATGTGTGTTTTTGATTGTTTGCTTTTTGTTAATAATTGTAATTTTGTTTTAGTCTTGCTTGTGTGCTGTGCTGCTTTCTGTCAGTCATGCGGCTCTCTCAGGGCTTCTGATGCTCTATACTCAGAGCTGCTGTCAGATGTTCTTCATCTGCCTGTGAGCGTAGACCAGACGATAGATCTCAGGAAGCTACTGCCAACCTTTTCTAGGGTGAATGTCATTTTCATCTTACTTGACAGGCTCGTCTGATGTTATTCTTTAAATGCTGTATTACTTCTGCTAGATATCAAAGCCAATTCAATTGCAACCTTGCTGAGAAGACCAGTTAATACCATAAAACCCTGGACATTTACATTACATTTCTCATTTCGCAGAGGCTTTTGTCTGAAGTAACTTGTAATGCATTCGAACATTTTAATCAGTATGGAATCTAATCCATGATCTTTTATCCATTCTTATTTAGGATATGCAGGTGATTGATGAAAAACTACCTAAACATCTGCATGGGTGGCTAAAGAGTCTTTTGGAAATACTAAGCGCTGTAGCTGTGATCACTTTCATTATGCCGGTTTTCAGCCTAGCCGTGTGTCCTCTCGTAATGCTATTCCTCAACGTTCAGGTACATGTTTGACTGCATATCATCTATACATAGGCTATGTTTGTAGATGCTCGTTTTATTCGAACTCGCTTTTTAATTCTTCTACCCTTTGTCAGTTTCAGTTTTCGGCCCACATGAAAATTAAACGTATGGAGGCGAATCCTGTTGTTTCAGTTTCTTCTCAGGAGTTTGTTGAAGATCTACTTTCTGGGCCAATGAATCAAGCCTTGAATCAAAACCTGCTAGTCAAGTACAACAGAATCATCACTGAAAGGTCAAAAATGCAGCTTACATAAAGGCTTATAGCGCTCTCACAGCTTTGTTAGTGTCACGGGAGCAATGGTGCAATATTATTATTTTACCCCAAGGGGGCGCCATGTGAATGCATTTTTGATCTCTGGCCGAATTGTGACAAATCATGTAACTCTGTTATAAATTCTGCTTATTTGACTTTTTTGTATCAGTGTATTAAAGTTTTGATTTTGTCATTTTTTCACTATGTCCAGTTGGTTTGCACTGCGGTTAGATGCTATTGCTGGAATTCTGCTCTTCATGGTTAGTTTCATCCTGCTTGAGACCCAGCTGGACTCGGGTATTGTGGTTCTGGCTTTGATATGTGCTCAAAAAGTGAGTTCTGTCCTGAGACCTTCCCTGGGTTTTCTATAATGAACTCTAATTGACTATAATGCAGATTTTGTTACAGATCACAGCACCTCTTCACAGGGTCACCCAGGCTTTCTCAGATATCAACACTGACATGTTGAGCATGCAAAGACTTTGTGAACTTGCCAGAATTGAGAAGGAGGTACAGGGTAACATAATAAGTTTTTAGGCACTTCTTTTGTGTGTGTGTGTAAGTTTGTGTCACCCCACCCTTAGTCCATAATGGCCGAAGCCATTGTGTAGCAAGAATGATATAAAGCAATTTGTTTGTTATCATTGAATTTCACACAGTATGTTCTTCTGGAAATGCATTATACTAATTTTGGCCTCCTGTCTTTACCACAGGCTGCTTGGATAGTTAGCCACAGACCTCCACTTGCCTGGCCCCAGCGAGGGGAAGTGAAGTTTAGAAATTATGACTGTGGTGCCTTGAATAACCTCTCCCCAGCTCTCAGGGGTCTTAATCTCACCATTTTAAAAGGAGAAAGGGTACTTTAAGTGTTGTGTGAATGTTTTTTATTATGTGAGGATGCATACTTTTATACAGTGTATTTTTAATAGACCTTTGGTGAAAATGCTTTGTCTTTATTGTCTTAAATTATTAGTAATTTTATTTCACATTTTATCATCAGAAGAGATTTTTGTGCATACATGGAAACTACTCGCCTTTCAGCTAAATTCATCCATTTTGCTACTGATTTACATGAATGTTGACTTTTTTAAACCTTTTTCAAGCATTTTCTTGAAATGTTTCTCCATGTGCATAGAAAATATGATCATTATACATTTTATTTATCACAATTTCACGTAGACTTAATTATATCAGAATCAGAATAAGCTTTATTTGCAAAGTGTGCACACACAAGGAATTTGTTCTGGTTACAGGAGCTCTAACACACAGCTTACACATATCACGAGAAAGTCCTATTATAAAAATATACAATAATATAGTATAATATATTATTTATTCGTAACCAATTGGTCATATTCTCTGCTCATAATTGTTGTTTCTGTGTTCATAGATTGGGGTTGTGAGCAGACAGAAGACGGACATTGAAAGCTTTCTGAACTGTCTGTACAGGGTGACGGAGGCCAGCAATGGTGCCGTGCTGATCGACAGCGTAAACATCGCACACCTTGGTCTGCATAACCTTAGGAGCCATCTGAAAATCATTTCTCAGGTTAGTCTAGCAACATTAGATTTGCAAAACAAACGAAACTTGCAAGATCCAGCCAGAACAGAACTGATCAAAGACTGGAGGGGAAGGAGTGTTGACAGGTAACACAATTTCAATGGGTGTGGTATAGAGAATGTTAAAGAATATCGTGCCCTATTCAGGACTGGTTTATTTGAGGCTCCACCAGTAACTCGGATTACTTGTTTATTGTAGTCAGTAATGAGTTGATGTGTACCGTGTGCTGCAGGTCCCCGTGCTGTTCGTGGGGCCTTTGAGGGCCAACCTGGACCCGTTTGCTCGGCATACTGACGCACAGGTGTGGCTGGCTCTGGAACTCTGCCATTTGAAGGAGCAGGTTCAACAATTGCCTGCTCAGCTGCTGCACCCTGTTCAAAGGACGTCCATCGCTCTGAGGTGTGTGGGAAATCTTGTTAATCTTTTGATGCCTCCGGCCAATTTCATACATTTATGTAATGTTCAAAGTGTTACGTTTAACTATATTTAGTTGAACTTTGATTAAGGGATTATGGTTTCATGCAACAGTGGCTATGTGCATCCAAAAATCAGGAAGTCTGTACAAGCATTTAAATAAAGTTCTCTGCGTGTACGGAATATAGGTTTAACTCCTGAAATTGTGGTGATGATAAAAACCATAATAACATGGATTGGTCTTTCAACTGCCAACAATTTGGTGTTCATTACTTTATTTATTATTTTTTTAAGATTTATTTTGGGGCATTTTTGCCTTTTATTTGGACACCTTATTTTTTTTTTTTTAGAGAGGACAGGAAGTGATGTGGGAGAGAGAGAGGGGGTGGGATCAGAAAAGGACCTCGAGCCGGGATTCAAATAGCGCAACAGCACTATATGTCGAAGCACTAACCACAGGGCCATCGGCTCCGACGGTGTTCACTACTTTCGATCAAAATCGTAAACGGAGAGAAATCTTAGAAACATTTAAGTCACAAAACCTTATTTGTAGCAACGCTTATAAAAATTGGAACATGTGTTCATCAAATGTGATCAATCACTCTTAATAAGAGTGACGAACATATTCTGTGTGCACATAGTCAATATAGATATCTCTATAGCAACCTTTTATGTATCAGCACAACAAATGATATGTTATGGATAAAATATTTCTCTTTTTTTGTGTGAAAGCCTTGGGCAGAGGAGGCTGCTATGTTTGGCTAGAGCACTGCTTGCAAGGGTCAAAATCCTCCTTGTTGAAGAGGCACTTCCTTCTGTGGACCTGGAAACAGAGCAGCTGGTCCAGCTGTTGGTCCACACAGAATTTAAAGACTGTACTGTGCTGTGGCTCAGTGGGAACCCAGCCACTGTCATGCACACAGACAAGTCCGTAACGTTCATTTATTCAATCTGTGAGTCATTCTGTCATTCAATGTCAAGTATTCAAGACATTTATGATCTGTTGTTGCTCTAGGGTGCTGGTGTTGAACAAGGGCCGAGCTGTGACGTTTGATGCCACTTCTACTGTCCTTGAGCAGGGGTCGCTGTTCAGTCAAGAAGAGTTCTGAATGGAGACGATTTTAAAACCTGACTATTTGAACATGGGATACTGTTTTTTAATGTACAGTTTATATACTGAAGCAGAAATTAACTGATGGAAGGTTTTATATACTTTAATATAATGAATAATACAAATGTTAAATACAATGAAAAGTTGGACCAAACGTTGCTAGATTAGATGAGAATATGTTAGGTCAAATATTTGTATTGTTATCTTAAACAATTTCAGAAATAGTTTGTTACAATTTCACTAAGCGTGAAGCCAAAAGTAGTGTCTGCACGCATTCCAAGCGTGTTACAGTTTACCACAATAACTTTGTGTTTTGTGTTACCTTACAAAATCTGAATAGGGCTATTAAGGAAAACACATTTTCAGTTCTTTTGAAAGTGTTTAATATGTTTTATAATTAAACATCATTTGCATGTTAGGTGTACACAAGCAATATTCTTAACTTAATAAACAACCACACCGGACTAATAGGTACTTTTCTCTAAGGGCTTTAGGGGCTGGTTGTGTTTGAGCTCTCTGTTGTCACATCCTTATGCTCTCAATTTCCTCAACAGTTAATTGCGTCAAGTGGCAGTTTCTTTCACAACTTGCAACTGTCACCACATCTTTCCATTGGTGCTCTGTTCAGGCAATACCTGACCACTAAAATAAAAACATAATTTGGTTGATATGCTTTATAAATGGTAGCCATTATAGACTGACTATCAGGTGCTTGGAATATGAAAGGTTCTTTAATAAAAGAAATAATAAGAACAAATCTCTGCTTTTTGCTCTGAGTGTTTGTGTAATGCATTTGTTATAGGATACTGGTGCTGGGATGGTTATAGTTCATGGCTGAGGTTCTTAACATGCTTCTTCCACTGTTTTCTTGATTAATGTAACACGTTGACTATGAAAACCAGTAAAGTGAGACACTTAGATTTAGTAATATATAATCGTGTCCTGTTCTTCCTAAACTATTACGCCTGTTTAAAACAAAGGTAATAAAACCCAAGTTACTGTTGATGGACAGGTGTATATGTATTATGTGTAGTTTGCAAAGGAAAACAGACATAAAATACAAAGTCGGTTGTTGCCTCAGCATCCCTGCTTGAAGCAACAGCACCTGCTGTAGAAATCTAACAGCATGCACTTGTGAAAACGGGTTGCAACACAAGTCTTAAACTTTGCCTATAAATAAGGTGCCCAGCATCTTCCTTGCATTGAACTCCTCTTCAGACAGATATTACAAGTGTCTTTCAGCAGTTCAACAGCAGTGCAGATATGAGGGTGGCTCTCGTTGTCTTGTGTGTGATGTGGCTGTCATCATGTGAAAGCGTCAGGCTGGATCGATGTTCTGTTGCCCGGATCTTCAAGGAACAAGGACTAGATGGCTTTGAGGGATTCTCGCTTGGCAACTGTAAGTTTACCTCTCACTTTGTCAGAGCTGATTTGCTCTGTGCTCGTCAAATCCCTTGTAATACTGTTTTAATTTAAACCTGTTGCATTGTAGTTCTTTTTATTTTATTGTGATGTTTTTAGTTTTTTACTTTCGACCATGTTTCAACAGATGTGTGCACGTCCTACTGGGAAAGTAGGTATAAGACCCACAGAGTGCGTTCGGCAGATACTGGGAAAGACTATGGAATCTTTCAGATAAACAGTTTCAAATGGTGTAATGATGGAACTCCAAATGGAAAGAACCTGTGTAATGTGGCCTGCGCAGGTGCGCTAAATCCAAAAACATTTGTGATCAAAACATACTGAAGCTATGGTTTCATGGTACTGAAACATATTGAGCTTGGTGTAAACTCACAATCGTATGTAAACGTTTTTTTTTCTGTTAGACTTGCTCAAGGATGACCTGAAGGCTTCGATCAACTGTGCAAAGCTTATTGTGAAGAATGAAGGACTGAAAGCATGGTACTATTTATGTTCATATTTATATTGCATATTATGGGTCACATTAACATTATCAAAGGTTACTTGTTGTTTGATCTCAAGCTGTTTTTGTATTTCTGCATGTGAATTTTGATTTAACTGTTTTCTGATCTGTCTGCAGGGACACCTGGGAGAGTTATTGTAAGGGCCGTAAGATGACACGTTGGGTGAAAGGTTGTGGTGTGCACAAATAAGATCTTAGTGTCTCTTTATTAATGCACTCAGAGTATGCAATCATGCATTTTTGCTCTTTGGCTACTTTTTAAATCCAACGACTAAAGATTTGTAACCTTGCATTGTTTTGTTTTGAGTTTATTAAAGTATCTTCCCAAGTTCCATTTTGATTTGTGCTTGTAATGTTTTTCCATCTGTACAGTTCTGAGTCAAATGCAACAGCAAAGTGTTGCAGATATGTGTGTGACCCATAAAGATAAATTCACAAGTTATAAGAACTGTTGCACTGATATTAATACAGCGGTGTCAAAAAAGCTTCTTTGACCTTATAGCTCAGTCTAAAAGCATGGAGTGGAGCTTTGCTGGAATGCAATTGGGTTTAAGTCAACCGGGATATATAGTTTGGCCTGTATCACATAGCTGGTTTGGGTTTTTACCCAAGGAAGTTTGAGTTTAGTTTGAGCATTCTCAGAGTTTTTGGCCTCAAGAAGGTGGGTTAGTTTTGAGCGGGTTTCATCGCCATGGTAACTTAGGCTACATGGCTAACCTCCGGAGCAGGTTTTTCTGGGTTAGAGATTGCACACCAAAACTGTACCAATTAGCTCTGAGAAAAGTGGCGCATACGTGACGCAGTCAAGCCACTCCCCATGTATCACTCGCTCCGAAAAAATAACACAAACTCTGGATCAAACCTAAGTTGACAGATAAAGTTTATACCAAGCGTTGTGCTACAGCTGAACCTGATCTAAACCAGTTTGGGTTTGTCTGGTTTTGTCAACGCAAAACTTACTCTGCAGCTCACTGTTTGTTCACCTCGCTGCGCGATACAAGCCACAAGTCAATTCAAATGCTGGGTTGTTTTAACCCATAGTTGGTTTAAATTAAACTAGAAAATTGCATATTTCACCCAACCATGGGTATAAACATTCCAGTAGTTCCAGTAAGGTCATGGGTTTGAATCCCAGGCAATGTTTTGTTGCAGCCAAAGCCATCAGTTTAATCAATGATATCCGTCCACCATCACAAATATTCACAACCCCACCTGAACGCAATTACACTGATTATCATTACCATAACCCCATTGATTAGCATTTGATGGCTTTGACATTTACAGCGCAGTCAAGATTTACAGTGTTAACATCGGGAGGAAGGAACCTCATTCGGTTTTCATCATTATTAAACTGTACTTCAGTTTTAATAGAGAAATACACATTTTGTGTTTGGATCTAGCTCGGATGAGATGCTTGTGTATCTCTAATAAGCGATATCACCCCCCCCCCAGATGGAAATGGGTTTGTTTCTTTAATTCCACCCTGTGCCTGAAGACTAGTGATTACGGTCATATCTATAATTACCAGATCCTGAGTGTGTGACGTGGGTTCTCCTGTCGGAGCGGAGGACTGATTCGTTTAATTGGCTCTGTAATTAGCAGTGTGGTTTAAAGTCTATGCTGTCACTAATTGTAGGCAAGGGTAAAGCGCATACAAAGTACTACATCTTTTCTGTGTTTAGGTCCAGTTGATGCAGTTTTTAACGCTGCTCGGTAACTCTGTCAAGCTGTATCCCCTGAAAGCATTTAGATCTTTATCTGTATTTAAATGTAAAGCCATTATCCGTAAGGTGTTTCTGATAAACATAAAAACAAATGCTTTGAAATGTATACTGCAAAATAGAGATATTATTCGTATGCCTTAATGCTTTGATTTTCTGCTACCGAATTTACATTAAACGCGGCATATCAGTATAGGATCACACATAAATCATTTATTCCGAGATAAATCGCAAAACTAAATATAACATTTGAAACGAATGCCCCATCTCTAGTAGCTCAAAACACCGGAGCTGTCTGTTTCTGATCAGAAGTCTATACAATGCAAGTAAAACAAACATACTAAATCGTCTTGGCATTTATGTATTTTGTAATACATGTACACATGTTCAATTCACTTGTCTCGAAAAATGTACAAAAGTATTAATAGAACATTTCAAATCCAAACACACAAGAGACCCACACTCACAGAAAGTGAAGACAGTAGCTTTCTGTACAACCAGACAGATACAATATCATTCTAAAGCAAACGATTTTTCTGCTAAAGCTGACAGCACAAGAACCTGTTTATTTATTCAATGTCCAATATTGTAAAATGTCGAGATGATAAAATATGAACATGCGAAACAAAACTGCATATGTACAGTGGCGACTCAAAACAGCTTTGCAATTGCATCATACAAATCGCGAACATTTTGATTATATATCCCTCAAGTGTCTTTTAACGGCATAAGGACAAATGCTGTGCAAGTCGATCCTTCCAGTCATTTCTGTAATTTGACGTTTTAATATGATAAACGCTACTATGAGCAGTTGTATGTATGTAACTGCATGTGATATTGTGGCATCATTGCGAATGCATTAAACAGTATGAGGAATCTTTTATGAGAAGTTATTTTTTAATTAATCTTTTGAAGTATTAATACTGTATGATATCTTCTGTTATTAATGCTTTTTAGTGATTCATTTCTGTGTCACTGACTTCAGTTGTGTGACCCTATTTGCTGTCAGTGGGAACTCTTTAATTCCTCTTTTATGTTTGTCCCACTTGCACTTGTTTTAAGTTCAGTCATTTAATTGCTCGCTGTGTTTGGTGCCAATTAGAATTCCCTTCCCACAGCATCCTCAGGTCAGACTGGAACATGAAATGCAGAAAAAGCCATCAGAGTACACTGAAAACTCATGAAACAAGTTTAACTGAAATGGCAAGCATCTCTAATGTGTGCAGTGAAGTGAAATATGTGACTAGTCAAGCATTGCCGCACGTTTTAGTTTGCCTTATGATTTCCCCCAACTGACAATCAGACCACACTCTTACTGAGTTAAAAATGCCAGAAACCAAGCTGCTTGGATGATCGATGTGATACGTGGTTCTTTAAACCTCCATGCCGCTATCCACCTTTGGCGTCTTGGAGATCCAGAGAGTTGATTGGTTGATGCTTGTTTTGGTCCGTGGTGTGCTGTATAAAACAATATTCATTGAGGTTGATAAATGCAACCATGGTGAAAAAATTATGTTACGCAATTCTATTAGCAGCATAACACTTTATAGTAAAGAATAGTATTAGTAAATACTTTTCTGTATTAGTAAAGACACATCTTTTTAAAAGCAATGACCATGCTATAATTTTTTTCTTTATGTGCTGTTGGAGACCCTTTAACAAAACGTAATGTACTAGACATTTACAGATTAAACTCAATGAACGGACGAAAATAGAAGCAGCTCTTATTATAGGCTACCCCATGCTTCTATGCATGCTCTGAGATTGTTTTTAATCACGAGAACAAGTGGCAAACATCATAAAACCGACAAGCATCATCTGTTAAGTAGTTAAGACGTTTATCCAAAAGCTTTGAACCCGCTCCAGCAAGCCTTTTACTGAATACTGCACTCTCAGTCATTGCCAGCGATTAAATGCATTGTCTGTGAATCTTCAGTCTGCCTCGGCGATGGAAAATATGTTAAAAAGACATCACTCTGTGGGAGGGAGTGCCACATAAACATAATAAATTAAACAAATAAAGCTCTATGTAATATCATGCCAAGAAGGTTAAAGGGAGATTAACTGTGTTTCCTCTCTTTTGAGGTGCTGGTGTAGAATCGGAGGATAGGAAAGGCATGCTTCAGCAGTTCTGTTGGCCCGTTCCCTGCCCATCTGGATATTGATGGTACGAGAAGCTGAACTTGATTTTATCTTCAATGCAGTGTGATGTATTGCGGCAGTCAACCCCAGACCCCTCCCCTCACACACGGATATGCCAAAAGCACATAAAAATGTGTTGATGGTGATTCATACGGAACAAACTGCTTTGTAAGGCACAGTTACAAACAGTTGAATCTAATTCATCATAGTGAACTCTAAAGGTTAGCAAAGGGCAAAACCGTGTCAGATCTTCACTAGGGATGATGTTGTGAGTGATAGGACAGCGCATTAGCATCAGCCAGTCAGCTTTAACAGTGATTTGTTCTTAATGGCTCACCTCTTGCTCAACATCTGAAAACAACAAGTGCCCGAAGCCACCAGGATCAGCAACAGAAGAGGTATGGTGGGAATGATTACATAGATTAGCAGCATACCTTGAAAAAATCAACAAAGTTATCTTTTTCAGTTTATGTTTTGCTATTGGGGCATTGTAGGTAAGTTTTAAAGAAAGGGTTACTTGAGGGTCCCGGCATTATAAGTTGGGGGTCTTCGTCGTGATTGGCAGGAGGCGTTCTTCTCTCCTCCTGGTCTTCAGTGGAAAGATCTGGAGGGCATATCGAATTAGGTGCCTGGTAATGTGTCGACATTAAGTCAATCTTAAGACAGTTGTCCAGACAAATGATGATGGATTTGACACCTGGCTACTTACCAGAATCACGTCCTGCAGGTCTGTCTCCTTGTTCTTTAACCAGATAGCTCTCTGCTCAGGATAACAAACACTGTTAAGTTCTAAGTTGATCCACTTAAGTATATGAAAACGGCATGCTTAAACAAGACCAGCATTCCTGTCACTAGTTTTCCTAAAGCCAAAAAAAATGTAATATTTCATCGTTCACCGACCCTCACGTCATTTTAAACCTGTATAGCTTTCTTTCTTTTGCAGAACATGAAAGAAGATAGGATGAAGGATGTTGTGTAACCAAACAACATCGGCCACCATTGACTTCCATTGTATGTACACAAAACCACTGATACATTTCTCAAATAATCTTCTTTTGTATTCCACAGAAAAAGAGTCATATACAGGTTTCAAACAAAAGACCAAAGACAAAATGTTTATTTATCTTTGATTATCCTAACCAGCAATATGTCCTAAGTCTTTATCTTTACAACACCAACAAGACAGGAATGCTAGTCAGTTTTGCAACTTAAAACTTTAAAACTTAGTTTTTCCTCATTTTCCTCTATTAGTATGCTTTCTGTAAAGCTGTTTTAGAAGAATGTATATTGAAAAAGGTGCTAAGGACCAAAACATTTGATAGTTCACACTATCACCCTGTATGACTTTCTTTATTCTGCAGAACACAAAATAAGATATTTTGAATAATATTGGTAACTGTACAACGTTGGTATCCATTTCCTTCTATTGTATGGACACAAAATCAATGGGTACCCTTGTTGTTTGGTCACCAACACTCTTCAAAATACCTTATTTTGTGCTCTGGAGAATAAAGAAAGGTTTGAAACAACAAGCGGGTGAATAAATGATAACCAAATTTATATTTTTGGGTGAACTATCCATTTAACCAGCCTGTAAATGTATAATGATCTAAGCCATTCATTTCAGCAATGAATGTGGGAACCACCCAGTACCTGGTTCATATTTGCAGATGAAATTATGCTTCATATTGCACCGGTCATCATTCCACTGGTAAAGGTATGGCCCACCAGGCCCGGCCAGAGCTGTGGGCTGATGATACATCACCACGCAAGCTTCTCCTCCACAGGATGGTTCATCAGCGTACCAATTTCTATAGAACAAACAGAACGCTGCAGGTAAATACACACAAAAATCAAACATATCAAGATATATATTCAATATTCATATTATTTAAAAAGTAAAGTAAAACTCCTATTTAAAAATAAAAAACAAGCTACAAAATTCTGTCTCATCTTCTACCTGAACTGTGAGACACTTCCATCTGTCCACCTGTACAGGTTAGGACACGAAGCGAAACTGCCGGGCTCCTGCGCGCTCTCGCTCTCCACGCGTGTCAAGCCGATCCAGAAGTCTCCGTCTGTGATGCCTGATCCACTGACGGCCCCGCTGGAGGATGAAAGACTCAGTTCTTTCATGAGATGTTCAATGTGCTTTTGCTCTGCTGAATTCTCGATGCTCAGCAACGAGCCGCCATCCATCTCGCATGCCTGCAGAGCCTCCCAGAACGCCACACGGCTCGACACGTCTCTGAAGTAAGCAATCTTATAGCATGGGTGCTCAGGACTGTCCTGACACACGGTTTGACCTGAACAGATAATAACATATTGAGTTGTTTTTCATGACTACATAATAGTACAAATATTGACATTGACAAATAGTGTATACTGTACATGTAATTCCACTTCCAGATAGAACAAATAAATTGAGTTTGGATAAAATTTAATTTTTGATTCCCTGTATGCATTGTGGATGAAATTATATACCACATAGGTTTGAATCTATAAATCAACAAGGGCTTTTAGCCAGCAGAGCACTTTTGCTTTCTTTTTTTTAAGAAACAATGTTCACACAGTTTTTTGGTCAGTTGAAATGATCAAATAAAATTTTGCAAAGCAAAGAATTAAAATATGAAAGAAATCATAAAGTATCTTCATCATCATATAAACTTAAATAGATACTTGTGGGTCCAAGGGGGAGAATTGTAACTGTGATTAATACATAAACTGTTAAAAGTCTAATAATAACATTAGCTTCCTGGCCGGGAGGTACTTTAAATAATTGCTTGGTCCAGATCTGCTTTTTCATCAATTTAAGCTCAGTAATGGGCCAACTGGGGGAAAACTGGACTCAGCATTTTCCCAACCTTCCATAGCTTTCTTCCTCAATTCCCGTCTTTGTGACACAGTTTTCCTCCTTCAAGCATGCTTTCCAAAAGTGCTATATCCTTTTCACCTTCAATAAACCCAAAACACCTCAAATAGAACTGCTTAGTGAATTTCGATTTTCCCTTGGCACATCATTTCAGGTGCACGCATCACATCTATAAGCCTTCTGTTGATCTCTTTCTCTCACATAGTATTTTCAAACTATCACACGATTACAACATCCTATTTCTAAGTAATTTCACATTGCATGACATTTCACAAAAAAAGATTAGTTCAAATCAGAAAATCGCATTTGTAAAACGAAAATGGGTCAAAATTCATGACCCAAATTATTTTTCTCCAAAAAATACCTTTGAAGACTTACAGTAGTGATGGATTTCACAGTCATAAAACCAGTCTTTTCTATTTATGATCATGGCGCACAGAAAATAGAATAATTACAGGAACAGAAATAAGAACATGCTACTAACATGACTTGAATAAATAAAATTTTATTTATCTTAATAAATTAATACTTTTTGTTAAACTACTGGGCAGCAAAAGACCAAAAGTTTAATAACACGAGAAAAAACCCTTGGGCCATAATTTTACGCATTTAATTTATCACAAAAACAAAACACAGAAAGAAACATTTGGACTCCTTATCACTGACAAAAAATGTGTCTAATGCTTATTGTATCTAATAATAAATGATCGTTCTTTCCACCAAATATATATGCAAACTTACCACTCACAACTCTCGCGCCCCAGGCGCACGACACGAGGAAAGTCAAAGCACAAAGGGTCCAGAGTACCACGCGCATTCTCGCTTGCCTCATATTTTGCATTTAAATAAGATGATGGAGTGAATTACAAAAGTGGATTTTGTCCCACTCGGACGCCTTTTTCTATCGTTTAAGGGCAGTGCCTCTTCCTAACCGTTTGTAAAGACATGATTTCCACCACGATGAACTGGACACTTTGCCAAGTCTCTGAATTCTAGAGAGACAGAGAGAGAGAGAGACTCGCGCCTCCACTCGAGTGGGCTGTCGATACGCGGGAGCGCGCGTCGCGGCGCGACTGCTGCGCTGTAGGCTACTGCAGGTGATCGAACAGGGCGCAGATGTTCATCACCTCTTTTATTAAGCGAGAAACACGTATCGGGGTCGACACCCGCACTTCTGTTATAAGGTGGATGATGGGACGGGTCACAAACACATCGTTTTAGTTTATGAAAGTGATTTATTGGGCCGAAGTGAAAACGCTCTTGAATATTATGCATCCAATTTAACGGAGCAAGCAGACGTGCCATAATTTATTATTTAAGGTTTGTGTTCACAGGTGGGAAACACAATTGCTGTTTGGCTGAATTCTGGAAATTGCCTGATGTGGCCTTGGTAAGATTGTCTGCAGGTCTATCTCCAGTAAAAAGAGAGGTAGAATTTGATAGTGTGTGATGGGCATATTGGGCAACCCTTTTGACACAGTCCATGGAGCCTTTCCAAAATCCAATCGCACCCCACAAACTGAGCTCAAAAAGGCATTACGGGCAATTTTATAACAATCTCAACATGAAACCAAATGAATTTTTACAATTGTCTCATTTCTGTAGCTTCTCCGATTTAAGGAGAAACATCTGAGTCAAAACTGATACGTAAACGACGAAGAACTTCATTAAGTTCTGTACTGAGTTAGAAAGAGCGACCTCTGAGCAATAAACAATTCCCCTAAATCATCTTCAATTTTCATTTGTCTAAAGAATGATCTGAATATCTGAGGGGGGTTTAACATTGTCCACAAACACATTTCTCGGTATGATAACTAATCATGTTGTCAAAGGAGACGTCGGCCTTGTGCACCGATTGATCCGTTCATCCTGCAACGTGGAGCTGTGCCGATCTGAAGACTGTTAACTGAGCTGTAATATGCATCGACACAGAAACGCGATTACTTAATTTTCTACTCTCTATCGATCACTTGTTTCCCATCACAAATGCCATTCTGTTCCTCAAGAGTTCGATAACGACACAGAATGATTCTCTGACACATTATCAATAAAAAAGCAGCTGTGTTATAACCTGGATCCTTGTCAACAGAGGGTATTAAAGAGATCTGTCAGGAAGCACCGGCAGGAGAGAAGAGAAATGAAATTTCAGGTAATCACAAAGAAACGAGGATGCTTAGTGCTCTACCGGCCAGCTCGCAGAAGAAAGCGTTAGCCAGGGAAACGGGGTACTGCTGATTTTGCAAGGCCGAACAATGGGGCCATCTCTGCCAGAACTCTTCAATCTCATCATCTGCTTCTCACCGTTTCTTTCTCTATCTGTCTTTTCCAAGTCTCAGATCACCACACCGAGTTCATTCTATCACTATGGTTAATTGCCCAGAAGTAATCATTGGCGTCAGGTTGAAGGCACGCTCAGTTCACATTTAAGGAATGAACTATGTTTTCTAATGTTATTGCTTTGTGTCAACAGATGGTGGAACCCTTTTTAAGAGATTGGCTAAAAATGCATTTACATTTTTGGAGAGCCTTTTGTGATGCAGAGACCCCACTTTAAAACACTGACATGTTAGTGAGTTGAAACCTTGTCTGAAACCTGATAAGCAGCCAAATCCATTAATAGAACACTTGTAATAGGATGTAGTGTTCATTTGTGCCACTTTAAGGTGCCCTGACCTGTGCACTTTGACCCTGTAAACAAATCTCTTCATTAATGTGTGCTCTATTTGTCAAGAGCCTGATTCTCATTTTATAAATGTGTCAATGGTTCCAAAGTACATTATACACACCATTTAGTATTTAAAACTTTTAAAACTTGAATTAATTCTGTGACTGTATTATTTCTTGGTAATTCATTAAATTAAGAGACTAGTTTTGTGTAGTGTATTACAATAATGCGTTTTGGCGAATGCATTCAGACTTTACATATATATCAATGCATGCATTTCATGGGAATTGCACCTGTAATCTTGGCATTGGTAAAACTAAATGTTTTCAGTCTTAGACTAATGGAAGTTCCACACGTAGCAATGTATTTAAAAGACAAAATGTATAAAAAGATAGCCAAAAACCATTGATGAACAGTAACCTCTTTTTCCAACTTTCGGTGGGAATATAGGTCTCTAAAGAGGACATGGGGGAAAACTCTGCATGCTGTGAAAAATAACGCTGCAAGATATGTCGGGTGAGAGACACGGTCCTGTCATGGCTCACCCCTCCAAGGATGTATGATGGGCCCCTCAAGCCTTCAGGGTAAATGAGAACGAGCTCTTTGCTGATTGGATTAAAGTCTACAGTTAGGCAATGCGATATTAAGGGAACATTACGGAGAGGGAGTGCCTGGAATCAATTTAAGAGTCTCTGCATTCGGATCTATATGCACGTTGAGTCTAAATGTGCTTCCGTCTCCAATAACTCACATTTCAAACTGATAATTGACCCATATCATCTTTTCCCATAATTCACCTCAGGGATATCACAAGTGTGAGTTTGGTATGCCTTGCATAAGTATTAGTGCTCTATTATGAACGTTTCACATGAGTTGATTGGGATTGATCAGTGGTCCATACCACTACACAAGGCTATTAATGGCCGTCTCGGAGGGAGTGTCTGGTTGGCCGAGCCGCAATAGATGAAAATGCCATTGATTGACTGTACGAGTTAGTCTAAGTGATTTGGCCCTGTAAATCCTACAAGCCGAATATTGGGTACATCTTAGAGGAGCCATTCACATCCGTCACCAGAAATTGCTTTTATTCTTTCATCTTGGAGGGTGTTTGTGTGCAAATTGAGAAGAGAGCCTGAGATCTACTAAAAGGGCTTGAGAAAAGTGAAAGTGCAGTAAAATCAACCAGGGAAGGTACATCTTTAACAAGCAAACATCTTTATGACCCCTCTGAGACCAGGCTCAAGATGAAATCTCGTTCTGGGCTCCCTCATCACTTAAAGAGGTCAATGACAACAGCCTCCCTATCACAAAAGGCATTGGCTCATTGGGCTGACATCAGCTGGTGACTGGTTGCTCATACCAGAACTAATATAATCAGGAATTACAGCATGAGCAGGGGGGCAGCCCTTTGTGCCAAAAAAAGCAAATCCAAACACGCTCAACCAGCCAGAACAACAAAATCTAAACAAGAAGATGCACGGACATATTTTAATATGGTTATTGTTTAAACAATATTTCCCATATTCCTTTTTTATTCAATAATGAAAACAGATAAAAACCTTTTTGTATTATATTTTACTAAGTATGAGCCACCGTAAAAGCTGTGAGCTGCTCTGAAATCACACAAAGTTCACAGACCTTTTCTGATCTGATCCCGTCTGCTTTAGTTCTAAATTTGACTACAAGAGTGTAAAAGGTTAACGTTATGGTAGTATGCCTGTGACTTCTGTTAGGACCAAGAACAAGGGTGTATTTTCCCCTAAATTGCCCTATTTCCACAAATGGACTCTTATTGATTCTAAGAATGCATCCCCTCAAAACAGATAATATGTTACTGCCATTTGCCTCCTCTAGTCACCACTTAAGTATAATTACCCAGAAGTCAATACTGCTGCCAGGGTACTTCCATAGTTAACCTCTGATTCACCGATAGCAAACCTCGCAGAATGACACATTTCTGGGGTTTTAATTAAACAATTGTCCTGTCAATTAATAAAGTGTTGTTGGTGCTTAACAAGCTCAAGGTATCTTAAATATATACTTCGAGATATGAAGCCTCCAGGGAACTGCATTAACTACACATAGCTGTAGTATAGCTGTAGAGGAGGGGATTTTAATAAGTCATTAAATTCATGAGGCCATTTTTTGTGGACTTTGTTTTTCTGAATAGTTAATCTTCAAAATGAAAATTCTGTCATCATTTGGTTTTGTGTTTGTCCATGGAAGTCAAAGTAGACCAATGGTTTTTGGTAACCAACATTTTTCCAAATATCTTCTTTTGTGTTTTGCAGAAGAAAGAAAATCACACAGGACTAAAATGACACCAAGGTAAGCAAATTATGACATCATTTTCATTTTAAAAACTAGTCCTTTAAGTCCTCTGCGAGGTTGCATCAATTTTGGAAAAGTAATTCTTGGCCTGAACCATACTTGGTGTAATACAGTATTCCCATAGATTCCTCTCCATTTCAACAACCATTAACACTGATCACAGTTTTGCACTAATGCATTTTTATACAGCGCAGCAATTTTTCTGCTTTGCTTGCTATGAAAGGTACTGAAAGCTTGATGAAGATGAGAAATGATGAGTAATATCCAGGTATTATGGGTCTTATCAGTAATGATCATTTATTAGTCCTTATAGTTTTATTAATATTTTTCATTTCATTTTAGTTTAATTTTTAACAATTTTGACATGTGCTTTTGAGTTTAATATATTAGTTTACGTTTTTTTGACCACCTCAACTTAATTCAGTTTTTTCCTGAGGCAACATTTCTAATTTTCATTTAGGTTTTAAAATAATATTTAGGCAAATATTTTATTCGATTTCAGTAGTTTTAGTCAACTATAATAACCTTGATGTCAACCTCATCAGCCTTTACCCCTGAACCAGTGCTCGGGGAGTCTTATGGGGAGTCCCCCCCAGACGTGGGGCGGGGCGTTTAAAATTTAAAGAGACTAGCCCACAAACAAACTTAATTTAAATTATTGTAAATAATTAATTCACGAAATTTACCATACACAGTGTATGAATTTAATCACATTTGTCATTATCGTGCTTACTCAAGTAAAAAATTTACTTTTTATTTGAGTAATAAAATCTCCTCCTCTTCAATTCGAGCACTGCCCTGAATTTAACTCTATCAAAAACCGGGATTGTTTTATTTGAATTAAATCATTAATATTTTTATGCATGTTTTCCCGTAGAAACACATATGCAGCACACAACGAAGGTGATTTCAGGTTTAACTGTTCTTCTCTGAGACATTTTATCCATACAATATAGGCAAACCCTAACCTACACACACTTCTTTTTGGCGTGGTATTGCGTGAACCCGTGTTATTGTTATGCATTCACTGATTAGGCCCTACCTGGAACAAAACGTGTTCTCTTTATTTTTCAAGCTCTGTCTGCTGATTATGTTTTGTGATTACTTTTTTAGGAGCATATAAAACTCGATTATGATAACCACCGCAATACGTGCTCTGAATGCACCGCCACATTGTAGCCAGCATTTCAGAAAATCAATTCACTGCTATGAATTGGCCATGTCATAATCTCTCTAGGAGATAATGCATATTCCAGCATTGGCGGTGGATTTATATAGCAGATGACAAGCGGCCTATGAAATATGTAACCCATCCAACTAAAAAACTACTACAACCACCGTTATGATCAAACTGATCTTCTGCCAAAAAACATGAGAGAGTGATATGCATTAAACTTAAAATACATTCATCATAGAAGTTGTTTTTTCTTTTAATCAACAGAGTTAATTAAAACTGTTTAGATTCTATTTCAGAAATGAATTGCATTTCTAAAATGGATCAACGTAGGCTAAGTATCGCTTCATGACTAGATTTATAATCACAGAGTCTGCAAATAAACATCAGCTTTAAAGAACACTTCTTCCATATAAGCACACACACACCAAACATGTATCTTAATGATGTTTTAGCCATTCCAATTTGTGTGTATCTGCATAGCACACACGCCGTAAGCAATGCAACACTGTGAACTGACTTTGACCTTCTTGCCTTGTACCAACAGGCCTGTTGTATTTCTATAAAAAACAATTAGAAATCCGCCACAGGGCCTATTTATCTTGGCCGATTAGACAGAATACCCAGAATTCATCTTGATTACTGAACAAAATATCTTGACTACATCTGCTCCTCGGACCCTATCATTCACCATAGTTCAATATCTTTCTTCATTTTGCAGCACATTAAACCTTTTTGACAGAGGGATAAACGAAAATGTATATTTATCTCGTTGTTCAACACAGAAAGTACACATTAAACATATGTTTAATTTAATGATCTATTTTAACATTATAATTAAAGGGGAAACATATTCTTTATCTTTTAAAACGAGCAATGCACGTTTTGGGAGTTCGTCACTGCGTTGATATGTCCCCACCTATCGGGCATAAATATAAATACAGGAAACGCACTTATTCGGTCTTTTATTTATCACTTGATCTTTCTTACAGACATGCATTTAACAAAAAAATACATGCGTTTAAAAGCATTTAAAAAATATTAATAATAATGACTATGCCAAAGTATCACAGCTAATATTAAACGAATTCCTTCCCAAATATCCCACATCTGCGTTTATCGCAGCAGTTATGCCCCCGACGTAACATTTCAAAGTGCGCAGTTTGGCGCTGATACATCATCTCATGTCGTACTTCCGTGGAACCGCTCGTGAAAACTCACGCGCGCGCATATCGGTGGGAAAACACAACACGGGCGGTGTCGGGTCATTCGGTCGTTATGATGATGGGTCCGAATGCGATTTTCCCCACTGGAATGTACCGTGTTTGAGGGTACTAAAACCGATGCCCGGAGGGGATGAGGGGAGGTAACCAAATCTGACGAGCAAGCTACAGTAAAGCAATGTCAACACATGATCTAAAGTTGCAGCAGTCGACTCGTAAAAGTGGAGAGCGAGACTCAAAACAGGACAGATTTCACGCGCACGCTGACACAGCACGGTAGGTTACAAAGTTTCTACTCGAAGTGTGTGATACTTTCTTTTCCTGTTTCTTTCACGCACTTTTATATATTTTCCTGCTTTCCTCACTTTTAAATCGACCACTACGACGAATGTCTGAACCAGATTCATTGCAATATTATGGAAGTTCATCATTTTAAATGGACACGTTAAAGCCCTCATGTAAGGACGTGGGTACATGTTTGCCACAAAAGTACGTTTTACTTTGACATGTGTGAAGATTTTCCGACAATCAGAAACTTATCAAAAAAAGCTTGATAAAGCCATGTTTCGTGTTTGATATATTGTCTGGCACCTCCCCAATTATATAACAAGCCTGCCCATCGTTGCCAGCACACAGACAAACCTGGCAAATGAAATCATCAGGGATTATAACCAGATTATCTCTAATTAGTTTTCAGTGATTTAAAACACTCCATAACGGAGAGCATCTGATGAGTCGTCATATTAATCTATTCGCATAAAACATGTCGTATCGTGTTTATGGTGATTTAGCTATTAAGAGGTTTGTTACGCCCTTTGCCGATGGCTTCACTGTGCAATTTTGAAAAGTCTATCAATATTTGAATTCTGAAAATGAATATGAGAAATACTAAAAAGTCAGTTGCGTGTCATTCTCTGCAGCAGTATTTGCACAAAACAATCACACGTTCTCTGCTAATGTCATGTTGCCATATACTTAAAACACGTCTATGGGTGTTTCCTGTGAGAAATTCTTCTAAGGGGAGTTAACCTTCAAATCATGTTTTCACTAAACAGTCCAGACGGATTTAATGTGTCGAGAAGAACAGTCTCGTATATTGTTCAGGCATTGACATGACCAACACTTGCTTAGTTCTCAGGATGTAAGCGAGGATGAGAAGTTACATCCCGAACCATCCGCTCCACACTTTCAAAAGGACGTTAAAGCCCAAACTACAGTAACTTCATCATCACTGCAGTTAACAGGCCAGCAGAAAAGCAGCAGAGGTGAGTTTATAATTCATACATTTACTTTGTGTTTTTACTACATATATGATAAATAATAAAAAAGGTTTTGACTTGGGACTCGCAAACTCTCCGCACTGTATTTTGACTGTGATTCATTGGCTAAAAAAGCAAAAACACAAAATGATGTATTGCATTAACTGATTTTAGCATTATTTGTAATTTTTTTTATTCAATAGAAATTGTGATAATAATAGTGTTGCCGTGAAATCTTTTGGTCAAAACAATTGTGTAGTGATAATCTGAAAGAGTGTCAGCACTAATATACAGTGTTATTCAACAGTCTGACAAACGTATACAAACCAATTATTTTGTCAATTATGTAATTTTATGTTTAAAAATTTTTCAATTGCATTTCATAACTGGATTCGGACTTTGAACAGTACTGTATGTATAAATTGTTATGCTATCAATTGTAATGCTTTATCTTGTTATCTTGTGATGGCTGATCAGATTTGCAGATCAAGCAGATCATTCTACTCAGGTCCAACAAAGACTCCGGCAAGACATCAGAGGATAAAAAAGAATCTTCCACATTCACCGCTGTCCTCTCTATCCGTCTTCCCACCAAAAGAAACAAAAAAGACACAGGAGAGGAAATAGTAGAAACACTGCTGAACGACATGTGAGTGTGATAATGTTTACATTTATACGCATAAATACACACATGATTTAACAGCTGAGCTATTGAATGTTTATGGTACGTCTATGTATACAATATGAGCGTGTGTGTTGCATGGACTGATGAATATGCGCTGATTCACATCGCATAAAAACATCTGCCAAATGCAATCGTATAATGCGTTCTGTAAATGTAAATGTTTTACTGTACCACTCAATACTTTACTTTTTCTGGTGAAGTATGCCATAGCACTTTGTATTCTTTGTCATTTGCCAAGTTCTCGTCAGCATACGCCCTTTCGACCTTCGACCCTTATAGCAGTAAGTTCTGTTTTATCGGCGCGTGATTGATAACAATGTAAAACCGATGTGTATCTCCACACGTCTGCTGTCGTCTGTTAGTATTACGTGTTCACACCTGTTGTTGGCTATTTCTGTTTACACTTGGAAAGTAAATAAAAACAGAAATATATTTTTGTTGTTTGATTTTTATAGCTTAACTTACAACACTACCGATGTGTTTGTTTGCATCACTGTGTGAGTGTTTGTCTGATTCTTAATGGGTGTGAGGTAGTCCGTACTGGTTAGAAAACGGTTTGGACCCCTCCCTTCAAGCCTGGTAAAATGCTTAAAGTAAGTGAAACGATGGAATGTTGTTTATCTTGTTTTACTGCATTGCATTGATGAATATATGAAAGGCGTTAATGGAGAAAAACTATTGGCAGGGAGGACCAAGCATTGCGTTTGAAACATTGAGCTTTGTTTTCTTTATTGTTCTTTATCTGCCTGAGGGAACTTGTCCTTGTGAATCGGTGTGATTTGGCATATCAAATGTAACATGAAGGTAATATTTAACCAACACCTCCACTGAAAGTTTCTAATAGTTTATTAAAAAAATGTTTTCTATTTAACAGTGACTACTCGCATGAAACGATAAGGAAAACAGCTAATAAAGAACATACGGAGGTAAGCATCCAAGATTTCTTCTAGTCCAAAGGAGTATTTGATTCAGAATTAAATTTTTGAGGGGGCCTGTCTGTAAATGAGAGGGCCATTATGTACATGTATATGGCCATTTCACTAGGTTTTACCTATTACTAAAATGATAGACCTCTACAGCTCACTACAAGAAGTCATATGCAGTCTAATCGCTATCTTTAGCATTCTACTCTTTTTCATCTTGATAAACTTTTCCTAATTTATAAATAAAAACAGAATATTGTGCACCTGCCATCGCAGCATATAAATTAAACTCTTGGCGCAAAAGATGCTATGCACAACACGTGACATAATTAAACCAATAGCTTTGAAAACAGCAGGGAGCACTGATTTGTCAATCATTAATTCCTTATATTTTATTTAAGCAATCAAAAATCGGAGGGGGCCGTACATGTAAATGAGGGGGCCTAGGTCCCCGTACTGGCTACGCTACTGATTTGTAATGCTAATTATTCAACTGATTTGTGTATATTTAATGCAACATTTTCATTGCATGGCTCAGTGAAAGTCTTTCCGCTCTAATGTTTGACGTTGTGATGCTTGAGGTATATTTTTTCAATGGAATGCTGAAGTTGAACTGATTGTTTAGAGTATAGAAAGGGAGTGGTGATTTGTTTAAATAGCTCAAATATATGCGAAGCATTCCGTTCGGTTTTCCCAGGCTAGTCTGGAATTTAGACTTTTGGTGTAACAGAAGTGGTAAAAATTCCTTGTGCTTGCACTGCTACTATTTTTCAACATACTGACACTAATACAAGTTTTGTTGGTTGTTCTGACAGCTAAGGGACAGATTTTCAACAACAGGGAATTTATTTAAGGACGGGGATGGGCCAAAATCACCTTTTGGTGAAAAACACTTTTCCACTCTACAAAGTCAACATGGACTTACCACACCTAACCAGGGACAAGATACAGGAATACAACACAACATAGACCTTCATGGACGTACACAAATAGCCAACAATGACTCACAGAGACATTCTACTCTACAGTCTGTTTGTGTGATACAGCCAGAATTCAGCAAGGGGACAACTGCAAACAAGGTATCTGGAGCCACTGACCACAAAGAAAATGTTTTAACAACTCCACATAACAACGGTGAACTGACATTGCTTGGAAAAGAAAGTAGTCTAAAAGCAAGCGCTGATCGCAATCTATTTACATGCCGTTCAGGAGTACTAAGCCAGGTGTTATCATTAGGCACTTTTCACACACCTCCTTCTGGAAGTAGCCCTGATCCTGAACAAAGTCATCTCAATCCTGCCTCAGCTATGTTAGCATCCGCCCTGGTCTCCGTTCTTGTACCACCTTGGAGTGGCCGTCTTAGAAGACCCAAACAAGGAGGCAGTGAGGTAGAACATGACTCACAAGATTGTGAACAGAATGCCAACCCATCTAGCTCATTCCGCCAAGACCTCCGTCAACAACCGTTTCTTCCACCCCATAGACCACTAGCTGAACGTGTGATGCAGGAGCCCAATGACAATGACACCACTGGAACCAGCTACAGTTCTCCTGAGTGGCAGAAAGAGAATAATTCTCCAAACATCACAACTGCAATTCAGTCTAAGAGAGCTATTATGAAAACGTCTTCTGTGGACACACATAGAGCCACTATATACAACAATGCAGAATTACACCATGTTCCCACACCTCTGCTCACTGGTCGTGTACCCAAGTTATCCCACTCCGAGGAACATAAAGGACACAGAATGTCAAAAACCGAAGATCAAACTGAGTCTTTCAAATCATTGAGCTCCAAGCCAACAACAAGCAGCCTACTTCTGTCATTGAGGAGGGCAAATTTGAGAAGGCTCGATGAGGAGAGCACACAAATGCAGACTCCGATAACTCGGTCTGTCAGGTCCCTTACATTGCCAAGCAGAAGTATATTAAAGAACGCTCAGTCGTACACCTCTGTTTTTCGTAGTGAGGAAGCTGGCAATACAACGGAGCCTTACTCATTTCCAGACACTCCTTCAAAAACAGAGGGAATATCAGATAATTTTTATTTCTTACCTAGAAGTAAAAGGGTATTGACAAGGTCGTCACTGTTTCTAAACAAAACAGATTCAGAAATTTCAAAGAATCCAGAGACTTTCATTGCAAGAGGTGAGGAGCCATTTTCCATCAACTCCACAACCAAATCCAGCCCGCCTGAAATTCCGGAACCTCTGCAGCATTCTCATTCCTCAAATCTTTTGAGGAGATACACCAAAATAGAACGTGGTGATGCAGTGGAACTAGTTAATGCTAAAAATACAAACCAGCAAAACTTTAATATTAACAATAATCCAGACACTTTCTCCCAAATGTTTTCAAACAATAAAACAAATTTGAACATGGATGTTCCGCGAACGGGCTTAAATGGTGGAAACTTAAAATCACAGAATATTTCAGAGACCAAATCTATAGCTACAAGAACCTTCACAGACACTCTTAAATTCTCACCCAGGAAAGAGAACACAAATGAAGGGCAGAAATATCAGGACACCGTTCAGGCAAGTCAAAGCCCAATGGATCTTTCAAGTCCTCTGTCGCCGAGCAGACCTACGAGAGGTTTTCGTGTTCCAAGCATCTATTCTTACCTACGAGAATCCAGCCCAGCAGTTTCAACCACTAATTCCCCTTCAACCCCGTTTTCCCATGTACAGAGAGCTGAAAGTGTTTCCTCTCCTTTTCAAGGAGGAGGTGAAATTATGCCGGGTGATAGAAATACTGTTCCCTCCAGATTTTCTTTTGACATCGGCCCATTTGATTCACAGCCATTAAAAAAAGGTTCTTCTGGTTCTCTTACAAGCCCAGCTCAATCTCTGCCTCCTGATTTTGGAAGAAAATCAGCACCCCGTCTTAGCACTTCTCCTTATTCCACTCTCATTTCCTCAAGACCTGCACTCAACAGCACTTTGCAAAGTCTGTCCTCTCCAACAGCAGCCAAACCACAGGAACAATCGATATCAAACGATACTATAACTATACGCGTTTACCCTATAAAACTTCACCCAAGTCCTTCATCCTCCATGTACAAGAATGTAACAAAGAGACCAAAGGAACAGCTCGATTCGCCTGACAGAGAACAGAAGACTAGCGCAGCAAACACAGCTGAGTCTTATTTAGGTGCACCAGATAATCACAAACCTGCCCAGCCATGTCTCTCACAAACAGTACCACATGCCTGTTTATTCACAGAAAGCCAAAGTGCAAATATAATCCCACACCCAAGGCAGCAAAACACATGTTCTCATGAGGAACGTAAAGGCTCGATGGCAGTTCAGCTTAATAAGGGTAGTTCTTTTTCTAAGCACAGGCTGAATCTGAAAGAGAATACGGTAACAGCAGAAAGTAAGCCTCTGCTTGAAGCTGAGAAGAAGACTACAGATTTGCAACGGCATGAGAGATTGCAGGAAATTCCTAATTCAAAGAAAGGCCTCTTTGCATTGCGGGCTAAGAAAGACAATATTTTTATGTCAGACAAAGATGATGTTACTCCTCAGTATTTGAAAACCAAAAGAAATTCACCAGTATTGAAAACAAGCAGCAGGATTGACCAGATGTTAAGTCGCTTGAAACAAACATTTGGTGTCAAACGTTCAGACAACACTGTTGACACAAAAACGGGTAATGCCGCCACTCAGAAACCTTTATACACGAAGACTTTTGAAAGCGATAAGAGAGAAGAGAAAGGGTATTCTGAGAGCCAATGGGAACCCCCTTTGATTAATGACAAAACATCTTTGAAATCATTGTCGCAAGTAACATTGATGAAATCTGAGAATACGCTAAATGCGCATATGCCACACATGGCTGAAGGTGAAAGAATGGATTTTGGGTGCCAGTGGGATGCCCCAAACTCATCTTTGACCACCGATAAAGCATCTTTACCTTCTTCGGAGTCATTGTCACCATTAACATTTAGGAAATCTGAGAAGATGCTGAATGCGGATGGCCAAAGCAGGAATAAGGGTGAAAAAAGACGTTTTAGTAGCCAATGGGAGGCCCTAAACTCACCTTCAACCATTGATATAACATCTTTACCGTCTTCAGAATCATTAGCACCCTTAACATTTAGGAAATCTGAGAAAACGCTAAACGTGGATGTCCAAAGCAGGATAATGGGCGAAAAAACATGTTTTGGGAGCCAGTTGGAAGCGCCAAACTCACCTTTGACTACTGATAAAGTTTCTTTAAAGTCATTGTCGCCATTAACGTGTAGGAAACGTGAGAATCAATTTAATGTGGATCAAAGACATAGGTGGAGTGATGAACTTGAAAAACGGCCGTACAGCAGCAGCAAACACAGGCTAAATCTCCAAAGTATGAGCCGCTCTGCCACTTTACCACATTACAGAAACTCATCTTTTGGTCCCTCATCATCCCTTTGTCTCTCTGATTACGATTCAGAAGACATTCAGAATGACAATGTGTTTTATAGTCCAGTGAGCAAAAAAAGCAATTCGCTTTGTGAGTCTGACAATGTTCCCCAACTGAGCTATGCTAAGAGTAATGTGCCTCAAAACCTCACAAGATCTCGCTTGTCCTCTTCCTGTGCAGATTTAAAGTACGGTCTGAATTATGGGAGATCTTACTCAGTCACCAGTGTTGTTTCAAGCCGCCCTTCAGGTCCAGGACGAATCTCAAGAAGTAGCGTCAGTGACCTATCAAGTTTAGATGACTTCATGTCCAAAGGAAATTATTCAGGATTTGGCTCTTCGATCAATATCAACTATTCCCCTACATACGGTGCCAAACCTGTCACCAATAATCAGTCCCAGCTTGGATATACAGATGATCATGTTCAGAATTTAGATATACAAGAGGACTCTTCATGCTTCTGGGAGGATGCAGACCCAACTCCGCCTCCCTCACCAACTTTTTCTCCATCGCCCCGTCGCATATCCCTCGCTGTCTCCTCCCCCATCCGGACAACTCCAGAAAGTCCTCCTCGTGGAAAGCTACCATCAAGGAGCTACTCAACCAGCCTGACTGTTTTTGAGGAGTCAGGTTCTGATACCACAACTGATGACGAATACTATCTTGATAATGGCGATGATATCATGGAAACTGAACTGTAGTAAAAGTATTATGTTGTATTTGTTCAGTTTCATTATTTGGTTGTACATTGGACATTTAGAATGTTTTTTTCTGTGTAAAGGATTTTTAATGAGAAGTAGCCTAAAATAAAGCCAAAACAAAGTCAGGGAAAGTGACTCTAAATTAAAGCATCTAGTAATTACTTTTGTAAATCCAGCTCATGCTGTAGTCCAATAATCATATTTGTGCATCAAAGAATGATTGAGGACTGTATTATTTTCCTATGTTATACATAATTAAAACAATTATGAGCTTTTTAAATATACAGGATATTGGACAATGTTTGATTATGAATGTATTAACAATACACAATATTGTTTTATGAGGTGTTTTCATGTTTTTAGTAATGAGTTTTTTAAATGGCTAATGATCACGTCATTTCTTTTGTAAAGAGTTGCTGATGTAAGTCATAGGCTGTTTCACTGTGTTCTCATTTGTAAGCACAGTGTGACAGTCACAACATAAATCTCTCAAGACAATCTATACTTAGTAGCGTACAACAGCGGAACTGAACCACAACACAACATAACCAAACAATGTTTAACACTATGAGTGTCACACTGTGTTGTCAGAGTTTGTCTACGGTGATTTCGATTTAAATACTCATGATGTCTTTGGTGGTTTGTCACCATATAGCTAAGTAAACTGGAATGTATTTGTCTTTGATAATGTTATATTATAGATAGTATATTTATAACAAAAATGTAATATATTGAATAATTGATGTTTTGTTGGAACAAAATATTCATTGGAATACATGTTTGGAAATTTAAACCTGACTAATATAGTTGAAGTATGAATTGTAAATAAAACAACAACAGAAATGGCGCTTAAAAAAGAAAATGCATTCATCTGTGACTCAAGTTTATTTCCTTTACACATTAACCACAATGTCCTCTGTCAACACAGGTAGGGCCTAAAGGTAAATGTATATTAATAACACAGAACTACATGATGCTATAAGGCTGTTATTGTTTTGTATCATGTCACAACATGTCATTTCACACATTAAATATGGGCTAGTTACATTAAAGAGGAGTGTTAAGGCATAAACTTTCGACAGTTTGGCGCTCTTTTTCTTTTAGCAAGGTTAGGTTTGTGTAATTGGGAGGCTGTTGTAAGAACTTGGGTAAACAGAAAAACCTTGCAAGAACACATACAGTAGGCTACCTCTAACTTTTAGAGACGTATATGGCTGTTAGGCTACCATTGAAATCTGCTCACCTGTTCCTAGGATTGTGTTGTACCAGTGTTTTCTTGTTGCTCCAGTAACGGCTGTTGGCGTGCAGTGCAGTCACCCGCCCGATCGAGGAATGAGGTCATTCTGATAACATTTGTCTTTTATAATTTGCTTCACCAAAGTTGACGTTATTTGATAACATGTTTGATATCTTTGAGATATGCAGTTCAAATGTGTTTTTAACGTTTACTAGATGACGGATTTTATTTGTATAGCAAGCACTGTCATAAAAATGCAAACAGGAGAGAAACACTTTCAATAATATCTGGGTTGACCTGCAAAATTAACATTAAAATTAATTCTGTTACCAGAATTATTGAATGATTACATTTTATACAAATGTTGTGCTTATTAGAAACCTTTACATAATATTTACATTTATTTTCAAACATAGGCCTAGTTTCTTGAGGATTACGAAAATCTCTTTACTGTCAAATTTATGACTGAATCCCTGAAGGCAATAAAAGAAAATTGTGGGTAAGTCATTTTTCCATTTCTTGAAAAAGTTATTTAAAAAAATATTATATTCTTGGATATAGTCTATACGGGATAAATGTGTAGTTAAACAAATGATAAAATTTTGAGGTTATTGAAATGTTCAAAGTAAACAAAAGTCAACATTTTCTTGGCTTCTTGCAGCATATACAAGCATGAGCAAGAAAATGATTGAAAACACATACTCTTGCGACAGGTATAAGACACTGTTAAATGTAATAGACTCGTTTCTAAATAAGTGAAGCAATAGAAAACTGTCAATCATATTTTTCTCCTTCAGGCATCAAACCTACACTTTAGCTGTGGAAAGAGCTTCAGAGAGCAATGAAATTCTTGTCCCAAAGCAAAAACCTTTGTACAGCAAAGCAGCGAGAATCATCCAGCGAGCATGGAGGATACATGTTGTTAGTGATCACAGTAACTGGTGTTACATTTCAGTAATTTTCTCCATAACGGTAACTTATTAAATGGCTTTAGAATGATTAAAAAGCTAGTTGTACATACCTGTTTCTGCATGTCTAGGATACAGCTGTTTTCAAGCACCTCAAGAAACTTGTGAACTTCCATAATGAAGGAGACCCACGTCTGTTTCTTAGATTTATTAACCCTGTGGAGGTGAGGTACAGTAGCTCATGTGCAGATGTCAATCCTAACTGAGATGTTTTCTGTTTACCAAAACAATGTAAATGTTTTGTTTCAGGCTACCATTTTAGACGCTGCTTCAAGGGCCCTCGTCCGTTTCAGACTAGGGGGAGTAAGTGATGGTGTTCATATTTTTCATATTTATAACAAAAAGTTAAAAACAAATATTAAATATGAATAAAACTGTCCAGACTTCCTATCCCCCAAATATCTACTACAAAATCTACACCCGTGCACCAGTAGTGGACATGTGTGCCTCCAGCCCTAAGGATTACACACGTGCACAGCAAAAGAAACTTGTGCCAGGACCGATCCATAATGGCCAACTGATGATCTGTGCGGATGATCACTCTGGGTGGTACCAGCGGGTGGAGAATAATGGCTGGAGAATTTTGTCTTGCAGGGTAAAATCTCCACTATGGACACTGTAGATATCAATCCACTGAGCTCATGAATTTGATATATTGGACCTTTTAGCCATTTGTAGCACTTTATACCATTAGCCTATTTAAACATTGTTGCTTAACTGAGCATTATACTGTATTTCTGAGTCTCACAATATTTTTTCTCTTCAAAAGATTTCGGCGTTCAAAGACCCAATCGCTCAGGACACCAACTGCAAGAAGATGGAATTCCATTACTGCAAAATAATTCGGCAACAAGATGTTGCAAGAAAAAAGAAGATTAGAAAGATTGAATGGATGAGAAAAATGTATGTGTACGTGTAAAGTTAAGGCTCACCTGATTCTTTCCACATTTTAGCATAATTGTACACTCATCAAAACTATGGAATAACACAAATTTTAAAAAATCCAAACTTTGTAATGATAATGTATAGGGATGTAACAATATTATCGATACCTGTGATCGCAATAGCAAAATTGTCTGAATATTAGCGTTGTCACATGACTGTATGAAACGATTGGTCTTCCAGGCCTATAGAGAATGTTTGAAAATATTACCTTTGTCAAGGCTCATCTGGTGGAATTATTTTATTTTATACAAGGGATTTCTGGTCATTTGACCCATATCATACTATAACTCATACCTCTAAGCAACAGGTACGATTAGAGGATAAAGAAAATAGAATGCTTATGGCACGTTTCCAACCAGCCATCATTTGTCATTTCACAATATTGCAATAAATATTGTACCATGGACTTCATACACAGAGGTTTTATCGTACAGTGAGATTTTGATATTGTTACATCCCTAATAATGTATATACACAGGGTATATTTATTTTCTTCAATGTATACTTAAAATTCAGTTTTCTTTCCTCATATGTGATAACAGTTTGCACATTCTCTATTACCGGTTCATAGGTATGCAGTAGGACTCCTGCAAGCTACTCCAGACAGTGAAACAGCGTTGTTGATGCAGAAATCTACACAGAGAATGATGGATTCACTGGAACACATTGAACCAGATTCCGTTACAGAGCAGGAGGTAGATGATTTGCTTGCATGGACCAACGCTCTCAATTTTAATGAGTAATTATACTATTTAATTTTTAACACACATTTGACCTCAAATATAATAAAGTCAAAATCATCTAACTAAAGTAAGGGTATTTCAAATCAATCTATTTTTAGGTATATCAATGAATGGATGGATTTGGGGACCAGCAAGTGTTGCATATAGAAAAAACGTAAGACCATTTTAATGGTGCTTTGGAAAAGCTGTCAATTATTGTATAAACGGTGTTTTGTGGCATTATATCGCCATCTGCTGGGTGGGACGGGCATTGACTCCTCTCCCTGTTCCCCGTGGAAGTGCGTTTTCTTTGTTCTTCAATAAAACTTTTTTAATAAAAGGTTTACGAGTGTTTGGTTTCCTGTTTTTTGTTTTTGACAATATTAAATTAATCTGTTTTTTGTGGAATTTAATTAATCATTAACCGAAAGACGCACGTGCGACGAAAAGTCGGATCTCTGATGACGTTCTGAAATATCGCGAGACTCCTGTACAGCACACATAGCCAATCAGATGTCTCCGTCTTGACTGGACGTGCTGGTCGCAGTTCGCAAACATGGCGGACTACAAAGGTGCTCCTTTGGCTTCAACGCCAAAAACATTAGATCCGGCCGAATATTTTAATCTTTCACACGATTACAGACGGGCTGAGGAGGATAGAGCTGCTCTGAGGGCTCGACTGAAGAGGCAGTATGTGCTGCAACTCAACAATCCTCATCGGAAAGAGCTGATCGTAAGAGAGATGTTATACGGATGACACTTTCAAATCCATTGGATTGCGTAAAGCAATAATTGCAGTGCGCGCCGTATTTCCTCTCAGTGCGTTGTATTAGCTTGTCATTTAAAATGTGTAATTTGGTTAAAATGTCTGTTTAAGAAAGTCGCTTTGTTAAATACCGAGCCAGTGCTCGAGTGACCTTCAGTGTTATTGCTGGCGGATTGTTTTGGGTCGCATGTACCGCTATTAGGTGTTAAATCGCGATATTAAAAATGTTGATAAACTTGTATCTGCAGCAACATAATAACGTCAAGACCATGTTCCGTGTGTTTTTATTTGTAGGAGGATCCTGCTCTTACGCGCTGGACATTTGCACGTACCAACAACGTGTACCCCAACTTTAGACCGACTCCTAAAACGTCATTGCTGGGTGGCTTGTTTGGAGTCGTACCCCTCTTTGTTTTGTACTTTGTGTTTAAGACAGACAGGGTGAGACACATTTTAAACTTCTGATTCATGTCACAGTGTGCTAATTCTCATTTCTTGCACTGATTCGTTTTTCATCCACAATTCTTATATTGCAAGTCAAAGTTATTTCAATGCGATTTGTCTTTTTCCAGGACAAAAGAGAGGCCAAAATAAAGGCAGGAAACTTGGAACGTCCCTATAGGCTGACATCTTGAGAGCAAATTGTTGTTTGACTGTTTATTGTAATCAAAGTACTTGTAATTATTAGATAATAATAAAATACTTTATCGTTGAAAATTCTCTGTTCATGTCATTACTGAAGAAAGGGAACCCAGTCTGTTATGTTTGGTAATATGATTTATTTGGTTATATTCCAACAGCATCTTTCATTGTAACACTTGTAGATCGATATTTTTCTGTTTAACTAAACATTTCTCATTTCTTTCTATTAAGAACTGATTCATTTTCACAGATTTATATCTTGTGACACTGAAAGTGATCAACCTTTTTTATTTGCTGCTTGGTTTCCATTTTGGATTGAAGTGACTCACTAAGCTATCCCAACATTTGTAATAATTCTTATCCAAACGTTGACATGTTTCAAGTCCCCATTTAGTCACAGCCATACTGAAGGATGACTCAAACATGAATGCCTGTGAGAGACAGAGGATAGATTAGGAAAATGTATGCTTAAAATTCATGTGTCGTGATGCATTAAATATAGTATAAACGTTACCATAGTGCCCCCTGCAACTCTCTCTGGTTTCAGAACAACTGTGCTGTTCTTCTCAAAACAGTCAACATCAGGCCCATGAGGGGTCATTATGCTGTGCAGACTGCCTCCTCCAGGTTGGAAACCCTCTTCCTTTGCTTCATAGTGACCCTTGATCAATCCCATGAACTCACTCATGCAGTTCCCTTTTAGCACAGACAGAGGTCGCTCTTTAGCAACTCTTGACTTGGTTTCAAGAGAAGCCTGTTCAAGGACATGTACTTACTGTGGTAATAAGGGGGGCGAAAGGTATGGTCAGCCACACCCCAGCGAGGGGGAAAGATGACAAAATCTGCGATGGCAACACCTGGTCTTGTGGACTTTGCTGTCAGTACAGTGAAAATCGATGGATCCTGAAATCAAATGTTAGGAAATGTTGATTCGCAGTACACGAAAAGTATCAAATGTAAGCCAAACGGAAAAACACTCACTGCATGATCAAATGCTACACAGTTGATAACCATGAAATTCTCCAGGTTGTATTTGTACGGTGTGTAGTTTCCGTGCCATGCCACTACATTAAATGGCGAAAAATCCTGTTGGAACAAGAAAGTGTATTATGAAAACAATTGAGTATGGGTATTTCACAATGTATAAATTGCTATAGATTTGGAATAAACAATCAATAGTAATAAGTCAAACTCAAAACACTAAGATGTCTATTCAATATCCTCAATACAACATTTAAAATTAATTTTCTTTTCCAGTACTTGTTAAAATCTCCAATTTTATAAAGACATCAGTTGATAATATGGCAGCAACGAGATTTTGAATGCTTGCTGCAAAATCAATATAATTCATTACAGCAGAGACTGCCTGCTGTCCCGACCCTCATGATCCCCCAGTTGTTCCAACCCACCCCCTCGCACAAACACACGCATCAGTCACAACTTTACACACAAACATTACTGTTTTTACAGTTACATTCATACTCACAAAGACACAATTCAAGCACCCTGGGGCTTCTGGGACCCCACAGGTTTGTAATCTCCTCACAAACATTAAAGGCCTCAAGGATAACTCTACCAGACTCGATTAAGATGAAGAAATAACACGTGTACACACAAAACACAAACATATTTTCCCAGTCAAGCAAATAATAAGTTGATTGAGCAATTTAAGCACTCAGCTGGAGGACAAAAACATCAGGATAAGGCTGTACCATCTCCTTCAATATATAGATCTTCTCAATTTGGGACCACGCAGACGGTGTGAAGAGAGCAAGACACAGATGTCTTTTAACAAGTAACAGCGCCTTTTCAAAGTGTTGCTTGTGATGCTCATATGTTTTAAGTCTTATTTTCCTCTGACATCTTATCCAATTATTCACTCAACAGGACACAAACAGGTACGGAAACAAGTTTAGTGCCAAACTAATACATAGATTTCTAAATGTAACAACTGGTCATTTTGTGGTATAGTTGACACTGAAGGTTTTTATGTACCTGTTGACAGGAGAAGAACTTGCCCTGGTACTTGTTGACAATGGTGTAACCGGTGGCCACAGTGCGATCCTCATACCAAGCCGAAGGCGTTTGGAAGTCCCTGGGGTTAGCAAGTCCATTAGCCCCTGAAATATCACCGAATAAATTGTCATTTTTAAAAAAACTATTGAATTAGACTTGTATCATATCCCAAAACGCACCAATTGGACCCAAATCTGGGAGTTCAAAATGCGCTCCAAAGACCTCCAGAATGTATCCCCTGGTCTCTCCAAACACATCCACACTGAAACGCATCCCTTGCTGGAAAACAAAAAGTGCAAGACTTAAGAGAATAAAACCGCAGGGCAGTGGTTGGTTTACATTTTTATATTGTTTATAAGAATGAATATAACTAATGGTTAAATATCAAAGTAACTTGAGTGATACAGGAACATCAGCAAAACACCTGAACGACACAAATCTCATTGGGCTCCACCATCAGCTTTCCAAATTCTGTAGTAATTAGGATTTCACCTTGTTGAGGAACTGAAAAACAGGTTTTATCAGATACAACAGAATAATCAAGAAGATCAATTAATTCAGAATAAATGGAAAAATAATCTTACCAATAAGAAAGTCACCATCTGCATTTTGGAAACACCTATGAAATAAACCATCTGTTCTTACTATTTCAAAAGTGATGCATACTAAATAGCAAATGGTAATAAAATCAGTGGTTTGCACTCAAATCAAACTGACTTGTCGGTCATTGATGTGTTACAGGTGTAGATGAGGATGGCGAGGCCATTACGAGATTTCGAATCTCCAGCTCCACACAGCGTATGCAGACCCTAAAAATCAAACCAATGACAAGCAGCAATATTATTTACGCAGACAGCAATCAATCACAATTCATACAGTAAGTACAAGTAAACTTACCGATATGAAATCCACCCTTTTTTCAGATGTTTTGGGGATGTTAAACGGTTTCCACCGAAGCTGTCGAAAACGTACAATCATGTTAATTGTTCATCTGAAACAATAGCCTTTAGTTTTGTATGATATTCATACGTTACCTGGTTGGGGTCAGGCTCCACTTCATTCCAGTTCTCTGTAAGATCTTCACAGCTCATTGCAGTGAAGGGCTTGTGACGCACAGA
Source organism: Barbatula barbatula (assembly GCF_947034865.1). Taxonomy (NCBI): domain Eukaryota; kingdom Metazoa; phylum Chordata; class Actinopteri; order Cypriniformes; family Nemacheilidae; genus Barbatula; species Barbatula barbatula. Next base: position 15,270,330 of record NC_136786.1, on the reverse strand, counting down.
AGGTAAAATGCGATACAGCCAGCTAGAAAAACCATACGTTTCCCGTTGATTTGACTTGGATTTGACAAATTCAACATTTTTCTTAACACATTTTGCCTACCTTCTTTTATTGGTGGACCGTGGGCAAGTGAAGGCAGATCCAGACAGTTGCTCAGCATAGAGGCCATATGGACACACTTGTGGATTGTTCTTAAAAAAAATCTAAATTCAGCATTTATAAATGATAATTTGTTTTAATTAATACAGGTTTTGGTATACCTGTCCCTCAGGTAAAGATCCCGGACAGCGGGGGTCCTCAGAGGCGAACTCATTGCCAAAACCACTCATGTACTAAAACGCGGACAAAAATTATATCCATAATATTGTATTTCAGTATTAACTTGTAAATGGTTAAGTGTAATTTCATCGTATAATGGTTTAAGCAATGTTAACAAGCAAAGAAAGACAAAGGAAACAGCAAAACACTAAACTGCCACTCATGACCATCTCAGTATCACTATGAGTGGGCAACAATCCAACAAATGCGCTTAGTCATCGTGCGTCTGCATGTGTACATATGTTTACACCCCCTCAACAAAGCCCCCAAATTGAGATTGCATCATTTAGGCTATTAAATCTAAGTGTAACTGGAACAGATCAGATATCACCCGAATACATGACAATAATGGGACTATCGGATACAATTTTGAGCGATCTGTTGAAGTTGAGAAGCTGCGTGTACTTCTGAGCAAAGATCAAGCTCATCTGGGCAGCTGCTCAATCCGGCGATCTGATTGGCTAATATGAAACGCCCCCCAGTTTTTCATCACAGAGGTTCGGTTTTCAGCATTCTTTATAATGCAAGAAGTAATAACAAAGCACGGTTTTCACAAGTGAACGAACTTGTAATAAGTTGAATGAAAAATAAGTATATCAACATGCGTTAGGATTTCTTTCGATTTAAGACTTGAAAAGGCGCTTCACATCTGGACCGAATTAACCATTAGACATGTAACATGACAATACCTAATATGACCTTATATTATACCTAGTTTCATTTTAGGCAAGCATTCGTCTATGCAGTCCAAAAGCACACTTACCTTTAGACCAGTCATTGTACGGTGTATATTGATGGAGTCTGTTTAAACTTCAAAACGACCGATCGTACCGAGCGCTCTCTTCCTGCAGAAGACCGAGGGAGGAACTTGGGTCGTATTTACGTTTTTCTCAATATGGTTTTAATTATACGCAGACACGTGACGTAAAGAGATTTGGGCAAAGTTCAGGAGGGGAGGAGAGGGTTGATGTTTACGGGCGTGTACAAATGATGACCCTGGCACCAGGGCCGTTTGAAGGAATTTGGGGGCCCCAAGCAAAATGGACATGGAGGCCCCCCCAAACCCCCGCCCCGCCCGCACACACGCAAAGCCTACAGGAACCACAGCATAGCCATAAAGTTTAAGTTCAACCACACTTTATATAAATAAAAAAGGTTTACAGTGCATAAACTGCTGTTGCATAAACATTCTGAAATATCCATGGGCTAAAGTGACTGGTATTTACACAGTTTGGTGGGAATTCAATAGTGATTTGCACTGTTGTTTTTCTAACAATATGACAGCACACACTTATCAGTTTAAACTCTGGGCTGTGCAGGATATCAGCTGTAATTCTAGAGCTTGTGGTGGTACCTTGTGCTATAGAGGAAACATCAGCACTGAGAAGTGATGCATCTGATGTTGAGGATGAAGTTGATGGTGTAGCTGGGAAAATAATTGAAAAAAAAAATCTGAAATTACCTGTGAAGTACGTTTTACCATTTCACTGTTAGCATATTGAAAGAGGTCACTATTAACAGCTCAGCTCAGTGAGAGAAATTCACTCTACCTTCATCAGTGGAGGTCTCCTTAGGAAGAGCCTGAGGGCTGAGAAATTTAAGCAAAGCACCTTGAGGGAGAAAGAAAAGATGGTAACACTTAATAATAACAATCATTAATAGATGGTAAATTGATAGTTAATTAATCTTTAGTTTACTGTCATTTAACTGTTAGCAAACAGTTAACAAACAATGAAATTATAATTATATGTTTACTAATTATTAGTAGTGCTGTAAATTAACAGTTTATTGTAACACACATTATATCTATCATATAATATATTAGGTATCGGGTAATGATTAAACATTTTTTGTAAACCTTTAAGAAACCATTTTAAAATATCTATAAACATTACATAGATAGACGACCAGATATTCCTAACACTTTGTTAAGGGTTACTAATGCTTAAAAACATCCCAAGCTAATGTTTGATGCACGGAATTTATTGTGTGGTTTTCCTAACCCCCCCATTTGGTAAATAGATCATCACGGTGGAATAGTTAGTATAGCATGCTAACGTTATGCCACTTTCATCAAAACCTATTACAAAGCTATAGCAATGTCATGTCATTAAATACGATAAACAGTGATTCTGGAACAGATCTGCATCTTCCTTATCCCGTTAAAAAACATATTACAGTAGTATGTAACCATATTCCGTCCGAAGTTGCACTAACTGTTCGTTACAAGCAGCATTTGCCGTCAGGCAGGTTACAGGTAACGTTAGCTAACATATTTTTGCAAGCCTACCTGCTGCAAAATGACACCAAGACAAGAAGAGCTATTTTATCCAGTGTAATTTATCACTTACCACTATCTTGTTTATTCTTATCCTCCTCTTCCTTTCTCTTCTTTCTTTTTTGGGATCCTGAAGCATAATTCCGCTTCATGACTGCCGACGGAGGTTTTGTTTTTGCCGGCAGCAGAGATCACGAAAGGGGCCCCTTGAGGGGGATCCCAATAAAAGTGTCATTGCACTTTACTGCATTGACTGTCAAAGGGGCGCTCAGTTTGTCGTTGCATTTTATTCTTAACCAGTTGTTGTCTTTGGGCCCCAGGCCAGCTCGGGGCCCCCGGCCAGCTCGGGGCCCCAAGCAATTGCTTGGTTTGCTTGCCTTGTCGCGACGGGCCTGCCTGGCACGAGAACAGCAAATGCCACTTTGGCCAAGTTCATAGGTCCAAGAGAGGCCTCCTTTATTCGGATTAATTTGTATTAAAGTTCATTTGGGATAGCCTAGTATAGCGGGTAGCTGTAATTTTACTTCAATAAATACAAATATTTGGTAAGGCCTGCAGTAAACTGTAGCTGCTTGCGTAATGATGCTAACTTAACAATGCGTAAAGAATACAAATCTATGCCTTGCATGCACAATGCACCGAAGCCAACCCCGTTCAAATGCGTTTGCTGTTTTTCATAATTTAAACATAAGCGGTAGGCCAAGCCATTATGTTGGTTTGTGGTTGTAAGGTTCCACAGTATGAGACTGAACTTGGGCACCGGTCCAATTGCGCATTTATTTCTGAGAAAATGAATAGGCGTGATAAAAAACAGAAAACAATATCACGTCGAACCAATTTGCCTCTTTCATTCCGCAAACTATTTCTCTTTCTCTCGTCTTCTGGGGAGGTGATGTGTTGGTGGGGTAAATTATGGCAATTCTCGTGGCGAGGCGCAAATAAAGTCAGAGCGGCAGAAGTAACTGTTCTCTAGTGAAGCGTGCAGCTGTGCGGAGACTCCCGCTGGCAGGCCGTTTAGGTGCTGTGCTCAAGACGAGAAAGACTAATGCCGGAAAATATCTCGACCCAGTCTGCGGAAATTGATCTGCTCCTCGGGGGAAAAATGACTGATTTTAATTTCGCCACGCCCCTCTCTCTACCTCTCCTCTTCTTAAAGTAAGCTGCGCTCTTCCACGGGCAATGGAGAGACAAAATACCTCATGATAGGTGCACAGATGAGCAAAGGCATTTTCTATAATACAGCCTTGATGTTCTTCCCCCTGGACGAAACTACATGTTGATGGGCTTGAAATCAGTCTCCTACCAATTTGGTGCTTTACAATCACACGATGCTATCTGTAAATCCTGAAACTAGCAAAGGTGACACAAGCCAGAGTCTTTAAAAAGAGACCATTCTCTCAGCATTGAAATGTACCAATTACATGATACATATGCTTAACAAGCCTCTTTATTCATGCCAAATATTGTGTCTTGATCTCTTTCTACCGCATTTGCACCAATAGCAGTTCCACTCACTGCTGAGTAGAATTGCTGCGACACCCAGAAGAACACCCTTTTAAAATGAAGAGCAACTGGCCTTGTTGAGTTTCTCTCCATCGGCTGTAATGTTATGCAAATGGTTTAATATGAAGATAAAGACTGTAGCGGCATGCCACGCTTTACCAGTTCAAGCCCTGGTGCATCCTCAGAGCCTTCGCTAATGAGTAAGGGATTATTCTGGAGTCGTTAAACGGTGCCCTGCCTGACATCCGTCCCCTCCTCCTTCGGTTATGCCCATTAATGCACTGTACACAGACTTTAGAGATACCTTTTACCACCAGCTCCTGCCTTTTTTACACATCAGAATGTCACTGAATAGCAAATTACATTCTCTTCCCACAGAGAAAATTGCTTTCGAATCTCTTAGTTATAAAGATTTTTTTTAGAAAGGAGGGGGGAAAAACATGCGGAAGCATAATTACTTGAAAATCTCATTGGCAGTTGTTGCTGCCGGTTGCTCAGGGAATTTATTTAAGGAATTATGTGGAAATGCTTCTGTATGTGTGTTTGGATGCGTGGAAGAATTTGCACTAAAATGCACTTTTATACCAATGCATTAAGTGTAACATAACTGACATAAGAAAGCGCTCACCGGCTTAACGGTTTAGATGATGTGAGATAGCTTAGCACGTGTCAGCTGACCTAATATCAAACGCCAGCAGGGATTCAGGTAACATCTGATTGATTCTCTAAGGCCGACACACATGCAGTAAATGTATTATTCAAAGCTTTGCTAGTGTGGCGTCAAATGGGAAGGAAGCACATATGGTTTGTGTCTGTTGGTGAGAGAGCAAAGGAGAGAGACAGACGCGTGTCCACTGTCACTTTTTGACCCTGTAAAGTTCCTGCAGGGGTGAGAGTCCGCCATGACCCGAGATACAGAGTGAATTTACTGCTACTACTTCCCAACCACGGGGACTCCGAGCACCTAGAAATGGAGAGGTAAGAAATCCAATATAGATTGCATGGCTTCACTTGGCACCCCATCGTGCCGTTCAGAGCTGCAACCCGGGATCAAAACGTTTTTGTGTCTCCCACCAAATTGGTCTGGAGAGCTTGGGTAGCATGGCAGCTTCCCCTAATGATGCCCTCCGATGCATTCACATAAAATCTTCAGCCCTCTCCGAATATGGTCTACAAAATTTATTTTCCACACATACAGTCGGTAGAGCACAAACAAACTAAAATATCCCCTTTTATCTCTGTCAGCCACCCTTGATGACTTCCAATCTGCTAGCTACAGGGAAGCAAAACAAACATAACTATGGGAGCTTGCATCCTGAAGGAGAAAAAGAAAGAGGGGAATAGAATAACTGGCCTCGTGCGGAGGCAGAAACTGGACTGAACAGAAGGAGAGCTGTCACAGCGGCCATTACCGTCACAGCTGAACACCAGAGAAACCATCTCAGCACTAGGCAGGAAGCTAATTTCATTTGAGATGAAGTCTCAGATGAACTGCTGGGGATTATCCCTTATGAGTATCCACAGACCTCATTAACAATACGCTGAGACATTACGTTTGTGCTCTATCAACATCTCCTGGGCAACACAGAATGAATGTCAATCATTTAAGTTTTGGGTCAACAGCAGTTTGGTTTTAAATGACGAATGATGCTTTAAAGGTCCACTAGATGTCACCAGAACCAATACAGCGTGATTGGGGTTGATCACTGAAAACAAAACAATTTACTTGTTACAGAAGTGGACGTACGTTCTACGTATAGGCTACTATCATCTATTTTAGTGTATACATATTCATAATCTTAAAACCAGAAAAATAGTTAGCCTACACATATATGGAGACCCTCTATTTGACACCTGAAATATATTTATAAACAAATGCTCCTGCCCGAATAAGATTTAAGTTTATTACGTTTCAGTTGTGTCAAATATTTTTTCTTCCTTCCGTCTCCCTCCTGTGATATTCTTGGGCTCAGCGAAAGACACGGAAATTATTTTCCTTCCAATGAAAATCTCTTGATTGCTTCTTTTATACGAATGTCTAAATGTCATTTTTTTCCTTGTATCGTTTTTCAAAATTTACATAAAACTCAGACAAGGTCAGATAGCAGCGAAGTCCCTAATTTCCTCTAATCAACTTTCATTTGCATGGCGATATTTGCGCGCGTTATCGACGCTAACTGAATAAATGGACTTCTTCAAACTCAAGGGGAGAGGTTTTGATAAGCTCCTGGGAGAAGAAGAATAATTTGCATGTATTACTTTGATTAACTTAATAAAGTATTGTCATTCTTGAATTTAGACATTCATATTCTTTCCAAGAAGCAATCAATAAAGGGCAAGAGCGCCTCTTTAGATCATCAGCGCGCACGAACCCTCTTTACAACCAAAATACCGAAATCAAATGTCCAGCGGCGGCTCCTTGCTCCTCTTCAGGCCTAAACGATAATAAGAGAGCAGACGCAAAATTGTTCCAACTCATATTTGTGACCTTTCACCCGAATGCGTTATTAAAGAATCCATTCCACGCTTCACGTTCCACAAATCGATGAGAATGCGGAGGAGACCTCACTATCTCCCATAATCTACAAAAAAATGACATACTGTCTTGAAACGATGCGCAAAAATAGATATAAACTTTAATAAAACTTCCAAATGAGGCCAGACAGCAGCAGTCGAATGATTTATAGTAGGAAAATAATTTAAAAACATAAGTCGTCCTTTTTCGGTTTAGTCATTCAAAAATAAGAGAAAGAAACTTTTACATTTAAATAGACAGAATTCTAACTACTGGAAAGTATTGAATGAAGGAAGCACACAAAATAACAATAACCAGAAATGTCTTAATGCAGTTATATACAAATATTCGTGTGAATGTTAAGACAGATTTTAAAGTGAAAAACATTTATTCTAGTCCACATCAAGATAGGATTTCTTGCTTTTTTACATCCACACATGTATTAACACTTCTCAGTTCGCAAGCATCCATATACGAGCCATAAAAAGCCTAAAAAACAATCATATAATTGGGAGCACATCCAGAACCAAGCAGGATTAAATCAATTAAATCGTTAGATTAAATAAAATTAATTTCTTGACCATGTCTTTGGTTCGTGTTTTCTATCTGCTTTTAGGTCAATTGTGACAATGGGCCCTTTAGAGATAGAGAAAGCAAACAGACGATCTACACTTGAGTCAGCTGCATAATGGACATTTTATTGTGGCAGACTCAATTCTGTTCCATGTTTCAATACTGAAATAATTTACCAGTGTTATCACTTCATCCTCTCATGTCTATAGTCAGACCTCGCCATGCTGTCCACTACATGGATAACAGTCACAATTTCCCCCTCACACAATTCACAAATTCCACAAAATCTGGTCCAATGAAGCTTGAAATAAGTTTAACACCGAATAACTGATGTTAATAAATGTGGTTTTGGATCGCCATGCCTGAGCGTCTGTAGACACGCAAATGTGCAAATGTTTGACAATAGCCACAGCTCCTAATTCTTGAAGTGAGAGCTTTCAATCAGCACACGAGCATCTTTCTGGAACACAACCAAACAAACAATGATTTGGCCCCAAGCAATAAAACAATTGTAATCCTAGTCATTTGTGTCTTAAGGGACAGGATAATTTTTGGTTAAAATGTTTGAGTTGTCTTTCCTCTTCCTCCTTCTCTCTCCCTCTTTTTGAATAAATTCAAATTATCGAGTCAGCTGAACGAAATTAGAGTCCTTTTGTTTTTATTAGTGCGTATTACTGTTGAAAATTACAGATGATCGTTGCGTTCTGGTTTGCTATTGTTGTTCCGATCATCGACTGTCATTCCAAACTTAAGCTAACAAAGTCATTAAATTGACTCCCTCGCGCTCTCATTATGCGTGGTGTTAATAACCACTAATTAACTTTGCTTACGCGCGCGTCTGAGAGCACGTCTTTTTGTTCGCCCTTTCAAGCAGAGCAGCATCCAATTAAGTCACAGCAACAGGAACGAAGACACGCCACCTCTGGAGCACCACTGTCATGAACGTGGCTTCTGTATTCAACACTGAACCCGACAACCATACAACCCTAACCAACTAATTCATCATCTGAATTTGCAGCTAATTCGAATTTGCAGTATGGTTTTTAATGTGGTCTGAGGTAATACGATGTGAATCGATTGAAACGGAAATAGACGAATAGATAGATGGATAGATATAAATCACTAAAATGAGAATTAAGGAAACATTGTCCATAAATGTTTTAACATCTTGCATGCTGCTGTGCTCGTTTGGTTTAACTTTACGCACGTCTTTTGGATAGCTGTTGTTAACACCAGGAGATGGCGCTGCTTGAAAACACGGGAGTGGTGAAGCCTACAGAAGAGATTTAGACACGCACCAAAACGCAGCTGTTGACTGGTGTAACGATGTAAGGTGTCACCTACTGTTACTTACAGTTTCAGAAAAGCTTCTCGTTGTCGGAACAGGAGTGGTTTGCGTGCGCCTAGCCAAAACCCAACAGCCATGTAAACCCTGCAAAACAGAAGACGATTGTAGAAATTATCAAGTTAGGCTGTTGTGAAAATATGACACACTGTGGTATCGGGTAATAGAGGAGCGTGAAACTGACTGGCACCCACTAACAGCTTGCTTGCCCGCACGTAGAGCGCTAAATAGACTCGGGACTGAATCTGGGAAAATTGCGCATTTTTTTCAAATGCGTGCGTGTAATTAGTGCATTTAAACAAAGCGCGGATGTCCTGCTGGCGGTAATAGTCCCTGACATTTCTTTTCTTGGGTTAATAACAGAGCGCGTATAAATGAATCAAATTGTGCCCCCAAATTACATAGCGACTTTAAATACCCGTCTGCATTACGCGGCTGTTTGGAGCGAGGAAAAACGTCTTATATTGTTATTATTGTCATTATTGTGTTCTGTTGATCTGCTCGTGGTTGGTGCTGAAGTTTCAGGAAAGAAATAATTTGTCGTAATTGGCAAGAAGGCGAAAGCCCCTGTTCGAATTATTTTCCACGTATATTTATTGTTGTTTATGAAGAGTGTTGCAGTTAAACCCAGTTATTGCGCAGTTCAAACATGTATACGTTATTTAAACCTTTACAAATAGGTCCATATGCACACACACACTGTTCCACATATGTTCAGGTGCCTGGTCTTGGTACCACTACAAAGTGTAATTTACAAAGAGAGAATAATTTGCAGCTCAGTTGCAAGTTTGAGATTGAATTGTGAAAATTATTCTTTTAACATTGATGGGTCTGAGCGGTGGTTAGGGTCATGCCATCCGCTGCAGGTTAAATAGACTTTCATTTAAAATTACATTCTCAATCTGTCTCTCCAGTTTGCTGGAGTCCAGTTGCCTGCAGTAGGCTCTCATCGGCCTATTACCACCACCCTCACTTTTTAAGTCAATCATCTATAGCTATCTGATCGCTTCACTCTGAGAGGACAAGCAATTAGACTAGGTGTGTGTATATGTGTGTACGCACTAGATGACCAGGCGTATGTGAGTCTGACCATGATTCAAATAAATGGCTTGTGTCTTTCCTTTATAAAATGTGATATTGGTATGGCATGAAGAGCATTGAAAGAGTAAAATGCATTTTTAAGACGATTCTCAGATAAATGTATAGATGAATATGTATAGCCTTATATATCTTTGTGGATTTTAAACTGACTCTCGTTAAAGAATTTTCAGAAAAACAGCATTAATATCAATGCCAACTAAGCACCCTAAATATCTACTAAAATAACATTTATTATTAATATTACATTTCGTTATTAATCATTTCGTTCATTCATAAAATTCAACAAGGTCCACTCAGAAAAGTCGTTTACTAGTATTCATAAAATTGTTCTCCTAAAGGGTTTTTATACTCCAAGGATGATCAGTAGATTTATATTCAGAGGTTGTATTTTTCAAAAATATATTTAGTCTATTTTATCTCATTTTAATCTAAATGCGGAGGTGTTCATCCGGTAGCCTAAGTAATCCATTATAAGATTCGCTCAGTTCATACCGTTTAACTTTAATAGAAAAATATATAAAGATCCCCCTTGTTCCCTTGGGAGCCAATCAGATTTGCGTTACACGTCAATGCAACAGAATGGAGTGCGGAGCTACTGCGGATCGGTGCATATGGCATTAGCGGCCAGGCTGAGATAGGCAAGAGAGACATTTCAGATATAGTGCGAGAGAGAACCAGTCACCGACACGAGCAAACCCTTTGGCGAAACAAATATGAGTAGTCAATACGACGACGACAGCCGCGACCGAAGTGAATGTAAAAGCAAGTCGCCCACCGTGCTTTCCTCGTACTGCATAGACAGTATACTGGGCAGAAGAAGCCCGTGCAAAGTCAGACAACTGGGAGCGCAAAGTTTGGCAGCAACCGTCAGAGCGGACCACGACCAGTCAACTGAAGGTAAGTTTTTACTGACGCTTTAGCGGTATATTTATTCATTTGACCCGTTTTAGCAAAGATGGCATGGAGTTAAATGATTTAATGCGCACTTTCCAGTATAGTTGGACATGCGTACGGAAATAGTGTCATTCTCAGAAGCAACACTCCCTTGGAGTGCAGTTGGGGTGTGAAGATAAAGTCATGAAAGTTTTGAGCTCTCGCGGTGTAATGTCAGGACGAATCAAATAAAAATAGACATGCTGGTTTTGAAATGCTGAATATCGTGTATTATTTAAGTGCCTGGCATATAGTTTTGAAGGCGTGCCTTTAATGTTTTGCTCATAGAGCTTAGTTGGATTAAAAATATGTTTTATAACTGTAATATTGAGTTCCTTCGTTTTTGTTTCTAGTTACCTCTAAAGAGAACTCTTTCGATTCGGACATGCACCTGCCACCCAAACTGCGCCGGCTCTACGGCCCTGGAGGGAAGTACCTAGACGCCGGGAGGGGGTTTCACGAGCACCTAGAGAAGGGTGAAAGGGAAAGATTGCTGGACCAAGCCTGTGAAAGTCTCAAAATCAGCCAGGCACCACAAGTTAGCATCAGCCGCAGCAAGTCGTATAGGGAAAATGCGTCCTTCAGCCAGGCAGATGAAGGCCAGAGCCCCGAGCACACAGCCCGGGAGCTGGTTGAACTCAGCACTCTGAAGTTTGAAGAGGATGTTGTCAAAGACGAGGTGTGCGGAGACGCCAGTCTGTCTCCTAAGGAGGAAGAGAGCATGCACAACGATGGGGATGTAAAAGATGGAGAGGACAGTGTGTGTCTGTCTGCCGGCAGCGACTCGGAAGAAGGGATGCTTAAACGAAAGCAGAGAAGATACAGGACTACCTTCACCAGCTATCAGCTGGAGGAACTGGAGAGGGCCTTCCAGAAAACACACTACCCTGATGTGTTCACCAGGTATATACCGCAGAATATACAGGGTTTTGTATCAAATTGTGGTGGTGGCCATATAGGTTTCTAAAGTTGTTGTTGAAAACTGTGGGGAAAAAACTGACAGTGCATGTCTCAGAACAGTATTCTTCAAAATATCAATAGTATACACTATTATTTTACACACATATATATTATGTATATTGTTTTTATAGAAATGTTATATTATTTTTGTTATATACCGCAAAAAGCACAAATTTAAACTAAATATTAAAACACCATTCTATATAGCATTTTGGATATCTACGATTTAAGATCTAAGTACCCCATATACCCCATATGTAATATTAATTAATAATCTATTTACACATAGAAATGTTAATGAATTTTGTAAAACATTTAACGCAAAATTACTAATTCAATTATCACATTACTAGTAAATATATTTAAATACCTTACATTTACAAATTGACAGTTAAGTAGGCCTATATTTAATGCTGTGTATGTAAGGCTATAAAATACAATTTTCGTAAATAAACCATTTGTAAAAAAATAATTAAAGTCCAAAATAGATTTAAAATGCTTTTAAAAATAAGCCTGAAATTCAGTACAATTCAATACATAAACCTGCATATAGAAAATTGTTGATTTATATTTATATATTAAAGATACATTTATTCATATATTTACGTATTTTCTGAGGAGGTTTCGATGCATTCCAGCAACAAAACTGCACAGATTCGGTGCAATAGATATCACAACATTCAATACTCATTTAAATGCATAAACACTCGTTTTATGCCCCGCTCTGTCCAATTTTTTTAGATTGATGCTCAACATTATTCTAGATATATAATACAGCTGGTGACTTTGTAAGTTAATGATATAGGCATTTTTAACCATCAAAGGAAATATAAGGGCTTTTATAAGGGCCAGAATGTACAAGGAAATAATTAGCCGATATCATTAAATATCTTTTTATTTTTGTAAAGCCGTTTCGGGTTGATCCATTGTGAGCTGAAAATGCATATTTATTTTTACAACCGCCCATGAACGAGTGGAACAGAGAAACTCCGTGTGTATAATAAAATGTTATAACTACAGAAATAGCGAGGCTTAAAATAAAACATAATGCGTATTTCTGCTATGCATATAGAATTTTATTTAGTTGAAAAATAATAAAAGAACACTGCTAAACAATTACTTATGCACTTGTTGATAAACATTGAAAACATTGTTAAGGTATATTGAGCTCGTGTAATCATTTCTGTGCCTTACAAATGTCTGAAAGACACAAAATCAATATGGCATACAACTATTAAATAAAATAAAAATAACTTATCTGACAAACATCGGTCTACCTAATAACAGACCATTATAACACACAAATGTATACGAAAACCGTTTTTCTTTAACCAACAATGTCGGTGTTGATCATGAAATATCGATGTTTATATTGATGTGGCTCATTCCAGAGACAGACAATTGTCCTAAATTTAGCCAGGTATATTTTCAGTAAATGCTCAATTGTCATATAATAGTCTGGATGCCATTATTTCCATCATTATGTAGTTACAGTGCACTAAAGCCTCGCCCAAAGAAGCGACCCATTATGAAAAATGTACAAGTTATAAGTTCGATTCTCATCAGCACCAAATTGCTTTCACTGGTTCTTGACGATTCAGGCTAAATTGTTTCCTTACTGTGTGTGGAAAAAAGTCTTGCTCACATTTTGGTAATCTATTATTTTCTGTTTCAGAGAGGAGCTGGCGATGAGACTGGATCTGACGGAAGCTCGCGTACAAGTAAGTGCCTGTAGCCGACTTTTGCGACCTTTCTCTGAAAAATATAATACGAATTTGTTTTATTTAAAAGTAATTTAAATAACAGTAAATATGCATACAAACGGATACATATGGCAGCCTGTCAATATTTTGAAGGTAAAGATTATCCAATTGATGTGGGCATACGAATTCTCCAAATTTGCTTGCTTATAGACGTTAAGACAATATACCTAATGGTCTACATTTAATTTCATTTTAAAGTGATAATCGTAAAGTTGGTTAAATGACCCTGCGCGTCACGGTTAGGTCTTTCCTGTTATCGAAAGTTATTATACACAATAGAGCGAACATTTTAGCGGCAATTACACAGACGCCCCTGATTCATAAAAGCGCACTTAGCGAGAGAGCAAACACTGCTATTCCAGGGAGAAAATGGTGTTTGAATTCTCATCGCCGGCGAGGGGGAGAGGGAGGGGTGGGGGGATAATGCTATTTGATTTCCCATTTTGTGATTGCAATAGACCGGCATTGATCCGATGCTTTGCACTTGGAACGAGTGAGAGACTATTAAGGGTGTTTGCCACCCCTCCTTTCTCTATTCAAAGCGTGGCTCGCATGTTCAAGCCCAACTCTTATAACCAAAGAGACAGTGCAAACAAGAGAAAGCTACTAGGGTTATTGCCTGTGTAAAACAACAGATGTCAATTTGGAGATGTGGGAGAACAAATCACTTAACAGGCACGATCAGGAGGTGATAAAGCTAATAAATTCCCCATGGGGGCCGTGTAATGCAAAACAGCTTTGAGGGGCCAAGGTGCCTGTTGGATCTTCTGTTGACACTTTACTTCATTATTAGCCCTGGTGTGCAGGTCCTGTTCCTATGGTAAAACCTGGCGCAGTGTCGCTGGATAGGAGGGGTCGTGGGAAAGTTAAATACCCTTTTGAGGCAACTTACATTTAGAGGAATTTAATTTAAAGTGCATTAATTGTTATTGGATGCTGTTCAGCTGTTAGTTCGACATCTTTTGTTAACACTGCTGTTAATTACAACGCTCCACCCTGTTTTTGGTTCCTCCGAACTAGATTTTAATTAGCAAAGTTAGGGTAACAGACCGTAAGTTTAGGGCCATGTAATTACCATTGACTTCCAGCCTATTTGTCACTTCATTAAAGCGAAGCAAATATTGCACATGAAGCGACAAGCTCATGCTTAAACGACCATGCAGATTGGAATATTAATGGGTGTTTCAGAAATGCAAAGAGACAGTTTTCAACTTCTCAATGCCAACTTTTTTAAAACACTTCACAGAAGCAATACTTATAAGCATCCCCCAGAATTTTAATATGAACAGTTGAAATCCAAAATGCCTTCCTTTTAATGAGGCTGTTGTCCCAATTCTTAGGTTTGGTTTCAAAACCGAAGGGCAAAGTGGAGGAAACGTGAAAAAGCGGGCGTCCAGGCTCACCCAGCGGGCCTTACTTTTCCCGGGTCACTGGCGGCCGCTCACCCCCTGAGTCACTACCTGGAAGGAGGGCCTTTCCCACCTCACCCTCACCCTGCTCTGGAATCAGCATGGACCGCTGCAGCTGCAGCCGCTGCTGCATTCCCAGGTCTGGCCCCGCCCCCCAATGGCTCCGCCCTTTCACCTGCCACACCCCTCGGATTAGGAACCTTCCTGGGAACAGCAATGTTCAGGCATCCAGCCTTTATCGGTCCCACTTTTGGGAGGTAAAAACAACTTGCTATTACTATACAGGTCAAATATTTTATTTATTAAATTTAAAATATAAATATATTTTACCCTTGGCCTGTGTGATAGTGAACTAAAAGTGCACAGTATCACAGAAACTCTCTCTCCACTCTTCAGACTCTTCTCAAGTATGGGTCCTCTCACCAGTGCTTCCACAGCCGCAGCCCTTCTGCGCCAAACTGCACTGCCAGTGGAGAGTCCGGTGCAGCCACCGGCAACCCTTTCAGAACCTTCTTCCTCCTCCTCCTCCTCCTCCTCCTCCTCCACGGCTGCTGACCGCAGGGCATCCAGCATCGCAGCTCTGCGTCTAAAAGCAAAGGAACATTCGGCCCAGTTGACCCAGCTTAACATTCTGCCATCCAGTACTGCAGGGAAGGAAGTCTGCTGATCCTTCTCCTTAAAAACAAGATGTTTAAGAAACCATCTCGACTAAAAGCACGACCAAATTCATATAGCACTAGCACACTGGAGACCCTTCCGACTCTGGAGTCACCTCATTTTCACAGCACCTCCCAATGGACACCATCACCAAAATTCACATGCAAAACCTTTTTAAAGCCCTTAATACTCATGAGTTTTGAGTGTAATGTAGGAATAGGGCTAGTTAGGTAGTCCAGTTTCTCGGGTCAGGAGGAAGTGTGATAAATTTACACAGAGAAGCATCATTGGAGCTACACTGCAATACACACAGAACTCATGATCTCTTCCTAGTCTTCTTTCAGCGCTGAAGCAGAGATGAGTCAATATGCCAAAGGGAACTGCCACAACCTGCGAACCCGAAACTGACTTTTACTAATCCTGAATCCACATGCATTCACTCATTGTTGGCCTCAATATTAGCAAATCAAATTCCTGATGATTCAGCTTTACTTTTTGTTTTGAAATTCTTATGTTTAATATGATATTTAGGTGAAAATAATGAAAAAAGAAATCGGTTGTTTGAAAGGATGAAAAATGTGAACATTTTAAACTTTAGCTTGTTTACTGATCTGTTATGGTTATCTTGTATATACAGCTCTGTTTAAAAAAACAATGAAAGGGGGGAGAAATTACAACTAAATAATAGTTTATTTCGAAACATGTGTAGTACTGTAGGAATGGTTTCGAGTAGATTCATCCTCTGTTCGTTTGTTTTGAAGATTTTAGATTTTTAGATTATTTATGTCTACCCGGTAGAGAGCTTGAAGTGCAGGCCGGGAAGTTTTGCTATTCGGCGAGTTTCCCTGTCGCGCGCAGAGACCAGTTAAGACAGAATAAAATAAACTGGTGAAACTTATACCTCCTGTAGGCCTATTATTTAAAAAAAACATATAATACCAATTGAAAATGCATTTTCAAAGGTAAAGCCAACAGACAAATTATTCAGCTGTTCATTTCGAGAAAGCTTCTTGAAAACTTTAACCAAAACATATTAATTGTTATTCTTTAAAATTGTAACATGTAAATATGCATGTTTTATGTTCTACACAAAGCTGTAACTAAATATTAAGATATTCAATAACAGACATTTATTTTGGTGATCATGCCTTGTGAGCGTTCATTTAGAAGAATTGATCAAAGCAACTTTTTTTCGCTTCCTACCACTAAAAATTCGTCAACATAAGCTTAGCTGATGACCAACAACCCTTCAAGCGAAAAGACTAAACGAAGCACATCTGATGCATTTTTATTATGTAGCAAATTATGTCTTAAATGGCCAATTATTCAAGTGGGAGTCCGGAGTTCCTAATAAGAAACTATTTAAAGTGGTCACTTAAACATGAATCCATTAACACGGCTATTTAGTGAGTGTAATGGAATCACAAAATGAAGTTGGCAAAACAGTTTTGTAATTGTGGTATAATATTTTTAGCATGAGCTGAAAATAAACGAAGGCCTAAAATTAATAACAAAATTCATATTAAACATAAGTAAAACATTGTTAGTAAGGGGCAAAATCCGCCTCTCGCAAAAAATCGTCTGCTTTCAATTACTCGGCTATTTCATGTGTCTGTTAACAAACCATTGGACGCAAAATTGGACGCAACATCTGTAAATACCCAACTCCCCGAAGTCCCTTTCTCATTAATGAAGTAACAACCAGTTTATCAAAAAGTCTTTCTTTCGGATTCCTCATTTAATTCTGCAAATCCCTCTCCGTTGGCTCTCACGCGAGAAGCGATGCCATTACCGCAATCAATGCGCCCCATTCAAACCAAGTCATTTTCCCCCATTTGACCCGCATGGTGTCGAACCAAATCGCGTGAAATTACCTCCAGGATTAATTTTCTCTTTTCTCGCGCGCCGCGTTGAAAAGATGTCCTTGTTTTACACGCGCTAATCCGTTTCATTATGACGCCACAAACAAGCGGGATCAGTGAAGATGGAAAAGGAGCGAAATGAAGCCGGGTAGGGAGGTGAGGGGGGATCGTTGCAAATTCTTCGCGCGTTAAGGACCCCCTTGCAACAGGTCCATATTAAACATGTTGGAATGCCATGCGCAGAATATGTTCAAAGGAGCATTAAGCAAAAGAAAACCAATTTTCTCTCCAGTGCCGTACCTCCATGTGAGGTGCATGGGCTTTCTTCTCTACTTGTACAGCGACCACTGGAGCGAACAGCCCACTTCTTGGGATTTTTATGAGATTTTCCCGAATACCTTAATCTTATTGTGAACATTATTAATGAATCGCAAACCAATTTGCTCGTAATATCTGGGGAATTCTCGGCACAATTGTAGAGGCGTTGACCTGAAGTGCCCAGGGCGACTCTCTCTCTAACTCTTTTCTTACAATTCGTGAATGAAAAACGGGCTTTGTGAAGGCCAAATTTGCCTCTTTATTTGCTAAGAGAGTGTATACATAATTCGCTGCCCATGCAAACTCGAGAGCGCCGAAAACACCCGTTTGAACTCATTACGCACGGATAAAAAGCGCACACGACAAACCGACCAAACTATACGTGGTTAAAAATTCACACGCATGATTTTAGTTGTTCGGTTCGTGCGGCGAATAATCGCGTCTCTCCATCCCGACACATCTCGATACACCGGGGGTATAGGCGAGAGCACTAAAGGCGCTTTGATGAGCCTCTCGTCTCCCATTGGATGCGCGGAGTAAGAGAAATCCCGGTGAAAGGGGCTGAATGGCGGGCCACTGGAACCCCATCCCCTTTTGGTGTGCCTTAATTCCTCCGTCTCTTTTACCCTCATCCAATTAGTCCAGTGTATTAAGCGGTTTATCATCTCATAGCCTGCTATTCACGGAAACAAGAGGAGCACTTTGCAATAGGGCCGGCTTTCCTTTTGACACCCACGGGTACTTACATATTCCGCGATGCCATGAATAATAGAGAAAGAATAGAGCACTAATTCCCTCATCAAAGGGAACCTTGTCCACCGCTTTGCTCAACACCACCATTCTGGTCAAAAAGACAGGCAATAAAGCTTAGCATAACAAAAACGAATCATTCTTATTAGCTTAGTGGGGTAAATGAATGCAAAGCCTCGTCTGTATTGAGTGGCCCGGTTTGAAAACAGCCTAGGCCGGCACGACAACGCGCGTTCACGGTTAAAGGAATGTCTTATATTGAAAGGCTCCGATCATGCAATGACTTAATCGTGACGGTATAACATTAAGGGTCTACCTGCATCAGTTAAGTATCATACCAAACTGGAGGTAGATGTTAAGGAGAAATTATATACAGGTCTATATATTTTAATACGTTGCCAGCAAAGGCCCACAAAGCACAAAATGCTGTCTGTCATGCTGCGGACAGAAAGTACCTCTTAAGTGTTGCTGCACTCTCCAAGGTCGGTGCCATTAGTCGCAGGCGTTTAAGGCGATTTTTTCAAGCAGGGCATTTATGGAAATTGACATCTGATGAAATGGTTTAAGACATCGCCTGACTGTCATTATAAACACATGGAATGAGCGAGTGGAGCACCGCATTCTTAAAACAGACTCGATTTAAGTGGACTAATCTCCTCGCTTTCACACACTCTTGCCTTTCCATTCTCCAGGTCTTGAAAATGGAGCCTTCCATTTGGAGAAGTTAACTCGCCCTCTTCAAATGTGTAAATGTAATTTCTCCCTTCAGCCTAGTGAAAAAATCAAAGAGTAAAAAATGAACATCTTATGAAATTATTTTATTGAGTTCTCGTATCAAAAACAATTAAGAGAATGGACATTCAATGCAAAACACACAGGCAAAAACATTGTGAGGTTAGTGAGGAACCTTCAGCTTTCAGGCACTGACACATAGAAGCAAGTTTGAATATATAACAAACCAGCTGAGAAGTGTTCAAACAATAGTTAAATCGTTCAAAACTCGGCATATCACTGACTACCTCTGTATCATTGGCTAATTGCTGCTCCGTTAAAAATGAAGGGGGTAGTAGGGGAGTCATTACTGATCTAAGACCCCATCAAATGGCTACGAGCCCCCCATGAACTTGCCTGTCATTACTCCTGATTGTTATCTCTAAAAACCCTGTGTGTAGTGGTACCGAGAAGTGGGGGGCTAGGCTGTGGGGGAGTTAGCCCCTTATCACTGCCATTTTACCACAGATTCATCATCGATTAGACCTGGACAAAGGCTAAATAGAATAGAACACAGATTATTGCAAGAGACAGGTGCTCAAACATGGAAAGATTTGGTCATTACATGCAGATTGACTGTTGGTTTGTCACCTCTGACCTCACATCGATCAGGCATTCACAAAAACGGTGCCACAGATTATTATAAAGAAAAGGCTAGAAAACAGCATAGATTACAAAATCACAAAGTGTATTTACAACCGGCCTAAAAGATCAAAGAAAACGAGGGACTACAGGACCAAACCAGGAAGGGAAGAGCAGGATAGATTGGACATAAATATTATAACACGCCAGTTCTCTTTGGTCATCATTTGAGTGTTGTAAAAGCCTGGAAGAGTTTGGCGAGGTTGACCTCCGAGTATCCGCTGGTGGCAAGGGGGCTCTCGGTTACAACCTTCAGCATTTTGTACACTTTCCTTTCTCTTTCCCAGCCATTCTTGAACATCCCTGAGGAGAAAAAAGCACAACACGTTAAAATAACCAAACTGAGCCATACACAAAACGTTGTGAAAATGGTGACGAAAAATTGTGTACTGTAGCTCACCGCCATATCACATTTGGTCACAAATAGATTTTTATACACGATTTATTCATCGCAACGAACTTGCAGAAAGCAGGCTTGAAGTGGATCCATAACAAGACAAAACTGATCCAAAAAAAGATCAGTTATAATATCGAACTATGCTCGCAGACACGTACTTGAAGAGGTCTATCAAGTATCATTTCAAATGAAAGTCTTTGAAAATCGATAAGGAACCGGCAATCCAGACAGTTTGAGGGTAGAGCAGTGGTGAGAGGGGCTAGGTGTCTTCAGAAGCTAAATAGACTCTTCTGCCAGGGGTCCACAGGGTCATGCAATCGGGTCGATATCCAAGGTCATTTATCCCATCAGGAGGGCCTTCAGTACCATAGAGACGATAGGAGTCACTGGCAAGCCAGCAGAATTGAATGAGAATTACAGACTGAATCAAAGCCTTTAACCAAAGACTTTTGTTAAAAGAAAGTGCAAAAGGCTCCTGCTTCTGGAAAAGAAAGGAGATGTATTTCCTTTCAAGAGCATGTAAATGGCCAGGTTAGACATAGCTAACGCGTTTACAAAATGTTTAAAACCAAGACATTCCAGCGCTGTTTATTAAAAGAAAATGTTGACATGTTTTTATATCAGGTAGATCACAATTCCTCATCCGAAAGACTAAGAGAGCAGGAAAAACTGAAGCAGGAAAGACAACCGAATCTGCTCCGCAGTGTTGTTTAGCACACACTTGGTGGTCTAGGATTCGATCACAGCCTGTCTCCATTAGCAGGTGTAGTAGAAACAGAGTCGGAGACTCACCCCATGGGGAAGAAAGGTCAAACACAGAAAATGGCCAAATCCCAACGTCAAAAAAGGGGGACAATATTGCAAACACCATCTGCGGCGTCTGCAACCATTATTGCACGCATTTTACCTCCAAAAAGAGAAAGATACAGGCACATGGAATAGGGAGAGAGGACTATTTACCTGAGGAGCGGGGATGGGTGGGGGAGTTGGTTGAAGAAAGATGATGATGCATGATCAAGGGAAAGCAATCATGTCATCATTTTTGAAAGGTGGGAGAATTTTTTTTTCTCGTTCCCCTCTTTCTCTTCTTCATTCTTCTCCCTCAATCACTGTGTGTGGAATGTATAAAAGAAACCCAAGAGCCGCAGAGGTTGTCAGAGACCTTGCGTTCCCTCCTGGCCCGGCAGGGGTCGCGTTTAAAATAAATAGCATTTTTAAGAGCGCGGAAAGATACCGAATGGAAGATGTAAGAAAAGAGGGGAAAAAAGGAGCAGACAACCAAAAGAGTGAGGGGAATACGGACAGGAGGAGAAAATAGATGGAGGACGGCTAAGCCAGGCGAGAAAGAGAGAGAGAGAGAGAGAGACAGAGAGAGAGACAGTGTATCAGCTTCCATGTGCTCTAACAAGGTGTAAATACAATAACAAGCATGTAATTAAGTGAGCATGATGAAGTTAATGGGGATCATACATTCCATTTGGGCTGCTTATGAATATTCTATTAGATGTTATCAGGCAGCTGGAATAGCTTTTAATTTAATCATCATTCCGAGCAGAGAAAAGTTCTTTGTGCGAGTGTAATTGCACAGAATGAATAATTGATTTGACAATCGCACCCGCGGATTTCCAGCAGCTCAAGGCAGGCAGAGCGTGGGGGAGGAGGGACGGGGAGGGCACGCGCGTCGTGCCCTGAAGAGGTTGCAGAGGAGCTCGCCTGCAAATTGAGCACTATCAGCACACAGATAAAGGACAATTTCTATTTTATCAATGCAGCGAAATTACATTACTGCCTGAACATAATCACACTGCCCACACTTAAAGAGGAGACGTGGCGGAGGGAGAGAGTGAATTAGAAAGAGCAAAAGATACACAGCGAGACGTGGAGAAGGAAAGGCAGAGAAAGCGAGAGAGAAATACGAAATACAAGGAGCAAAGGGGTTCGCTTAAAAGACATTATGAATTGCTCTTCACAAAAAGAATGAAATCAAGAGTTCAACGTGATTTGAAAGTCATTGATATGGGATATCTAATTTTTCCAAACTCGAGAAAAAACTGTTTTATTATGGAAGGACTCCCGCCGGGTATGAAATTGCCTCCACATTTAACTCAGTAGCTGCAATCAGGCGGAGGACTGTGGTTTACATGTAGATCAGACTCGGAGAGTCTGCATCTAAATGTCTCTCGTTTCTCGCGCTCGCACGCGGGTATACACAAAGAAAAAGCACCCCACGCATACTGTGTGCAGACACGATGCATGTGTGCGATATAATCCGCTTTCAGAGCTAGTGTGAACCCTGAACCAAGGCAGTTGGACAGCAGGATGGGAGTCAAGCTGCCACTTGGCACCAGAGACTTTATATTAATACTGCTAAAAAAAAAAGAGACTTCAGTGGGTCAGGAAAGGTATGAGTAGAATTCCCCCCAAAAAATAAAAGATTTTGAATGTTTACTTTCCGAACTCTGTGTGAACACATCTCATCTAGAGTATTTTAATTGTTCTGTGTGTGTTAGTGTGTAATACACAGTGCTAAATAAAGCTCTTTATATGACAAATTTTAGTAACTATTTAAGCTCAACAGGTGTAAAATAACACTTCAGAGCGAAAAGCACCAATTCAGAGCATCCGAGTACTGCAAATTAACCTTTATTCGACATCTTTTGTTACATTATTTTATTTAGAAATTTGTATTACATAAATTAACTAATAAAAAAAAAAATAGATAGTAGGGATGTAACAGTATTGAAAACTCGAGGTACGATAATACCTTGGTATAAAGGACACGGTACAGTATTTATTGCGGTATTTTAACAAAGCCAAATGAAGGCTTGGAAACATGCCATATCCTATCCTCTTATTTATCCTCCAATCATAACTGTTGCTTAGAAGTATGAGGTATAGTATGAGATGGTTCAAATGATCTAAAACTCCCTTTTATAAAATTAAATAATAGCTCTAGCTGGGCCCTGACAAAGGTGACACCTATTCATCATTTCATGTGACCACGCTAATATGAAGACAATTTTGCTATATTTACAATATTGTTACATCCCTAATGGATATAGAAGTGAAAAAATATGTATCCCACATATATACACACATAAAAATGTGTACAAGTAAAATATACATATATTTACATATACATTTTAGAAAATTTGATGTGTGATTTATCATAAAAAAATAAGAATAAATCACAATTGTGTTTTTTCTACAGCCCAATTTAATAAAAAAATTATGGAAATGAAAATCACAAAGGGGTCATTGATGGGTGTGTACAGTGGAGGTGAGGGTACCACAGGTGATGAGTAATGGGCAGTCGCTGGCAACTTATTTTCATTCCTTTACCTTGTTCTTGTGTGTGTGTGTGTGTGTGTGTGTGTGTGTGTGTAGGGTGTTAGGAGGACAATTTCCATCAGTTTTTCCTTTTCCTTTCTGAAGGAATAAGGTAATCTAGTGAGGAAAAGACTGCAAATGGGTAAAGCACTGACCAGCAATTGCACAGTCAAGGAACAGGGAGATGAATTCAACACGGCCCTCACAGAAGAACCCAACCCCAGCACCACCCCTGGCCGAGACAGCACACTGCAACCTCCTCAAAACAAACGTCATCAAACGAACAAGTCATTTTAACTTCTCTTCAGGCTTAACTTCCCAGATGTGGCAAAAGGTTTATTCAACCCCTTTTATTGTTCAGATGGCTTCCAGTGACTAGAGTTGCAGATGGCTGGAGGCTTCTAACCTCCAGCCTGTGTCCAGCAAAAACGTCTCGCTCTCGCTCAATCTGCCAGCAACGTACGTCTCCAGTTATCTAAAGCTCCACAATAACAGCAGAGCACACAGAATAGAGGGAAGATTGGTTTTCTATTGTGCTGCTGGTCTGGCATAATGCCCACTTTAAAAGCAATTCCTCCGTCATCAGAGAGAGACAGAAAATCTGGCAGATACGACACTAAATGTCTCACGGTTTGAGGGGGAGGTGGTTGGTAAATTACAAGAAGCCGTGTGTGTGTGAGAGATGAGGGCAGCTGAAAGTTTTTGGAACTGTACTTTATTCATCCATCGCTATCAACAGCACCAAAGCACAACCCTCTACCTTTGATTGCTGTGGTCCGGTAATTGGTGCAAGTTCACAACAAAAATACACTTTAGTGGTACAGTATAGCAGGTTTACAAACACCCTTACAAGCCCAAACACTGATTATCTTCGATACATTTTTCTGAAAACACATGACCATTTATCAATGTTTGTGACTCTTCGTCTAGAAAATCACTGATTGGTTTTGGGTAAATGTATAAGACTTTTACGATTAAAAGTTGTTAAAAGCGGTTTACACACAGCTCGTTGGAATACTTATGAATTTGACAGGTCAGTCGTATGTTTTCAAAATAAGAACGGCTAAAACTGATAACACAGGCTCATCTGGGCACTGCAAGTCATCTTGTCTGGTGTAGTTTAAAGCTTGAAAAATGTTTAATATAAATAAGACCAATTTCAACATAAATGAGATTATAATTAAAATACAGTTTTTCTTTTAGTAAATGTTGCATGTCACATAGGAACTAATAAAATATTTAAATTCATATTTTGTGATTAATTATTTTCTTGTATCAACCTGAAGAGGTTTATTTGGTGACACAAGACCTGCCAGGGTTTATTCTGCGAAATCAACCTGCCGGCTGTGCACTATTCTTTACATGATGAATGTAAATCAATGATTTACAAATATAAACAAGGAAAAAATCCACAAAGGGGACTTCTATTTTGAAGTCCAGGGGCAGAATCCATAGACTGTGTAAAAAATGGAAGCAGTGTCCGGGATCACTAGGTTTCTGAGGAGCTGTTTTGAGGCTTAAAGTGGCCGGAGCCGGTCAGCGCCATCTTCACGTCACTCCAAGATGACCGAAATTGGGCAAAGAAGCGGGACATAGTTGGAGCTGAGAAGCCAGGTTGCCTCCACAACTTGTCACTCAAGTGGCAACGCACCTAGTTTGCAGAATTTTAATGCTCAATATAAGTTAAATGGTGACTTATAAAAAAATGTCATCCTCCTAAAATGAGCCATGTTGCTGTAAAGTTGCCAATTTTAACATGAGGCTCAATGAGATTCTGCCCTCTTTGAGAGCCAGTCTCTAGCGGCCAGTCGATGACTTTCAGTTTAAGTCATTTCCGTTTTGGCTTCACGAGAAGGTAGGTTGCCGCTTGGCAGAAACACAACATGTACCTGTTTCTGAGAGACATTAAAGGAGTAGATCACCTTCAAAGTGAAAATTCTGTCATCATTTACCCCTCTTGTCATTTCAAACCTGTATGACTTTCTTCTGCAGAACACAAAAGAAGATATTTTGAAAAATGTTGGTAACAGAAAAGCACCCCCCCTTCACTTCTATTGTAACCAATCTAAGTGAATGGGGGGCTGGTATCAGAATTCTTCAAAATATCATCTTTTGTGTTCTGCAGAAGAAAAAGTCATACAGGTTTAATTTAAAAGGGTACATGACAAGAGTGTAAGTAAATGATAACAGAATTTTCTTTTGAAGGTGAATAAATCCGTTAAAACTAATGAAATGTTGCCATGTTATATATGAAACTTAAATAAAAGTCATAAAAATGTATGTCTGGCAAATTATTTAAAAACGATATATTTATATTAAACGAGGAACAATCTCATGCAAACTAACTTAACACAATCTATTACAGTCACATAAAACCCTTTGAACAATGTCCATGTTTCGTAGTCTTTTTTTGTAATTCGTGCTATTTATTCTAAGTTAAATCATTCATGACAAGCGCATCAACGGCAACAATTGCATGAAAATGGCATAAACCGCTTTGCTTCATTTGCGAGTCTTATGAATTCAAAGCAAGTTCACACTACTGCAGTAAAACGAAGATTTATCAATCATGTAGCTTTCATCACATGCTGCAGCTGCACTATATCATGCAGATACACTGATGCAGTACAAGCAGATGTCCAGTCCGAGACGGCACATTCTGAACCCCTAGATAGACGGAGTTACAGCCTAGGGTCTAAATAAGAAACTGGACCAGGTAAAGAAAGTACACGGCATTCAGCCCTATAATTTCACCCCTAGACCCCTATAAACCCTGCAGTCTATAATACAGTAATGTGTAGTATTATAGTGAGAGAGGTGATAACCGTCTCAAAGCTATACTTCCGAGCTGTGTGTGTGATGTCCTCCACTAATCCCCCAATGCACACAAACAGAAAAGCTTCATGTATATACACAAGGTTATGACGCAATAAAAGAACACAGACAGAAATTCGGGATGTTGCATGATATTCTTCTTTAAGCCAAGGGTATGCTGCATGTGTATCACATGTTTTTACGAGTGTTCTAGCCTTCATCGTTCGTACAAGCAATATTTTAACAAAAGCGTACTTTACTCCAGGCACATGCAAAGATAACGTACCAAGAACAGTTGTTACAAAGCTGAACTGAACGTGGACGGCTCGTGCAAACCCCCCGATGCAGAAATGTGTTATATGCGTTGTGCAAGAGACAACAGTGAATGAAAATGTTAGAAATTTCAGCTGCAATCTGGTTGAAAAAATTCCAAACCATTTTTTTTAAGAATAAACGAATGGTCTCAGAGAACAATTTGTGAAGGAAAAAACAAGGAGAACAGGAGTAACGTCACCTCTTAGTGCGCCTGGTGAAAATCAAGGCTAGAGGGTTAAAATCACTCCTCCAGGAATTAGAGCCCTGGCTGCAGTGATGGGCAGTGTGGTTGACAGAACGCCACAGATTGGCCACAATTACTCGCAGAAACAACCGACGGGAAAAAGTAAAGAAATAAAATTCCACGGAGACGCCAAGTCTATAATCATGTTAGGCCCTCGGCCCCCCCATTCACTCTCCCCTCGGTCTGCTCCACGTTCTAAGTGGTCATCTATTGATTACACATTATATTTATCTACGGCTCTCGCGCTCGGCACCTCATTGGCACATGTAAAAATAAATAAATAATGTGTAAGTCTATTCCAAGAGGCCCTTTTTAATCAAGTGATATCAATCAAAAAGGATTGTGGGTAAGTAGCCAGTGCTCAGCTAGCGGCGGCCATGAGCGGTCTGGATCCTCCAACGGCCCGCTGAAAACATATGCTCCATGTCCCATTATTTATGAAGGGCTATCCTTTAGCCTTCTCTCCAATTACTCGCCCTATCATTTTCCAAAATCTAAAAACTGTTTTCAATCAACATAGCCAGCGCTATTACCAAGAGCCTACGGGATGAGAGGAGCCCCTCTCTCTCTCGCTCCCCTCTTCCGTCCAACTGATTGGACCGCTTTGCATTCGCATCGCGCCGGTCCGTGATTGAATCCGTCGCCTGAATTACGGCTGTCGACTCGAGGATCTGAGGATTCTTAACCCAACCTTGCGGCCGCCTACAGCCGACGTGAGGTGTGTGTGTAGACTGAAATGCGTGCTGGTCAAGCAATGTTTGGCAGCGTGTTGATGTTTACGTGCAGTCTTACGTTTATCCTCCTCTGGCAGGACCTTGTTGACTGCGTATTCCCAGTCAAAGATGTATCTGTAGAAGCTCAGCTGGTTGTACAGGGTTTTCTCAGAATACTGAAACGAAACAAGAGTCAGGTCAGTCCAGCGGAAATGAGGATGTACAATGTGATATGGGACAGGAACAAAAAAATGGTCATCATGGAATATTTAAAGGCAAAGTAAAATAACTACTTAAAGGGATAGTTCCTCAAAAATGTAAATTCTGTCATTTAATTACTCTCAAGTTGTCCTAACACTTCCTTCCTTTGGTAGTCAATAGTGCCCCAGAATTGTTTGTCTTCCAAATATCTTTGTGTTCAGCAGAACAACGAAATCTACTAAATACAGTTTAAAAAATATTTTACTGCCAATTTTGATAAACATGGCTGGGCAAAACCACCTGTGGACACAGTGCTACAGGTACAACACTGGGGACCATTAAAATGTCACACTAAAACAATTATCTTACTGTAGTGAATGAATGCTTTTCTCAAGTACTTCAGAAACAAATATTATTTTATAGATACCAAAAGCATTTCTTTCAATGACCAAATATTTGACTAATACCTGCTATTGTTAGCACAGTTAGTCTCTCATAATTTTAAATAGTTCAATTGCTTGTAAATTAACTAGAGAATTGAGAAACATCTTAAGGACCCCGTTATTCAATTGCATATAACTGCATGCCACGGCTTTGAAATGGACATTAAATTTCAGTGTTATTTAGTGGGTCTTGGTATCATGATGACCACTGTTGAAGACATCTCTGCATCTCAAAAATCTGGAAATATCTGGAGGTTTAGCCGTATTATACCACAAAAATTCCTTAAAGAACTGGTAAAGACATCTGAATTTTTTGACACTCTGCATGATGATTATTTCATTGCATATTAAACAGCTAAAAAAACGGAACCGAGAAAAACCAATTAGTGAAAATCATACACATGTAGTTCAGTAATACATGTCATTGTCCCAGGAATTGAAAGGCTGAAGCGTAATGAGATTGGCGAAGCTCAATCAGTGAGATTTGAAGAATCACCTGTGTTAATTACAGCTGTGGAAATGGGAACTGTTTTCCGTACATACATCAATGTCACGGACAGTCACAAACACACGCTCAGTCAAACCCCAAGTCACAAAACCTACGAAAGTGTCTGATTGGCCAAAAACAACCAGTGCACTCCTAACAAAAGCAGGAAATGGTGTTTGGTTTGTAAATTCACCTGTAATTACCGTTAGCCATGTGTCTAACTGCCAGAAGCGTGTGGGTCGAGCGAGAGAATAAAAGAGAATGGGGAGGGAGAGAGAGACGTTCAGCTCTGAAATTACCTCTTTCATAATAGTTTGTTTTGATAAGGCACCGTGTGTGGATCTGATGAACAACTGTTGCTGTCAATTTGATTAGCCATTATACTTTTATGTTAATTGCTGTTATTGGGTCACAGTCTCTTCATGTCACCATAGAATCAAAGCCATGCGGGTGCCGTGGGAGTTTAGCAAGGGCTCTTTCCTCGGCAGACCGGCTTTTAATTGCCCTCTAGAGCTTCCGATGAGCCCAGCAGCTGTTGACCCATAATGCACTGGCTGGTCAACAGCCGTGCCTGTCGATTCAGCAATGCGACCATAATGGAGCTTTGATAATCAGGCTGTCACGTGCGAGCAAACACGCTCTCGGCCGGATCCTTACGTGGAGACGACCGTAGGCTAAACCCAGTTCCAAGATCAAGAAATAAGTGGACGTACGTGTGAGGCCGGGCCGAGCATCGCAGCTGTGCTGACAGGTGTCAAAAGGGGCGTGACTAAGACATCGTCAAACGTTATTCAATTTAAACCCCCCCACCCGGCAAACAGAGGCCCCTCCTTGATGCGGCTTTGCACGGCTCGATGCTTTGTTCCTGTACTGACACCATTTCAATTTTCTCCACAAATCTGCAGCATTTTCGGCCCGAGTGACTGAGGAGCAAACCAGCTGTGAAATTGCCTCTCTCCTGAGACCCCCGCCTTATCCACCAACCCAACCGCCCATCCCTTTGCAGCCCCCTGATAAAGACATGGCAACCGGGGAACACTTCCCATTGCCGTATGACTGAACCCTTAGTACATAATTGCAGCTTGCCGGAAGACCTGGATGAAGTGATGGAGAATAACAAGAAAGGGGGGAAAGAATCAAAGTGTCAACTATTACCAGGGTAAGAACATGCACTATGACCAAAGGGGTCAAAAATAAGCGGACCCCCGAAGTAAATCATATGCACAAATACATTTAAATCCATGATTTAAAGTTATCATGTACTTCATCTGCAGATACAGCACTCTAGCGATTTAGCTCATCACGGTCACGGTGCTTATATTTAAAAGACGTATAATATCCCTTTTATGGCTAGTCTTTCAAATCCCGCAGATCTGTGCAGCTGCAAAAGAAGAGGCTTGAAAAAAAGAACATCTCCAAGCAGTTTTAATGAGGCTTAACAAAAAAAATGCTCCAATCTGAGTTAATTTTAACGGGCTGATCTGAAAAGGAAGGCGATCGGCATCACAAGGTTTCATAACGAGTCAATATATGTAAATCTTTACAAGGCAAACACAGTGGGAAACAAAGACATTTAACTGAAGCGCCAGTTGATGTCTCCACTTTTTGTGCACATAATTTCTCCCCATTGAAAGGCATAATTGCCTGCTATTTGAAGATATTCATGCTCAATTTTTGAAATTAATTTCAATTGGGGGGAAATGTAGAAATGTCAGCTCCTGTGAAAGGGATTTGATTTCAATTATCCTTGCTCAAAGGACTGTGATTTCCAAATACACTTAAGCAAAATTATGACAAGAATTTTTGTTCCCAGAAATTCAGTGTTTAAAGAGCGATTAGACGATAAATGGACTGGCTTTGAATTGAAGTGAATGCGCCGGTTACCATCTGAAAGGCACTCAATTATCCCTGATTGCTCCTGTTATAATGTATCAAATAGAGATACCTGCTATTGCTGTAATTTGTGTGAAAATTAACATGCTGCAATTTCCACTAGAGGGAAAAAAAGGAAGCCCTAATGGGTGCCTGAACGTACATCAATAAAATGGAAAAGAGAGAGAGAGAGAGAGAGAGACAGCGGGTGTTGGGGGGGCCTTGGTTGGAGAGATCTATGAGACAGCAGCTGAACGAGAAAAAAAACAAGGCGAGCCAGTGTTAAAGGAAAAGAGAGAGAGGGATAAAATTTAATTTACTGAAAATATTACAAATTGCACCTGTGTACAACTCCTTCAAATTACCGGCCAATCAACCGAGGGTTGCTATTACGCTTCCATTTAATCTGGATACAATGGTAGTCAATGTCTCTGTGTCCGTGGAGACACCGGAGGAGATGGTTTGCTGTCAGCCGAGCTGTAAAGCCCACAACGGCAGAGAGATGGTAGAGGGGTGAGGAAGTTAATGTTTTATTCAGCCGGCAGTTTAAACTGCCATCTCACCAGGCAGAACAGAGGACAGCTAAGTGGCGATGGTGACAAGAGAAATTGTCCTTTTGGGTTTCAACCTGTCGCCACAGAACTAGACGCCGATATAAAGCAGACGAAGGGAGGAGGAGAAAAAGAGAGTGATGGAGGAGTGGGGGGATCTGTCGGTCCTGGTCTAAAACAATAAAGAGGGAAGACGGACACCAAGGTAGACACCGATTTGAGAAGGGACGTCACGTCACTCACTTCATTTCTGCACGGGGCAGTAGTTTTTGATAGCAGGTGAACGTTCAGGTGATCACAGAAAGCTGTGGAGTGACTGCTTTTGTTTAGCAGTAAACACACTTCACCGTGATGCTTAAATCACATACAGTAATTAAAAAGCTTAATACATATAATTTAACACAAAATTAAAAAATCTGAAGCCACTAAGATCACGCATGCTATTAGATTTTAAACAATAGCACCATAGCTATCAAGGCACTGGTTTTTAAAGGCAAATCCATTTTAAGTGATCACAGAGTGTGGACGCATCAGCAATCCATCCTGGCCAAGGCCAAGTCTTGTTGGAGGCTGCTTCCTCTTATCATGGCAGCTTGTTAAAGCCGGAACAATAACCCACAGCATGTCAGATGGGTCAGAGGGTTTCAGTAATATAATTGGTATAAATATGGGAAAGGGATGGAATAGGATGAGAAAGAAGACAGAAGCGGATGAGAAGTAAAGGGCCTGATCTGTGTCAGTGACGACTTTCACAGGCTCCACAGCACCACCACCTGGACAAACACAAGCGTCTGTGTATAGCAGTGGACCTGTCACTTGGAGTGCTTGGAAATTTTGCTTAACTTTGCTTAATTTCTGTCCATAAGTATTTATAAACAATATTGTGTTTTTTTACACCTTTATACAAGAAAAATAAAGAAAATTGGTACATTTCTATACCAACCACCTTTTTTATCTCTCACTATTATAATAACATTATAAATAAGTCTAAATCATACCTAGTACTTATGCGAGTAAAAGTTCTAGTTTGGTTTATTAAAAATAGTCTTAAGACAAAACTGATGAATAGCAGTGCTTTATAGATGTTCGCTATACAATACCTCAGGTCTCAGTGTGGATCGGAGACAGACAGGGCAGATCGGGCCGGACCTCGAGAAGGCAATGGGCAGCCGGCGAGTTCGATTCCGACAAGCCTGATCCTCACAAATCAGCCAACCCTGTTTACAGAGAGAAAGAGAAACTATTAAGTGCACAGATTAGAATCAATGATCAAATTTTCCTCCTCCAAAGTTGATCGTCAGTGATGCATGCGTCCCAATGAGGCTGTGGTCCCCAGGAGACGGGCGGCCGGTGTGTTGCCTGTGGTGGGGCCCGTGTGAGGCCTGAAGCAGATGCAGCTGCCCCCTGCCGATACTGCCTTTTCTGCCCCTGTTATTACAGCGGGGGCCAGGGGTAATGCCCTGCTAATGACGGAGCACTAAATAAACCCTTAGTCTCAGAGGCGCACCTGTCCCTGAGGCATAACCACCACATACTCTACTAAAGAATGATGGAAAGAGACAGACAGAAATCACAGAAATTGACATAACGAAAAATATAATATTTGTATATGTAGACTGTTTCATTGGACGCACGCGCCTGTGTTTGTTGATAATTCTAGCTAGTGGCTAATTATCAACTATTTTAATTTTATTTAATTGATATTCATATTTTATTGTACATTAATTTGATTTATCAATTTGTTTAATGGGTCGTGTAACGGTTCTTCTAGTGGTGACCTAAAATAATCCTGGCTAGACATACTTTTATTTTGCCTTTATAAAGCTTATTTTGAAGTGAACTACTATTTTAACATCCTGGCTTCAATCTGGTATGAAACATCAAAAATAAATTCCTGATTAATACCCCTCCAGTTTACGTACATGCTAAATTCTGAGATTATAACAATATGCACAGTGACAAATATAAAATAATATTAAAATAAATGTGAACTGGAAAGGGCAATTACTGTATAAACAAAAAAATCAAGAATAGTAATTATAAACCTTATATCTGCTGTCCATTACTTCAGGTTAAAGTCAAAAAGCAAAACGGTCAAAACCAAAGAATAAAAGTATCAAACATCAAGGGCGATAAAAGCGATCAAACAGAAATGCTATCTTCACATTCATAACTGGATTAATTAACTTCTATTTCCTGACCTACGAGCATCTTCGAAAGGCTTCTTTCAAGCTTATCAGCCTTGTTGAATCCAAAGATGAGTCTTATCATTCCACCTGTGCTGTCAAACACGTTTGGTCTACGTGGTTATTGTTCAGACCTCGTGGCATTATCAGAATCAACAGCTTGTTTTAATTTCCCAATTAATCTCATCTGGGTGACGTTTTGTGCGGAGGGGCCAATGTTATTTGGGTAATTAGCAGTAAGCCCCAGGGCCGAGGGGAACCCAGAGTGTGTAATTGAATCCGAACATATGTGAGCTGTTTGGCTTTCATTTTGAAGACAGCGCAGTGTTATCACCCCTCTGTTTGCCTTAACGGACCTTTTGTGTTTCTGGAGGCCCAAGACTAAACCAACAGCTCCGTTCCCATGGGCTTAGAAAACGACTTTGGCCCGGAGGAACACACACAGGCCAACTCACAAACGCACTAGTATGCCACTGGTGTCAGACACAAAATTGAGACTATGTACAGTGGTCTGATTAGAGAGTAAGAGATGTAAGGAGGTCTGGCTTTAGAAATGTGGAGGCATTGGCAGCCCACAGGCATAATATTGTCATTATTGCCTCATTATAAATACATATTCTGAATTCTTGCACTGCAAGGAAACTGTACATGTATAACTTCAACTGGCTTTAACATAAATGGTTTTCTATGCCAAAAATGCAAGATGTGGAACATGCGTGTCATGCAAATCAAAGTGTTTGCATTCACACTCCCCCTCTTTAACGTTCCACATGATACTGCCATTCTATAAACTACAACCTAACATACTTGTCCAAAACCGCACGCCCAAACAAACAAAATGCTTTAAACAAGGTGACAAACACACAACCCGATAGTGCTCATTTTATAAGCAATCTCCTTTTGCATCCTTATAGTAGCCAATGAAAAAGGGAGAACAGGGAGGAAAAACTCAAGAGTGCAAGCCAGAAAAAAAACATCTAATTGAAACACTAAGCGCTCACTCGGCGAGAGAGAGAGGCAGGATAAAGCTTCATAATTGCATAATTATACCAGTCGATACCTGACACTGCGAATACAGCCACTTCTGCAGCCGTCAAATGAGTTCCACATAATTTAACCAAACACTGGGCAAAGACTGGGCCCACAGATCAGTGCAAGCTACCGGAAAAACGTTCCCGCTCTCCTCCTTTCTCTCTCTTGCTTTCTCCATTTCACGGTCGCATCTATACCTGCTGTTCTTTTTCCACAGCGGCCATGTCTTGATTTCTTGGTTCACCTGTGACTGCAATTAAAACAATTAATATTTCACATACCTGTGTCAGGATTGCTATTGAATAAAATCATATTCAGATACTTGTAGGATATATCAACACAAATATTTTATTTTGTATTTAATTTTTGGCAGGTGTATGAATGAAAGCATGCTTTGAAATACAGTGTCGCTACCACAGTTCAACACCACCAGGTTATAAGATATTAATTGGCTGAGGTGAAATAAAAAGTTGAAAAACTTGATCATGATTAAAATTTGGAGCAATATAATCGTCATTCTTTTACTCATTATTACGCAAAAGTCAAACGCAGAAACCTGATGTCTTGGTAGCTAAACATGGATTGGGTGCTTTTAATATCCAATTAACTTTCTGCAAACTCACGAGTCTAATAATTCAAAAAAGACCCCCATGAACGAGACACAAAATCTAAGGTAAAAAGCTGTTTTTCAAACCCCTTTAGTATGAGCAATAGCCATAATGGCGTTTGTCTAGCAAGCACTACTTATAAAGGAATTTTGACATCCAAATATCCTTACAAATCCACCAATCCCACCTAACACACACAAACAGCCCCTTCTCTGATGCCCTTAATCCAGAGCTGCCCCTTTTAGAAGAGAAAAAAAGCTGCGATTACAGGTGGCTCCGTGCAAAAAGCCCCAAGACAACAGCCTCTCACAGGCTTTGTGCCTCCGTAATCAACAGCTGTACATTCACACCGTGGCTGCAGACCGCGAGAGAGGCTGAATGGACGCAAATGCGTCCACTTTGTACATCTCTGCTTTAATCAAGCCTTTTCTATTCAGCAATCTGACCTTTTGTTCAAAACAGGATTATCACCTTTTTTATTTATTTATTTCTGTCTGTCTTATCTCCCCCCACCGCCGCCACATCCCAAAGCCAGTTACCAA
The DNA here is from genome assembly GCF_947034865.1 of Barbatula barbatula. NCBI lineage: Eukaryota > Metazoa > Chordata > Actinopteri > Cypriniformes > Nemacheilidae > Barbatula > Barbatula barbatula. The sequence goes on along the minus strand of NC_136786.1, from coordinate 15,234,899 downwards.
GGGCGAAGCGCATGACGAACGTAATTGCAATAATTTGTTAAACGCCATGGCAACCCACATTAGAATGGGGTAAATACGGGGGTGCCACTTCGTGCCACACTCTCATTCTGCCGAAGACGCCAAGAGTCAAAAAGGACGACAACGAAGAAGGGGTTGGGGGAAGGGAGAAAGGAGAGGAAAGCATATTTGCTTTGTCTCTAAAGGGTGGTTTTATTGGTAACGGTGGTGGGCTGTAGGTGAAGGTGGCTGCTATTTCTTTCATGATTAATGCTTTGCCGCCGCCGCCGTTCTGTAGGAAACTCAACAAACAGCCCCGACTTCCAATCTGTAACCATGTAAGCCGCGAGTCCTCCCTCACGCGGACAGGCTTTCTTCCTTCTATCTGTGCGAACAAACAACTCTATTTGAGCTCTCCCCTCAGCTGAAAGGAATCCTTAATTACACAATATCAGCCTCTTCATTGCTCCCAGTGTGGGAGGGGAAGGCTGAGCTCTGTCCACTGAAGCTGGGCCTGGGCGAGGGGGGTGGCGGTGGTGGGTCGCATTCACAACCAGCAGCTGTTTCACACATACTGACAAAAGAAGCTACAGGCACCATCCCAGCGAGGGAGGTTGCTACATTCAGTCCACTAATTGATTTCTGCACAGCACTGTGGGAGAACGTACCCCCCCCAACTTTCCTCGTCTTACAAGTCAGATTTGCGCATCTCGAGACCCTCAACGAGTTTCCTGTGATGTCGAGCGTTGCAGGAACACACCCGGCATTCCAGAACTTCCCAGCAGCTACAGAAACTGGCACGCTCGTCCTGATTGGACCCGGCGTGCTCGGCGCAGCCGATGATTACGCCTGTCAATCAAAACCCTCAGCTGAGAAATTAGATACGCAGACATATCCGAGCTCGAAACGTAGGCCCAATATCTGCACTCTTGTCACATCGCCAGGGCCCGTATTTGTGTGTTACTGTAAAGAGAGCGAACTGAATGAAACCCATTTGGGTCGCAGCAGGAGGGGGCCACGGATGTTTGGAAGAGGCGAAAGGCCGCATCTGAAATTCAATAAAGACGTGAAATAAACAAACAGCATGAGGAAGGTGAGCATAGATTAATCCTTGTTAAATCCTCAGGGAGTAGCTGAGTGGGGACAGAGAATGTTCGGTTGAAACAACACGAAACAGAGTTAAATGTGGATTAAACACATCTGAAGATAGCTTTCAGAACTATGTTGAAAACGTTTAAGGGTGCTTTCGCACCTTTAGTTCGGTTCATTTGGTCCCGACCAATGGCAAAAAATTATACATTGTAGCGGACCAATGTCAAAAAATGAAACACTGTAGCAGACCAATAGCAAAATATTATACATTGTCGTATTTTTCTGCGGTGTTGGTTCCTTTTCACACCACACGGATTGATTTGGTCCGAACGAAAATGCAGTCACGTCACAACATCCACATCACTTGTTGGCGAGAACATATTTCGTAAACTGGTTTTCAACATCCAGTTTTGTCCCAAGAATATTATCAAGGTCATCACCAGGGGAACTGCTGGCGGAGTTTCTTTACTTTAACCTGGCACTTTTCCACAGATCTATCTACTTTCCCAGAGTTTTTTGCTAAACATTGAAAATTTTGCGCTGTTTTTGTGAGTTTTCGAAAGCTTCGATGTGATACGGTTACCAGATAAAAATGTATATTGTGCATACCATGACGCACAGCGCAGCTGACTACGGCAGCTGGTTTAGTCCTCTTCAAGGAGGTCTTGGTACACTTATTTGGACTGCGTTTGGGCACGCACCAAGAAGAAAAACTAACTCTAGTGCGATTCAACAATACAAAATGTGTAGTTAGATGTGAAAGGACTTTCTGGGGGGAACATTTTTACCCAGAACTTAGTTTTGATCCCGGTTCCTGCGGTGGAAACACACCGAGTAATGCCAAAGTTCCCGCGGTGGAAATAAGCAACTCATTTAGACACCAAAGCTGCATAGGTTGGATAATGACTCAACAAACACAACCAAAAACTCTTCAATTATCAACTATGCTTTATTTCCAGAAAAACTACCCTATATATAATAAATTGGAAGAATTTTTCCAGTTTATAGAATCTTAGTTAAGCATTTAAACTTAATCTCAAAATTATTATTTTTTTCTTTTCCGTAGACTTCTTATTTAACTTTTGATTACCAAACTACAGCCAAATCTGTAGGGGCGACCTGGTGCACTGGAAGTTATTTTATACTCACGCTGTAGTATTTCCTGATATGACGGCGAATGTCCAGTTGCAGTTTGTTGCTTATCCGTAAGCCATGTTCCAACAGGCTGGCCCCACACGGGACGTGACAGCAACTCTTCAAACTAGGCTGTAAGGAGCTTCCCTAGAAACAAACAAATTCACTTTCAACGCATTTCCACACAGCCCACACACACAAAAAGGGCAACAACATAATCTGGGCATTTATTCTGTTGATTCGCATTGCCCATATAAGCTTTTAAAGGCTGTTAAAGCTGACCTATTAGAAATTATAACATACTAAAAATATAATGTCATGAAGGACCGACACTCTAGGGCATCTAGGTAGGAATGCAAAATCATAAAAAAGGAACTGCATTAAGCTTTCAAATTGCATTTCTGGATGACAGCGAGCAACAAACTCCATACTGTGCTGTTGATTTCCTGGCTTTTCTATATCTAAAACGCCCCGGACCTCCTATTGAGAAACCGTGAAAACAACTGTGGTTAAACAGTGGACAGAAACTACTGTAGCTTGATATCCTTTCAATCTAACCTCACATGTGCTCTAGCAGTGCTGTTTATGGTGCCCATTATGCCTCCAATAATCTGAAGGGCCGGGTCCACGTAAGTGTGTGTGTTTCTATGGCTAATGCATTCGCTCAAACTCAGTCTCATACAAACATCACTTTCTCTTTTATAGCATGGCTGCTGTGAAGAGCTGTGTTCAGTTTGCCCTCCGGTAGTCGCAATGAGCCATTAGCGTTTTATGATCTTTACATCTCTCACTGAACGGCACTTTGAGGGGGAACTGTGCGTCTATGCAAATATAGTCTCTCAGAATCTCTACCGTCCCTTTCCAGCGTGTCTGTTTGCATTCCTGTTGTCCTCCTCCCTCTCTACGCAGCCGACTGAGATAAAGCCGATTTGCCGCATCTGTAAGTCAAGGCTGGTCTTTTAAGACTTCCTTTCATCAAACCCTCACACCCTGATCTGCGTTATAACCCTGCACTCATTATAATTAGATACCTTATCAGGTGTGTACAGGAGGCCAATGAATTCACGTCAACGAAAACTCACACATGGTGTCATGAGGTTGTTAATGGTTTGTGTAGATTTTAACATCTCAATATAGACTGCTTCATCGGATGCACGCACATAGCCTGAAGTTAACTTCCGATCAGTGTTTGTTGATCGGTCTCGCTAGTGGCTACAAATATAAGAATTTAATATAATTATTATCATTGTTTACTAATTGTATTAAATAAACTTTGTTAAATGGGTCGTGTAACTGACTCATTTCAGTTTAGTCAAGTAACAGATCTTCTACTGGTGACCCAAAAAACTGTCTAGACAGACTTAACTGCTAGTTAATGGAATTCAACATTATTTATTTAGCTTGAAGTCAGAAATAATCTACAGGGATCAACCCGGAAGTTAAGTTTGGACCACAAAAGAGCGCACGCGCCGTTACTTGGTTGATCTGAAGGCAGGTTTCAAAACAACAAAGTTCCCAACATCGGTACAGTAACCATTATTTCAGACAGGGTTTAACCATATACTGCATTAAAATGGTCAACCAGAACATAATTTTACTCAATTCACATATCTACTATCATATGTTCTATACCTTGTTTATGACAGTTTTGCCAACAAAACATTGTAAAAAAGACACATAGTGAAAAAACTGTAATTTATTCACTCTTACGCACTCAAAACCTGTATGACTCTTTCTTCTGTGAAACACAAAAGATGATAATTTGAGAAGTGTCTTGGTTTTGTGTCCATACAATGGATGTCAATGAGGGCAAATGTTGTTTAGTAACCAGCGTTCCTGCTATCCCTTTAAGTACAACCTATTAAGACAGACTGTACTGGTGTCCTTCAAAGTTTTATTTTCATTCGCATCAAATTAAATCTGGCCTGTACCCCGACTGAGGTCTATTATGGCTAGTAAAGCTAAATTGTAGAATGTGTAAATGCCAAACAGTTTTTCCTAATTCCAAGCCTTCCCTGGCTGGTAGAAGGCAAAATCTCCAAACAGCTAGGAGGACAGAGATCAGAGCAACGGAAGGGGTCAATGTCACTTTTTATGAGTCTTAGACAAGAGAAAGCTGTGCATGAGCATGTGTGTGTGTGTATCCTTAATTAGAGGCAGATTACACGCGCTCCTCAAGCCCCCGCTGACCCCCGCCTGGGTATGACGGCCATCATGTGTACTAAAGAGCTCTAGGAATACAACCTGCCAAAATCCCTCTCCCCCTGCTCATCTCTGCCAAGCCTCTATAAATAAAGTGTGTGGCTCTGAAATTAATAAGCCGGTAAAAGCCTGAAAAGGGGAAGTAATCACCTGTGCGACTCAAATTTATCGTTACCTGTCATTACACAATATTTAACAGGTAGTTTAGGTAGGACCGAACATTTTGCTGCCTGATTAGATCAGATCAGGAGTGCTGATAACTCACCGTCCCATCAAAGACGTTGTCGTAGATGTTTTCTGTGCCGCAGTCAGGGCAAGAGAAAGTAAACTTCTCACAGTCACGGTAGCGCTCCTCGTCGGTGAGCTGGGCTGGCGCTCCCAGGAAGTTGTCTCCCTCGTCCTCTCGCTGCTGCTGTTGGTGGGCTCGAAAGTGACTCGGGTCAAGCCCTGGACAAATAGGTAAATAAACCCAAATGGGGTCCAAGTCAAAACCATGCACACTGTAACATTTAGATTTAAGTCCACTTGTTGTTTGTTATAACTCGCAGATTATGATTTACAAGCATATGTATTTACGGACGGTGGAAAAAAGATAGAAAAGAGGGTGGGGATCAAAGCTGAAAGAAGAGTGAGGGTCAGCGAGAAAGCAAAGAAGATGTCAGGGCCGCGGCAAGAGGAGGGAGACAAGCAAACGATAAGAATAAACTGGAAATATAATAAGGGGAAAGAGGAGGGGTAGAGAAAGCGCCGCTATCCGATTTTTCCCAGGCAGCTGAGATCATCAAATCATTAAGAGACAGCAGCTGAATCTCCATTTAATCCCCCCAGGTGACACTGAACACTACTAGAGCACGGAAAACAGCCTACGTCCCCCTGGGTAATTTGGCTAAGTGAATAAATGAGCACACAAGTAAGTGTTGACTATGAGACTTCGGGGATTAACCGCCGTCTCTAAGGATCAGAGACCGACGGCGCTCGAGGGCTACTGCCATCTACAGGCAGACATGCATCATGTCAGTCTAGAGAACAGATAGATCTGTGAACGGGGGATTGAGAAGCATTGACTGAAATAGGAAAGAAACACAAAATAACAACTGATCTGATGTTGTGTTAACACAGAGACCATTTAACATACTTGAGAAGCGGAAGACGAGAATGTTCTGTGGTGTAAATGTGCTCTGTTAATCGTGAGGTAAATAACCAAGCCTTTCCTTGGTACTAATAACACAGTGGGTAGATTGAATTAGCGCCTGAGTTTTGGACCAGACCGCAGGATGCCAAACAACAGCTAGGGGCCTGTTGTCATGGCGACGGTGTGTCAGGGTTCATGTACTTTTTAGAGCGACTGAATTTCCAACTGGGGGAAAAATTGTTCTCAGCAGATATGCAAAGGTAAACAGTAAACTGTCTTGCTCTCTTTTTGATACTTTGAATGATCTAAAACTCACAGATTTACATAAGAACAAAACGTTTGGTTCATTTAATAATTTCCAAAACATTCAATAAAAATTGTAAGCACTAATACACAGTTGAAAAATAATCCATATCCATATAAAATGATGCAAACCAGACATGAAGTCTCACCTAGCCACGTTGCAATAAGCACTGCGTCAATGCCCTCGATGGGCTCGCAGATTCGGCCCACCACAGGGTGCACCTGCTGGGACAGGTAGTACTGCGTGTCCAAGCTGAGACCTTGCTGTTTCTGCAGCTGTTCCAGAGCGTACGCCCTCTGACTGGCTGGCAGGTTAGAACCGTCCTAACATAGAGGAACAGTGGATTGGATGTATATCTGTAGTCAGACATCTGACATCAGAGGATCAAAATGGATTGGTTGCTTACCTGACAGATGACATAAGACACCGTGTCACCGGCTTTAACCTTCTTGCCACCCTGAGAGTTGATCCAGAGCGCAACGTGAACGTGGGGGAGACTCTTCTTGTCAGGGTAGTCCTGAGGGTCCTTTGTCAGTGCCTATAGGGAAATAACAGTGAGTTAAAAATGATAATGTTTTTGCTCATGAAAAAGATTTGGAAGATATTTGCATGTCAATGTTTTACCTTATTTATCTCAAACGTATTGAGTGGGATACTGCCACTGGCGACCTTCTCTCCAACCTCAATCAGATGTTTCTGAATGTTCTCCACGATGGTGTCGCGACTCTGATCTGACAGAATCTGACCGATCACGTAACTAGATGAAAGAGAAAGTTAATAATTAGATTTTAGTGTAAATAAAAAAATAACTTGTCTCATCTGGATTAGATTTTTATTGCAAAATGTATCAAGTCACAATACGGTAAATGTATTTGAACTCATTAGGCCCACAGTGTACTTTACAGCTAAGAAACCTTTTACTTTTAAAACAGATTTGAGCGCACTGACTTGCCACACTCCTTGGCCAGGTCACACCAGTCCCTGCGCACGATGTCAAGGCCTTTGAGTTCCTGTTTGGTGGTGTATTTGCCATCCCCCTGTGGCTCAACCATCAGCGCCGCATATTTCTTCTTCTTCAGCAGCAGAAGGGATTTAAACACCCCATCGATGTCAATCTCCAGTAGTTTATAGAGTTTATTCACCTCGCTTTTCACCTAAGCACACACACACACACACAATCATTTGATAGGGCTCTTGATACAGTCAAGTTTGGTTCATCCCTGATCAAACGCAATGGCTGGTTTAATTCTCTCTCTGCCTGATTGTCAATGACGTCTCTATTATTAGTGTCACACTCATACGCACATTAGCGCATCACAAAGACTGCGTTTTCCTCAGAGACGTGCAGACCACCCCTTCCTGTTCCTCCGCACCCTTACCTTATTTCCCAGTTTGAAGACCTCCTCCAGGTTGGTGCTGTTACTGTTGATCATGATGGAGTCGGTATCTCCGTATATGACCTCCAGATTCATCTGCGGGAGAAGAATGGTAAACCGTCAAGCCCCCGCACGGCTAACAAATAAACACAGCAATTGCCGCTTAATTATTACTATAACGTACGCTAATCACGACTCACCCTCTGCACCATTTCTTTGGTGTGCATCAAAATCTGCGGGGGACAAAAGACTGCATGTCAGGGCAAAACACAATAAACTCTAAACACGGAGTTAACAGCCGGCGGAGAACAATATCAATTTCAAATCGGTCAAAGTGGAGCGTCAAACAAACAGGCTCGAGGCGGAGAACATACGTCTGTCAGCGAGAAATACCATGAAAGAAAACACGCCGCACACACACTCGGAAACGAGAAACGCGAGTACTCGCACATGCAAAACACACAAAGAATTTAATTAGCAAATCTATTCTGTAATTCAACATTTATCAAAGGGGGAGAGAAAAAAACCTCTGTGATTTGCTTCTAAATGGAGGATAATTGGCTAAGAGGTCTATTAGCTGCACTGAAATGGGGCTCCAAACCCACACACCAGCCGAGTCATTATAAGGCCTAATAGTCTTAATCACCACTGGACTGCATGATGTGTGTGTGAGAGAGCGAGAGAAAGAGAGAGACAGAGAGGGGTAGGGAGGGTTGTCCAGCTGCAGAGGGAGACCAATGTAAACCACAGCTGTCAGAGAAAAATAAAGGAGAAACAAAAGAAAATGATGAAGGGCATGAAGAGGGAGGTGAAATTGTAGCGTAAGGGGGGAAACACAAAAAGAAAAGGTTAAAATACAAAGAGTGAGCCAAAAATACATGCTCTACATTGGCGGTGGCAACTCTGAAGTTGGTGGACAGCAGCAGAGAATGAGAGACTGTACATATCCGAGGTGTCATACCAACAATGACTGTTTACTCAGGGTGTCCAGCCTTAAACATACACCCGCTGCCGCTGTGCAGGCATGCAGGGTGACCTCTGTGCGAGAGGGACTCTGACAGGTGAGGGGGTCGGTAGGAAAATAAGCGCCGCTAATCTGAGGCCCCAAAGAGACGGGACACACTACAGCCTGTCAACAGCAATCGAGCAAGACACCGGGATTCATGCCCCCAGCGCACATCAGAGCCAAGCCCTGGCCCACTGAGGGACAAGGACGAAGCTATTTCTGAGCACGGGATGCTCCACTCCTTGAAACCAGAGCAGGACTTAAGCATGCTTTATGAGGTGTAACATGCCTCCCTAAGGGAAGCAGGAGGTCAGATAAGAGTAATAACAGAAAAGCTGTCTGCGTTAAGCAACACGGTCAAGGTCACCCCAAGACACTGAGTAAGACGCACTTAATTAGGCAGGATTAGAGATCTAGAATTGCATGGTGTGTGTGTGTGTCTGTTTTTTATTATTGAAGCTGGTTGAATAGCGTTCATGAAGATGGGTTGGCAGAATGCTGTGCAAGACATGCAAAGGTTGTAGGTTTGATTCCAAGGGAATACACATACTGACATAACAAAATGTATGGCTTGAGCACTGTAGGTAGGTTTCAATAAAAGCATATGATTGTAAATTAACTAGTGTTCCTTTAGCTCAGCTTTGCATTGGAAGCACAAAGGTTTTGATTCCCAGAAAACACAGATAATGTTTTTATGTATTTTGTCATTGTCTTTGGAAAAAAGCATGGCTAAATGAAAAAAGTCAATATTAGGGATGCCCCGATATTACAATTTTGGCCGATAACCAATAATTCTTCAACATTGGAGGCCGATGACCGATGTATTGGCCGATATACAGTGCCTGAATTCTTTTTTTTTCCACCTGAAAATCATGTACCAAGCCTGCTTTCTTATTCAAACAATATGATTGTTTTCCTATAATTTACACATTCATAATACATCAATAATGTTTTGCTAATAGCAGTAAGTGAATGATCACAAGAGAAGGAAACTATACAGTATTTTAACTGTGAGCAGCATGCAGCTGAAGAAGTTTAATCAGAGGAAATGATTCATAATTTATTGTCCTAAATTTTATTATCGGCCAATACCGATAACATTAAAAATGACCCTTTATCCACTGATACAGATGTGGCCAATAATTTATCGTGCATCGCTAGTAAATATATAGTATAAAGTTGTTATAAATACAAATCCGGTCATACAATTCAAGGTCTACGCTTTTAAGCTTCTAAGATTTTTAAGTTTTAATATTAATGCAAAAATATCAGCACACCTGTGCTCAACAATAACCCCAATCTTAAAGGAGTAGTTCACCTTCAAAAAGAAAATTCTATCATCATTTGCTCACCCCGTTGTCTTTTTAAACCTATAACCTGTAAAATAATTTTCTTCTGCAAAACACAAAGAATATATTTTGAAAAATGTTGGTAACCAAAAACCGTTGGGTCCCCATTGACTTCTATTGTATGGCCCAATGAAAGTCAATGGTGACCAACGGTTTTCGGTTACTGGCATTTCTTAAAATATCTTTTGTGTTTTGCAGAAGAAACCACAAGAGAGTGTGGAAATAATTAAATAGTTTTCCTTTAGAAGAAATACTATTGCTTTAAGTATTGTTCATGAAACATGGGGACAAGTCATGGACCAAAATTGAATACTTAGAATAAGGGCTTTGTACAAATGACTGGCAGAAGTAGTGATATTTAGTTTCTAGTTTACAACAGTACCCTTAGAGCACATATTAATCTGTACACCTGTCTGTGTGTGACAGAGTTTGTGTCTGACCCTGAGCAGGTGCAAGTTTGTTACTGGGCGCCATAAAGTTACAGCCACTTAGCCTCAATATAACTGTAGACTGCATTACAAAGTTAATATGTCCACACTGTTAATGCTGACACATTCTTATATTAACCACTTAGAGAGAAAGACAACAGGAAAAAGTGGAGAGGAAAAGAGGATCAAAAACGTATGTTTGTACAGTTTTCAAGACTCTTTATGTCCGTTTGTTATGACTTGCTGAGGGGAGGGTTGTTCGACTGGGTGAGAGACAAGTTGTTTAAACCATGCCTCAGAAATAAGAGAGGGAGCGTCTCGTCTTAAAAAGCATGCCGACAAACACATCTGAGAGTAAACCTCTGAGGGAACAGTTAGGTTCTAGCAAATCTCAGCTATAGCCCCCATATCTTTCCAAATTGCTGTTGATGTAATGAATGCAACATGGGCGGGGAAAACTACTGTAACATGAACCATTAATACTGTAGCCTTCGCAAATAAATCTTGAATTTAGCACAACACCACAAAACGAAAATCCCTTATGCAAGTTTTGTTATAACTCCAAATTGACTCCAATAAGCACTTGCTGTAAGAGGTTGAAATCCAGCAGTGCATCCAAAAGCGAAAACTATGTTTAAACAACCACCCAACGACCAAATGCAGCTGGCTCAGATCACACTTTGACTGACATGACAGTAGCGCTTGGCACCGAGCCTCCGTCTCCCCATTAGGCGTTCCATCTTTTTGCCCTAATCTACAGGTCTGTCATTAACACATTCATCTATCCTTTCCCAACCATTTCAAGCGGCTTGTGGAATGGTTATAGAAAAACACAGAAGTCCACGGCTGCTCTCGTAAACTGTTCATTCGTCCTGCCCCCTAATACCATTTGCTCACCCGGAGGGCATCTGGCCTCCTGTTGGCTTCGGTACAAATCATAGCCGGCATTTTAAGCCCAGGAGCGGCAAAGAAACCTTGTATAAGAAAGTATCTGGTGACGATTGTTTTGAAAAGCGTCCTGCTGAAAAGCATTTTGAAGATGACAGCCCTCGCCTGAAATAGCAAGAGCCACACAACACCGTCATAGTGAAATACGTCCACTGTCATCTCTATATCCTATCCCTAGAAGATCTAACACACACTCTGGAAGATTTAAAACTCAAATGAATTGCTTTCATAACACGCAAACACATTTTTTTGGGTATATGTCCGCATACTCAAAGCAGAGGTAACTAAATAATGTCTTTGACAACGCACATGATCCAGAGGAAGAACACAAATGCAAACACACGACAACTGTAGATTGACAGTCATTTATAAAGACACGTTTAAAAACACAGGCGCCTATACATTCTGCAAGGGCTGTGCGGAAGCAAATGGGTTGGATTCCACATGGAGCAGTTCATCACATGCAGTCTGAGATCTAAGGGGTAAAAAATCCCTCTAAAGCCTCTCTCTGATTTAATAGGACCGCCTGAAATCACTTTAGCGGGCAGACTGGTGTTCTGGAACTGTAGGTAAAAATAGCGTGTTAAAGAGCAATGAATCTAAAAGCCCAACATAATAACTCTGACAAACACTGAAAACGATTCCAGAGACTTTTATCAAGTTGCTTCACACAAGGCCGATGAGCAAAAAATAATTCATAAAAAATGTATTAGCCATTTAAAACAGTAATTACGTGCAAGTTATTTTAGGCAGGTCAAGGATAAAAAAAAATATATTGAATGATACAGGACAGATCCACACATTCTTCTATTCCTTTTATACATAGAAAATTAACTGCCAACGTTTTAATCAATAAACATGTTCGTCAGACAAGTCTTTTCATTACGCTTTGCTGTTACGGCATCATCTTTGGCAAAACCTTGCGGCCGGATTCACCAGAAAACAGTTTACATAACTTTTCACAACGCCTCTTGGTTCGGGGCAGCAAAGCATAAGTGATGAAAACAGAACCATTGGTTTTGAGGTTGATGTTGAGGTATAACTGAATGTTTCAGAAACTTAAAAAAATAAAAAATAAATAAAACTGAAGTGGACACCCCCCTATGTAGCTTGATCTGTTGAGTAATTAAAAAAATGCCCATCCTCATCATAAGACGTGTTGGAGTCAACGAAATTAAGATTAACGTCAAGAACACACCATGCCTGTTGTATACATTTGACCCTGGACAACAAAACCAGTCTTATTTGTCAATTTTTTTAAAGAAATTTTGATTTTTACAACTGAAAGCTGAATAATTAAGCTTTTTATTGATATATGTGTTGTTATGATTGTACAATATCTGTTGGAGATATACCAGTGTAAAACTCCTGAATCAAAGGGTGCATAAAGATAAAGAAATTGAGAAAATTGCCTTTGAAATTGTTAATCAGAGGCACTGTAACAGTTTTTATATAGTTATTATATATTTCAGGTAGAAAATTTACAAAATATCTTAATGGAACATGATCTTCGCTTATTATCCTAATGATTTTGGGCATAAAAGAGACAAATCATTTTGACCCACACAATGTATTTTTGGCTTTTACTAAAAATGTTCCTGTGCTACTGAAGACTGGTTTTGTGATCCAGGGTCACATTTGATCTACTTGATCAATGTCAACACGGACAAGCTGCTAGTTGTTCTGTATTCTCAAAGGAGGCTGTGGTGTAAAACGATAGCCGTTTCACAGTGTACAAGACTAATCTGCATCATCGGAACATTGAGCGACACCTCAACACGGGTTGTGAGGGGATGTGATTCTTTCCACCTATTTATTAACAAGAGTGATATCAGTGACTGAGACAGATGACCTCATAGCATGTGGGATAAATTGAAATCTGCCGCCTGATCAAAGCAATCCGTTGCTTTCTCTTCCTCTGTGATGATGGCTGTTGGAATTTAGGGGGGCAGTAAGTGGCAAAATGAACAGGTAAAACGGCAGCAAAGGTGTGGTGTTAAATCACAAACAATGTTCAAAGATGCTATTCAAAATTAGTCAAGAATAACACTTCACTAACAAAGCTGGTCTAAATTAAAGGTGCAAAGCTCCTGAAGGAACGTGAGTTGACCGCATCTCGCGCTCGAATCCAAAAATATTCTCCGGTCTCTGTGACTATTTGTTAAGTCCAGCGATATCAGGAGTAAATCCCCCACCAAAGACCACAGGGTCAAACAGTGCGTGCAACAATGCCTACAGTGGAGGAGGGGGGCATTTATGTCTTATTCTGGGAAAGTTAAAAATGACCTTTGTGATTCTGACAACTGGAAGTGTCGTCTGAGAGAACAGCAAGGAAACAATGTTTACTCAGATGATTCCTAATTCAACCGGCACCCGTCTCGTCCCGCCAACAGCCGCTCTACATCTGAAGAATCTGTAGCACAAGGACATGGGGTCTGTGACAACATAATAGGTCTCGTTTTACCTTTTAACTAGGTAAAAAAGGAGTCTGGGGCTGGCAGCAAGGCGGGGTGAGAGGTCAGCCAACTAACGTTCCACAACCATCAGCAGTCCGTAGCGACAGAACTTGTAAACATCACTCGATTAACCCTGGACACAACCCAGCCCCCGTTAGCTCCACAGCTGAAGGTCCGTTTTTCACACTGGCCGCCGCACAAAGAACTGAAAATAAAACGTAAGCACATCAATCAGGAGCGAGCCCTCAGCATGAAACCCTAAACGCCTATTCCATGGCATGCATCTCATACCAGGGGCGTGCAGGGTTCGCACCAGAACAAATGTTTCTCTGGAAAGGTCAGGGGCCACGAGACGTCACTTCACGAGCGCTGGTAAAGGCTGAACGCAAGTTTATGCTAACTGGTCTAGCGGGGGATTTCCCCAAGTTGTCATGTAGCAAAATGAGCCAAATTGCAGGGGCTTAAACCAGTGTCATTAAATCCCACTCGCAAAGGATATCGGTCTGCACAGTCATGTTTTAAAAAAAGAAATCTTAGCCGTTCAAACTGAAAACTGTGGTGACCTCCCTTTGCCTTTACAAGTTCTTCTAGTTCATCCAAAAATAAAACACTTAATTTTTTATTAATTTGTTCATTGTTTGGCATTGCAAATAAAGATGAAATGCCCCAAATAACGAGTGTGGCAAGCTGCTCGGCTGGTCATGGTAAGCCCTACTATATTTTTAATAAAAATCACAAATAAAACTCACTTAAACTTCCAAGAGCTCTAGACGTTAACCCTTTTCACAACACCTGCCGGCTGAATTTACACCTCTGTGGCAGGTTAGCACTAAGCTAGTTTCTCAGAAAGCATTAGTTAACTCTATTAAAAGCAGAGCGCCTGTAATTCTCATCCAAAAACAATAAAGGTGCAGACACCAGTCATCCATCAGACGACGGAGCCAATCCACCGTCCGACTGACATGATTTAGTGTTTGACGATTGTAAAACTCAATTGTCAAATTAGACAACGGTTACGATCAACATTCTGCTTCTCTGGCACCACTGGAAGACAGGGAAGGAAAATCGCCTCTTTGACTTCTCACCCTCTTAAGTTTAAAAAATTTCGGACACATTTCTCAGACCTTGGAAGCTGATGCCAAACGGCCTTCATCTCCTTCGCGGGGAACCTGCATACTTGAACAAGCGGAGAATCATCGGGGGCTTGTCTTGATCCCTTTACCCTACACCAATCATGAGGCCGAGGAAAGACGAGAAGCTCTGGAGGGCATCTACGTGCTTTCCAAATCAAGCATCTTTATGGCCATGGCAAAAAGAAAATCACTAAAGCCTATCACTAACATGGTTATCAACAGCACAAGCTAATAAACGTAGCCACTCAATAAAAATATAAATGGCAAGAAGTGTACAAATTATGTCTCAAATGTCAGGGTCAATGTAAAGCAACAAGCAAGTATTTGTTGCGTCCGTCCCCCAAACCCCCCCGCATTTTCATTTCTCTGTACAGCAACATTTCAGCGACAGTCTTACACCACGCAGGTTGACAGTGGACAATATGTATCACAATAAGACCAATCAGAGTAATTAGGGCTCTTGAGTCAAGCTGCGCTCCCCAACATGAAAAAAACCACATATTAATATTCACACATTTGAGTGAAGTGGATTAGAACTGCACAGCTGAAGCTTCACATGCGATCCACATCACACTAATTCCAGTTGATTCAGCATTCACTTTCATTTTTCCTACTGTTAAGCAGTTACCTTTGGATATATCCATTTATCAAACACTTTTTTTGTAGTGAAACCTGCACATTGAATGATGGGGCTAACATAATTATTGGTTCCCCCCCAATTTCGAACAATACCCCACATCGCCCAGTGGCGATACGAAAACGGAGAGGAAAGAACACAAATGTGTCACAGTTTGTATTACGACACCCCACTGGCCTTTCAAAGTCTGGTCTCATTAAAGTCAAGTGTAGGTAGCTGGCAATCATGCCAAGGAGGTGGCATAAAAGGAACAAGAGATCAGTCAAATTGGTTAAAGCACAAAAGAGAACAGAAGCTAATAAGGAAGCGAGTGAAATCAGAGCCAAAGGCCTGAGGGGCTGGCTGACATGAACATGGGTGGAGCAGTAGCGGATTTTTGATTGCTTAAAATAACAAAAATATGCTTTTTTACTCTGGTTGATCGACCAATCAGTGCTCCCCGCTTTTTTAACTTATTGGTAAATTAATATTACGTGTTATGCTAGTATCTTTACGCTATGATGGCGAGTGCACAATATTCAGTTATTTTTTATACAATATGAAAAGATGAGCAAGAAGAAAAGGAGGAGACTGCTAAAGATCACGATTAGACTGCATATGACTTCTTGTAGTGTCAAAAGACTTTATCAACAGAAACTTTTCTCATCCTCGAACACTCCGCCTTGCCATGTTAAAGGCAAGCCAATGGTTTGACTGGTAGCAGCCGCTTCAATTCTTAATCCTGGTCCTCATGACCCCTAGCTCGGCATATCTTGTTTAATTCGCTCGTAAGAGCCCTGCGAAGTGGACATTAAGGCATTGAAGTGCACGAAGCGTGACTACTACGCAAATCTCATGATTGTGGTTAAATAACCCATCAAACTTCCGCACTAAGTTTGGTCAGTGTGAAGACACTGCAGACAGTCGTGTAGCGCAAATTAGTAAACCAGACGATTTCCTGTGTGCGGGGAGTATAGAGCGGTGAACACTGTGTAGGGAGCGTGTCACTCGGAACACAGTTCATTGATTGGGCGCTCTTCTGAAAAGCTGGCGATTTAAAACAGGTGTGATAAACAAGATAGAGTCGCAAAATATGCAGAGCAGAGGATCACGAGGACCAGATTAAAAACCTTTGTGTTTGCTTAAAGGGGAAAATGTGCTGTATAATATAAGTGCATCACATTAGTAATAGATAGAAGCCTAATGAAATGGTTATATACATAATGGCCCCCTCATTTACAGACAGGCCCTTCAAAAATTAAATTCTAGATATGCCACTGGGGTGGATGACTAGGTTAGACTGGCCTCTAGTGGAAGCATAAGGAAACTGCCGATCACTACAAGCAAAAAGATTCAATGGACATGATGTCAACAATTAGGAACACTTAATTTTTCCTTTATTTAAAACCTATTTACTCCTAATTGAGGTCCAATACATCTACTTAAACAAAAAATACTTCAAAACAAGCTGCAAACAGGATAATAATCTGACCAGTAATAGGACTGAAAAATACACAAAAAAGCGCAACACAAATTTGCTGTATGTGGTGTTGTTGTACTAATATTAGTATTTAAGTGTACACATTATATAAAACAGGGTTTCACGTACCTCTCGTCCTTTATGAGTGACCAGTGCAGCCAAAGGCTTGGCGTAAAAGCGACTGAAGGAAAATCCTAGGCATCCATACATGCTGTTAGCCGTCAGCTTGAGGGCCTTTTGTCTAATATCATACTATGGGAGGGACATTTACCATCAGTGCTAGTACGCATACAACCACATCAAGTAAAGTAAAAAGAAAGTGAAGATTTACTGGTAACACTACAATAAATTAAAAATAGTTAAAGCATTAGCTGACATGAACTAACAACAAATACATTTACAGCATTTTTTTTTACATTAGTTAATTTCATTACTTAAAATTAGGGACGTAACAATTCACTCAGCTCAGGATGCGATGCTTTTCAACTAACTAAGACTTTGTCTGTGCCCTTCTTGAATGTTTTAAAAAAATGTTTACATTTAAGAAATATCCACTTAGCCACGTTTTAGTTTGCAGTGGACAAAGTGGCCCCTGCTGTTCATAACATGTATTTCGATTGTTCTTGGTGAGTCACATATTACAATCGAATTTCAACTCCACAAGGTGAATCTTTACATCCCTTATACAAATCAAACACTATAACTGTTAACATTAGTTAATGCACCATGAACTAACATGAATAATTGTATTGACAGTAACCAGGACTGACAGCACTATAAATGCTGAAAAACTATATTGCTCATTGTTAGTTCATGTATTTAATCATGTTAATAAATACAACCTCACTGTAGTTGATTAAGTGTTACCAGTTTATCTTATCAGTTATATTTGCATCTTTTATAAATTCAGAAAGGTACATAGGCACATACCTGCATGTAAAGATCAGGGTTGAGGTCCTGTTGCTTCATTAACTGTTTGACCTGACGTCGACGCTCCACTAGTTTACGTATTTCTTTGGGAAGAATGCCCATCTCCAGACTTTGCTCTGGCAACTCTGGAATCTCATCATCATCATCCTCCTCCTGTTACCAAGGGAACAGTTGACAGGATGCTTTAGCCCTCAACAATTTTACAAGTGAGTTACATCTCCGATATCCAAACAGACATGGCTGTCCCCGCAAACCTGAGTTTTCTTGCGCGAGTTGGTAGCACCCCTCTCAACAGTTGTGAAACAGATGTTAAACTCCTGGATGATGGAAGGGTACAGACTGTTGAAGTCCAACAGCAAAATAAACTTGTCATAGAAACCTGGGGATAGAGGACAGAAGAAATGACCCGGAAGCACAAACATACAGGATGCCAGTTGTGCATGGAAAGAATGTGACTTGGCGCTCACCAACTTTTGGCTCCAACACCAAACCTCCAGCATACGCTGCCTTCTTCCTCGCTTTGTTCGACTTGCTCTTCCCAGGATCAATATCATCATCTTCTCTCTGAAAGCACAACATAATGTAAAATAAAGAATACATTTAGGCCCACAATAGTTACTACTATTACTATTAACTACTGTAATAAATATAAAGAATGGACTTCCTACAGGATCTTGTTGTGGCTTTTTGAAGAACTGTTTGTCTGGAACAATGAAGTTCCTCTCATGGAAAGCGTGGAGCAGTAGGTACTCATTCCTCTCCGAACGTCCCCCCATCAAAGTGCGAGACTGTCAAGATCAATCCAAAAATACATTTACATTACATCATCAACACAAAGGAAACACCAAAAGGCGGTTAAACAGTGAGCAAATGGATTATTGGTAGTTTACCATGACGTTACCGGCGATGTTTGTGATTTGCATTGCCAAAGGGAGCACATTCAGCTCACACATGATTTGCAGGATCAGCTTGGCATCCATCCAGGTGAGCTCCAAAAGGTAGAGAAGGTGAGGGGAGTCACTATTGACAAAAATAGCTCAAATTAAAACCAGATTAAAACTAGAATGCTACACAGCACAGAACTTTCCATAGCATGGACTCAGAAGTGACACTACACAGGAAATATCCAACCTATAGAAGTTCCTGATGTTTTCTGGAGGCAGCACCACCCTCTCTGTCTTCAGGATCTGGGATACCAGCTCAGTCAAGTGATAACTCTTACAGCGGATGAGCTCTTTGGCAGAGATCTCAATGTCACACACCAGGCGCCCACAAGTGGCACTCTTCTCCGCAAAGCCGCTGCGACCCTGACATTAAAAAGGCAATCCACATGCACAGATAAAAAACAAAGCTTGCGGGATAAAAACATAATTTGACATGACAAAATGCAGCACAAAGGTCTTCTCACCCCCAGTTTTGGCATGTTGGCTCTTCTAAGCCTGCCGATCTTGGACCAGTGTGGCACTTTGCACACGTTAATCCTCTGCAGGAGCACTTCGAGGTCAAACCCAAAGATGTCATGACCCTAAAACATTGTAATTAGAAGGAAGATGTGGTGAAACAGGGACAAAAATCCAAATTTCTTAAATGCTACAGGCGAAATTAATGCACCTACCACCAAAACATCTGGATCAATCTTGTGCATCTTGGCCAAAAAGAAGCCCAGTAGTGCACGCTCTGTGCCTGCTATCTCTACTATCCCATTCTGCATAAAGCAAACATCAACAACAAAGGTTCATTGGGCACAATTTCGTTAAGCAAACCACTGCTTGGTTAGTTAAACAGCAAACATTACCTTTTTCCTGACAGCATCTTTAAAGTCATATGGGAAGACGCAGTCGTTGGGTTTGCTCACCACTTTAATATGAAATAATCAGATATGAAACGTATGGAAAACTAATTTATGTTCAGTAATCAAGCTTTAATGTATAATAATAAAATAACTATGTGTAAAATAATCTATGTGGTCTTGAGAACTCACCACAGAAATGGGTCTGGTAAGGTGGTCGTGGTGGAGCTTTGTCCAGGGCAAAGCTATAATGAATAAGGGCAGCCAGGGAAACAATCTACCTCGGGTAAAACACAAAGTTAGGGTCTGATAATAAACACAATTGAAACTTTATTAGAAATTACAAATATAAAACATAATTTGTATATTATAAGACACATGACGGCAGATGCTTAAAGTCGAGACGTCTCTGTGGCAAACTTTAATCCATGAGGAAATTCCTCCCATTCTTTTTAATAGGTTTACCTCATTCTGGTGAGTCTTTGGGTTCTGAACAGTCTTGAGGCTTATGGACATGACGACCAGGGGAGGAGGTGGCAGGTCTTTAACAATTGAGATAAGATCACACTTCTGTGCTATGGCCTCCACTTTACACCAGCTTATAGGCTGATTGCTCAACTCTAGAGGTGAGGGTGAGAGTAAATTTATTAAACCTTATTGAATGTTATTGAGGAGAGAAAAAAAAATCACATGATGTATTACATACGAGGAGTCTTGACATCTAGCCAGCAAGGTCCACGGATCTTCCGGTTAAGCAGCAAGTGCTCCAAGCTGGAGGTCTTGGTGCCAAAAACATGGGAAAACGTTGAACCTTTCAGCTCAGATGGCAATGGAGGGTGCTCAGCCTGCAGCAACATCCAACAATACATACATGATTAAAAATAAACTGTCTAAACTGTTCTACAATTGTCTTGTTAAAGTCAATATGACAGTGCCTTCATGTAAGGTATGTCTACTCACGGAGTATCTGACTTCAAGGTACTCGCTCTGTGAGGGAATGTCTGGGATTTCAAAGGCATAGCTCTTGGTCACTGGCTGTTGAAACAGGGAGAGATTTTATCATGTTTGTGGATTCAAAAAGAAAAAGGGTTCCCTTGGAAAATACAGAGAGTACCAATAATTACCTTGGATTTAAATTTCATGATTTTAAACTTCTCAGAAAGACTGTTGAACTCCTGGTACACATCCATCATTCCTACTGGAACCTCTGTCACCTCACCGTTTGCCAGATTTACTTTCTAATTTCACCCCAAATAAAGAAATACATAAATGCACAAACGTTGTTTTTTTGCATTGCAAGTACATATGTACAAACTAAAAAATATTGCCCAATAATAAACTCAGTAAAAGTGGCCTCACATGTTCTCTGGGCAGAAGATACAAGGTCCTCTCAATATTCCTGACAGCAACGCAACAGCTAACGTAAGCTTTTGCCGATTCAATCCACACCTTTCCAAACAGGTACACCACACCTACACAGAGGTAAGAAAATACCAAATTGTAACCAAAAACAATACACTAAAACTAAACTACAAACTAAACGCCTGTTATGACAGTTATGTTGCAGTTTAATTTATTGTAGCAAGCGCCTTAAACAGGCCTTAATCAGCTCGAAAGCAAGTGAGGCTGAAAATTGGATGGAAAAGAATTGAATGAACAAAAAACTGACCAGGTTGGCTGTACTGGTCCTCAAAAGCATCCATCCAGTAGAAACGGAAAACCTTATCTCCATCGGGTCCCTCCACCAGAGGTAAGTGACTGGCATCCACTTGCACTTCCACATGAGTTTCGGTGGAGTCACCCTCCTCCATCTTTTCCCAACCCATACCACCAACCATTCCAGATCTGACAGGGGATTAATAAGATAGTAATTATTAGTTAATATTAGTCTCAACTCTGTAACGTCTTTCATCAAGATAATTTCTCGATAAGGAGAAAACCAAAAAACATAAGAGTATATACACTAATTCAAAGACCTCTGTTGCGCTTGCTTACTTACATCAACATCTCATCCTTTGGCTCGAATTTGGGTTCCACTTTAAGAGTAGGTGCCTCAGGCTCCGCATTTACATTCACCGGCTCCTCTTCCTGGTTCTCTGCCTCCATGGGTTCATCAAAATCCATCTCGTCGAACTCAACTGCCTCTTCTAATTATAAAAGTTAATAATTCATATTAACAACATTTTTGGTTTTAAGACAAAACATTACTGCAATATAGAAATTGGGTAGATAAAGCCTGCCTTTAGGCTCCTCTTTCTTGGGTTTCTTTATCTGTTGTGTGGCAGCTGGTTTACTGGAGGTTGTTTGAGCAGCAGGTCTGGGTGAAAGCTCAGCTGGAGGAACCCGTGTCACTGAAGGCCTGGGCTTTGATAACTGGACTTTAGGGGAATCCTATGAGATGGACAATATATTATACGGTGACAATATGTGACAAACCCTAGCTAACCTTAGAAATGTAAGAAAGCTTAGCGAAGCTGTAACTAGCCATTAAGTGAAAAACCGTAGTAATTCAATGTATTTTACGATGTCAGAATAAATCCGTTTATCGGTCCACAAAAGGAAAAACTACCTTTGGCACCAGTGGTTTAACTGAAAATGGATTCATAGGGGATCCCAACGTTTTCTTTTTCTTCAAGGTGATTACTGGTGGTGGGGTGAGCACAAGTGGTTTCTGGGGGGAAAAACATTACAATGACCTCCAACTTAGACTGCAATGACTAATATACTGGAGCTTGCAAATGGCAATGCTGCAGACTGACAACATCGACTGTACTTTTGTTTTAAAAGCAGACAAGCAGCCATAAACATTTACCTCAGAGTGCAGATCCTGTAGAATATCTCCCAGCAGATCATCTTTGGACAAATCCACATCTTTCTACCATTTAAACAAAACAAAGACACTTTTTACAGGGCAAATTATACACCTATAACAACTGCATCTTACACATTCGAGATGTTAAATTGTTCTAAGAAGTGGCTTATGTATTCCGGCCCGGTATAACTACAAAGTGTGTTTCGCAAAAAGTACACTACCAGTGATAAAGTCACAGGTTTTTTTTTTACCTCAGTCGGCTTCTTCACATTGCTGTTCATGAACATGTTTTTAATGCTGTTGGGTTTACTGACGGTCATTTTCTTTACATTCTTCTTTGAGTCTCCTGCCTTCCCACCTGCTTTACCTGTTTTGAGAGAAATAAAACGGAACATTTGAAGAGTCGAGCTCTATACTACAGAACTCAGAGACTGGTACTGACTTCATCCTTGCATGATTTCAGTGATCCATACACACAATGTTTTCAACCAGCTTCCACTATCATCCACTTGTGATTGCAACACCTTGTCATAGCTCCCTTACCTTTTGTAGCCTTCTCCAGAGCGTCATCATCCAATTCTTCATCAAAGATCTCTCTACCATCCTCCACATAACCCGTCCCATCTGACAAAGGTAACAGACACATTCAGCTGAGAACAGTCAAGGACAGCTCAGCACATATCCAACACCTACTTTAACATAAGGAAGAAAAATGATGTAACAGTCAAAGGGTAAACTGACCGTCATCAATGATCCAATCATCATCCTGCCTCTCACGCACTAGTTTGGAGTATTGTTCTTCATCCACCTCTTCGTACACGCTGGTCAAATCCTCCACCTGATCACAACACGACATGAGAACAGGTGTAATGTGGTTTCGTGCACAATGAATACACCAACAACTGACTTACCTCATATTTAACCTTTTCTCCTTTCTTGGCTCGTTTAAGTTGCTCCAAAGCCGACTTGCGCCCCACTTTCTCTTTTTTCTCTCGCCTGGAGCGCGAGGAAGCGATGCCACATGTGTCAGCTGCATCTAGTGAAAGGATGGAATGGGTTTCAGTCAAATTGAAACGATAGAATATCTAGCGACCTCTTGAACATACCAGCTGCAACCATATTACAGTACAATAAAAGCGAGATTATGACACACAAAATGAAAGCTGGACTTTAAAAAAAAGTCACTGTTATTATCATAACATACAACACAAGTATCCCACTGTTATTGAGCTCTCTGTGACTGAATAGACATCCTGTATTTTAACTAACGTTAAAGGTGCTCACAGGAAGTATCGAAATGATCAAACGACGCATAAAATAACATTGTGGTTAAAGCAACAGCGATAACTTACATTTCTGTCAGTGTCATGTTGACACTTCACGTTCAAGATACAACCAGCCAAAAAAATGACCCAAATTTAAATACATAGATTTACATTTGCTAAAGATATAATTGCATAACTCATAATTAATATAATGTTGTGCGAGAAAACGTTTAATATTATATTGACATAACGTTAGTCAGCAGCAAAACACTGACTGAACCGAATCAGTTTTCTGCAGCCTAATAACAGTGAGACATGTAAACACGTTTACCGTGATCTCCACCGTCCATGTCTTTATCGGAATTTGAAACGGGAGCCATTAACTTAAGTTATTAATGTAAGTACTCCGCGTGAGGTAACGTTCACGTTCACGTTCACGTAAGGATTTTCTTTTTCTCAGAAGCGCGGAGGCGATACAACAGATTCCGCGCCAAAGCGTCTTCCCGGGGAAACTCGAGCGGCGGATATGACGTCACCACGTCGCCCGTCCAATCTAATCTACTTCCGTTTCTGATTTTAGTTGAAGTGAAATATGTCATTTGTCATGTTTACTGTTCATTTTAGAAAGGAACTGCTGCATATCAGAAGATCCACTGACTGTAAATAAAGAATTGAAACAAACATTTATGTTTGTCGATGTGTGAAATAAATGAAATAATAGAAGAATGTACAATTAAACACATTCGGACGTCCAAACCTAATCTTTTCTAGTATGTCTGTGTTTGGATCTTACAGTATTATTGAAATGAAAAATACAATTTACAACTTTAAAACGAATGTTAGGTTCAACCATTGTTTAGAACTGGCACTGCTGTAAGATTCAATAGTTTTGTTGAATCTCCGAGTTGTGTATCGTAATTCGTAATATTTTCTACTATGTGCACTTAAAGAAACTTTTGGCAATGGCCATTTTGTTGATTTTTAACTTAAAAGCTTCGACTCTGGTGGGACTCGAACCCACAACCTTTGAATGACCCCATTCAACATCTAGAAGTCCAATGCGCTATCCATTGCGCCACAGAGCCGATGGGACGTCCTAAGAGTTTGTCGGTACTCCTTGCATCAGCGCTCCGAGACGTTAAACGCTTCAGTGGATTTTTATCATTTGTGTGACGGATATTTATCTACATCGTTATATATAAAATAGCTTCGCAATAAACTATTACAAAATATTGTTCGATTTTTATTTAATTATTTTACTTTACCTTTTGTGCCAGTGGGGACTTTAACTTCGTCTGTGGACTTTAATTTTGAAATAAACTACTTCCGCCGAGCAAAGCACGTGTGAGAAGAACACGACGCAACATGGCTGCGTGCAGTATAGAAGACGTGCTTGCTAAGGCTGAGAAAGATGAGGCCGAAAAGCTTAAAACTATTACAGTTCACAAAGATCTGGATCTCGAATTTGACCCAGGTCATCTACTTGCGTTTGATAAGAACCGGATAGATACCCGGGAATTTAAAGGAAACAAGCGGGAGGATCTTCTCCGCTCTCTGGCAAGAGACAACACGCAGCTCCTCATCAACGAGTTATGGAAACTTCCGACTGAGAGATTTAAAGACGTGATCGTGGCCAAACTCCCAGATCCGACCACTGCTCTACCCAGGGAAAAGCCCGCGCCTAAACCAAAGCCTCCCACAAAATGGGAACAGTTTGCAAGGCTGAAAGGCATTCAGAAGAAGAAGAAGACCAACTTGGTGTGGGATGAAGTTCACAAGGAATGGAGAAGGCGATGGGGGTACAAACGTGCCAAAGATGACACCAAGGAATGGTTGATAGAGGTGCCGGAGAATGCAGATCCCAAGGAAGACCAATTTGCAAAGAAGAACAATGCCAAGAAGGAGAGGGTGGCGAAAAATGAATTCAACAGACTGAAAAACATTGCCAGAGCTCAGAAGATCAAAGTGCCAGGCATGGGCCTAGCACCCACATCTCGTCAATCGAAATCAGAGCTGGCACAGGCTGCCAGTGTTGCAAAGATATCAACGGCCTCTGTTGGTAAATTCCAAGAGAACCTGCCAAAGGAGAAGACACCTAAAAACACTGGGAAAAAGAGAAAATTCCAGCCTGTCATTGGTGACTTTAGTGGTGAGAGGCAAAAACAGCTGGATTTATTGAAACTAATGGACCGCAAAAAGCCACGTCTCGACATCACTAAAGCAGTCAATAAACAAATGAGGGAAGAGGACATGGAATCATCTGACAATAAAAAGAAAGGACCTGGAAAGAAGGGGCGCAAAGGCAACATGTCTGGTAAAGGAAACATGTCTGGTAAAGGAAAAGGTAAAGGCAGACCTGGTGGAAAAGGAAAGGTTCCTAAAGGCAACTTTAAAGGCCGTAAACCACCCATGAAACAAGGAAGGCGCTAGAACGTAAAGCACTGTGGACTCAAAAACTCATTTAATAAAATCACACATATATTATGTTAGATACCAACCCTTGCGACAGAAGCCCGTGCTTTGGTCCTGGACTTGGGTTTTACAGCATTGTACCATATGTTAAAGCAGATTGTCATGTCAAATACAATATTTTGCTATTGTTATGTGTAATGTTCAGACTTTACAATATGTACAATTGTCATTGTTGTGCTGAAAAATAATTGAGAAATGATTTCCCCCAAATGTGTAATTTAATTTCACTAAGTTTCATAAAGTGTGTTTGCAATAAATTTAAAGCAGCAGAAGAATCTCTGGTATATTTGTTTCTTTTAATCTGGTACTTTTTAACACTCAGCCATTAAGTAGGTTTCTGAGTTGCACACCCATGAGTTTACCATAATGCGACTCAATGCAGCCACCTTGAGAGATGTTGATGTATGGCATCTAAACGAATTCAAACGAACCTTCTGATTAATCAGAGTAATTTAAAGACTTGCTAATATGCATTATGCAATTAAATTCTGCTGTGAAGGTATGAAATAATAAATAATGTCTTACCATAAACTACTTTGATAAGTTATCATTTAAAAGTAAAAGACATATATTTTCGTTTACTGTATATTGTGTTCATTTAATTAGATATTAGATGTGAATTCACCCACCCATCCCAATGTAAAACAAGACACCATGTGTTACAAATATTGATGTGTCTGCAAAGTTGGGTGGGGGGGTCTTTCTAAACAAATGAATAAACCGATCTTCACTCATTTGATGGATGGTGTTTGACTGCTGACACCAGTACAGATCAGCTGGGAGGTTTTGGGAGGCTGCCCATCTGTTGACTGGTGTCAGGCTTGTAAAGAACTATTAGCCAAACAATAATCCACACACCACGCAAATGGGCAGAATGTAGGGTTACGTTTATGCCAAAATCAATACTACTGAGCTGATAATGCATGTAGTGTATTTACAATACTAACGTAAAACAAAGAGAAAGTAGTATCATATCAGATTAAAAACACAGTAACAATATTGCCTTTTATATAGTGTTTAAAATATGGTGCAATTATGGATAGTAGTAATATGGATAGTACTAGTTTTATACAGTTATCAATACACATGTTATAACTATGTGTGGCAATGCATGTGGTGTTATTAATCAGTTTAGATTAGGGTTAATTTTGAATTGCAAACTGTAAATCGACCATAAATGTAATTCACAATCTGCCCGCTAGATGGCAGTAAGACATAGCTGCATTCCTCTCTGGCACCATTACAGAATGATGACATAATTTGCATGTTTTCAAAGCATGACATTTGGGCGCCTGCAGAATGGGCAGCAGGGCAGTTTTCCTGTCCCGTGTGTTCCAGAGCACAGTAATAATAAAGAAATGTAAGTGCACAAACAGTGAAGAACAAGAAGGTACTTGTTAATAAAGCTGTAGTTGTTCTAGCTAAGAATATCTAACTAAAAAATATATTTTTTTAGCACAATACAAGGATGGATCTGATCTGTCCCTCTCTGTCTTTGTTTATATCCCTAGAGGGATGAGCTCACTACGAAGGACAGCGGCCTCGGTTCAGTGCAGGCCTGGACTATACTGATCCTGGGGGAGGGAACCGGGTGAGTATGCCATTATACATAATGAGTCTGCAAATTACAGATCTTTACGCCCGCCTTCCCCCACTAACACACACATGGGCAGCTGCTCACCCTCTCAGCAACACTCCCCAAACAGGTGGCAAATCTCATAGCTCATTAGCTGACAATACACACGCATAGCACACCAGCGTTGATCAATTTTTCCTCTGACTCTGCAAGACCGGTGGGTTTTAATGGCTTTATGCATTATAAACAGCGACCCATAAATGTGTTGTGTGTACTTGGCATTGTTAAAATGTAAATAAAATCATATGTAAATAAATAAAACTGCAACATTGCAATGAATATATTAGATAATATTTGACAAAACCTATGTATTGTTGTGAAATTTTTAACATGCATTATTTAACACAAAGATCTTTTATTTTCAATCTGGCTTAAGTGTCTAAATACTTCTGGGGACCAAATTGCTCAAAAAATGAGCAGTACATTATATTTGTTTGTATACAGATACTATCTCAACACAGCTTTCTAAGTTCAATGGAAGACCTTTCATGACCTTTATCAACCCATAAATTCTACGCCAGCACAATTTCACACATTGCCAGTGTGAATTCCTGGGTGGTGTTTCTTGCCTTTTGTGGGGCTACTGTGCTCTTGTTTTGTGCAGTCAAGGTGTGAAAGATTATACTTAGCTGTGGTCCTTTCATTGGTGACAGTCTTTTTCACACAGATCCTGAACCAGTGCTGAACTGTCACTTGTCTTGTTTTGTCGGAATCTGGGTCATCAGGAATAAACAGGCCATTGTTTTTGTTGTTTCCTCTTTGTGTCGTCCAGCAGAGGCAGGCTACACGTCCCCCGGGGGAGTACATAGAGGAGGGTGCTTTCATGCCGCTCAGATGTGAGGTCCAGCCTCCGGCTGCCGCACACAGCTCTCCTGACTCGCACCAAAGGATCTTGTCCAAGCCCGGGAGAAAAATCCAGGGCCGGGGGCCACCAATGGGGCTTTTGAGGCCCATTGAATCACTCACCTCCAAGGCTGTACAAAGCCTAGAAGAGAAATGCTGTAGCTATATGCTGCACAGTGACTTCAGTCATACATCACACTATAGAACTTAAGTTCAGTGATAGTGTAACACTTGCTATAAGAGGGAACATGATGCACATAAACTACCTTTTGATGTAGCAAAAAATCCTTAGTAACATTTATTAACATTCAAAGTAATCGCAAGAAAACAGTATAAATGTATTTTGGCATTTAAGTTTATAAGTTAAAATAAAAGTTACCTCTAATATTTATTTATACTTTTATACTAGTGGTATAATGAAATATTGCATATCACGATGCAAACAATTATGTGTCTAAAATATGTTGCTATGCCTATTGCTGTTTGACCTGCATCAACATAAGGAGGATTTAAGCATTTAAGAAATTCTTACTGACTTGTCTTTTTTTTTATTTTGTGTTAAATCTTTTCCAGTTTCAAATCTATTCTCAATTTACAAGATTCATTTAAACAGTGAATGTTGTCAATTCTTTAACAAATTTCAATACAATTGTTAGTCGTCTTTGTTAATGTTTTGCAAATACATCTGTTATTTGAATTTCAGTTTCATATTTTGCCTTTCCATTCAAAATATTTTAACAGTTTATAATTTAGATAATTTACCAAAAAGTTTTAGTCCCATTATACCACCATGCGAATTAGATATAATGAAATGTGTTTTTCTATTGAAATCCTGATCTTAGATAGTAGTTTTCCCATTAGCCCGAGATGTTTGGAGAAATTATTTTAATTCTATTTGATGTTCTGGAAAATTAAAACTAACAATAAGACTTATTATTAGACTTAAACTTAATTATGATAAAAATGACTCTAATCTTTTATGTACCGTATATTTGCATGTTTGTGTGCAAATTGTTTGTCATTGCCTAGAATAAATTATAAATTCCTGTGTATGTATGCATTTAAAAAAATATTATTAAACAAAAAATTGTTGCTCAGAGGGACGGTCAATGTCTGACCGATTAGGTTTGACAGATTTGTGTTATAGTGAGTGGCAACATAGCCGCATACACAATAATGATATTCTCACAGATCCATCTGGCTGCTTCTATGGAACAGATGTCCAAAAAAACCTCTGTACTTCAGTCTGAAATTAAAAGATTAACTTTTTGCTACAGTTTCCCCAAGTAACTGACTTTTCTAAGACTTTAGGTTAATAAGATACCTCGGCCATCTGCTAAACTCATCTAACTGGTCACAGTAAGTACAGCTTTCTCCAGCCCTTATAAATCTTTAACACTAATCCACTGATGTGGTGACTGTTGATGTCACATGTACGTTTATTGTGCTCGTGAGCACCTCAGAGCCTTCAAAGGGCCCAAAAGTCTCAAATTTATAGCACAATAGCTTGTGATGAGGTGAACTCGGACAGAGCTCATCTGACTGCACCTGTTGCCAGTAGCTCACCTCAGGAACAGCAGGTGTTCTGATCCTCAGGTCATAAGACTGAAAATTGGTTCGGAACGTCTTTCATCTGTCACACCCACAAGAACACGGTGTCTTCAATTATCTACCTCTTTCACCAGGTGAACCTCAACAGCAAAATCTGCCCAACAAGACCACATTTGGTCAAACAAATCCAGTTTCATTACCAGAATCTGTGGACCCGTTTTCTTCTCAAAACTAAAATACAATCACCCACCTAAACAAGCTTTCTATCATGTTTAACAGTACAGTATAGCTATGCACCCAGCCTGCACATTGTCCAAGGTCCCAGCAGTCAGCCGATTGTCACTATTAGAAAGACTGACCCATATTAATAGGCATCACTGGCAGTGGAGCAGCACGCCCGTGTTTCCCGCCTGAACTGTGGGTGCCTGCCAGATGACTTGGTCTGTCAATTCAGCAAGAGCCTACCATCTGCTGTCTAGTGCACACAATGGCAGGCAATGTGCATGCATACCCAAGGGAGGGGCTTCAGGGGATGAGTCCGTACCACATGTTGCATCAGGACACGCACGCACATGAGCGCACACATGTGTGGTTCGCATGCGTCCTATTATTATTCTATTCACAGATGTATACAAGGCAATTCTGTGAATAAACACAAATGCAAATGATTGCTTTTTTACAGTATGTTAACATTTGCGCACATAAATGTATACACGTTGTTTCAAATGTATAGGGACCACAATTCTAGTTATATATTGTACAGATTAAGCAGGTCAAATCAGAACTTTCTATAAGATGAGAAAAAATACGTTTACCCTCCTCAAATAGATTAAATGGTGAGCAAATGAAAAAACTACTGCTTAAGTCTGTCTCAAATATTTCTTCTGAGAAAAAGACCCAGATGTCTTACAAATGTCTCCATTAGAGTTTTAGAAGAAATCTCTATAATGTCACAAACTGAGCTCTAAGTCAATATTAAATGATTGTCAAAGTATTACATTATTATTAATACTAATAATTGATCATAAAATGATTCATTCAATTATTATTATTATTTCAATTGAAATTTGTTTTACTTCAGAGGGCTTTTCACAATATTTCATTGTAGCAAAGCATTTTTACTGTAAAGACAGGTATGCGAAGTACAGACAAAAAATAAAAAGGTGCATAAAATATATTGATGGATATAGTGTTATTATTAAACAATACAAGCACGTTGGTTGTACTGCAAAAACAATCAAACTGTTATATTCATAGCGCTATTAAATAAGCCTGTGTATCAAATTTAGTCAAAAGATGTATATATTAGAAGAACGAACTGTAAAAAGATTGCAAAGAACATTAGTTTTATAGAGCTGTTAAGCAAGTATCCTTCTCAAATAACTGAATAATGTAAAATATATATAAAATGTAAAGTGTATTTTTGCAAGAATACCATAAAAGATCTGAATGCGAACTCAAACATTTTTCATCAAATTGTCCCCAATCTAGATTATTTTACTAATACATTTATATGTAAATTGAAATGAAAGTTTAGCTCTTATTTATCCTAAGAATTCTTAGGAGAAACAACTGAGACTAAGTTGATACTTACATAACCTGAACTATGAAAGAGCAACCTTCAATTTTCTTCTGACCTGTGGTCATCCTCTTTCTAGTCTTTTATATAATATATAAACCCATCCCCAATAATGCACTAGCACAGCAACATTTCGAGCCAAACGGTGAATAGAAAGTAATCTTTGCTGCTTGCAGATCAATAATCACCTCTATGAAGGTCAAGGCCAAAATTCCAACCTCAATATTAAACCTCTATCTGAATTTACACATCACTGTCAGACAGTACAACAGGTGTTTGTTTTGACTTGAGCCAGAAATGGCTTCAGTAGCCATCAAGCAAACTGTGCACTGTACAAAAGCCCTTACCAGCCGACCAATTTACTCGCGATGGCCTTTTGACACCACTCAAGCCAGCATTGCCATCTGAAAAATACAATAGCAAAGTGTTCTCCGAGTTTAAAAGAATCATATAAGAGCACATGTGTTATGGGCTTGTAATGGCCGTCAACAGCAGAAGGCATGTCACCGGGGCCTTGTGCCCCTCTATTCAGGGGAAATTGAGTGAATAGGGCTGCAAAACCAACAGACATGCAGAACAATAGAGCCAAAAGACATTATTTCATGGGCGAGTGGGCCTCTTTAGACAGAGCAGCTGACCTGTGGAGAGCCTGGTTGTTTGGGGAGGGCGTGGGTCTGTGGACCCCGAGGGCAGAGATTTGCGGCACCCCCTGGTCCAGTGACAGGGGACGGCAGAAGACTTAAGAGACTGTCTTCATTACATTAACAAACACCTGGCTTTCCACTCAAGTTGAGGACTTTGAGGTATGACATAAAAGGTGAGCAGTACTTGAGGACGGAAATGAAAAAAAAAGTTAACTTTTCATAAGACTCACAGCTATTTAAGAAAAACACAGAAACGTCGATTTTGAAAAGCGTTTATTTATTTTTAGGTATGTGAATGAGAACATAGCTATCGGATGGGTTTATTGTAATGTCAGAAGCTGGTTATGGTTGTCAAATACATCAAATATATTGCATGAGAAATGAATATGTGATGTGAACGTGTTGCTTGCTTTCATGCGTGTCAATTTGATACATTCGCTTCCCTCAACGTATTTGCGGTTTCGTAAAAATGTGAAAATAAGAGAAACAAACAAGACAAACACCTTCGCACACATACACGGCCAAAAATGTTTTAGCAGTTATCTACAATGTTACATACATTCCTTTTTAACAGATATGGTGCACAATATCTATGCACAATGTGTAGTTTGCTACCTAGTAGTGTTTGTAAATTCAAATGGTCAGTATTTGTATTTAAAAGCTGGGTTACAATCGCAGAAAGCAACTTAGTAACCTAATAATTTAATAAGACCAATGTGTTAAGTTGGACCCTAATACTGATAAAACATTCAATGTTGGGGTCTATTCTTTCCCTGACTAAATGCAAATAACTTTAAACTATTTCACAAGGACTGTCCTCAAAGCAAACAAAACATTTCACTTCATATGAGAGCAAAGCAATTGTCCTACACCTCCTTAAGAAAATTTGTGTATGTGTCTATTCCTGCTGTAACTATCATTAGCAGCGAGTAAAACCTTACTTCATTCCCCAGAGCACTAAAACTCTGTTTATTTACACCATATTACCCTTCAGATGTCATTGTGACATGTCGGTGTTATATGTGTAAATACATTTAACCACCACATACAGCAAATTGTAAACACTACAGAGGGCAAAAAACAAAATAGATACAAGAGACGAACCAACAATTATACATTTAAAAGTGCAATTCTCTACTTGAAACACATGGAGGCTGAATGCTGCTACCTTTATGACCAACCAATCGGCTTAAAATCAATAGGACGGATCCTTGAAAAAATTTTACGGTATGGGCCTGTTCGACCCGGATGCGAGAAATTAGCGGTTGTTAGACACCAAAACAAGCAGAAGGTAGTCAAATCCTTCAGAAATATAATTAGACATTTTCTTTATATCTTTAAAATAAATAAATTAGTAAAGATTTAATAAATAGAACCTACAGCTCTAAATGAACATATTTCACCTACCAATCTGTTCTTGGAACGTGTTACTTATAACGCATCTTGTGCCATGGGTACCAAACATGATTTCAGCTAAATTTCACGAGCAGCGAAGATGCTGGATTGAGTCAGCGATGTTACGTCTCCAGATTTTCAAGATGCTTTTCATCATCCTTCACTTCAAAACAGAAAAAAGTTGCGAGGTACCTTCCAGTAGACATTAACTTAATATTCATTAACTTATATTCATGCTTTACAATACATTCAGTGAGTGTCCTACTCGGAATAAAGAATAATCATCGGGGTGGAACCTGTTGCGTTTGGAGCTGATACGATTACGTTGCAAGTGCTATCCAGTTACCCTACGACACCGTCGCTGCTCCGCACCCTAACAAACAACCACAGTAGTGCAACACTGCTAGTGCTTCCTATGCTGAGTCTATACAATTCTCTAAAAAACTTAAAAACATTGACAAGTTTCATTCCTTTTCTGTCCTTTCTTTGAAAAGGTACTCTTAAAAGCAGCTCTTAAAATCAGCACTGTCTATACAGATAAAAACGGATACAATTCATCTCTACGTTAAAAAATACCGTAAGCTAAATTCTGCAAATCTAGTGCTATGTGTATTTTAGCAGGAAGACAACCAGCATGCGCTTTGCTATGACTCTAATAAACTTAAGCAGTACATAGTTATATCAGTAGATGTCTAGCAAACATCATAGTGAAAGTTTGGGTTTCCTACAAGTCAGATTGTCTAGGAGGTTAAATGTTGGAGCGATGGAGAAAGGTGACGCTTAGAGGACGAGAGCTCTGGAAATGCAGGTGCTGGGGTTTAAGTAACGTCTAGCCTGCTCGGTCATGATCAGCTGATCCTCCGTTTTTCCAAACACCACCGTTTCCCACTCGTTGTTGGCCTGCTGGGTTCAAGAAATTGAAATGTACGTCTCTGAAAATACAGTATGATATGAGATCTTGTATTGCTTTCATATTGTGATGAATTACCGTTGTGAAGTTTTGATACGGGGGGCTCCTCTGGATCATGGTCTCTCTTTTACTTTGTGGGCTGAGGGAGCGGACGACAGAATGTGAAGTCTTCAGCGATCTAGGAGAGCAAGTGTTCTTATCTCTCTCAGTCATTGGCATCATGAGCATGGAGCTGGCCAGCAGACCTTCACTATTACACTATGAGAAAGAAAGAATCTATTACAAATAGGAAGTAAATTCATCATTTCTTTGTTTTTTTATTTGTCACTAGCTGGAATTGTGAGACAGATAATGTTTTTACCGTTCCATTGTTGTTAATCTGCTGTTGTGGAAACAGCTGTACGTTCAAACAATCCTTTTCCCAAGTATCCAAAACCAAAGACTTTCTTACTTTCCTAGCAGGAGCTCCCATCTGCTGTAAATCCAGCAAAAATAAAAACACGATTTATAGAACGGCATTTAGACAAAAGCTGAGCATAAAGTAGCTGTCTTGAATGTGGCCGGTACCTCATAGGTTCTGTACTGAAGCTGGTTCTGTCCTTGTGTAAAGATGTCAGACCCGGTTTCCTCCTTGAGAACCTCTCTGATGTCCTCTTCAAGAAGAGCGAGCGGCTGTGGCTGAACACACGGAAGTAGTTTGAAAGAAAACTGAATATTAAAAAACATCTGCAAAACCATATTACTGTTATTTGAAAATGGGATTTAAATAATAATAGGATTTACACATTTAGAATTTGTAGTATTTGTTGTAATCTCTTCAATTGATGCTGATTTGAATAAATTAGAAACAGTATGACAGTACTATGGAAATAATATGAATCGCCATTGAAAATAGTACAAATGACCAATAATATGAACAGCCATATTAAAAAAGAAGAATATTAAGAGGAAGTGTTTTTGACAGGAGTGTTACGACTTACCACAATTTTCAATGGGCCGTGCATCTTCTCCTGAGCGGCCAGCGCATTTTTGAAAGGTGTGGGTGTTCGTGGGGTGTGGACCGTAACGTTCTTGTGAATCTTTGGGGTCCTAAAACTGCGAAGACAAAACAATACAATAAATGACTGTTTGATTTCAAGGCTGATGGCTTAAGGCTGAGAATGAGTGAGAGTTTCACCCTGCATTTTCCTTCTGGTGTTTCGGTGTGGTCTCTCTCTGGTGGGGTGTGCCGTGCAGACACTTCTGTCCGCACACCGGGGTAGATGTAAGGGCAGGATTGTCCAGGCTCAAGGGTTCACCACCAGATACATTGAAAAACTACAGTATATGGATAAACGTTTGAGTTTCAACCTCGAAGAGATTAGCGCACATTCTGTGGAACGATTATGAAAATCATGTCGTTACCTGAGAAGGGGAGAAGGGCAGACCCTTGACAGGGGTGTTTTTTGGTGACAGGCCACTGATTTCTACATAGAATCCGCACTTCCTCTCATCTGCAGGTGACTGATCCCCTCTTTCCCTTCTCTTCTTTCTCATGATGGATGGTGGTGGAGAGCTGAACCTGTTAGTGCAGGGATTGGAAAGAGTTGCACACTTTCTCTGGTTCACAACAGTACACTGTCTGCTCATCTCTGGGACAGTAGGGGGGTTAATTGGGTAGCCCAGGTTCTCTGTGGTCCTTTCCAGGTTTGGACAAGCCCCACTGGGGTTAATGGGCTTTGGGGAGGGGCCACCCTCAGAGAGATCAAAGCTGGTCACATCACTCCAGGCCAGGGGGTCCTGCAACACCAGACACAAGAGCAAAACATCTCAAAATTGCCTTCCTTTTCATTACTTATCAAATTTTCATGTGAATTTAAAATGTTCTAAAGACAAAAAAAATTTGATTCACTCTAATCACCGAGTCAATAAGCTCCATAGTCTCGGCAAACTCAGGTATGGTCTCTAGCGTGGACAGCACAGCACTGGCCTCAGCAGCCAGGAATTTGCTGGGAGAGACAGGCAGAGGCATAGCAGCAGCCCGACCCTCCTCTAAATGACACAGCTCAACCCCTCTGTCATCCAGACTCTCTAAGGTATCCTCCGACCAGCTGGAGTAACTCTCTGGGTTCTGCATTGGACAAATCATTGAAGTGAAAAAGTTGTTCAAAACACTTTAAGGTTCAATATAGAAAGAACAGTGATGTGGAGGAAAGAGTAGACAGGAATAAATCAGTACATTTACTGAGCTTATTCCTTTTAGTATCTAAATTTGTATTGGTATTAAAATCTTGGTCAACCATTTACGATATGTAAAGCTGAAAAATAAAAATCTAGCTTAAATATCTTCTGTAAAACTGGGAAGGACCTACCCTTTTTGATATTAGATACACTTTATTAAAGTCATAGTTAACCCAAAAATGAAAATTCTGTCAGCATTTATTTACCCTCTTGTCGTTTGACTTTCTTGCACAGAACACAAAATATTGAACTACGCTGGTACCCATTCACTTCTGATGTAAGGACACAAAACCAATGCAAGCAAATGTTACCAACATTCTTTAAAATATCTTTGTCACAAGAAAAGTATATTCTGCAGAAGAAAGTCATAAAGGTTTGAATTGTTGAGTTTGAAAGAGTTAATGCTGACAGAATTTTCATTTTTGGGTGAACAATCCCTTTAATAACAGACTACACAGACTGTATTTAGAACAAACCAAATAAACTTCGTGAATTCCACATGTAATTTTTCTGTCCTTATAGCTTGTTGCAGCTGGTTAGGACAGGTCTCAAAATAACATGAGGAGAATACTTATTGCCATGCTTGGTTAGGAGGAGGACATAGTGTAAAGGGAAGAAATAAATGATAAAAATAAAATAATAAAGGATTGCCAACGTTTGGGAATAAATAAGTGAATACTATGCTTAGGCGTGCTTCTATAGATGGGTGGAGCATTGTGTTAATAGTTTTATTAGTGTTAAAGGATTAATTCCCACCGAACATAAATATTGAAAAAATGTATACTCTAAACGCTCTGGATAAAAGCATCTGCTAAATGCATAAGTGCAAATGTTTATGTATATAATAAAAATATGACAATGATAACAACAAACATGCAAACAAAATAATAACAAAAGTATGAAAACATTCTACCAGAAAGCTATAATTCAACTAAGCCACTGTGGTGGTGAGGACTAGAGGTTCTAGTTTACCATAAGGAAGGTGAGAGAATGAGGGAAGGCAGGCGAGGTTTACCAAGCACAGCTGGATATGTGGGTATGGGGGAGGAAGGCGATGGGGTCTAAAGCGCACTACTCTACGGTCAAACACACACTGTTTCTTACACGAGGGCACGACTGTCTTCTGACTTCACACTCAGCTGACATTAGCAACAGCTCTAGCTCCTTAATTCTTTTCTCTTTGTCGGGGTCGTCTTGGCACGGCTGTGAGGAAGAGAAACCGGGAGGAAGAGGCGGAGAGACGAAGACACAACTGTTTACCGACAATTTATGTGAGGTCTTTATTCGGTCCTGAATTTCACCAAGCAAAACAACTTCGTTTCAGATATTTACATTATTACTTTACATTTTGAATTTTTTGCTAAAAGTATTTTTTATGATTTTTTGGCATTGGTGAAATTCAGATACTAACAGGTTAAAACACCACACACATGCAGATTAAACAAATATACATATACACAAACAGTATTATTAGTTGATTCTTTAAATTAACAAGACGGACAGACTTCCGGGAGCAGAAAGTTCAGACATACAGGAAACTAGAGCATGCTGGGAGAAATGTGCAGTGGGACTTACCGACACAAAGCTAGAGACCTCGACAGTAAAGCTTTCCATACACTGGCCACTTTGTAAATCATATGGGTATCTGGGCGGCTGACAATAAAAAAATTCACATTATCCACATTATATACTTCAAGTGATAGTTTACCCAAAAATCATAATTTACACACTCTCATCAAAACCGGTATTACTTCCTTTTTTCCGCAGAACACCAAAGAATATATTTTAAAGAATGTTCTTAACTGGCACCCATTCACTTGGTTTTGTTACCGTAAGTTTAAAGTGATTGGGTACCGACATTCTTCAAAATATTTTCTTAATTTCCTATGAAAGAAAGAAAGTCATACAGGTTTAAACTAACAAAAGGGTTAGAAAATAATGAAAGGATTTGAATTTGTGGGTGAACTATCCTTTTAAGCCAAAAGAAAATCACCCCTATGATTACAATGGCCTGTGTGAATTATCACCTGTGACTGGCCACACATGAGCCCTTGATTCTGTTTGTGTGGATATTCCACAGCTGTTCTGGCTTTGGCTTTTTTCTTCTGGCCCGGGTCACTGCTGTTGCTCTTGTTGCACTCCTGTAAGTAACCTTCATGCTCCACTTTTCTACGCATGGTGGAGTTCCAATGGTTCTTAATTGAGTTGTCTGTCCTATAAGAAACCAATAAGTATAGTGCTATTTTTTTGACAATTATTGTATTACTACAATAAATATTATATATATATATATATATATATATATATATTAATATGACTGCACAATAAAAATAAACAGGATTTTTGAAAATGTTATCTAATTTTGGAACCAAACTCTTCAAATATATATATACAGTATATACTCTAATACAAACACGAGAAGGCGTAGGTTTAGCCACATGCAAACTTGTACCTGCCAGGCAGCAGTTTTGAGATCTCTGCCCAGCGGTTGCCCAAGCGTTTATGAGCTTCATAGATGATGTGATCTTCTTCTTGCGTCCAGGAGGATTTTTTCACTTCTGGGTTGAGGTGGTTGTGCCAGCGCTCTCGGCACTGTTTGCCTATGCGGCCCTGTAAGTGCTTAGCGATCACTGACCACCGCTTGGGCCCGTATTTATGAACCAACTCGATCACCTGTGAAGATGTCAGACAGATTATAAGAAACCAGGTACAGTGTTCGTTCATAAGATTAAATCCTACAATGTTTGGTCTAGTCTGAAACGTACAACCGGTCCATTTGTCTTCTAGAACTGCGTATCCCTTCTGGCATTAAACCAGTCACTTTTTTTGTCTTCGTGTTCTGCTCATTTTTTAGCTTTTTGAAGAACTTGACTAAATAAAAATTAAAACACCTTGCTACATATTAATACACAAATAAGTAGGAAGATGATCCTTTGCTTTTAGAACAGTGTCTGTTTTTCAGGAATCCTGAATGCAACATCTGTTCAAGAACAAAACCATTTTAGTTCTCTGGGCTAAAGAAGAGGATATGGCATCATTTTATAATACCGTCCCACCCAATCTGACATTTTCTCTATTTATCCATCTATCTCTCTGTCCATCCATCTATCTATCTTTGTCTTGCTTGGAGGACACAGAACAGCCGGCTCATCTTACCCTCTGATCCTCTTCTTTTGTCCAGGGTCCTTTCACCAGCTCTGGGTTGAGCACTTTTTGCCAACGGTGCTGACATTGGCCATCTGTCCTTGTCTGTCAAAGTGCAACAAAATCCCACATCAACACCTGCAGCTAGTACACACACCTATAATAACATCCTTACGCTAATAATGCAACACATTTACCACCAACCATAGCAGTTCTGTTGAAATTCTATCTTGAATTTTCATCGCAACAATTTTATTTTATCTATAGTTAAGTTTGGCTTGTTTTTAACCCTTTTATATTTCACCTTTTAGCTTTAAACCTTACATTGACGCTTCCAAAAAAACATATTAAAGTCGTAAAAATTTATATTAAAATCTTTACGGTTTCGCCAGGTTATAACTACTGATTCAAAAGCACTCTACAAAGTCCTATAAACTTTTCAATGTAGCATCAGATTAAGGAAGTTACTTACTGGAAAATAATTAGCGATTAATTTCCAGGCATCAGTTCCGTGTTCCTCAACAAGTTTCTTGAGCTTTTCATCCTGTGTGAAAGCCAGAGGTCATGAGCTTTATCTTCTCAGACACAAGACTAGTCTAGAAAGTCTCACCCGTTCCAGTTTCACCAGAAGAAACCCGATTACTTTTTACAGTATTACTCTAAAACAACATAAACATATAAAGAACACTAAAGGCAAGTGTAAATGTACCTCATCTCGGGACCATTTGATTTTGCCCAGGGTCTTTTTTGAATTCTTGGGGTCTCTGCTGTCAGGGTCTGTAGAATGACGTTCATCGTCCTCATCCTCACTGCGGCAGAACGCATGAATATAGAGAATACAGTAAGGAAAGCATAGTTTTACACAAAATGAAAATTTTTTAGCATTTAGCTCCATCAGACAAATATTTTGTATAAAAAGAGCAGTATACAACTCCAAATAACAAAATCACTCAAAACAAGAAAGAAATGAACTCGAGCATAAGAAATTAATCTGACGTATAACTAATGTTATCATTAACTCACCCTCATTTCATTCCAAACCTTTTTACTGCATGATATTTTGAAGAACATTGTTAACCAAACTTTCATTGTATGGACACAAAACCACAAAAATATCCTCTGTTGTGTTCCACAGAAAATAGAGTCACATACAGTTTTCTATGATCTGAAGGTGAATAAATGACAGAATTTTTATTTTTGTGTGAACTATCCCTTTAAAGCACAGCAAATAAATAAAAACAACAAAATCAATGTTTATTTTTTGTAAACCTAGACAACGGCTATGCAAAAGACTCGAGTTTATAAGAATGCCATGTTGCCTGGTAACATTTCACCCAAGCAGTGAGACAGAGAGCATTTAATCAACACCGTACACGGGGTAAATGAATCTCCCTGGGATACCAAAGCACAAACTTAATGGAAACCATTTATCAAACACTTAAGGTAAATATCAGCACTAAACAAGACCTTAAACATACTCGCTGTGGAGCTAAAAGAGCAAGTAGAATATTAAGGGAGTGTAATCATCAAGAAAATATGCCTAAGCAAGTCAGCATACAGTTTGAGCCAGAAATCCTAAGCTGCAAACTCCAAAGTGGTGAGGAAATGTGTTCATATATTTTTAGGCCTAAGTCCAACTCTGAGTGAGCTGGTACAAATATGGAAGTTCAAAATCCTTCTAGCTGTGAAACACAGAGTTATGTTTCACACTGGCTCTCAGTATTACCGGTCACCTAATGAAAGAAGTATTGTCCAGAAACATGCAAATTGAATTTCAATATGATCTCCACCCTGCAGGAAGGGGTGGGCGATGAACAACCCTGTTTTTATTTCAAAGGTGCTCAGCCACTGGAGTCATGCAAACAAAATCTACAAGTCTTCCTACACAGATTAAGACTTCATAGCTGGTGCAGTTACATTCAGTCTTTAACGTCTATCAAGTTGACCCTACGAAATTTACAAAGCTCTCGACCAAGCGCTATAGACAAAGGGGCAAGGGAGGAGCAACACACGCACAAATTCTTCATTCATTAATAACATCATGGTAATGTTTATCCTTTGAGCCCCACAAGCAAGCTGTTGGTCCCGTTCCTTCACAAGTCATTATTTGGAAAATCTGACTCATTTATTTCCATAAACCCAACAGGATGTGAATTATAAGGGTTGTGCCTGGCATTCCATACAGAGTTCTACACTTCTACTGGTTTTTACCAAATAATATAGACTGTAACACTACTCTGTATGTAACTTATTATGTAACTGTTTGTTCCTTCTCCTTAAAATTTCAGCTGATTTATGTAGAAATACTGAACAAAGCAAGTATTATTTAAGTACCATATCAAAAATGAAACTACTAACTGTTTCAACACAGCTGTATACATTTACTTTGTGGATATCACAAGGACATTTTTATAACACGTTTTCCTCTCTAAACAAGCATCACTTGGCAACCGCACCGTCCTGTATTTCTATATTTGTGATCAATCACACTTGCAATCACACAGCATTTAGTTCATTTCTGAACTGCAGTCAGGCCAGTTTTTCATTATTTGGCCGTAGAATGTTTATTTGTATTTTTTCTAATAGCTGATTAGCATGCTAGTTAACTCTTGCTGCACTGTGAACCGACACAAGCTAACGGCTAGCATGCTAGTTTGACATTAGTCCATGTCGCCACTTACTTTCAGATTCATTTTGACAAAG
Organism: Barbatula barbatula; assembly: GCF_947034865.1. NCBI lineage: Eukaryota > Metazoa > Chordata > Actinopteri > Cypriniformes > Nemacheilidae > Barbatula > Barbatula barbatula. The sequence goes on along the minus strand of NC_136786.1, from coordinate 15,192,353 downwards.
GTAAAAACGAAGCCTACGCTTTTAATGTGTAACATTTTTGGTCTTGATAATTTATTGCTCAACGAGTATTTTGGATCGTGATCAAACTTGCTGGTCATCAGCAGGTGCGACGCACACGACGTGTCGGGGATCTGGCTGTCTTGTCAAACCGAATATAATACTTTTTTAATATCTTACATGATTTTATTGCATATTTGCAATTATTATGGTTTTGAGCTATAACGTCCGTTGCCATCGCGATTTCCATTTTGAGATAAATACTGATAAACATGTTACGATATTTAATGTACGTATGTCCAAAAGCATCAACATAGCTAGCCATACACATCTATACACAATATAATATTAATTATTATTGCAGTAAATATGTTAGTTTGTATTTCCTAAACAAGATCTCACCTGCGAGACTTCATGTTGGCCATGTCCGTGTTCGCCGCTTTTCCAAGGACAGCTAGTTTAAAACATCCAATGTTGCGGTTCTTGAAATCAAAACACAAAGCGATCTTACGTCCACTGACATTTATCCACACATGCCACTGTCACACATGTGCGTGCTTCCAGTGAAGTGTAAGAGCCGTAGATGCAACACAAGAGTCACATTCCCGATAGCCCGTATCCCATAAATATCAAAGAAAGAAAAACGCCTTTCCAAAAATATATGTTATTAAATAATCAACGCTACAGATGTAAATATCCCAGAACAATCTCGGAACGGTAAGAAGAAAGAACATCCATTGACATGACTGTTAGTCTAGCCCGCCTTGAACACACACACCCCTCTGTACTGTCACTCTGGGTTTTCAGTGCGTGTTTTTTTTCACTCATTCTGCTTTATTTTTTGTCCATCCCGCCGAATCTCGCGCCCAGCCTCCTTCCGCAATCGAGTTTGAATCTGCGCACGCGGCCTCGCCGCTGATTGGTCGGAAAAGAGGGGCGGAGCAGTGCATTTTGTTCTAGAGGATGGACCTGGAACGGATTATTTGCATGTTACTTAGATTTTTACATATTACGTCTATTGCTTAGATATTCATGTTTGGATTGTAGTTTTGAAGTATTGTAGTGAATATATACGTCGGTTTTAAATATGATTAGTTAACTTTCAGCAAAGTAAAATGCGGTTCTGAGTGAACGCATAGTCTTAAATGAGTCAATGCTGCCACCTTGAGGCTTTTTTTGTGATCTTTGGGACATATTGGAGGCATTGAAACGATGCGAAGTTCATGGACGTCAGAGGAAATGCCTACTCAAGCATTTTGCTTTTTCCATAACTAAGTTATAGTTACATAATAAAATAACTAAAATGAGCAAGATAAGACGATGCAACAAAGTAACGTCTTACCAGCAGTCATTTGTTTTTAGGTAAGTGTTTGATGTCGTGCGTTTGATACCAAGTCTGTATATCTAGTAAGCCCCAACCCTCCATCTGTCTCATTTTTGCTCAACGGGGAAATTTAATTTCCACGAAAATAACTTTCTGCTGGATTAAAGCGATACGCCCTGTGGCTCTGTGCTTGGGGAAGATGGAATCCTGAACCAAACCCAAACAGTAATAAAATGGTCAAAGGGAGGCCCGTAAACACAGATGAACCGATTACTCACCTGTTCGGAGAGAATACATCAAAACCCATAAATATATATATTGTTTTATTTATTTATCTTTAGTGTTAATAATAAAATAACACATCGGTATGAAATCAAACAATTTAACAGCATAAAACTAACATGATTACAGTAAAATAATGATTTAGACATACAGTGCAGATTCATTTCATATGTAACAAATTGATTTAAACACTTCCTTGCTCTTATCGTGTATTTAAAGGTCAATTTGTACAAGCAGTTAATAAATAGCTGGTGGTGGCATGATTTCGACATCTTTTGGAGTGAGCGGAGATGGAAGAAGAATTCCAAACTTCTCCCCCAGAATCTCAGTGATTTCTTCATCTGAAAGTTCTTCTGTGGTTTTGGTAGTGTGCTGTTGGTCCTTTGAGGCCAGGCTGGTCACAGTCAACTTGCGGCCCATGATTGTGATTCTTCCAGTGGGCAATAAGAGTGAACAGAGAGACTTGCAGAAGAAAAGTGAACTCACGGAAGTCTGATGGTATTCACACATGGCTTTGAAATCATCTCTTTCGCGGGGTTCCAGAGTAAATTTGTAAACTTCCTTCCAACAATAGCCTTCTGCAGTTACTGGTACCTCAGTCTCAGAGTTCATTTCCATGAAAATCATTTTTCCCTGAGATCTAAGGCGATACACCCCATGGCTCTGTACTTGGGGACTATCTGTCTCAAGAGACAGAGGAAGCTGGAATCCTGAACCAAACCCTACGTCACAGAGCCATCTATGCCCATCCAGCTTCACCATTATAATAAAATGGTCAAAGGGAGGTCCGTAAGCACCGGTGAACCGATTCCTCACCTGTCCAGAGAGAATAGTCACGTCAAAGCCCAACTGAGACAGCAGCCAAGAAAAGAGTCCGTTCATTTCAAAGCAGAATCCTCCACGGCGCATAGACACGATTTTTCCATAAAGATGTGGCAGTTCAAGCCTGACCCGTTCTCCTATATGAATAGTGAGGTTCTCAAAGGGAACTGTCAGTAAATGATTGAGGTGAACGTACCGCAATGTGTCCAATGTTGGAGGACATGGACCCGAACAGCCAATACGTGCCAAATACTTTTGAACATCCATTGTGTTACTAAGACCTCCGTTGGTTTCACAACAAAGCCACTAATTAAAAAACGACTAAACACAAATAGGAGCAGTCGAAATAAAAAGAGGCTGAAACGTCAACAACCTTTCCCGAACATGCAAGCTCTCCTCTCGCAGTTGGTTCACACGTTTGAGGAAGTTCAAGGGTCGAAACTCTCTCATGACGTTAAACCTTCATAACATCTTAATTCATCTTAATCGGATGCAATGTCTTCAATCGACAATTCCTATACTGAACAAATATTGAATTGACTAACGAAATGTGCGGTTTCAAAAACAGTCAAGAGATATTCAGTGTGGGACGAGCGTGTTGTTATGAGGCGCTGCGCAGCCTTGTTGGTTCGTGACATCAAGTACCGCGAGAGCGATTCGACAGCACACTGCTTCCATGCTTTAAGCTCGCTCTCGCGGTACTTTGATGACATACGCTGATCGGTCTGCGCGATCATGCTGCATGAAGTCGAACACGCCTATGTGCTGTTTACTTCTGTTAAACCCAGCCTTTAGGTCACACCCTTTTTTCTTGGTGTTGACCAATCACATTTCGGAGCTCTCTTTGCTTTCTAGGCAGTAAGCCTATCTAGCAACACTGCGTTGCTATGATAAACAGAGATGAAAGTCGGCTTTCCCTGGGTAGATAGCAAAAATATTGCGACGCCTTTGAATTTATATAGTTTTCTAATAAAATGGAGTAATACAGAGAACTGAAGTATTGTGTATTAAAAACCTAAAGGGGTAAGTCGTGTTGCGTGGTTAAATTATCTTGCTATTTAATTTACATTTAGGACACAAACAAAAATGAGCAATGGTTAAACTAGTAACGTTTATAACCTTTTTATAGCTAAACTGTTTGGATTATAAACACAAATTATCATCGTTTGACCATAGTTTAACCATGATATTTGGGGTAAAACTAGGGTAATGCAGATAGTAAGGATTCCACCAAGATAACCAAATACAAATTCACAAAATGAATGAATTTAATTATATTTTAATTGCTTAAACTCTTTCGTTTGTCCTTTTATTGTGTTCACATTTAGTTTGTCATTAGTTTAAAGGGAACCAAAGTGATGCCTCCTCCTGAAACAATATACTGTGCCCAGCAGATCAACATACCCCCAGAGCTGCCTGATATTTTAAAGCAGTTCACTAAAGATGCTATTAGAACGCAGCCACATGATGTTCTGCAATGGGCAGTTGCGTAAGTGTAAGCTTTTAAATACAATGTAAAATACTATATGACAATAACAATAGTGAAGTATATTCTTTTCAGCTATTTCTCAGCACTGTCAAAAGGTGAGCCTCTCCCAGTTAAGCAGAGGCTAGAAATACCAGTGGCAACACAGAAAACAGACACAGGGCTTACGCCAAATCTTCTGAAGAACCTTCATCAACAGGTGGGACCTAAAGTCAATTTTCCCCGTAAACACATTTTGATTTAATGACATTTTGGGATCAACATAGGAAATATGCTAAAATCTCTTTTTAGTGCATCTGCTGATTTTTCCTTTTCTATAGTTCGCATCTAAACAAATCATCACAAAAGATGAGCTTGTTAGGAAGTGGAAAGGCCTGTGCTTGCCTACTGAACAGCTTGACACAATCTTTGCCCTTGGTAACTTCAGTGAAACAATCAATTGGATGCAGTTTTTTTGCCTTAGGATGCAGTGCTCTGGGAGGGGTGAGTAGCCTTCAATATATAATGATACATTAACCTTCATATGATGATATTGTGTGGTGGTAACCTTAGAAAGCAGGCTGAAGTAATTCTTCAGGGGGACTCAAGGGGGCAGCATTGCGTTTTAAACTGAATCGTTTTACCTTCCAAGGGCTAAAATGGTGTAAATCACAATTTGTTAAGCCAAAAAGTGTGGATAAAGTTTTATATTAAAAAAGCAGTACTTGCTTTTCAGTACTTTACTGTTTCCACAGACCATTATGACCGCCTTGAAACATGCATGTGAGATATTGACAGAGGACCCTGTGGGGCAGCAGCCCAGATTCCATTCAGCACATTTCAGAGTCTGTACACATACCTGGCCCATCTGATGGAGAAATTCCAGAAGAACAGATTGACAGCTTCTTGCACAGCCTACAGGAGTATGCGTAAGTGTACACATGCATAGACATTTATTCAAATGTTCCAAAGAGAATCAAGGAACAAATGTCTGACACATTAAAAAGTACAGATAAGTATGTACATACAAACACTTCTATGTTTGAATGGACATACTTATAAGTTCATCGTAATGTCAAAATGTGATAAATATATATTACCTCAGGCGCGAGGCATTGACTTCTGCATGAGCAAAATCCACGCTGAAATCAGACAATTGAGTAACTAAATAAACAAGTAAAAAGAGCATTGATTGAATGAACTAAATATGTTTTCGATGTAACTAGAAAGTTACAAAGTAACTACGAAATGATAAAGACAAAAATAGAATGTTTTGACATTGTTGCTCTATGCAACTTCATGTCTTGTTAGAACCTAAACACAGTCAAGACTACTTGAAACACAGATTCAAAAGATGCATATTTTATGACTTAAACCATCACATAAAGCCATAGGGATAATTTTAAATAGCAAAATAAGCACAGTAGCCCTAAAGGGACTAAGTGCTCTACAGAGTGCGTTTCGTAAATAAAGAAGCGAAAATCTGATGTCATATTTGTCATGTGTCAGCCAACCGTAGTGATTTGAAAGGGAGGGGTGGAGTGAGCCGTGGGTTTCAATTCGCAGCCTCACCACTAGATTTCATACTCCATAGACGTTAGACCTTTAAAGTTGAATGAGAATACAAATGCTAAATTATACGCGAGTCCCATCATGACCAGTTTATTCCATATGTAACCTTCATTTGCATGTTTCTAGCAAAGGCTAAAATAAATTTCCATTCACATTCCCTAAAGAGTTATATGTATTATTAAAATATGACCAATAAGGACTATAATGCCATTTGTCAATTGAGCATTTGACCCTCTAATGTCTTGTTTTATGAAAAACAATGTGATGCAGTAACTGCTTTTGTGAAAGAAAAAACCTCAGAAAGACTACAGGAAAATATACTTTTTCCATTATTAGTGTTATTAGAAGCAGGGTATTCAAGAGTGAAAGATATTTGTTCCTTGTGAATGTCTGGGCCACATGTCAGAAGGAGAGTGTGTTAAAGACTGTTAGAAAGAGAAATACAACAAACAAAACACCTGATGAGATCAGATCTCCTGTCAAAACATATTACACATTATAACTGGAGACTTGTTTTGCTTCAGAGATCAACAAGGAGGAATGGTGCAAACTTCAGATTTTACAGACATGCGTAACACTGAGAAGCCTGAGTAGACTCCAGGACAAATGGCCTTCGTATGCCAACAGCATTCTTGTTTATGCCCACCGCACTCCAGTACTTGCTCGAACGCTGTAAAATACTCTGTATTGATAATGTGTTCTGTCTGCTTTCCTCTATATATCAAAGTGATTTAAACCTTAATAAATCTTTCAAATCTCACATGTAGTTTGTCCGGAATGGTGTCGCAAACCTGAAAGTGAATGAAGAGGTAAAAGTAGGTCTGTCTGTGAGTTTGATTTGTGTGATGAGCTTGCTTTCACTTTTGATTGTGACGGAAAGAACTGCCGTTGTCTGGTTTGGGGTTTTCTAAACAAGTCACTAAGCTGTGGGGTTTTCATGTGAGTCTTTCGAACACTGTTGTGGTCACATGTGTAGCCTATTACATCAGTTATGCCACATACACATATATGGGTTTTCATGTTTTATGGGCAACCTGGACATAATGACTTTTAATACTGTACAAACCCTGTACAATGCTTTCTATATTTTTATATTTAAAGGTCTTTAAAGGATCAAATTGGCAAATGTCCCTTATTTAGTCTGATCAATCACATTTTACAAGAATGTAAAGTGGTTATGGACTTAACGGTAAAGTATTAACGGAGGTACTTCATCTTTATAGATGCATCATTCATGGTTATTCTCTATGTTTCTAGTTGTCTCTGAAATGAACTAATTTACCCTTTAAAGCTAATTTTAGTCAAATCGCCATCATTGAGATGGATGCAGTTCACTATCCTATTTCTTTACTT